>NC_064642.1:320488738-321119251 GCF_023864345.2 Schistocerca serialis cubense | reverse complement strand
TGAATCTTTTGCCTCTGCTTTTGATTTTGTAGTAATTTATTATGACCGCTTAAGTAAAAGGTCTAAGGTCACCTGTGTCATTCAGAACATCATGAGTCCTACTGGTGGTCAATGTACAGGGTGGCCATAAGTTAACTTCCACTACTTGAGCCAATGCAGAAGGAAAATTATTTACCATATAGGTACCCAATTTTACCGGAATGATAGTAAGATGGTGTACAGCAGGATTTGTGTTGTTAGTAGTGTTAGTTACATAACTTGATGTTAGGTGTTGATACTGATATGATGACGAAGCGTTTAAGCACAGTCTTCAGTGTGCATTACAGTTGTGGGAGGTCAACATGGGACTGGATAAGGTGAGCAGCGCTTGTCTACTGTTGCTCTTCACAGATATTAACACATCAAAAGAATATGAAGAGGTCCTCTCCCCACACCAGGCTTGAAGAACAAAATTCGGAAGTTTAATTTAACTGGTCATTTGGGCATTGATCCTGGGAGAGGCCAACAGTGAATTGTGCCACAAATAGTTCAAGGATTTACTGTTTCCAAAACTGACAGTGCTGGGTGCAATATTCAATTTCAAGCTGTGCACAGGCTGTATCATGACTGCTGAATATTCCATGATCTACCATTAGAAAAGTGGTCAGAACAATTGTGAAATGGTATCTTACAGACCTCAAATTACATACCGGCTTTTGCCACGTGATGCAGACATTCAAGTATATTTTGCTCTTACATTTCTTGCAAGGGTTGAAGTTGATGACATGTGACTTTGGAAAAATTTCTGAAGTGATGAATTGCACTTTACACTCACTGGGGCAGTGAACATTTATAACTGTCTCATATAGGGACTGTCACTGCCAATGACCACTCATGAAGTTTCCCTGCATAGTGAACATGTTTCTGTGTGGTGTGGCTTCATGGCACAATTCATAGTTGCTCCATTTTTCTTTGAGGTACTTGGACCCAGTGGACCAAGGACATGCAGCATGAATGGCACACATTACTGTAATCTGCTTCATTTACCAACGTGTGATCCCTGCTCTGTGGGAGAGAGGTGTTTTGGACTAAACTCTTTTGATATATGATGGAACTCCATCTTGAATTGCTTGTGAGGTCACTCTGTATCTCTGTAACACATTTAGAGACAGCCGAATCATTGACTGATCACTCGAAACTGCGTGGCCATCAAGATCATCAGATTTGAGTCAATGTGATTTCTGTCTGTGGGATTACCTGAAGTACAGATTTTATCACTGGGACATTAACACACATTGAAGGTTGAAGAAGAGCATAACAAGGGAGGCAGCCAACATCCCAGCTGGAGATGTATCCGTAGAGCAATCTCTAGTGCAGTTCCAGGTTGTTGTGGATGCAGATGGTCATCACATTAAGCATTGCTTCTAAGATGTAACATAAATATGATACACAATAAACAAATTTATCACTGTCATGTGGAAATTAAAATGTGTTTCCTTCAGTGTTTTATTCGTTACTTCTCTTCTGCATGTCCTTACAAATGTTTCCACAAAGTTTTATTGTTCTATGGTGACTTGTTTTTCATGGGGTCCTCTCAAGTGGTAGGAGGTTAAATTACACCCACCCTGAACACTACAAAATTCTGAACATCAATCGAGAGTAGTCTATACTGTTCCTCACAATGCTGAAGATGACAAAACATCCTTAATTCTTTACACAATGCAAGCTATTTCTGTCTGTTACTATTGATAATTTTCAGTTGTAGTGATTTGGAGGTTCAGAGAGTGTTTGTTATTATTCCATTATAATCATCAAACCAATCTTATCCATGTTAGCTTGATAAGTGGCAAGATTATAATTTTTGAAGAAACAAAACTGCAGTGCACTGAATGCAGTGGGCCCGTAAAATTAATTCATAGATCTTTTCATTTATGTCTGAAGGGTAACTTCGGTATCACTCTAAGAAAATAGACCTAACAGAGGAAATGGGTGAGTAGACCCATCTCCACATTAACATTTTAGGTAGTTAAAAGAAGAACCAAATAGAAAACGAACTCTTGCTACAAGGTAGTAGCCATGGGAGGAGCACTTGCAGACGGCTTAGACTCAAGGTTCTACATCAAAAGTTCTTTGGAGCCTTACTTATCTGGCCCTCATTAATCTGGATATTCATTTCATCTGGACTGATTTTTTAATACAGTAACTGTTTTGCATTGGACACTCCAGATTAATAGCAGCAAAAATCAATGGTGCCAATGATTATACTTAAATTTAACCTGGCATGGTATAGTTAACAAGTCAACACTGAGTTGTGCAGTACTTCATTTCCCCCATTTGTTGTGAGGTAAAATCACTTAAAAAGGAAGAAGGTTGCACTGTCTGAGGACAAAAAATTAGATGCACTATGACTAGCCAGTTATGAGTTAACAGAATCAGATTCTGCGATGAATAAAGAAACTTTTGAGAATATTGACCTAGTGGAGTTTGTTGAAGCATTTGCAAACATTCCAGGATGCTCACATGTAGGTGTTAATGATGTCAAAGAGAATGTGACTTCTGATGAAAAGATTTAGTTTGTTCATCAGCAGGCAATGGTGATACTCATAATTAGAGCACAATTTTTATGTAACCTCAGCATATACTGAAGTGCCAAATAAACTGGCATAGATATGTATATTCAAATACATAGATATGTAAACAAGCAGAATACAGCACTGTGGTCCACAACAGCTATGTAACAGAACAAGTATCGCGTAGTTGCTAGATCGGTTACTGTCACTACAATGGCAAGTTATCAAGATTTGAGTTTGAACGTGGTGTTATAGTCAGTGCACAAGCAATGGGACTCAGCATTTCCAAGGTAGCATTTCCAAGGTAGTGATGAAATGGGGATTTTCCCACGCCACGAGTGTACCCTGAATATCTGTAATCTGGTAAAACATCAAATCTCTGCCATCACTGTGGTCAGAAAAAGATCCTGCAAGAATGGGACCAATGACAACTGAAGAGAATTGTTCAAAATGACAGAAGTGCAACCCTTCCGCAAATTGTTGCATATTTCAATGGTGGGCCATCAACAAGTGTCAGCCTGCAAACCACTCAACCAAACGTCATTGATATAGGCTTTCAGAGATGAAGGCCCACTCGTGTACCCTTGATGACTGCACAATACAAAGCTTTACGCCTCACCTGGGCCCATCAGCACCAACATTGCACTGTTGATGACTGGGTACATGTTGCCTGGTTAGACAAGCCTCATTTCAAATTGTATTGAGCAGATGGACATGTATGGGTATGGAGACAACCTCATGAATCAATGGACTCTGCATGTCAGCGGGGGACTCTTCAAGCTAGTGGAGACTTTATAATGGTGTGGGGCTTGTGCAGTTGGAGTGATATGGGACCCCTGATACATATAGATCTGCCTCTGACAGGTGACACATATTTAAGCATTCTGTCTGATCACGTGTATTCATTCATATCCACTGTGCATTCTGGCGGACTTGGGCAATTCCAGTAGGACAATGCAACAAAACACACATCAAGAATTGCTACAGAGTGGCTCCAGGAACACTCTTCTGAGTTTAAACTTTTCCGCTGGCCTCCAAACTCCCCAGAAATTAACATTATTGAGCGTATCTGGGATGCCTTGCAACATGCTGTTCAGAAGAGATCTCAACCCCCTCGTACTCTTATGGGTTTATGGATAGCTCTCCAAGGTTCATGATGTCAGTTTCCTCCAGCACTACTTCAGACATTAGTCGAGTCTATGCCACAATGTGTTGTGGCTCTTCTGCATGCGCACAGGGGTTCTACACAATATTAAGCAGATGTACTAGGTTCTTTGACTCTTAAGTGTACATAACACGTAAATATTTATGTAATTACAATGGGTAAAATATGTTAGATAATTTGTACCAGTAGTATCACAAATATATTGTATGAAGTGTTTGATATGGAACAATAGTTTCAACTAAAATACATTTTTGAATTACACCATATGTTATTATGCTATCTTAATATGCATGTAAATATTCTTGAAACCTGAAAAGTATATTTTACATTACCCACTTCTTCATTTTCCATGTTTATACTGTGCTAATAAAACATGACAATTTTTTGTGATAACTGTTTTCTGAAATACCCAACTTCACTGAAATTACGAAGGTACACTTAAATATGAGACAACGAAAAACCAGTTACTTCTCCAAATTCTCTACAGTCACGAAATGTTGTAGATTAGAAAGAGTGCTTTTGTAGAAGGAACATTATCTCTCACATCACAGACATTGATGGTGCAAACTTTCGTAGATGAAATGTTCTCAGAGAGATGTCCACTAAAATGTCTCTTACCTGCCATCCTTTTCTCGCCCTCTACCCCCCTCTCCCCCACCCCTCTCAATGAGGATATTGCAAATAGTAGCAAAACATAGCCTGGATTTCTAGACAAAACAGCACCAAAACCTATCCACTATCTTCTGTCCAACATTGCCCCTAATGTCAGACCATGTGGAACTCCTAATGACTCTAAAATAGTGTTCAATAAGTGAAAAGTTTGCTGATAACAAAAGATGCTATTAAAGGGCTAACCACCTCAAGATTTTTAAAAAAAAATAGCAATGGCCTTTCAGAAGCCAGAAACAGATCAATCAGCCATACATTAAATGAAATGCGGTTTGTATAATTCCTTGCAGTTAGGTAGACAACAAGTTAAATTGAGTCAACACATCAAATAATCAACAAGCTCACTTTCTCTTATAGAATTATTTTTCTATGATGGCTTGATAGCTATAATACTTTGCATATTTTCATGCCATATTATCTAACAGAATTATCTCTCAAGATGAGGAAGATAAATTAACTGATGTATTGAGTCAGCAAAAATAATTAGTATTAATCCTCTGTAAAGTAAGTAAACACACATCTTGCACAGGTCTCTTCAAAAAACTTAAAATTTTGACACTCACCTGATATCAACTGCATCTAATCCCTAAAAGTATTTGTTGATGATAGTAACAATTTTGACACTCACCTAATATCAATTGCATGTATTCCATAAGAGATCTGTTGATGACTGTAAAAATATGTTTTGATGAAATTATAATGTGTACCATTACTGGAGTCAAAGAAAGACCAAAAGGTAATTTTCAAATAGGCATCTCCTTCTTATTTAGTGTACTCAGAAAGCGAGATTAGCCATAATAGAAATTAAAAATTGTTCCTTTACAAATTGTGTAATTACCTCGATTGAACAACTGACTATTCCTATCAATTGTACGATGAAATGTTATGCTTTTTACAAACATCTCTCTATTTTAATGGACATAAATGAAAGTTGTCTGGTGACAAATATCTGTAAATATAAAACTAACAATAGAAGGTAAATAGCACTTATTAAGTTTAACTGAGAAAGCAACAGTGATATCTTCTAAAAATAATAGCTTACCTATAAATTTTGCAATGGTAATTTTTTGCTTGAACTTTATCTTGAGTAACAATGAATAGATTCAAGTTGCCACCAAGTGCTCAAATACTAGTTATTTCAAAGTGTAACAGTTTGTGTACCTTATAAATATATTCCACAGTGAGTATATATATTATTCATTAATATCTCTTCTTTTATGCTGTTTAAGCTGTATTTTGAGTACACATTTTGAAGACTACCACTGTCAATAGTACATTACAAAAATAAGCACCTCAATATCCGCAGAGATTAGAAAGACCCTTTTGCATACTATAATATTCCAGTTCCATACAAAATGCGATAACAAACCAAAATGCCTAACCTTCAATCAGTCTTACAAATGATCAAATTTTCCATGCTGCAAAAAAGTCACCAAATGAGAAAAGAAACTGGGAAAAACAAAGACAAACACAAAAACTTACAGGTAAAGGTTAGGGAAAATGCCCCACAGTCATTATCAAATTTTGTTTACGACTAATTTTCCAGTACCACATTGTAGAGAAGTTGTTTCGTGTTGTCAGAACCATCGAGGTAACAATTGAGGGAGATGTCGTGACGTCACAGCTGCGAAGCTATGTGAAGCCGAGGGTAGCTATCTCAGTCCGACCAAAACATTGCTGCTGTAAGCTTGTGTGCATAGGCTTGTCGCTCGCTTTTGGAAGGATTTTGCGCTATTATGGTGACTTGTGTGGTGTTTGGGTGTACGAATCGTTCTGATTGTGATACGAAATCGAAGGGAATGACATTTCATGTGTAAGTTGTCTCATTAAGTGTGATTTTACAACTTCATTGTGAATGAACGTGTGCTACATCGGTACTTGTACTATAGCGTGTTTTTCTCCTGTATGATTTTAGATTTCCTAAAAATGAAAGTCGGAAAGCTCTGTGGGAGAATGCCATGAGGAGGAAGAATTGGCGTCCGTCCAAATGGAGCACTATATGTTCTCAGCATTTCCGAGAAGAGGACATAGACCGAACTTCCCTTTCAACAGTAAGGCTCCGAGAAAATGCTGTACCATCAGTTTTCCCTACACACCCAAAACATTTGCAAAAGGTATGTTAATTCAAAGAATTAAAGTCTTAGTTTTCAAGTTCACGTTTCAGTATAGTACGTATGTATCGTCGATAATCGATGTATTGAGTAACTCACTTTGTCTTCGTCATGTACCAAATTAAAAGCTAACACTACATTAACTGGCGTAAAGTATAGGCCTAAACAGGACACTGTGTAGATTTGCCATTCTATGTACCGTATTTCAGTAAATATTGGTGGTAATGAGCAGTGTTTCCCAGTAGTGTAACGTAACTGAAATGTCCCAGAACATATTACAAACAAGATGTATTTATGGGGCTTTGGAGGGAGGGTATAGCTAACTTAGTTTTCAGTTTCTATTATTTAGCTCTAACTCCAAAAGTAATGGAATACATGTGTGAAGTAAATTATATCAGTTATGTGAATATTTAAGGCAGTAGTTTGTGAACATCTCACTTTGTCTGGTCTACTGTGTTGTACAACATTTTTATTGCACTGTCTTTGCTAGTTAATGGCAGTTATATTTTAGGAGTAATTGATACAGCTGTAGTTTTACTTATATATGTTTATTTTGGGAGGATTCCTTCAGGTCATTTGAATACATTAATTTCACTTTCCACCTGATTAGGTCCTTACACATAGCCTTTGCCTAGGAATGATTCCGTGGTGTTTATAGAATTTAAGAGGGGAGGTGCTGGAACAGTGAAGTGTTTCTGCAGCTACACAGTATGTTATAAAGAGATAATCTGTTTCTCCACATTGTCATGTAGAAACAAATCTATGAAACTCCTTTTTCATGAGCATCAGCCTCTGCACACGAGAGAATATTTGAGAAGAAAATTCAGGTTCGCTGTTTAGATTATGAGACTACTGAAGCTAACAAGTTTGTCTGGTATAATTATTTAGTGAAGTCACAGAAATTAACACTTGGGCTGTGTTAAATATAACTCTGTATTTGGGTTAAGCACAGCAAATGAACATTTCTTTTGTTTGATGCACTATTGATTGTCATTCTCCATTGAAAGATATCATTGATTAAAAAGCTTTGGCAGTACCTTCTTGTTAACATTATCCACTACTGTGCAACACTGAATATGCACCAACCACTAATGCAAAATTAGATATAACACACAATTTTATATCATTAACTGTTGGACCAGTTGTATTGAGAACTTGTTAACTGACAGCACCCATTGCGATACAGTGTGATAGTTAAACAAGACACCCCAGCAGAAATACTTTACATGTTCAAAGTTTATCTTTTTTCAATAAGTGTGTATTAAATATAGCTTCGCACATGGGAGGCATTTCAAGTTGTCTGCTGAACACAACAACGGTTTTTGTTAGAGTAATGAGTATTTTATGAACAAGATAAACAGCTGCTGGAAAAATAGAATTTATATTTCTGGAAAGGACTAAGAATAGGAGTAATTAGTAGGATGTAACATGCTGTTCATGACAAAGACTGTAACACCTTCAACCATCTGTTAAAAACAGTTCTTAATGTTTTCCATCCGTTTATTTCATTTAGGGAGACAAGAAGAGAAAGCCACCATTGCGGAAGGAGAGCTCTTCCTTTCCATCTTCAGTTTTGGCTGCCGTCAGCAGAGTGCAGGATGAAGAAGTTCCTGCTCTTGTTCCTGACTACACTGCAGGACCACCAGAACGTAGTCAGACATCCTCTGAAAGTGAGGAACTGAAGACGAAGTGTGAACACCTCATAAGAAAAACTGATCAGTACAAAAAACAAATTAAAACTCTTCAGCAGTCTAAACAATGACTTAAGAAGAAAGTGGCTAACACTTCTGAACGGTGGCAGTTACTAAGCACGGAAAATAGTGCAGCGACAACTGACAACGACAATGATTACTTTGCTACTGGAATTTATCTCTCTGAAGTGGCAGTCCATATTGTAGTATATATAGCTGGATTTGTGGTGCGTCACTTAGAGAAAACCTTGAAATGTGAACCATGTTTATCCGTGTTGAGAGGGGATGGTAGCCATGTTGCTTATTCTCTCATTCATAGAAAGAGTAGGGGATGGTTGGTTTTATCATCGAATGATGTTGTTGGTATCTGTGTGTGTGTAGAAAAAGTGTTCAGGTGCTATACTACAGGTAATTCTAAAGTTCCTTTGAAAAATCAGTTTTCCAATTGTGTGTCTGAGGCGCTTAGTGAATTCATATTCAAGCCAGTGTTTAAGGAGTTAGCAGACCACATGAAAAATCAGCATCCCTTGGACAATCATATGATACTGCTGATTAAAGCAATTGCCACACGATACCTCCTGACACAGCAAAAACATGCAGCCAAGAGAATAAGTGATGCAGTGCATGAAAATAAAATCAGGACAACCTATACAAAACTGGTACTCTTTAAAGGTCAGTAACTGATATTTGTACACAGAGGTCTAGTGTGTGAGGCATCTTGTATAAAGCACTCACTATATTGAGGCAAACTGGGAATGTAACCTTATTGTAATTAATAAATTATGCACATTCTTCCTTTTCTGTTATGTCTATGTTGTTATAACCAGCTACAAAATGTTTGTGATATGTGTATCTTAAAACTATTAGTACTAGCATATTCAGGGTATCTATGAAAATTTGTTCCTGGTGTGTGATGGAGTCAGACAATTATAATTTTATGTGTATGTGTAATACCTTCCAAATATATCTTCCTCAAACCAAAATTTGGAACTACATTATATGTAGTGTGTTTCCAAGTGATTGATACTCCACCATACCAGTATGCAGTACTAGTTCTGCAATAGCTTGTGATCTGTGTGCTTCCAAATGGGACATACATTTCTTTTTGAAATATTTAGCCATTGTTTGGCAGAGTATGCTGTAGTATGTTCTAGCCAGTGTTGTTAATTAAGTTTCCACGAGTGACAACATGTTAATGAAAAATAGAATTGCCTCATTTTTGGCACATTGAAATACATTCCCATCATTGTGTGGTATGTTATGGTTTTTGCTTGTGTGTCATTACAAATTATATTTTTTTGTGATCTAGTCCAACAGTGGTTTACCCTCAAAAAATGAGAGATAGTAGTGTTCGCAGGTGAGCGTTATTGGTTTTTCACTACTTCATTGGGCACTAAATTTTCTAGCAGTCTCTCCCCTAATCCATTGAAATGTAACCCATGTGTTGTACAGAAACTACAGCCCACAACATTTATATCTGTAGTAAGACATATTTTATAAATGATTGCATATTTTCTTATGTTTGTTTGCTTGACTACTTTCCTGGTTTATGCAAGACCACTGTTATAAATCATATGTATGTGGAATGGTAAATAGTATTACATTTGTATCAGTCAGGAGACTGAGACATTTCTTTCATTCTCAACAAACAATGATGTGGACTTTTTACAATTTCATATAATATTTTTTTTACATAGAACTGTGTTATTTTTAAATTCCACAATCTTGTGAAAAAGGCAGTTAACTGAAAAGTCACATTGTAATAATTTTTCTGTATACCTGTAACAAGCAGTTCAACAAAGTGGATAACAACAGATCAAGAAAAGTTTTTTTGCTGGAATAAAATTCTGAATATAGTACCTAATATTTATGCTTTATTTCATTCCCAATTCCCATACTTTTATGAATGACTAAGGAATATATAGCCTGTATTTCTATTAGGACAATGATTTCAAAAGCAAATCCTAGTTTCAGTGTTAGTAAAACTTTGTCATTGGCAAGCAATGAAGCTTCTGCTTATTGATTGAGACATTCCACACTTCTCAAACTATGATGTAAAGTTTTGCTCCATGATCTGTCTCAATCCCTTCATCATTTCATTTTGTACCACTGTAAATACCTGTCAGCTTGACAAGAAAGGCTTGCATTTAAAAGAATGAAAATGGACTTGTTTCTATCCAAAATAAGTCAGTGGAAACAGGAGGTGATCATATGTGGTGACTTTAATATAGACTTTCTCACCCACAACAGAAACAGGGAAACATTGATTAACATTGCAAAAACTTATAATGTGCATGGCCTTGTAAACGAGCCCACTAGAATAACATCCACATCCAAGACAGCTCTAGATCAAATTTTTGCAAATAGAAATAAACTTAACCCAACTCTAGAAGTATACAATGCAGGATTCAGTGACCACCAAGCTATCATTCTAAAGGTCGATGTTAGCAAAGATACCTCAAACCCAGTCCCACCTAAAACTTTACGAAGGTTTTTCACCCAAGAGAACCTGAACAAGCTAAATGCCCTCCTTAGTAAAGAAAACTGGACAGAGATGTACACAGTCAATGATGTCAACACGAAATTCAACATACTTCTTGACAAAATGATCCACCACTTTGAAGAAGCCTTTCCGCAAAAACCAGTAAGAATAAATAATAATAGAAACAAGAGTTGGATTATACCAGCTATAAACATCTCAGCTGCAAACATAAAATAAGACTCCAGATGTTATGTAAACAAAGTAGTGACTCCCCCCAACTAACAGAATACTATAAAAACTACACATGTATTCTAAGAAGAGTGATAAGACAAGCAAAAAGGATGCAGAATGATGAGTACATTGACAAATCCAGCAATAAAGTAAAAGCAATGTGGAATATCATAAAAAGGGAAAGAGGGGAAATGAAAGCTTCACATACGAACATAGAAATCAAACTCCACAATGAATCTATATCTAATCCCAAAGTTGTGGTGAACTCATTCAACAATTTCTATACAAGCAAAGCTGAAAAACTGGTCCAAAATAATCCTAACACAAATTACCAACCAGCAAACCAAA
Organism: Schistocerca serialis cubense; assembly: GCF_023864345.2. NCBI lineage: Eukaryota > Metazoa > Arthropoda > Insecta > Orthoptera > Acrididae > Schistocerca > Schistocerca serialis. Next base: position 321,108,005 of record NC_064642.1, on the reverse strand, counting down.
AATATCACACATGTACAGAGTCAATTTTCATTACCAAAGTCACTGAAAATGATGTTGCAAAAGCCCTCAGAGAGTTAAAGAATTCATATTCAGCTGGAAGTGATGGTATCCCAGCAGCTGTAATCAAAAATTGTGAACACACAATTGCTGAACCATTAACTCACCTCTGTGACTGTTCTTTCCAGGCAGGTATCTTCCCTGAAGCTCTGAAACTTTCTAAAGTAATTCCTGTCTTCAAAAAAGGTGATAATAAAGATATGAATACCTACAGGCCCATCTCAGTCTCATCCTGCTTTTCTAAAGTTTTTGAAAAAAGAATGTCCAAAAAAATGATGGACTTCATTGAAAAAAAAGATTTACTAAGTTTAGCTCAACATGGGTTCAGAAGCAACAAATCTACAGAAACTGCAGTATATGATTGCATAAATACGCTTTTAGAACTGTTAGATAGAAAACAACCCATAACAGGCATATTTCTGGATCTATCAAAGGCTTTTGACACTGTTGACCACAAAATATTACTGGAAAAATTAGAACACTACGGTATCAGAGGAATTGCAAACAACTGGATTGCTACATTCCTAACCAATCGGATACAGAGAGTCAGCATGAAATATACTAATAGACAAAGCAACTCAATAACCGAAATACTATCAAGTAATAAAACTGTAAAGCAAGGTGTTCCACAGGGCTCAGTATTGGGACCCCTACTTTTCCTCCTGTATATTAATGACTTGAGCCTGAATGTTGATGCACACAAAAGAATAATATTTGCTGATGACACAACTGTACTCCTCAAAGGGGAGAATACAGAGGCGGTGCAAAAAGCTGTGAACGTGGCTACTGATCAACTCAGCAACTGGGCAAAAGTCAACAGATTAACTATCAACATCAAAAAGACAGCTTCCATGAACTTCCACACAACACAAAATGCAAATTCCTCTCAGCCATCTGTCACGATAAATAACCAGTCAATAGATACACACACTTTTTTTCCAATTCCTAGGTCTGTGGGTTCAAGATAACCTGAAATGGAATACACATACAGGAAGGGTAAATGCCAGGATTTGTACTGGCTGTTATGCATTGAGTGTACTGAAAACATGTGCTAGCCTGAAAACATTAACCAGTGCATACTACGCTTATATACAAGCCCACCTAAAATATGATGTAATATTCTGGGGAAATGCTCCAACTGCTCTGAGCACATTCAGAATCCAGAAGAGAGCATTGAGGATTATTAATGGGAGCAAACCCAGAGACTCCTGCAAACCCATCTTCAAAAAGTTAGAAATCCTTACACTGCCTTGCCTCTACATTCTTGAGACTCTAAAATTCTTCAGAAAACATATAGTGCCAACTGACCCAGAGTCGTAAAAAATAATGAAATACATGAACACAACACCAGGAAAAACACAAACCTGCATGTTATACGTACAAACACTCAACTGTGTAAAAAGGGAGTTCTCCACATGGGCCTCCAACTATTCAACAATCTTCCCACTAGTATTAAGTCCATCGAAGACAACGTAAAATTTAGCAAAGCCGTGAAGTCATATTTGTTGTGTCACTGTTTTTACTCTGTAAATGAATACTTAGAACAGTAATCTTGCTGTTTGTGCTAAATTGAAAACATTGAGCAATATAATACATTAGAATACTATAGGCTTACATTAATACATGTTAACAATGTTAAATGACATTTTCCGATATCTGCAACACACTGTGTACCATCAGATCACATGGAATAAATACATAAATAAAGTATAAAATAGGGAATGACATAAACAAAGCTCAGTGTAGAATGGTTTATGCCTAAGCTACCTAAAAACACTGGGACATTGTTGCCCTGTTAAGAAATCTCTTCCATACCAAAATAAGAAATTGGAACCTAAGGTAAGTAAGCAATAAGTAGAACTCCTTACTAATATTAAAATGAGTCCCATAGCAGATGAAAATTGGAACACTGTTATACTGCCTTGGCTAACAGGCATGTCATTTAAGTGCTGCTGCTGCAGTTGATTTGTTAGTTACTAAAAAAAGTGCCATGGTCTCATATTAGAGCTGCTGCATATCACTTAAGAGAAGAAATGTGGGTATGTATTGAAGTGTGTATGAACTGTATGGCAAAGTGTTTTGTTTCCTTCCTCAGGGTCAATGTTATCCAAACTGAAAGTACCTGTTTTGCGTATAACAAACACCTAATCTATATTTCTTGGGATTCTCCGCAGTTATATTCCACTTGACAACAGAATGAAGTTGTGCACAATGTGACAGGTTGTTGGCTAAACATTAACTCACATTGAGTTATTTTATCAGACTTATTTATCTGCTGCTTCATTGTTTAAATAGTTAACAACAAAGACAGATCACTTGGTTACCTCTTCAGATATAGGTGGTGGTCAGAACCGCAATCAGTCTGTTACACATTAGTAAATAGCTGCTACAATACATCATTCTGAACTCAAACAACTGAAAAGTTTTGGTTTGCATGTCACGAAAATCGGAAAAGACGACGTCACTTTTCGTAAATCTGGCATTGCTTCGTCCAATCAGATGATCGTAAGAATAAGTAACGAAAGAGCCCTAGTTTGTGATACACGTTGATTACTGAATTAACAAAATTGTATCGTTTACATTGAAGACTAGCCATTCGTAATATGACATTAAAAACGATTTTTAATCAGAAGAAACGCAGAATTTCGCCTTTACAAGATTTTATTTTAAACAAAAACTTTGAAACAACCAATCTGATGACGTTACATGCGTATATGGTGCAATTAGCGACTTTAATACACGCAGCGCTATAGCACACTGGCAATGTTTTGGTCAGAGTGTCATGGCAGCGAGTCACGCCTCCATGGCTTCAAAACGTAGTACGGCTGGGATACGTAGCGCCATCTCCCCTTATTCTTACCTCCATGGTCAGAACAATACACAGCCAGGGCAAAAGCACCACAGGTGCAAAGATGCAAGCTGGTGCCAGTGCTGTGGAGACTCGCCATTGAGCGAGTTCCACCTGCGCCATGGGCGGTACTAAGGATGAAGATATCGACTTCGCCTTGGCCCATTGCCAGTAGAGTACAATACGACAGACAGAAGCCTACTGGGAAGATAGAAGAGCAGCTCTCGCCCACTTGGTTATAGATCATCTTTTAGAGCTGTCTTAGATGGGGAATGTCGTTTAGTGAACTGTTAAAATTGAACACAGTTGTTGTAATTGCGTTTGCTATGTACTGTGAAGTTTACCTACAACTATTTGCATTTAGACAATGACGGCTTTTTCTTGTGTTATATTACAAGCAGTATTGCAGACTTCATTACTCATCTAGTCACCTTTATTTCATTTGTGTGACTGTTACTAATTTGTTGGAGGGTTGCAGATCCTTTGTTCTCCTATCCTGTTACCTGACCCAGGGCACAGCTGCCTTATAGTGGGAGGGAGAAATTTTCTCGCGGTCTACTGCACCAGAAGCCATTCCACGGACTCGGCCAACCGTAACAACAGTGGCAACTCGGCCTCCACAGCAGTAGCGACGAGGCCTTTACAAAACTGGCGACTAGCAGTGGCCGATTTACATATAGGCCCACTAGGCACGGGCCTAGGGGTAACACCTTAAGGGGAGTGGCATTTTTTGCTCTGTACTCTTTTTAACCTTTTACGTTTTAAAATAACTGCGCTTACAAACTACAAAAATTTTTACTACTGTTAAACAACTTGCTAGTTTAAATAAGCTTTAAGAACGAAACTCGACAATACAAGCTTGGAAATACACATAAGTATACTTGGTGACTGAATGGAAATTTAACATTGGGTTTCTGTCTGGCATCATCTTCAAGATTGTTCAGAATATTTTGAAGTAAGCTGTCAGGACGGCAATCTACAATGAAATATTGTTATTCCGAGAATGTTTCAGTTTCTACTTAACCCTACCACATTTTCCCCGCGAAAACACCGGGACCTCTGAAAAGCTGTGATAAACTAATCACCAGTTTCTTGAATACTGTAACATGTGTGGGCCTCAGTATGTAATACCCAACTCTACTTAAATTTCTTGTGTAATTAATGTGAAAACTCTGTGGTCTTCTATATCTGAGCTTTGAGTAATGTCACCCATTTAACAAAACGTGTCGATACTAGGAATGTTTTACATTTTTAAACACATGTTTATACGAAAATAACATCAGCAGAATATCTAATTATGTGTGAAATACACTTCAAAATAGTTCAAAAATTTTATTTATTTACTTAGTTACTTTTTTTGGTGAAAAATAAGAAGAAACCAACTTTCGTTTGTCTCATTTATTCTGGTGTAGCCTGTAGGATATCAAAGTTCCCACTCTGTGCAAACGAATAGTACGTGGCATTGCAAATTTTATATTAAACTTCTTAACTAAGCTTTTTTTCTTCGAGGAAATGTTATTTTTATTTTACGTTGGAACAAAACGTGCATTTGCGTGTAGACATAAAGCAGTGTTCACACAAATGACAACACACCATATCAACTGCCAACAAGACTACTTAAACTTTGTAGTCTGTCTTCCCTGCCCACAGAGTTTGCCAACATGTTATAAGAATAAGTGGGATAATAATCGATCCAGCACACTTCACTGCAAGAAATTGCAAAAATTATTTGCTTTTTAAATTAGAAAGACAGTGTCAAGAATATTCAGAACATATTTGCGTCCCAGCTAAAATTCCGGCGACGAGGAAACAGAAGCCAAAAAAGGAATGGTCCCGTTTTCTTTACGAGACGAATTCCAGCCAGCTACTTCTACTTTTCACTGACAACAGAGAAGCAGGCAGCAATGAAATTAAATTATTCTGCATTGTCGTTCTTTCATAGCATAGTTACGTCGAGTAATCTGAGTTGGTCAATTCATCACACCGTGTTTAAAGGAAAAATTTTTGTGCTCATGTGCCGTGTTTAAAGTAAAAATCTTTGTGCTCATGTGGGGTGTAGTACAATCGGAACTGGATACAGTCTTCCTTTTTACAATTCCTTTCTTTTGGTTTGGCTGTTAGTTGACAATTTTGTAAGTGGCTTAACATGAATATACAGTGAAAAAAGCAAATGCGCAAAATTAAGTGGGGCGGCATTTCGGAAATTATCGAAGGAAAGGAGAGAACGAGAAGCTAATGTTCTAAAAACGCTTGGCAGATTAGATAAATTTTTCGCAAAAAAATGTTGCTGGTTTGACTTCGAGTTCAAGTAGTATAGATGATATTTCTGGCACTGCAGCTGTTGTTTAAGAATTAAATACATACAAAACAAAAGTTAAAAATAAAGAAATGCAAATTGTTCCTGATTTCGAGTTTCACGAAAAACTAAGCGTCGAGTCACACATTACAGAAAGAAATAACCTCGTTAGTCTTGACCCTGCAGAATGGTATGTAAATGAATCAACAACGACATTCTCTTACAACGTGGCATTAATCAAAATTGTAGCGGTGATTTTTCTAATTCAAGAAGATCAATAGAAGATAAAACCAGACTTTTGAACAAAAATGTATTTCACCGTAAACTTTTAAATGGTGAATCAACATTGCGTGATTTTCTAGTATACTCCTGTAGCACCGGTGCTGTTTTTTGTGCATCATGTAATTTGTTCAGAGGTAAGACCGTGATTGCTACTAATGGTAATACAGACTGGAAAAATATTTCTAATATTTTATCTCATCATGGGACTTCACTTAAACACAAAAATTAACAAGAAAAAAGTCACTTGCAACAATAAATAACCGTTTCGAGTCATATGCTGGGATAGAAAAAATGTACTGGCACAGTGTGTTGAAAAGGGTGTCTGCAGTAGTGAATAAGCTAACAAGTCGTGGACTTCCCCTACATGGACACTTGAAAGATTCCATTCATCACATAACGGTCAATTTATGATGTCTCGAACTTATAGCCGAGTTTGAACTTTTCTCGCAGAGCACACTGAATGATATGGAAATCCAGGGCACGGACATACAAGTTATAATTTTTCAACAATCTGTGATGAAATAATAGAACTTCTTTCTGAATGAATAAAAAGAATTATCTTTCATATTAAGATATGTGAACGAGAATGCTGAACCTGTTGAACATTTCCTTCTGTTTTTACCAAACCCGGGGCACAAGTCCGAAAACTTAGCTGAGGCCTGTCTACAAATTCCATTGACATTACTGACTGCAGAGGCCAGTCATATGATGAAACAAGCAATATTTCAGGAACCTATTCTGCTTTAAGGAACGAAATCCGAAAGTGTGTTATATGGCTTGTGCAGCACATTCTTCGAATTCAGTCGGCACTAGTGCTGCAAACTGTTGTCGGGATGCATGTTCATTTTTCAATGTAGTGCAAAACCTTTAAAAAAATTCTCTGCTTCTAAACAGCGCTGGGTAAACTTTCTTTCATGAAACCAGGACGCAAAACCGTAAAAAGTTTATAAAAAACACATTGATCAGCAAGAGAGGAAGTGTGTGTACATCTATTTGAAAACTGTCCTCACACAAATTGCCAATAACACGTTTGGAAAACCATTTGTGCGAAATGAGGCTTCAGATTTATTGAATCAACTCAACAGACTAGAAACAGCGTTCATGATGACAGTTTTCAAGGACAACTCCAGAGATTTCATAGTGTAAATCTGAAATTGCAAAGTGTAAATATTGATACTAAAATAGTGCATGAATTATATGAATCATTTGTAGGATTTATTGCATCTATTCGTGGCATGTTAGACTACTATGAAAATAAATCCATGGAGATTGTAACTGATATAGACTATGAATGAACCAATAAAAGATCACGAAAACGCAAACTTCATGATAACGAAGAAGCAGACTCTGGAGAAGTTTTTCTGACTGTAAGGGAAAAATTTATAGTCGAAACATTAGTACTGGGGCAAGGCGAGTTCTGCCCCAAAGTACTGTCATCCAATATGGCGGCGATGACGTCATCCAATATGGCTGCGATGACGTCATCCAATATGGCTGCGATGACGTCATCCAATATGGCGGATTTTGGCGGGAAGTTTGAATTTTGGTGGGAAGAATGTCAATTTGGCTACCTCCACTAACGTAACCCCCCTCCCCCCCCCCCCCCCCCCAGGAAATGGTGGGAAGTTCAATTCCAAAATGATAATGCATCACACCTAGGAAAATGGTGGGAAAAATGAACTTGTCTTTATTATGTAACCAGTTTCATATAGGTAAGAAAAGGGGGATATTATACTCTCAATTACCTAGTTTCAACTACTTACCTATATTATGTACACCAAGATGGTGAGGGAAAACGAGTCAGCCTGCTCTGGGCTGCTGGGGAGAGTAACGATTGACTGCAGTCTATTTATTTTCGAACATTTTATTTAGGCATGGAGTATATTTATCACACTATCACAAACCACCCACCCAGATGTGCTTGGGGTAATGTTGCACAGCCCACAGACGTGCAAACAACTCCTAATTTCAGTACACAATAGCAAACTGCTCCTAAATAATGCAATACACATATCTGCAAACACGCTCAGTGTTCGTAAACTGTCCAAATAATGCGTGGCACAGCCTACAGACGCGTGCAAGCACCCTCCACCACACCCTGCCCCCCGCAAAGTCACACACCTGTCAGCTGCCAAACCGCGCACAGGTCCTTGCTCGGCTCCCGCAAATATGAGGTGGCGACAGTTGCATTCACCTGTAAAATTCCTATCCAAATACGTGTCCACCTACATGCCGACGATGACGTGAGCAAAGCTGGTCCACACGCGCCACAAGTGAGGTGGCCGCAGCTTGGGTCCCACGCGCTCAGTCGGTGAAAGTTGCATTCGAAGCAGCGCTCACGCCAGTCTCATATGCCAGACATCTCCAGGAGCCACTTGTCTCTGCCACACAGGGCGTGTTGACACACACACGTTTAACCATACTTAACTACCCTGCATCGCTGTCGCCTCGCCGCAAAATGTCTGCTTGACGACTCGCCATCTAAAACGTTCTCAACGTTATTCTTACATCACTACATCACATGGCTCTGTAAAAAAAATAAATAAATAAATAAAAAATAAATAAATAAATAAAAAATAAATAAATAAATAAATAAATAAAAATAAAAAAAATAAAAACACCAAAGTCACCCTCTTGGAAATTGTATAATGTCCCAGAAATAGTTAACACTCGCTTTCTAAATGTCTCAGGTTGTGTGCACGGAAATTCTTCCCATAACAGAAACTGTTCACGAAAATAACATTGAATTCGCTATTCCCAACGCTCCTAACATCGTACCCTTCCAGCTCTTAACATACGCAAACGTTCCCTCCTATATCCCACCACAATCAATCTAGCATTCTGATTGGCTCTTATCGAATTTACCCGCTGAATTAGTGATGCAGCCGGTATCGAAGCACGATCCACTTTTTCTTTCTGAGGCTTTCTGTGGTTATTTTGCACAGATCGCTAAATTGCACTGACAGTTAAACACGCAAAGTTGCCTACACATTATCAAATACATATGAGATTCACAAGAATGTTGGAAAAGAGGAAGATATTTACCAGTGTAAAATTTAATATTACCATTGCTGCTACATTCTGACACCAGACAATGTGCAGTTAATGTCTCCTGTTGTCGACTGCGCCTCAGTATCTATAGCGCATATAATTTTCCACATAAAAAATCGCTCATCGTTATCCATGTACTCAATCTATACGTCCCTCACGATAGGACACACAGTCATCCTCTCTAGTCATCCCATAACGCAAACAATAATAACTTTACAATGCAATATATGCACAGTTTACACAGTATAAGCCACACGAACTTTAAAATACACTATATGCACATTTTACACAAACAGCGCAGTTATTTTTTATATCTGTAGAGCACCCGAAAAAATTATCGTATGCCTACACTCACACTACCTATACGTCACGATGCTAGGGAAGCAATGTCATCCTGTTCTTTCTTTCTACAGACGCTACTCTCAACGGTAATAAACTATTTTACACTGATCACCATTTTGCAGCGACAACTAAACATCGCAATGTTGTCTACAGGTCATCAAATACGTACCAGATTCGCAGGAATATTGGAGCGTCAAAGCGATCTCCAAACAGGGAATATATCATCGAGTACCGTCTCGATCTAGTAAACATGCAATTCATATCCCCCACCATACCAAATTACCCCCTTTACATCAGTGAACCGAAGTCACTCTCAGAACTGATGTGCAAGGAGAGGCTCGTCTCGCCTCGGCACAAACGCATTACTGTTTCCGCTTTCTTGCTCGCATTTCTACAGACATCTCCACACCGTCGATTACAACACCCATATTTTCGGTATAATTTTGTACCATTTTAGCTGTACTTCTCGATATCAAGCACCAGGCAGCATCCTACTAATCACTCACGCAACATAATTCCGAACATATAGACTGGCAATTATTTCTTTACAAACCCGAAACCTTAGCTAAGCGGAGCCTGCTCAAGACATCTCAATAACTAGAAACAAACAGACGATGCAACCTCGTGATAAAATGGGTGAATTTTGAGTCATTCGGCTAAGGAACGCAGTATGTGAGCGGTATTTGAAACTCCCTCACGCCGCTAGATATTTATCCAGTATGTGTAACGTATTCTGTCTCGATACCATGTCAGAGGTTCCGTTATATATCCACTGAGCTAAAGGCGATGAGTGATTGACAATGATCACAAACGGTATAAAACGTTTGCTTATTGAGGTCGTAAGAAATGTACACTAGCTTTTCACACCTCTAGTGTTACGCTATCCGCTAGAAATGATGTCTATGATTTAGAATCAGGGCCTCTCATTCAGCCACATACCTGCACTAGATCACAGCCACAAGTAATCATATTTCAGGTGCTCTCATATCTCGAAACGAGTCACCTTTCTTGAACCTATCTGCTACAGTAAAAATGCAACATGGTCTTAGTCAGCCCCACACATCTTGCAACTGCTTCCATTTCTACTGCTTTGCGCATGTGATCATTCCATTTTAAGTCGGAACTGAGCAGAAGTCGGACAAAGCCATATCCACCACCTTCTGCAACCCATCTAGAAACAGAGCGAACTGAATTAGAGCGACTGGACCGCGTTTTGACCATTCGGCGGAAATGCGCGCATTGTGGTGCGTCCCGAACTACATACAAGTACTACAGATCCACTTCCATTCAAGTCTATTAGCGCAACATGCTATCATCGTTAATCTGAACCCCTAACAGAGAAAAATTAACAGCTATAGAAGCTCAAATAACTTCATTCCCATATAGAACTCGCACAGACGCCATTACTCGTGCGATGACGCAAAACTGCGTTAGGGGTCCAGCGCGGGGAGAGAGAGAGAGACAGAGAGAGAGAGAGAGAGAGAGAGAGATTTCGCAGTGGTTCCCAGAATAGCACAGCGTGCAGCCCTCCAAGCATTCCGTACGGCATACTTCATTCCTCATTGAATTTACCTGTCAAACTGCTGCTGCTACTGCTCCCTGTGTGAAACGAACCTATTAAATACACACGTATTGATACGCTACAGAGAGTAGTTTAAAGTTTCATCACCTCTACTCTAGGAGAAAGATCGTATCCCACGTACTATACTGTAAATCGTAAGAAACGCCCCCTTTGGTCCTGTTTAGTTGTTTGAAACACTGTTTTCAAGCACACTTTCTACACTGCAAAGCATTTCGTTTTTCTGCCATGACTTCGAGGCCTGCGCCAGGTTCTAAACTGACATTAAGAAGTTCTAATCCACGGGCTTTCGCAGGAAACTAGACGTTGCATGGTATGAATCGTCTTCTTAGGGCTGATACCATAACTTGCCACACATCGGATGATTTTAAATAAAAGACAGCTGCAATGTAAGGAAGCCGGAAGACTTTGCTCGTGTTGTGTGTAGTCTCCAAACTCCAATTCGAATGTGATTCATGAGTTCTACATTTAGACTCATTTCTCACACTGACGGAATAGCTAATAACTCTACATTCCCTTTCGACTCATTCATCACACTGCATTCATGTACACGATCACTGTTTCGGTGCTATCCACCCCACACGGTATAGCCCAGCCGCCAAAACTCTCCCTCCAACTCGAACAAGCATTATCACTCAATCATTAATTCGTAACCAACAGCATGTCAGCGGACGGATGGGATGGAAAAGACAGCACCGATATAGTCTAGTAATAAGCATCATAGGTGATAGTTTGAACAATTTTAACACTTTTACACTAATTTCAACACCAACCAATGATGTGACAGCATGGCCCCCAATTTCAGTATCACAGCTGAACCACCCCTTTTATATCATTTTGCGAGCATGATTACGAATGTGGATAGATTACTGTGCAGTGCGTCCATTCATTGTTAATTCCCGAGCACATACATGATCAAAGTACATCAGACAACGCTCTACATATTTGTAACACCTTGAGCATAGTACTTAATTTACGATCTATCTCAATGCTGATGGTAGGCACAGAGCGTTCTCACAGTCTTGGGGTAAAATTAGACACTGAACGACCCTCCCTCACAATGTCATTGACCACCCGCCCTGCAGCACCATTACTGATTTAATCTGCAAGCGAACAAAAGTAGATCGCTAGATTCGACTTCTCGTGAGTGAATTAAGCTTGCTGAGTCCTCGCCACTAGTGAAAGCCATCAGACATAGTAGATATATATGACATATCTAGCAACATAGTACAGAAAGTAATAGACGGACCAAACATCCAAATGGTTTAAAGCAAATGTCTTCTTACTGGATGATAACAAAACACAGCAGAGGCAAGCTTCCATCAGATAAAATGTTAAGTTTCTGAGCATATACTGTATTCAGATGATAAACTATCTTGCAGTCATCATGTAACAACACCATCAGTGGTAAGCTATTAAGGCGACTTATGGATTTTGTACCCAAAAAGTATGTTAGAACAACCTACTAACAAATGTTATTAACTTATGGGGAAACGCTAGTTGTGTGCACAAAATCTTAATACTGCAGAAGAAAGTTATTAGGGTAACTACTGGTTTTTCTTATAAGGAAAACTATAAACCATTGTTTTGTGAACAAAAGATCATGACTGTAATAAACTTATACATATACTATGTTTTAATTTACACAAAAAAGAAATTTCTGGAATCAAAACAGGGTAGCTAAGATTGAATTCTTAGGTCACTTGGAACATTTTCATTGACCACCGGCCGCTTACAACAGGGTTTTGTCGATGTCACCCAAATTTCGCCCTGGAAGTGCTGCCAGCAAGAGCTCTGGCTCAGTCTTCTACCAATATAAACCACATAGTTGCCATCAATAACATACTCGCTGACTACTTCAGCCTCACCTGTGTCTTAGCCCTCCGGTAGATTGCAAGCCCCTCTCAATAGCCTAGTCCACTGACCCCACACTCGCCCAAGTGTAGGGTCCTCGTAATCCCTGGCACAGACCTGCATATTTGGTGCAATTCCTTTCCATCCCCACGCACAATGACAGCTCCAAAAACCAGCAGCTACCACTGTGCAGCCAATGACATGTTGGAATGTTCCCATTGTACCTTAAAATCCATTCTTTCCTGCTATGACACAAAATGTTCTGCCACTGGTCCTGCTAGGTTTCCAGGTGGTGGCCCACAAGGCAACTTCCCCCCCCCCCCCCCCAACCATCTGCAAAACAGCTTTCAACCGCCAGTATGGTTCAGCACACTCCAGCATTCACACATCTACTGCCCTCGTCCAGGAATGTTTCTTCACATTCTTCTGGTCCGGCATCCATCAGGTCTGTTGCACTTGGAGTTGCACCTAGGCCCCATGGATGTGTGCAAAAGTTGGTCATCACGTTCCCGTGCCTCTTGCCCCAATTCCCCTGTCAAGCACCAGTTCTTCCTTGTTCACATTGACATCATCAGCCCCCTACCATCCTCATACCACTGCCACTATCTTCTCACAATGACAGACCAGTTTATGAACTAGAATGAGATTTTCACTCTGCAGTGGAGTGTGCACTGATATGAAACTTCCTGGCAGATTAAAACTGTGTGCCAGACCAAGACTCAAACTCGGGACCTTTACCTTTCACGGGCAAGTGCTCTACCATCTGAGCTACCCAAGGATGACTCACGGCCCGTCCTCACAGCTTTACTTCCGCCAGTACCTCATCTCCTACTTTCCAAACTTCACAGAAACTCACCTGTGAACCGTGCAAGACTAGCACTTCTGAAAGAAAGGATATTGCGGAGACATGGCTTAGCCACAGTCTAGGGGATGTTTGCAGAATGAGAATTTCCACTCTGCAGTGTAGTGTGCGCTGATATGAAACCTCCTGGAAGATTAAAACTGTGTGCCGGACCAAGACTCAAACTCGGGACCTTTGCCTTTCACGGGCAAGTGCTCTACCAACTGAGCTACCCAAGCACGACTCACGCCCTGTCCTCACAGCCTTACTTCTGCCAGTACCTCATCTCCTACCTTCCAAATTTTTCAGAAGCTCTCCTTTGAACCATGCAAGACTAGCACCCAGCCATGGTGAAGGGTCAAGGGAGCTCTTTATCAAGGTTGAGATTAATGTAACAGGTGTGGAAACTATAAGTTGTGATTACAGAGCCAGTAGTGGCAGTGAGGAGGAAGGGAGACAGAAGGCCAGATGAGGGCAGGAGTTTGTGTGGGAAGATGGATAAGCCCAAGCCAGTGTCAATCAGGTAACAGATAGGTGTGATTGAGGCAGTCATGCACAAACACGTGCTGGGATATTGCCAAGTAACTGATTGTGCATTCGCATTTGGAGGCCATGAGCATGCTGGCCTGTAGCTGGCAGCGTTGTTGCTGAAACACTCTTGATATCAGCATAAGGATTTTGTCTCAACAAGGTCCTCCTGACTGTCAGATTGGTGTGGGGAAACATGCCAAGCAGACATATGAACTAGTGATTGTCATGCATGGGAGCATCACGATTGTGTGAGCCATGTGAACAGTGCCCTTGAGCTGTATGAGACTGGGATGGGTGTGGTGTAGAGGCAGCAAGAAGCAATCCAGTGAGGGCAGCAGTTAACTGGGTCATATTGCTGCTCATGTGCACCATTATTTTTGCTAAATGAGATTCTGCATCTTCTGACACAGGCTGTGGAAGAGGCAATGTGGGTTGCACTTTGGAGCAGCTAGGTGACTTACAGCCATGGTGGTATAAAGGAGATGGCGAAGGTGGTGGGAGCAGAAGTGCTGAGCGGCAGCTTCAGCCAGAGAGGGGTGGGGGATGGGGGGTGGGAGGGGGGTGTCGAGAGACTCAAACACCCGGTCTGCTAATACGTCAGCTGTTTTTTCCTATGTGGCGAGCATCATATGGACCACAGCACCCAAATGTGAGTACCAGTCCTGAAATAAGAGCTTGTCTGGCAAGATATTAGGCTCATTTATCACACAGAGGTGCTGCAGGACCTGGCTGGGCCTCATGTCAGAACATTTCTCCAAAGAAAACAGTGCATGATAGCACTGCATCTTGAAAGAAACTAGCCATGTGATTAAGTGCAATTTTGACTTAATGTAGCTGCTACACTGTGCAGAATTTGTGATGATATTCCAAGCCTCTGCCACAACAGTGTTGTCAAATTTCACAAGAGTCATGGTGAACTTCGGTGTGTCTTTTATGACTCTACACCTGATTGTCTCAGCAGGACAAAACCACATGTGTGAGTCATGAGTATCAAAATCAAATGCCGGGAGTTGAGTGCAGATTCTCCTCGGCTGAAATGTTAATGAAGGGGCAAGTTCCTGATGCACAGCATGCTCGTGAGTTGTGCTAGTTGAGTAAAAAACTGATTTAACCCCACCATGCTTGCTTGTGGGTTGGGAGGACTGGGTGCAGCTTGAAGGTCATTGTTGCCATGTAAGCCATTCAGTTGTGCTGGTGGATCAGGAGGTGTAGATGCAGGGTTCTGCTTGGTCAAAATTCTTCCTGGGGCAAGCAAAATTTTGGAAGTGGGTTCAGGCTGAACCTTCCTACTAAAGAGACTGCTTACACCATGCTTGCCCGCCCTCTTCTGGAGTACTGTCGTGCAGGACTGACAGAGGATATAGTAAAAGTTCAAAGAAGGTCAGCTTATTACTGTGAAAAAGGGGAGAGAGTGCCACAGACAGGATACCTGAACTTGGTTGGTAATCATTAAAACACAGGTGTTTTTCTTTGCGGCAGGATCTTCTCATGAAATTTCAGTCACCAACTTTCTCGTCTGATAGCAAAAGTATTTTGTTGGTACCCACCTACATAGAGAGAAATGGTCATGATACTTACGAGCAATCAGACTCGCACAAAAAGTTTTAAGTGCTCATTTTTCCTGTGTGCCATTCGAGAGTGGTTTAATGAACCCTCTGCCAGACACTGAATTATGAATTGCAGAGTTATCATGTAGATGTGGATGAAAGGATTATGTTTAATCCAGGCATGGGCTGACAGTGCCAACTGTAAACATCAAATGGAGCAAGTGGAGGGACATGAGAAAATGTTGACTGCTGGAGAAGGCACACTGTGTGGGACATGCAGCTATAAGGAACAGTGACAGGTAAGATTGATAGAGGAAAGGTAGAAGATCCCAACAAGTGCAGCATGTCTCATTACAGGTCCACTTAGTAAAGATGAAACCATCAGGAAGATGACAGATGCTGCAAGGGAAGCATTCTGAATCACAGTGTGGTTTTTACTGTTAGCGTTCCAAGTGTGTATTCCTGGAAGAGCCAACCAATATATTGCTCCCTCCTATGTATTTCTTGCAAAAAGACCATAAGGATAAGTTCATAGAGATCAAAGCTCACACAAAGGTTTACAATCCTTCACTATACACTGTTAGGTGGCTTGTGGAGAATAATTGAAGATGTGAAATCTAATTGCTTCACTGAGTACATCTACCATTTCATTACACATATTGAGAAAAATACTAGTAATTGTTAGACAAAAGGCTCTGTCCATAACTGTGGAACTAGGAATATGTTTATTTACACATGGAAATGGAAACAAACTCCCATGCTTCTTGACAGAGCGTAGGGGAACGATGCGGGAGACCCGCACCGCCGTACTAGGCAAGGTCCTAATAGAGGTGGTTTGCCGTTGCCTTCCTCTGACCATAATGGGGATAAATGATGATGATGAAGATGACACAACAACATCCAGTCATCTCGGGGCAGGTGAAAATCCTTGACCCTGCCAGGAATCGAACCCAGGACCCCGTGCTTGGGAAGCAGGAATGCTACCACGAGACTGCTGCGGACAGCAGATACATCTGCATGTACAAATTTATTAGCAGGAGTTATTTTTTGTTATAGTGCTGAACTGAAATATCTAATAGCATAGCAAAATGATCTGTGGATGAATAAAGTACTACTAGTTTAAAAATACAAAATACGTATGTACTGATGCAGTTTCTAACAGCTGCTTCAGTTCTTTAATATATACCTTGATCATTTTACATCTCTGAATAGCTTTCCTTTTGTTGACATTATAGAAACTAAGTGTGACACTACCTAACTTAGAGCGGCAGTGGATATTTTGCAGCTAAGTTTAGAATTGAGTTGAACATTATTAATTGTGATTTGACTCTTGACAACATAACATTCTTAGTAATCAAATCAAGGTAAGTGGATGGTAGCTGTATCATACTACTCTGTAAATTTACTCAAAGCACCATACTCACTTTCCTGAAACAAAGACTCAAATTTCAATATAATTCTCAAAATGTTACTTAGCATTTTCCAAAATTACTACCAACAAATGTTATATCCTGTCAGAATATTCATATCTATTTTGTGTATTGCAACTAATTACGTATTATGGCATCTTTCCCTTTCATGCACAGTCATTAAAAACTATATGTACAAAATATGAAAATAGTAACTTCTACCTTCACAGAAAATAAATTATGTAGTAGTATATAGTTTGATATGGTGCAAAAATACTAATATTCCATTCAAACGTTGTTCATAGAGTATAAACTACAAATGCAGCACCAAATATTGCCTCAAGCCTCCTAGATATTTTACTTTAATAAAAATTTATTCACCTTCACATAGTTACATTTCATTACTTTCTCTCACCTATACTCTCATTCAATACTTTGCCTAATGAACCTTGTCAACTAGAGAAGTGCATACACTAAAATGAAACTCCTGCAATGTCAGGTTCGCTAACCATCGCTGTTTCACATAATATTTCTCATTACTCTCGTTATTACTTCCTTAGTGTCTATACTTCACATATTCCATTATACTTCATTGCACCATCATGTCATTACAACCTCAACTAATTAACATCTGTTTTGTTTAATGCATAACAATGGCTCTAATATCAGTTACTGAAATCATTAGTTCACCTTTTGTTAACAGATTCATCTGAACCTAGGCCTGAAGGGAAACACAGATACAGACCTTTTCTTTATTCCAAAAAAATTACTTTAAGCTATCATATTCCCTTTGTTTTTCTTTTTCATGATTATTATCAATTGCTCTTGGCTGAAATAAATTTATTATTACTGATGCAAAATTGGCAGTATTGCTATACTCAAAAACAAAACAAGGCGACATAACATGAAGTTTAGCAATATTTGGACATTGTACAGGCCTCCATCCTCTTGTGTTACTATAGTTCATCCGTACCCAAATTTATGTCTGACGTACTACAAATTTTAAATATTAACTCATAAATTTCCTTATACATAAAATTGGGAACTGACAGGTGATTACCATCCACTTAGAAGCTGTTGACAGGATAGTAACAGAGGCTGAGAGAAAAGAAAGAGGAAGAATGAAATAGCTGGGGAGGAATTACTACCACATAATAGATTCATTAAAAAGCAATGACCCCCACTACTTACAGGTGAATTCAACATTAAACCAACCCCCTACTCAGTCATCTACTTCTGCAATGTGAGGTGTAATTTCACCCTTACTTTTCAAAACAGTTGTCACACTTTAACTGTTACTTGAACCACTTCTATAATCATTGTCACTACTTTCAAAAGCTTGATGTATCAGTTGTTCCCTATTCTCACTATTTGGAAATAAATGAAGATATTTAAATTGCTTTGCTTTTCATAGTTGTTTACATTTTTTTCATGGCATCCTGATACTCCTCTATATAGAACAGTTGAAACATTTCCCTCTTCATCACTTTGTTCTGTCAACAGAACTGCTTCCTTTAGCATTTAGGTTTTCTACTTTCCTTACTCCTTCTATTCGCATTGATAATGCTTGCACTAAAAGACATCTATTTACAAGTGGCTCTTTCTGTGTCTTTAACACTTTAAACCTTACTGGTCTTCTTTTCAATTTCAACAAACTTAGAATCTACATTTTCATTCACCTTTTCTATTTCCTTTTCAATAGTAATCTCACACTTCTATCATGTTTCTCTGTCTATTGTTTCTACAATACACCATTTATCTGTTTTAGTTTGCTCAGTTTAACTTTTGAGCTCACCCTTTGTCAGAAAACAAAGTTATCTGACAATAAAAAGGTATTTTCACATGAATGAGCAAAAGCTTCATTCCCTTTTCACATCTTTTTTTTTTTTTAATTCTTTCTTTATTAGCTTCATAATCTTTACTCACTGTCTCTATTCTAATGTTTGTGCCCTCTGCCATGTTTTTTTAACATGTTTCCAGAACCAGTTTTTACAGACTCCATCATTTTATCCAAGTTTGTAAGATTAACATTAATTACATCAACTTCGCTGTAATTTTTTTCAATCTAAGCTACCAATGTCCTTTTTAATATCATTTCTTTTTTTGCCCATTTCCTTCATGCCATGCACCAATAATAACTTGATTTCCACACTTCCCAACTTTTCTTGCACTTCCTGATTTTGATCACATTACTCTTATCTAATTCTAACTTGTTCCATCAACTCAGAACAGTCCTTCTTAGTCACATTCAACAGTCAGTGGGTGAAGCATTTGACGTTTTGCTACTACCCAACTGTCACTTACTTCATCATGTAATGATAAGACTAGCCCTGATCTAAACCACTGTCATCATACAGTTCACTTTGGGTCACTTTATCCTGTTCCCTCTCTTCAAATACATCTTCAAGATGAGGTTCTTTCCTAATGTTTACCATCTGCTTATCATTTACAAACACATTGACTCTTTCCCCTTGTCACACATTTTCACAAGCAGTTGGCCACACTTAAATAACAAAAATGCTTTACCTCCATATTGTTTCTGCAATAGCTATTGTTGCCATCAGAATCTCTTATCAGCTCACTGCTTCTTCTCATAACTCTGCACCTGCTTGCTGCTTTGTTTACATCCTAAAATTCTGGCCTGCTGGTTCCTAATTGCTGTTCTCAGAAATGGCACTGCTGATGTAGTCAAGCAGTTCTGTCCTCACATTGGTTAAAATTCTCTCCTTGTAATGTCATCTACTTGATGTCCATATGTCAAATAATTGATTTTGTATTTCTCCAAAAATGGTTCATTCACCTTTCTATTTCCAGTCTACAATAATTTTAGTTGTTTTGCACATCACAAAATGATATTCCACTGTATAGTCACTTCACCACTGTATATTACAATAACCATTTTATGTCTAATAAACAGACCTCTGTTAAGTCATATATTGCTAATTTCATTAGTTCACTTTTTCACATGGGTTCTCTAACCCACTGCTTTTGCAATGTGCTCCCGATGCAGGGCACCAAATGCAGTGGAAATTAACCTGAAGCTGCTTGTCTTACAGGCCACTCGGTAGCAATCTTTGGTCACTAAATGTAATGAAGCTGCTAAAATCTTTGTACCTGTCAAAAAGTTTCCAGTCAATAATGTACACAACTCAACAATTTTAATTTCACTGATTAACAATTTTATTCACCTTGAGCAGACTTTTCGGAGCTAATGACCAGTTTACCAGACATAAAAGAATAATTAGCACATACAGCAGTATATTCCCTATGATACCTAACAGTCACAGCAGTGAAGTTGAATGTTGTGCTGTGGCACAAAAGTAATGTTCACCTTTATAGAAAAACATCACAGTTCACATTTAGCACAGCCCTTTAGCAGTTTGTCAGATATAATTACACTGCAAAGTTTATTTAATTTGGTCCATAATTAGATGCTCCATGTCCAACAATCCCTAGCCCAATGACATTAACATTTTATGGTACTTATTAATCCCAGCACAATTCAGTCATGATATCCAATAATTAGACATGCTGTAATCACCCAGAGTCTTTACACTTTAATATTACTGAGTTTTGCTGTCACTGGTGCACACACTTTCATGCACAGAATGTTCATAACTGTGGCACGAGTTAACAATGAGAAAACATATGACATAGAAGTTACCCTTATACTTTCAAACCACGGGCTGCCAATTGTTTGTGTTGTCTGACTATTTATAGATGGGTGTTGCAACAAACGGTTATTTTGAAAAATGCATAATGTATTGGAAGCTGGTGAGGTTGGATATTATTGTTTTTCAATGAATTATAAGAAATAAAGTGATTGTGGTTTACAGAAAATGTTCTAGTCATAAATTTGAAAAAATTCAAGGACCTATTATCCTTTGAAACGTAACAACCCATTAAGACACACTTAACACATACATTCTCCAAATTAATTCAGGATCACTCATGTGAATGCCTGAATAAACTTATACCAACAAAAATAATTACTACATTATATTTACCTTAAAGTGTAGAAGCTCCGTAAATGAAGGGAACATTTTCCATTAAGGGATCCTCTAGTAATTAATTAAAAAATATGGAAATGCATTCTTGTAATTATATATTTGAGAAGTTATTCTCGAATAAAATAAGACATGTGCTAATATCATAATGTACTAACTGTTTTGGAGCAGACATAAGTTTATCTATGTATTTTAAGTTTTTATATGCCAATTTTAATTGTTAATTAATCAAAAAATGATTCTAAACAATGACAAGGATTGTTTGGGATTGTTTAGATTATATATATAGGAGTAGCCATATTGGCCTGAAGAGGTCAGTCTGGTTTTGGTTTTTGAGCAGTCAGCATGTAGGTGCACCTTTTGTATAGTAAGTATTGTTTGCCTTTGTAATAATACTTTAATTTTGCTTTGAAAGCATAATAAATATATTGAAACATAATACAAAATTGATTTTTAATTTAACTTTTCTGAAGTTAAAATTTTACAGTTACTGAAAACTTAGGACCTCAACTGCAACCGGTCTTCAGAAAGGATGAGTTCCCAAACCACAATATAAATGTTTAACCTAAGAATAGCTACGTTTTACCTTACATGATGTAAATCCACTTGTTGGATGTGCAAGTGCCATGCTGCAAATAACAGCAAATTATGTGAAATTACTAATTAGTGTGTTAATTAATCAATGCTGTATATCATGTTGTTGTTGTGGTCTTCAGTCCAGAGACTGGTTTGATGCAGCTCTCCATGCTGCTCCATCCTGTGCAAGCTTCTTCATCACCCATTACCTACTGCAACCTACATCCTTCTGAATCTGCTTAGTGTATTTATTTCTTGATCTCCCTCCATGGTTCTTACCCTCCACGCTGCCCTCCAATTCTAAATTGGTAATCCCTGGATGCCTCAGAACATGTCCTACCAACCGATCCTTCCTTCTAGTCAAGTTGTGCTGCAAATTTCTCTTTTCCCCAATTCTGTTCAATACCTCCTCATTAGTTATGTGATCTACCCATCTGATCTTCAGCATTCTTCTGTAGCACTACATTTCGAAAGCTTCTATTCTCTTCTTGTCTAAACTATTTATCGTGAATGTTTCACTTCCATACATGGCTACCCTCCATACAAATACTTTCAGAAACAACTTCCTGACACTTAAATCTATACTCGATGTTAACAAATTTCTCTTCTTCAGAAACACTTTCCTTGCCATTGCCAGTCTACATTTTATATCCTCTCTACTTCAACCATCATGTTATTTTGCTTTTGTTGATGTTCATGTTATATCCTCCCTTCAAGACACTGTCCATTCTGTTCAACTGCTCTTCCAAGTCCTTTGCTGTCTCTGACAGAATTACACTGTCATTGGTGAACCTTACAGTTTTTATTTCTTCTCCATGGATTTTAATACCTACTCCGAATTTTTCTTTTGTTTCCTTTACTGCTTGCTCAATATACAGATTGAATAACATCGGGGACAGGCTACAACCCTGTCTCACTCCCTTCCCAACCACTGCTTCCCTTTCATGTCCCTCAACTCTTATAACTGCCATCTGGTTTCTGCACAAATTGTAAATAGCCTTTCGCTCCCTGTATTTTACCCCTACTGCCTTCAGAATTTGAAAGAGAGTATTCCAGTCAACATTGTCAAAAGCTTTCTCCAAGTCTACAAATGCTAAAAACGTAGGTTTGCCTTTTCATAATCTAGCTTCTAAGATAAGTCATACGGTCAGTATTGCCTCACGTGTTCCCATATTTCTACGGAATCCAAACTGATCGTCCCCGAGGTCAGAGGTCAGCTTCTACCAGTTTCTCCATTCGTCTGTGAAGAATTTGCGTTAGTATTTTGCAGCCGTGACTTATTACACTGATAGTTCAGTAATTTTCACATCTGTCAACACCTGCTTTCTTTGGGATTGGAATTATTATATTCTTCTTGAAGTATGAGGGTATTTTGCCTGTCTCATACATTTTGCTCACCAGATGGTAGAGTTTTGTCAGGACTGGCACTCCCAAGGCTGTCAGTAGTTCTAATGGAATGTTGTCTACTCCCGGGGCCTTGTTTCGACTTAGGTCTTTCAGTGGTCTCTCACGCAGTATCATATATCCCATTTCATCTTCATCTACATCCTCTTCCCTTTCTATAACATTGCCCTCAAGTACATTGCCCTTGTATAGTCCCTCTATATACTCCTTCCACCTTTCTACTTTCCCTTCTTTGCTTAGAACTGGGTTTCCATCTGAGCTCTTGATATTCATACAAGTGGTTCTCTTTTCTCCAAAGGTCTCTTTAATTTTCCTGCAGGCAGTATCTATCTTACCCCCCAGTGAGATAAGCCTCTACATCCTTACATTTGTCCTCTAGCCATGCCTGCTTAGCCATTTTGCACTTCCTGTCGATCTCATTTTTGAGACGTTTGTATCCCTTTTTGCCTGCTTCATGTACTGCATTTTTATGGTTTCTCCTTTCATCAATTAAATTCAATATTTCTTCTGTTACCCCCTCCCATGAACCATAGACCTTGCCGTTGGTGGGGAGGCTTGCGTGCCTCAGCGATACAGATAGCCATACCGTCGGTGCAACCACAACGGAGGCGTATCTGTTGAGGGGTCAGACAAACGTATGGTTCCTGAAGAGGGGCAGCAGCCTTTTCAGTAGTTGCAGAGGCAACAGTCTGGATGACTGACTGATCTGGCCTTGTAACACTAACCAAAACGGCTTTACTGTGCTGGTACTGCGAACGGCTGAAAGATCTCCGGGCAGGGACTACTCAGGAGGACGTCATTTTCAGGAGAAAGAAAACTGGCTTTCTATGGATCAGAGCGTGGAATGTCAGATCCCTTAATCAGGCAGGTAGATTAGAAAATTTAAAAAGGGAAATGGATAGGTTAAAGTTAGATATAGTGGGAATTAGCGAAGGTCGGTGGCAGGAGGAACAAGACTTTTGGTCAGGTGAATACAGGGTTATAAATACAAAATCAAATAGGGGTAATGCAGGAGTAGGTTTAACAATGAACAAAAAAATAGGAGCTCGGGTAAGCTACTACAAACAACATAGTGAACGCATTATTGTGGCCGAGATAGACAAGAAGCCCATGCCTATGACAGTAGTACAAGTCTATATGCCAACTAGATCTGCAGATGACGAAGAAATTGAAGAAATGTATGAAGAGATAAAAGAAATTATTCAGATAGTGAAGGGAGACGAAAATTTAATAGTCATGGGTGACTGGAATTCGATAGTAGGAAAAGGAAGAGAAGGAAACGTAGTAGGTGAATATGGGTTGGCGGTTAGACATGAAAGAGGAAGCTGCCTGGTGGAATTTTGCACAGAGCACAACTTAATCATAGCTAACACTTGGTTCAAGAATCATAAAAGGAGGTTGTATACATGGAAGAAGCCTGAAGATATTGACAGGTTTCAGATAGATTATATAATGGTAAGACAGAGATTTAGGAACCAGGTTTTAAATTGTAAGACATTTCCAGGGGCAGATGTGGACTCTGACCACAATCTATTGGTTATGAACTGTAGATTAAAACTGAAGAAACTGCAAAAAGGTGGGAATTTATGGAGATGGGACCTGGATAAACTGACTAAACCAGAGGTTGTACAGAGTTCCAGGGAGAGCATAAGGGAACAATTGACAAGAATGGGTGAAAGAAATACAGTAGAAGAAGAATGGGTAGCTTTGAGGGATGAAGTAGTGAAGGCAGCAGAAGATTAAGTAGGTAAAAAGACGAGGGCTAGTAGAAACCCTTGGGTGACAGAAGAAATATTGAATTTAATTGATGAAAGGAGAAAATATAAAAATGCAGTAAATGAAGCAGGCAAAAAGGAATACAAACGTTTCAAAAATGAGATCGACAGGAAGTGCAAATTGGCTAAGCAGGCATGGCTAGAGGACAAATGTAAGGATGTAGAGGCTTATCTCACTAGGGGTAAGATAGATACTGCCTACAGGAAAATTAAAGAAACCTTTGGAGAAAAGAGAACCACTTGTATGAATATCAAGAGCTCAGATGGAAACCCAGTTCTAGGCGAAGAAGGGAAAGCAGAAAGGTGGAAGGAGTATACAGGGTGAGCCACCTAACATTACCGCTGGATATATTTCATAAACCACATCAAATACTGACGAATTGATTCCACAGAACGAACGTGAGGAGAGGGGCTAGTGTAATTGGTTAATACAAACCATAAAAAAATGCACGGAAGTATATTTTTTAACACAAACCTACCTTTTTTTAAATGGAACCCCATTAGTTTTGTTAGCACATCTGATCATATAAACAAAAACATAATCAGTGCCGTTTGTTGCATTGTAAAATGTTAATTACATCTGGAGATATTGTAACCTAAAGTTGATGCTTGAGTACCACTCCTCTGCTGTTCGATCGTGTGTATCGGAGAGCACCGGATTACGTAGGGATCCAAAGGGAACGGTGATGGACCATGGGTACAGAAGAGACTGGAACAGCACGTTACATCCACATGCTAACACCTTTTTATTGGTCTTTTTCACTGATGCACATGTACATTACCGTGAGGGGTGAGGTACACGTACACACGTGGTTTCCATTTTCAATTACGGAGTGGAATAGTGTGTGTCCCGACATGTCAGGCCAATAGATGTTCAATGTGGTGGCCATCATTTGCTGCACACAATTGCAATCTCTGACATAATGAATGTCGTACACGCCGCAGTACATCTGGTGTAATGATGCCTCAGGCTGCCACAATACGTTGTTTCATATCCTCTGGGGTTGTAGGCACATCATGGTACACATTCTCCTTTAACGTACCCCACAGAAAGAAGTCCAGAGTTGTAAGATCAGGAGAATGGGCTGGGCAATTTATGCGTCCTCCACATCCTATGGAACGCCCGTCGAACATCCTGTCAAGGGTCAGCCTAGTGTTAATTGCGGAATGTGCAAGTGCACCATCATGCTGATACCACATACGTCGACGCGTTTCCAGTGGGGACATTTTCGACCAACGTTGGCAGATCATTCTGTAGAAACGCTATGTATGTTGTAGCTGTTTGGGCCCCTGCAAAGAAGTGAGGACCAATGAGGTGGTCGCCAATGATTCCGCACCATACATTTACAGTCCACGGTCGCTGTCGCTCTACCTGTCTGAGCCAGCGAGGATTTTCCACGGACCAGTAATGCATGTTCTGTAGATTCACTGCCCCATGCTTTGTGAAACCCACTTCATCGGTAAACAGGTAGAACTGCAACACATTCTCTGTTAATGTCCATTGACAGAATTGCACTCGATGATTAAAGTCATCACCATGTAATTTCTGATGTAGCGACACGTGAAACGGGTGAAAGCAGTGACAATGCAGTATGCGCATGACACTACTTTGACTCAGTCCACCGGCTCTTGCAATGTCCCGTGTACTCATGTGTGGGTTCATGGCAACAGCAGCTAACACACCAACTGCACCCGCTTCTCCTGTGACGGGCCTGTTACGGAGCCATTTGTGTGCTACGACCATACCTGTTGCATACAGTTGGCAGTAGATGTTTTGCAATGTGCGGCACGTTGGATGCTCTCTGTCCGGGTACCGTTCTGCATACATCCTGCAGGCTTCAGCTGCATTTCATCGACACTCACCATAGATGAGTATCATCTCCGCCTTTTCAGAGTTCGAATACACCATGGTCACAGTTCCTACAACACTACACTATCACAGACGTCTGGTAACACAGTGTACTACAGTTGGTCTGCGTGCGGAGACGAATGCAGAATAAAATTAGCAGCAAGCGCTACATGCGGACACTGTGACAGCTAGACAAAACCACAACAGCGCACTACAGCCACACTCGAAATCATGGTCGTCATCGTAAACATGACCCTGCAGATGCTGCTCGCCGACCGTGGATCATGTTTGTTACAACACACAACTGTACGTCGGAGGTTTCAAGCGTCAACATTAGGTTACAATATCTCCGGATGTAATTAACATTTTACAATGCAACAAATGGCACTGATTACGTATTTGTTTATATGTTCAGATGTGCTAACAGAACTAACGTGGTTCCATTTAAAAAAACGTAGGTTTGTGTTAAATAACATACTTCCGTGCATTTTTGTATGGTTTGTATTAAACAATTACACTAGCCCCTCTCCTCACGTTAAGTCTGTGGAATCGGTTCATCAGTATTTGATGTGGTTTATGAAATAAATCCAGCGGTAACATTAGGTGACTCACCCTGTATAGAGGGACTATACAAGGGCAATGTACTTGAGGGCAATGTTATAGAAAGGGAAGAGGATGTAGATGAAGATGAAATGGGAGATATGATACTGCGTGAGAGAGCACTGAAAGACCTAAGTCGAAACAAGGCCCTGGGAGTAGACAACATTCCATTAGAACTACTGACAGCCTTGGGAGTGCCAGTCCTGACAAAACTCTACCATCTGGTGAGCAAAATGTATGAGACAGGCAAAATACCCTCAGACTTCAAGAAGAATATAATAATTCCAATCCCAAAGAAAGCAGGTGTTGACAGATGTGAAAATTACCGAACTATCAGTGTAATAAGTCACGGCTGCAAAATAGTAACGTAAATTCTTCACAGACGAATGGAAAAACTGGTAGAACCTGACCTCGGGGACGATCAGTTTGGATTCCGTAGAAATATGGGAACATGTGAGGCAACACTGACCCTATGACTTATCTTAGAAGCTAGATTATGAAAAGGCAAACCTACGTTTTTAGCATTTGTAGACTTGGAGAAAGCTTTTGACAATGTTGACTGGAATACTCTCTTTCAAATTCTGAAGGCGGTAGGGGTAAAATATAGGGAGCGAAAGGCTATTTACAATTTGTACAGAAACCAGATGGCAGTTATAAGAGTTGAGGGACATGAAAGGGAAGCAGTGGTTGGGAAGGGAGTGAGACAGGGTTTGTAGCCTGTCCCCGATGTTATTCAATCTGTATATTGAGCAAGCAGTAAAGGAAACAAAAGAAAAATTTGGAGTAGGTATTAAAATCCATGGAGAAGAAATAAAAACTTTAAGGTTTGCCGATGACATTGTAATTCTGTCAGAGACAGCAAAGGACTTGGAAGAGCAGTTGAACGGAATGGACAGTGTCTTGAAGAGAGGATATAAGATGAACATCAACAAAAGCAAAACAAGAATAATGGAATGTAGTCGAATTAAGTTGGGTGATGCTGAGGGAATTAGATTAGGAAATGAGACACTTAAAGTAGTTAAAGGAGTTCTGCTATTTGGGGAGCAAAATAACTGATGATGGTCGAAGTAGAGAGGATATAAAATGTATACTTGCAATGGCAAGGAAAGCGTTTCTGAAGAAGGGAAATTTGTTAACATTGAGTATAGAGTTAAGTGTCAGGAAGTTGTTTCTGAAAGTATTTGTATGGAGTATAGCCACGTATGGAAGTGAAACATGGACGATAAATAGTTTGGACAAGAAGAGAATAGAAGCTTTCAAAATATGGTGTTACCGAAGAATGCTGAAGATTAGATGCTTAGATCACATAAGTAATGAGGAGGTATTGAATAGAATTGGGGAGAAGAGTAGTTTGTGGCACAACTTGACTAGAAGAAGGGATCGGTTGGTAGGACATGTTCTGAGGCATCAAGGGATCACCAATTTAGTATTGGAAGGCAGCATGGAGGGTAAATATCGTAGAGGGAGACCAAGAGATAAATACACTAAGCAGAGTCAGAAAGATGTAGGCTGCAGTACGTACTGCCAGATGAAGAAGCTTGCAAAGGATAGAGTAGCATGGAGAGCTGCATTAAACCAGTCTCAGGACTGAAGACCACAACAACAACCCAAGGATTTCTACTAGCACTAATATTTTTACCTACTTGATCCTCTTCTGCCTTCACTATTTCATCTCTCAAAGCTACCCATATTGTACGGGAAAGATAGGATGACAAAAGTGTGCAGTCAAACATATGCCATGGAAATTGATAGCTGCTCTGAACTACAAGTTTCATTACTTTGGAAGACAGTTCTGGTAATTTAAACGACCTTATAGGAAGACATAATGCTTAACTTTCAAATGGTACAGGTCACCTTTCTAAAATATAAGTGGTAGCTCATTGGTTTTTGCATTTAAGGAACTGTAGTGGTAATTTTCATTACTGTAACATTTAATTAACAACACCCTAATGAAAACCTATTACAAAAATGGAATCAGAAAAATAAAATACTAATCAGACTAATAAATTTCAGTGAAATTAAGTCTACATAAGACGAACTTTCTAAAAGATAAATGTATTGAAAATAAGATAAAAGGTAGCGATGGAGAGATTAATAAATTTCAGTGAAATTAAATCTACATAAGATGAACATTCTAAAAGATAAATGTATTGAAAATAAGATAAAAGGTAGCGATGGAGAGAGGCCATTTGCTATGTCACTTTACATCTGCAGCCACCTCTTGTTTAAGATGAGATGAAAATATTCTGAGTATTGGATAGATTTTGTGGGCTTGGGGCAGCTTGAGGCATTCAGTCACTATATAGGCATACTCAAATATTGCAACAGCAATGTACTGCACATATGGCATGGCATTCCATGGTGATGTGGTATACTTTGGTGCAGACAACCACAAAAAGCCAAAGCTAATGTTTTGAGGTACAGGTGTTCACACATCATATCTTTATCATCAGTTTCTGAATTATGTTATTCAATGCACATACTTGTTTAAAGCTCAAGTAGATTCCAATGTTATGCCCTGATGTTTTGCTGTTGGACAAATTTCAAGATGGTCTCCACTTAGTTCCATTCTGAGTTCTCTTATTGCTTCCTTGTTGGGATTTGGTTTGTGGTGATTGGCATTACAGGATAGTTATTTAAACCATTTGTGAGCTTCTTTCCAACCTCTGTGAAAGATGATCATTGTGGTACAGGTCAGGAACATTAATGTAAACGAATTGCTTGGTATATCTCAATGCAGTATCCACATTTGTACACTGACCATAGTGAAAATGACTGCTCTGATAATGACATGACCAGTGCACTGCAAACTGGGTGGGTATGTTGTACACCATCAGATATGCCAATACTTTTCCAGAGTCGGCCACAAACTCAGGGAACGTGGGTAGGGCTGTGATGTCGTGCCTTTTGGTTGATGTAAGAGGGCCCCTAAACAGCCATTTTGCCAAGCATGGCAGTGAGTAACATCACTAGAGCATCACCTGAACATACACTATGCCCAGGCAAAATGTTTGACATGGGTTGTCAGTTGGATGAGATTGAACGGGGTTGCACCATGGGCTGCAGGAGGCTGGATGGTTTTACTGTCTCATAGCACACCACAACAGCCATAAGGATACCTTCATTGTCCATTGTTAGCAACAATGTATACAGGAAAGTACCAACATGAAACACAAGGAGGGAGGACCGAAGGTTTGTCCACTCATGTGAACAGTTCCAATGGTAATGATATAGCCATTCAGTAGACTGCCCTGCCTTCTGTGCAACATCTTGAAAGTGCTATTGGCAGACATGATGCAGGGCTCCTTGACAACCAGATAGTATGTGGAAAAGGAGCTGCAAACTGTGGCTCTTCCATTCCTTAACGCACACACCCTTGCACTATTTCAACAGTACAGTGCTCATCCTCATACTGCTGTCACCTGAGTATGGCTTGCAGGCATGGATATTCTACCACAGCCAACTATATCACTCAATCTCTCCCCGACTGAGAATGTGTGGGGTGCCATGGAGTGTTTTATCAGGACTCCACATCCAACCACCAATCTGTAGGAAATGTGAGCTCAGGTGCAAGCAGCACGGGATGGAGTATTACAGGACTAGATCTGAGACCTGCACAACTCCATGTTGGCACTGTCACATCTGAATGTTTGTATTCACAACAGGGCACCAGATGCCATACTAATGCATATGATTTGTGGCCTTGTAGCTTCAAAGATGAAAGTGTGATCATTTTGTACATGTGGTGCCATCTGCCTGCCTGCCAACTGTGATCAAAATCTGTCTTGTTTCTCTTTTATGATGATACGTACATATATGTTGTACAGGACTGGTACAAAAATCTTTCACTGATGCAGCCTTTTCCTCTGGGTTTTGTACCTACTTTCTTTCCCTTGTTGACACACATAAAATATATGGACAGGAAGAAATGCTCTAATGAATGATGTTATTTCAGTATCTCAAGTCATATTATACAGTATTAGCAGCAGCAGTTCAGTGGTTCACAATGCTCTAACTAACAAATAGATCAATAAAAGCTAGCCCTATGATCTGATTGTGCTCAAAACCTTCATTACTCTGCATATGGTTCAATAAGGCCACCAGCTTGTTTGCCTTTTACAGGAACCAGGTTGCTCAAATATATTTCTACTTGGACAAAAATGAGGCCTCCCATGACACTGGAGAAAGATAGGTGCTGAATGGACATACTAACTGGTGACACAAAGCCCAATGTTGCCTTGGGGCAGCTTTTGACATGGTGTTGATAGTAAAAATATTTTCACTCCAAGGAATGCACAAATGAAAATTGACCTTTGGATAATACTGACATTCTTGCAAGATCCTTCCTTCCGGAGGATGTGTTAACATGAGAGTCAAGGCAAATTATGAGTTCTGATTTGTAAGTGTTAAGGCAAATATGAGTTCTGAGCAGTGTGCAATG
The DNA here is from genome assembly GCF_023864345.2 of Schistocerca serialis cubense. Taxonomy (NCBI): domain Eukaryota; kingdom Metazoa; phylum Arthropoda; class Insecta; order Orthoptera; family Acrididae; genus Schistocerca; species Schistocerca serialis. Next base: position 321,076,716 of record NC_064642.1, on the reverse strand, counting down.
GAGGAGGGTTTTTTCCATATAAGAAAGCTCATGTGGTTAGGTCATTGTTAGTAGCACAATGACGGACTTCTTGGGCTAGACGAGGTGCCCAAATGCTAGGTGACAGTATGTGGGATAAGTTCTGCCCAGGAATAAGATCAGATGCAATCAAACATGCATTAAACAGCAGAACGTGAGCAAAAAAAACATGTTATTAGTAAGTAAGATTGGGCAGAGTAAAAAACTGTTAAGAACAGTAACTCAGAAAATGTAAAAATACCTAAAAATATAGAATAAAGAGGAACAATAGTTACAGTAAATAAATAGTTGGAAGTCACACCTTCAAAACTCCGCTTCTTTTTCACTCTTCCTAAGCCACTTTCTCACCCTGGCAGTTAGTGGAAGGGTGATTGACTACATGCACTAACAGTCGCTAAATTGTCAAAAACATTTAAATGCAAGAGAACATATCTAACCGGTTTTGAAAATTTCATCCACCTACCTACCTGCGTCTGGTAACTGTTGTTGGATCTGTGTAAGGATCTTTTCGTGTAACAGGACCTGCAACAGAAACATTTGACATATCTTTTCAAACAACCTGAAAGCTACCAATTTGGGTTGTAAAACTAAAGTGTCTCCTATTATTCCTAATTATAACTGACACATTAATTATGCTAAATTAATGAAAAGTCTTATATGGTATACAAATAATTTAATGAGTAAAAGGGAATGACTCATCAAATAGCTCAGGCACTAAGTTGTGAACTGGCACATATGTAAGAAGGAGAACATTGCTAACTTTCAGAAAAATACCTCTTGAGGAATGTAGAGTACACATACATACACAAAAGTCTGTATGGTTATACCCTTTCAGCTGACTGCATTGTGCTGGCACTGCACCTTGACTGGAGCAAGAGATTGAGCCAGGTGGAGTGGGTTAGAGGGAAAAGGATGCAGGGAATGGAAGGAACTGTTGAGTAATGAAGGCTGGCAGATGGGAAGAAGAGGCAGCAGGCACACAGGATAGGATTGTTGCACAGGTGAACTCATTTTAGTCACAGGCAGGGGTGGTTGTGGTCAACACACAATGATATGGTTGAATGGATTGGGAAGGGGAGGTAGAACTGTGGAAAAGAAGGTGCGAGTGCAGGATGAGTGAAGTCAGGTTCATGCAGCAGGGGTATAGATGGGTGTGGAGCAGGAGCTAGACTTACATGTATGTGACTACCCTGCAGTTTGCACTTAAGTGTTTCGCAGAGAGTTCTTACCAACAGTTCCAAACTATTTCTTGACCTTTCCATCCTCAAATAACATGGAAAAATAAACACCTAATCTTCCAGTGTGGGCTCTGATTTCTCTTCATTTTACTATGATGTTCATTTCTCCCTATGTAGGTAGGAGTCAACAAATTATTATTGTGTTCAGAAGAGAAAGTTGGAAATTGTAATGTCACATTTGCTTTAATTAATGTCATTCCAGTTTGCTAATCATGCCTGTGACACTCTCATCTCTATTCATGATAATACAAAACCATCTACCCTTCCCTGAACTTTTTGATGTTCCCCATTAATCCTATATCGTAAAGATCACATGTTGTAGAGCACTACTCTGGAAGAAGATGAACAAGTGTAGTGTAGGCAATCTCTTTAATAGATTTGTTGCACCTTCTAAGTATTCTGGTAATAAAATTCAGTCTTTGGTTCACCTTCCTGACAGCATATGAAGCTTCCAATTTAAGTTGTTAGTAATTGTAATACTGCATATAGGTATTTAGTTGAATCAGCAACCTTTAAATTTGTGTGACTTATTATGTAGCTGAAATTTAATGGATTTTGTTTTAGTATTCATTTGAAGGGCCTCACACTTTTTATTGTTTAGGGTCAGCTACCTCTTTTCAAACCATATAGAATCATTATAAGACTTTACAAGCTGTAAACAATAGCATTATCTACTAACAGTCTAAGAAGGCTGTTCAGATTGTCTCCTAAATTGTTTATACACATTAGATACACCAGAGGACCTATAATATTTCCTTAGAGAACAACCGATATCACTTGTTTTTTCATTCAGTGACTTCTAGCCAAGTACTACAAATTCTGCCATGTCCCCACAATATCCTTTCTTCCAGGAGTGCTAGTTCTGCAAGTTTTGCAGGACATGTCCTGTGAAGTTTGGAAGGCAGGAAGCAAGATACTGTCAGAAGTAAAGCTGTGAGGACAGGGCATGAGTTGTGTTTGGGTAGCCCAGGTGGTAGAGCATTTGCCCACATAAGGCAAAGGTCCGAAGTTCGAGTCTTGGTCCAGTGCACAGTTTTAATCTGTCAGGAATTTTCATATACATGCTGGTTATTTGTCAATAGATCATTTTCTACAAGATTATTTCACAGCACTGTATACATTCAAAATCCTACTGCAAATTGATGTCAGTGATATATCCAGTGGATTATTTATATTTCATTTTTTGTGTGCTGATATGACCTGTGCAGCTTTCCAATTTTTAGTTACAGAGTCTTGTCAAGTGGTCAATTCTATATGATTGCTCAAAATCGAGCTACTCCATCAGTACTCTGAAAGGAACCTAATTAGTATACAGTCTGGACCGAAAGGCTTGCCTCTATTAAGTGAATTGCATTACTTTGTTACACTGAGTTGTGGTTTCATGAATATGTGTGTGTGTGTGGGGAGGGGGGGGGGGGTTGTGTTTTGTCTTATTCAGACAAAGGGCTTTTGGCCAAAAGTTCACTTGTTTAGCAGTCTTCTTGTTGTGCCTGTTGTGAGTCAACATATCCACTGTATGGTGAGTAGCAATCTATCCTTTCATAATATTTTCATTATTTCATCCTGGATTTTCCATTGTTAGAAATATATTTATACTGTGAATTGTTAAAACTGATATAACTACTCTACCGTATAGGACAGGGAAGCATACTAGTAATACGTCGGACAGGATATATGTATATAAAGCTTTTATTTGCTTTTTTGGAAATTTGTGGTAAGATCTTATGGGACCAAACTGATGAGGTCATCAGTCCCTAAGCTTACACACTACTTAATCTAGCTTAAACTAACTTATGCTAAGGACAACACACACACCCATGCCCAAGGGAGGACTCGAACCTACTATGGGGGGAGCCGCGGGGGCCGTGACAAGGCTCCTCAGACCACACAGCTTTATTTGCTTATGATACAAAACAATCCAACACACCATAATGTGTTCTAGACCAAACTGCCTCTTAGAGAAGGAGACATTCCACTGTTCCATCGGAGAATGCTGGCCAGTGATCCCTTACGAGGCAGCGCCCCACAGAGGTGCCCCCTTACCCCTGGAGGGTGGAGCACCAAACAATCCGCTATGAGGTCAGTGTCATTGAGTGATGAGTGCTGCCAGTACTCGTCAATGGTTATCACCTGAAGATTGAGTACAAATGGTATGGCAAGAGGTGATGGGACTGGCCGTAGCATGAGGTGCTGGAGGTGATTCTGCACCTGTCATCAAGTGGTGGACTGCTGTGGGTGACAGTGATAGTGGTGGCACATCTGTGGGTGGCAAGAGGTGCAGAGAGTTAGGCAGCAGGGTGACAGTGAGCTCACCTGCTGGAGAAAGCCAGGAAAGGGCAGCAGAAAAATCCACTGTTAGTGGTAGGCAGGAGGTATTGGTGACTCAGGTAGCAAACAGAGTGGATGCAAAGTCCAGAGTCATGACTAGCTTCAACCAAGAGTTCTGTGTTAGCCAGTTTGACTGAAACTTCATGCAGTTGAAAGTAGTGAATGTCTACTGCAATAATAGGTTGTTTTGAGGATCATGAGCCTGTTGGGGGTGAATCGTCATAAGAGCAGCTGGGTTCTCAAAAGTGGAGAGGATCCATTTAGATTTCAGCCTGTTGGTGGAGACCATCATGGAAGTAACATTTATGTTAATGGTGAAGGTCTGACTAACCCATTTCAACACCCGGAATGACCCAGAACAGGGCAGTTGTAACGTCACCCATACAGTGTCATCATGGAGCAGGATGTATGCACAGTCTGCGAGCTTCTTGTGGGCGAATAGAGTCAGGGCTGAGTGCTCAGATACAGAGGGCACTAGCGAATTACAGATGTGATTTTTGACACCCTACACCAATGTGGGAAGTTCCAATGAGTAAATTGTAGGAGTCGGTAAAACAAAATTCCATCAGCAGCATAAGGATCTTGCTGTAGGGTAATTCATGAGCAAGGCATGTAAGTTATCTCTGAATGCCATACACAAGTAGAGGAGCACTGATGGAAGGGCCTCAGTCCTGGCAACCTGATTGCACATGAGTGCCTTCTTCATTGTAGAGTGCCATTGTTCTGCAAGGCTCTTGCTCAAGGGTGGTACACTGTGGTATGATGGTGCGAGTATTTTATCAGTAAATCGTTGAAGTATTCGTAACAAAGTACCCAAATTTATTGCCCTCCAGGAGAGTTCTCAACCTCAAATTATTCTTGGGACTGAGAGCTGGCTAAAACTCAAACTAAAAAGCTCTGAGATATTTAGCAAGTCTTGGAATGTTTATTGGAAAGACAGATTAGACGCAGTATTAGAAGGAGTGTTCATTGCAGTTGACAAAACTATTGTCTCTACTCAGGTTGTAATTGAGTGTGATAGTGAAGTTATCGGGTGACACATAATAGGTCTATGTGAAACCAAATTAATTGTTGGATGTTTGTACTCACCACCTGACTCCACTGTGACAGTTCTACAGTCATTCAAAGAAAGTGTATGATCAGTTGTGCACAAACACCCAGATCATGCAGTACTAGTAGGTGATGACTTTAACATACTGATTATAGAATGGGACTTGTATGGATTCACTGAAGAGGGTACAGACAGACAGTCTTGTGAAGTACTTTTGAACACGTTTCCCAAAAACTGTCTTGAGCAACTAGTTCCGCAGCCAACACACAATGGAAGTATCCTGGAGCTTATAGCTACAAATAGGCTGGTCCTTATCAATGGCATCAGTATAGAGGCAAGGATTAGTGGTCATTATGTTGTCATAGTAACTACAGTTATGAAAGTTAATAAATCAATCAAGAGAGCTAGGTGAGTGTTTCTGCTAGAAAGAGCAGATAAGCAATCGTTAGCTTCTCACTTAGACAATGAACTGCAATCATTTAGTTCCAGGAGGATAGCCATAGATGAATTATGGGCAAAGTTTGAACAGACTGTATATCATGCTCTGGACAAGTACATCCCTAATAAGTGGATTAAGGACCGAAAAGACCAACCATTGTTTAGTAATGAAATTCGGGAAATGTCGAAGAGGCAAAGGCTGTTGCACTCTTGGTTCAAAAGAGGATGTGCAAATGACAACAGATAAAGACTAGTAGAGATTCGCGCATCTGTGAGAAGAGCTATGCACAAAGCATACAGCAGCTACCACCCTCATAGCTTGTCTAAACATCTGATGGAAAACCCTAAAAAATTCTGGTCCTATGTAAAATTGCTAAGTGGGTATAAGGCTTCCATTCAGTCACTCATTGGCCAATCTGGAGTGGCAGTAAAAGATAGCAGAAGAAAGGCCAAAATTTTGAATTCCACATTTAAGGACTCATTCACACAGGAAAATCGTACAAACATAATGTCATTGGACCATTGCATAGTGTCCTGTATGTTTGACATAGTAATAAGCATCCCTGACATAAACAACCAAAGAAGTTGGAAACAAACAAGTCACCAGGTCTGGATGGAATCCCAATTCAGTTTTACAAAGAGTATTCTACGTCATTGGCCCCTTACTTAGTTTGCTTTTATCATGAATCTCTCGACAAATGCAAAGCACCAATCGACTGGAAAAAAGTGCTGGTAACTCCTGCATGTAAGAAGGGTAAAAGAATGAACCCACAAAATTACAGACCAATATCCACAACATTGATTTGCTGCAGAATTCTAGAGCATATTCTGACTCTGAACATAATAAAGTTCCTAGAGACCGGAAAGCTCATCTCTACAAATCAGCAAAGCTTTAGGAGGTATTTATCATACAAAACACAGGTTGCTCATTTCTCACATTATGTTCTGTGAACTTTGGATGACGGGCAAAAGGCTGATCCCATATTTCTATATTTCCAAAAAGCATTTGACATGGTACCCCACTGCAGAATGTTAATGAAAGTAACTGCATATGGAATAGGCTCCCAGATATGTGACTGGCTTGAAGACTTCTTAATAGAACCCAGTATGTTGTCCTCAATCGCAAGTGTTCATCAGAGACAAGTGTGTCAGCAGGAGTGCCCCTGGGCAGTGTGTTAGGACCATTGCTATTATCTATATACACAAATGATCTAGCAGACAGAGTGGGCAGCAATTTGTGGTTGTTTGCTGCTGATGCTGTGATGTGCAGGAAGGTGTCGAAGATAAGTGAGTGCAGGTTGATGTAATATGACCTAGACAAAATTTCTAGTGAGTGTGATGAACGGCAATTGGCTCTTAATGTAGAAAAATGTAAGTTAATGCAGACAAGTAGGAGGGACAAACCCATAATGGATACAGAATTAGTAGTGTCCTGTTTGACACAGTCACATCATTTAAATATCTGGGCATAACATTGTAAAGTGATATGAAATGGAACGAATATGTCAGGATTGTGGCAGGGAAGGTGAATGGTCAATTTCCATTTATTGGGAGAATTTTAAGAAAGTATGGTTCATCTGTAAAGGGGACCACATATAGGGCACTGGTGCGACCTATTCTTGGGTACTGCTCGAATGTTTGTGATCCACATCAGGTTGGGTTGAAAGAAGACATCGAAGAAATTCAGAGGCAAGCTGCTAGATTAGGTCGGATGAGCACACAAATGTTACAGATGTGCTTCAGGAGCTCAAGTGGGAATCCCTAGAGGGAAGAAGACATTCATTTCAAAGAACACTATTGAGAAGATTAGAGAACCAGAATTTGAAGCTGACTGTAGAACTATCCTACCGCCACCAACTTACATTTTGCACAGGGCCATGAAGACAAGATAGAAGAAATTAGGGCTCGAATGGAGGTGTATAGATAGTCATTGTTCCCTCACTCTATCTGCAAGGGGAACAGCAAAGGAAACAACTATTTGTGGTACAGGGTACCCTCCACCATGCACCGTATGGTGGCTTGTGGAGTGTGTATGTAGATAAAGATGTAGAGATGCCACAGAAGCTACGAGAGTGCTGAAGGGTGAAGATTTGAACTGACTACCTTAATCAGTGGTGGTGGCATCCAGGCAATTGAAATAGGATATCCAAGCTGCCACCATGTCTCAGGCCGTGGATTCCACTGTGACGTCTGTGACCAGCACAGCTTCCACCCAGTGCATAATGCAATCAAACACAGGGAATCTATTCCCGTCTGACTCTGGCAGGGGTCCAATGAGGTCCAAGTGTACATAATGGAAACACCAGCACAAACTTGTCAAAGTTACCAAGGGGCATTTGCGTGTGGCGTCCCACCTTATTGCACTGGCTCTCATGGCATGCCTGTGTTCATGCATGGCATTCACACCTGACACCTGGACAAATGAAATCCTCAGTGACAAGCCAGTTAGCAGTGAAACTCCCAGACGAGTGAGGTTTTGGTGACAATCAAAGACTGTCCATTGCATTGATGTGAAGAGGAGTAGTCAAAGCATATGCTAGGACACACTGCAAAGGAAGCTGTCATCTGAACTGTTAACTGACCAGCATTCAATTTTATGACTGAAGGAACTGTCATTGAGTAAGGCAGAAATTTTCAGGTATTGCTCTTGTTCCTCTGCCAATCTTTTGTAATCAAGAGTGAGAGAAATTGTGTGCATGCATGAGAGGTAATCAGCGATCACGTTGTCTGCTAGTGCAGAGGACAGACATTGGTGGAGTACTGGGCAATGAGATTGAGATGGAAAAATTGTCTTGAGTTGACAGTTGTTGACAAGTGATGTACGGCATCTGCCAGTGGTCTGCGGGCAGTGCAAATGATGACATGATGACTCTCAATGTCTCCCCAAAAGTTGCAAACTGCCTCGTTTACAGCAAGCAACTCGTGGTTGAATTCTGACCATTTCATTATGGCTGTGAATTTCTTGGAGAAGAAACAAGAGGGGTTCCATGTCATCTGCCATCTCTCACTGGAGGACTGCCTGGATGGCTGGATCACTCACTTCTGTGGTGGTGGTAAGTTATGCATCCAGTATAGGATGTCATGAGACATTCATTGAAGTGGTTGAATGCCATTTGCATCGCCACATTCCACACAAGTTTTTGTTTCCCTGTGAGTGGGTCCACAAGCGCATTCATCAGGGGTGTCTGAACCTCTGTGGCATGAGGTAGGCATTGGCGGTAGAAATTCTGGATGCACAGGAGTCTCCAAAGATCATGATATGTTCAAGGTGATAGCAGCTGGAGAACAAGTTTATCATAGTCTGGTGTTGATTTGATCCCATTATCATTGAGGGCATGTCCAAGAAACATTACCTCCAGCTTCCACAACTGCAGTTTTTGCTTACTGATGGTCACCACTGCATCACGGAGAGCAAAAAGGATAGGTTCAAAGTGGCATTCGACACTTTGAGAGTCAACGGAGAAAATTAAGGTATCATCTAGGTATGTGTAGCAGCAACCAAGCTTGAAATGCTCCCTATTAATGAATTGTTGCCATGTTCGAGCTGCATTCTTCAGTCCATGTAGGCTACAGGGCATAATAATAGCTGTATTGGTGACACTGCCCAGGTATATGGGGATTTGAGAACAGGCCTTGTAGCTATCAATCACACTAAAAATAGTAGCCCCTATGAGCAAAAGCACAAAGTCTTGGATATTCAGCATGGGGCAGCTGTCATGAATTGTGCAAAAGTTAAGAGTCCTATAGTCACCATGAAGCCAGATGGAACTATCTTACTTAGTGAGCAACTTTATGAGAGAGGCCCAAGCACTGTTCAAAGTATAAATGATGCCCTAGTGCAACAGTTCATCCATCACTGCCTTAGCTGCATGGAGAGGAGCAGGTGTGAGTTTTGTCCTTTGTGGTAAACAGCTGGGCCCAGGGTTGTACTGATGCAGTGTGTCATACTATTCCTGATAGCACACTGATAGAGCCTGTCCCATGGTGTGCCATGCAGGAGATTGGAATGCATTTGCTGAACTGGAAGGGAGAGCAGGAAAATGCTGTATTAACCTGCAGCAGGTGTTATCGCACAGGGTCCTGTGGCTTCATTAGGCAACTGTGAGAGGGAATGGATGAGCATTTGGGGGCCTGGTCATGTTGTCCAAGATAGCTGTAGTGTTCTACATCTACATTTATACTCTGTAAGCCACCCAATGGTGTGTGGTGGAGGGCATTTTACGTGCCACTGTCATTACCTCCCTTTCCTGTTCCAGTCGCATATGGTTCGCGGGAAGAATGACTGCCAGAAAGTTTCCGTGCACACTCAAATCTCTCTAATTTTACATTTGTGATCTCCTCAGGAGGTATAAGTGGGGGGAAGCAATATATTCGATACCTCATCCAGAAACGCACCCTCTCGAAACCTGGCGAGCAAGCGACACCGCGATACAGAGCGCCTCTCTTGCAGAGTCTGCCACTTGGTTTTGCTAAACATCTCCGTAACACTATCATGCTTACCAAATAACCCTGTGATGAAACGTACCGCTCTTCTTTGGATCTTCTCTATCTCTTCTGTCAGCCCGACCTGGTACGGATTCCACACTGATGAGCAATACCCAAGTATAGGTCGACCGAGTGTTTCGTAAGCCACCTCCTTTGTTGATGGACTACATTTTCTAAGGACTCTCCCAATGAAACTCAACCTGGCACCTGCCTTACCAACAATTAATTTTTTATGATCATTACACTTCAAATTGTTCCGTACGCTTACTCCCAGATATGTTACAGAAGTAACTGCTGCCAGTGTTTGTTCTGCTATCATATAATCATACAATAAAGGATCCTTCTTTCTATGTATTTGCAATACATTGCATTTGTCTATGTTAAGGGTCAGTTGTCACTCCCTGCACCAAGTGCCTATCCGCTGCAGATCTTCCTGCATTTTGCTGCAATTTTCTGACGCTGCAACTTCTCTGTATACTAGAGCATCATCCACGAAAAGCTGCATGGAACTTCTGACACTATCTATGTTATGTAGGCTTTGGAATTTCTCATGCATATGTGCATGAGACTTTTCTTGTATATGTCAAAGTGAGTCATCATTGGTGGAGTGTAGCAGCCATGAGTCATTGCAGTTCATGAGGAGACATTCCTGAACTGTGATGGTGGCTTCCAATGTCATAATGCACTTGTGAAGAATTGAAGAATAGTCAGTGTAGGCAGCAATGTAAGTTGGAGGTGGGCACCAGCATTGATTTTTTGGCCCATGGTGGAGCTGAAGAAAAAAGCCTCAGGACAAACTGATGTGTTGCATGTCTGCATGTCAGAAAAGGCAGTATGGTTGAGGTCAGAGGAGAGATGAAATCTTTGGAGAATATTGATCCCCAGCACAGGTTCAGTCACATCAGCGATAAAAAAACTCAGGGGGGTGTAACTCTTCTGTGAGTTCTATGACATGATCCACAGTGTCATATATGTAGATGCTACAATTGTTAGCTGCATGGAGCTCTAACTGAAGGGCTTTAGTTCGCAGTTTGAACTTCTGGCAGGACACCATGCATACACCTGAACCCTTGTTAACAAGGAAGCATGTGTTTGTAGACTGATCATGAATATACAGATGACTTCAGCAGGTGTTAACATCACAGAAGAAAGCATTGAAGCTCAAATTGTTATAGGTACAGAAAGCTGGCTAAAACTGGAAATAAGTTCAGCCAAAATTTTTACAAAAGACCTAACTATGTTCAGATAAGATAGATTAAATACAGAATAAATTAATAATTGGTTCATTTTACCAACCCCCTGACTCAAATGATACAGTCACTGAACAATTCAAAGAAAACTTGAATCTTATTTCAAATAGGTACCCCACTCATACAATCGTAGTTGGTGGTGACTTCAATCTATGCTCGTTATGTTGGCAAAAATATATGTTTCATGCTGGTAGTAGGCACAAAACATCATTCAAAATTGTACTGGATGCTTACACTGGAAAGCATTTTGACAATTAGTTCAGAAGCTCACTTGAAGTGGCTTTAATCCCCTCTGCTACTCATAATCTACATAAGCGACATAGGAGACAATCTGAGCAGCCCTCTGAGATTGTTGTGAAAACATACACGATCTCTTAGCAATCCTGGGAATATAGGGAGCATCATGATGAATATAGAGATTAGTGATCACAATGCTGTTGTAGCAAGGCACATTTCTTAGAGACAGTCTCCACTTCTCCCGATCTAACTTTGTAAGTATAGACCAGATGTGGTTTGAATGAATGGGTCAGAACACTGTTGCAGCAGCAATGAAAAAAGCATGACAAATTTAAAAGACTGCAAAATTTCCAAGATTGATGAAGTTTTACAGAAGCTCGAAATTTAGCACGAACTTCAATGTGAGATGCTTTTAATAGTTTCCACAATGAAACTCTATCTCGAAATCTGGCAGAAAGACCAAAGAGATGGTGGTCATGCATGATGAACACCAGCACCAAGATGCAGTCAATACCTTCACTATGCAATAATAATGGTGATGTCACTGACAACAGTGCCACTAGAGCAGAGCTGCTAAACACAGTTTTCCAAAACTCCTACACCAAAGAAGGTGAAATGAATATTCCAGAATTCAAATCTAAAACAACTGCCAAAATTAGTAATTTCTAAGTTGAAATCCTTGGTTAGCAAAGCAGCTTAACTCACTTAATAAAAGCAAGGACTTTTGGTCCAGGTAGCATAACAGTCAGGTTCCTTTCAGAGTGTGCTAATACAATAACGCCATACTTAACAATAATACACAATTGCTCACTCATCAAACGTTCCATACATACAGGCTGGAAAGTTGTGCAAGTCATACCAATACCCAAGAAAGAAAATAGGAGTAATCCACTGAATTACAGACGCATATCACTAATGACGCTTTTCAGTAGAGTTTTAACATGCACTGTGTATGAACATTATGAATTACCTCAAAGAAAATTATTTATTGATAAATAGCCAGCACAGATTCAGAAAATATCACTCTTATGAAACACAACTAGTTCTTTATTCTCACAAAGTAATGAGTCTATTGACAGGGGATGGCAAATTGATTCCATACTTTTAGATTTGTAGAAGGCTTTTGTTACTTTTCCTCACAAGCATCTTCAAATCAAATTGCATGCCTATGGAGCATCACCTCAACTGTGCAACTGGATTTGTGAGTTCCTGTCAGAAAGATGACAGTTTGTAATAAGTGATGGAAAGTCTTTGAGTAAAATAGAAGTAGTATCTGGTGTTAATCCCCTCTGCTACTCGTAATCTACATAAACAACATAGGAGTCAATCTGAGCAGCCCTCTGAGACTGTCTACAGATGATACAGTCATTTTCCATCTTGTAAAGTCATCAAGTGATCAAAACCAATTACAAAACATTCAGGCAAGATACCTGTATGGTCTTAAAAAATTGTAAATTGACTCGATAAATTGTGAAGTCATCTACATGAGTACTGAAAGAAATTTCAGGTACATGATACATTACACAAATCTAAAGGCTATAAATTCATCCAAGAATGTAGGGATTACAATTACAAATCACTTAAATTGGAAAGATCACACAAATAATGTTGTGGGTATAGCAAACCAAAGACTGCAATTTACTGGCAGAACACTTAGAAGCAACAACAAGTTTACAAAAGAGACTGCTCACACCACGATTGTCCACCCTCTTTTGGAGTATTGCTGTGTGGTGTGGGATCCACATCAAATGGGACTGAAAAAGTTCACAGACAGCTTATTTTGTATTATCACAAAATAGGGAAGAGGGTGCCATGGACATGATATGTGAATTGGAGTGGCAATCATTAAAACAAAGGTATTTTTCACTGTGGCAGGATATTTTCATGAAATTTCAATCACCAACTTCCTCCTCAGATTGCAAAAATATTCTGCTGGTGTCCATCTATGTAGGGGCAAATGCTCTTGATGATAACATAAGAGAAATCAGAGCTCGCACAGAAATATTTAAGTACTCATATTTCCCACACATCGTTTGAGAGTGGAACGGTACAGTTATAGCTTGAAGGTAGTTTGATGAACTCTCTGCCAGGCTTTTAATTGTGAACTGCAGAGTAATCATGTAGATGTCGATGTCGATGCAGAACAGAGGCAAAGTGATGTTGTGACATGCCCCTACTGTGGCTCGTGTTTGTCATTTGGGAAAGAGCATGGCTGCTGGCACTTGCAAGGGATGACACCAAACTGCGAGTGGTACCAGTAGTGGTGTGGCCCTGAGGTGGCAGAATGAGCTGACATGGCATTGCCTGCTAGCAGTGTGGTACCACGTGCATTCTGCAGTCCAGCTCTCAGGAGGGAAACAGAGAATTTAGCTTTGCGCAGAGTCAGGCAACATCAGGTTTTTCAGGAGGCATGCTGGTCAAAAGTGTTGTGCAGCAGACTGATCCATGATCCACGTTGCTGTGCTGCATAAATATAAACAATCCGTCTGCTAAGGCCAGTTTGTTGACCAATGGTTCTGTCCCATGTAGGATCATAGCTAGCTGTAGTTGAGACAAGTTTAACTGTCCACAGTATCTGGAGTGTAGGGTCTAGCATCAAAGCAGGTCCACTCCATGGAAACCAGTCAGTGCTACAACTGAGAAGGAGACCCCCTGGAGAGCAGTTCATCATAGATCACGTGGTGCACCTGTTGCTTTGAGGTGTGAGTGACCCATTGTAGCAAGGTTGCCTTCACGGCATCACACTTGTTGGAGGCAGGAGGGGTGAATATGATATCATGAATCAGTTCAGAAATTTTGGTAAGAAGGAAGATCAGCACGATGGACTCTGTATTGTTATCTACAATACCCAGCAAAGAAAAGATGCACTCTGCCATCACAAACCTCAATGTCAGTTGGTTAGGACAGAACAATGGAAGTTCAGGTTGAGATGTAGATTTGTGCTGTGCTCTATAGCCTGTTGGTGGATCTATCATGGGAACCATATAGCAGGGTATGACTGGGATTGGTGATAGCATCCATAATGTGGTTGTAGCATCGAAAATAGCACTGACAATGCACAAAAGTTGTAGGTGCAAAGTGGATGCATTGAATGATGGCAAACACACCACAGTAGGCGCAGAAACTGTGGTTGGCAATATCTGTTCATATGAACACTGAACACAGAGTATCGCTCAAAACTTGGAGTAGGTCCAGAGTCCAAGTTCATTAGTAATTGCTCTGTTTACAGTCACTGCTGTAACTGCCAATTTTGTGTGTATGCCACTTCATAGTTCAGCCATGAAGGCTGCACTTGATTCATCCACTAGAGGGCACCCAACCTGCTAATACAATAGCAATTGTGTGTGCAGCCTGCTGGCTGTGTTTCCTGTTGGAATTAATAAATATATAGGGTGGAGTAAAATGCTCTGCCAGCCACTTGTTTGCTGCTAATTGTGTTGTACCTAGTCTTCCATGTGTCTGTACTGTTCAAGCAATACATTATAGCACTCTTGAGTTAGAACATTTTTTGGTGATGAGTACACTATTTCACTCCACATGTTCTATTTCAGGCATTAGTCCTTTGAGTCCAATTGCCATGCAGGCAGTGCTTAAATTTCGTCTTGAGCAACAGCAGGCACTGACAGTTGCTATTTACAGTTTATCAACTGCATTGGCACAACCTGTGTCTCCATCAGCATCATATCATCTGCTGTTTACTGTGTACCACGATGCAGCAGAAGACTGGAATTCTTATGAAAAACACCTGTGGCAACATTTCCAGGCATTTGGGGTAACAGATGTAAACTTGTGAAAGGCCCTTTTTTGTTGTGAATTTCACCTCACAGGTTTCAGCTGTTGTGCCAGCTTGTCCTCTTATGAGAATCTTCAAGTTTTTCTTATGATCAGATGTGTGAGTTACCTTCTACCTATCACTGCAAACGTACTTATGTTACTGCTGCTCCTGTGAAGTTTTACTACTGCCAAAACAGTCATACAAGTCATGGGCAGCAGAACTACCTGGACTTAGCCATCATTATAATTTTGTGACAAATGTTCATGAGGAATCCTATGCTGATCAAATGGTTTGTGATGCAGTCATATGTTTTGCTCCTGATAGGGAACTTTGAGAGTGAGCTCTACTGTATGAAAATCCTCTCAGTCATTCTAAGTTTCACATGCTACAAGTAGTCAGAAGCCTGGCCCAAATTTTCAGAAATCAGTTCCCCTCACCAATCTCAGCCTTCAGTCTGTTTGCAAGGGAATGCAGACACTATTACAGCAGTGCAACAGATGTCTCAGCATCGGCATTTACGACAACAACAGTCCACATCACAATAGTGACAGCCTTGTGTTCCACTGCCTTCATGCCCATTCTGCTTCATTCAACATGAATGGACCAGATGACCCAAGCACTGGGCAATGTGTAATAGGTGCCATAAGAAAGGACACATTACGTCTGTAAGTAACTTCTTTCCAAACCTGAATGTGATGAAAACAAACATGGATGTGAGCAGTGTGTCAGCAGTGATGGTGTCTCAAAGCAAATTATGCACTGGAGTGTGTGTGTTGGGATGGCCACAGCTGTGGACTGAATGGGGGACACATGGGACACACTCGACGTCTCTCGCATCCCCATGTCCAACCCCCACAGTGATGCCCCTTGGCAGCAGCTTCAAACTGTGTGATGGAAGCCAATGCAGCCTGGAGCTGTGAGCGAAGGGTCACCAACTCAGCTCGCACCTACACAGCAATCACAGCTCCTCCTTTCCACTCTCCGTTGAACAGGAATAAAATGACTAGTATGAACATTTAAGGCTCAATTGAAAAAATATGTTTTGGATGTGTCACCGGAAGTAGTTCTTGACTGGTTTGTAAGTCCTTATAGATTCACCCCTGTTGGCGATAAAGAGCCCGGCAGAGTTGTTGCATGGCCATCCACATCGGACTCAGCTACATCTGGTCTGGGCAATGCCAGGCCATCTGCTGGACCTACACTGCTGTGTTTCCAGCCTGGCACAGCTGTTTGGGCTCATTGGTTTGGTCGCCAACCTAAATGGGCTGGCAATAATCAAGAGTACCTGTGGCCAATGCCTCTGTGTTGTCTACATATGGGGGAGGGCATCATTACATGTTAACCAACTATGACACTGCATGGGCGGCTGCATGCCAGTTGTGACCCCGCTGCCCCTGTGTCCTCCGTCTGCCCGGCTGTCTCCTACACCATGCCCATTGCCCTCACCTTCTTTGTCACCACTGCTGAGATTTTTGCAGCTGTCTTCTCTGCTGTGGGTGCCTGCTTCAGCTGTAAGGGACCACAGCAGGACATCCATTCCTCTGCTGTCGCAGCTGACACTTCCACTGCTGCCGCCTCCATCACAGCTTGCAGCCAGCACCACATGTTCCACTGCTTTCACTGCAACCTCCTTCCCTGGGGTTGGATCTGTTGTGGAAATAGACACCGCACCAGCATTGTCTGTCCTAAAACATGGTCTCACATATAGTGGCAGGCACCACACTCGCACCATTTCTGACCACAGAGACCAGCGACCCATGACTCAACAACTTATGTCGACCACCAAAGAAATGGACATGATCACAGTGCTCACTTCTTCACAAGGGAAGGGGAGTGCTGTAACTACTAATTTTGCATGTGCATTGTTCATAGTTCATGTGTGAAATTTGTACTTGATTTGGTCACTAGAGGCTAAACGGCCTGCTAATATGACAGCAGTTGTATGTGGTAGCCTGCCGGCTGTGCCTTCTGTTGGAATTAATGTCTAATTAGGCCACAGCACATGGCTCTGCCAGCCACTTGTGTATTGCTAATTGCATTGTAACTTGTCTCCCATGTATATCTTGGGCCATGCTGTGTATTGTGAAGCAATTTGCACTACATCCTAGTCAGTTTGCCACATTGTCTGCTGTTGAAGACAATGAGAACAATGAGCAGCAGCATATCCTGATGAAACCAGAGCAGTGGAGCCACATTGGATAGTTGACAAGGTAGGTCTGATGTCCAATGGCTACATTCTTCATCTACAGTAAGGTGACTTGGGACAAAATTCCGTGGTTATCGCAGCATTCATGGCAGTTGGGGGTCACCAATGTGGGTCATTTCCCTCATATAGGGTAAGGGAATGTACACTGGACATGACATATGTATGTAAAGCTTTTATTGTTACCAGTCTACTACATACCAAGTGTGGAATCATGATGCTAATAAGAAATAGCATTTATTTTTAATTTTCAGGGAGAAGGGGGGGGGGGGGGGTAAAATATAATATACAAGCTCTATTGAGAGGTTTGGTATTGTGGCTCTAAATCCAAAACAAGTGGATGATATCATGAGCAGATAAGGAATACAAGTAGCACACGTAAAAAGACAATACACATAAGAAAAGTTTAAAGGCATCCAATATTCTTAAAAAATATTGGATGTTCTTATTACTGTGTTTTATCAAAGATTTCTGTCAGGCCACTTGGTGTTCAACAAGATGCTTTCAATGTGCTGTGAAAAGCTCTGATGACTAACCCCGTACTTGGTCTGTGTGATGAGAGAGCACCTACAGAATACACACAGATGCCAGTGGGTATGGGATTGCTGCTGTTCTGGTGCAAATTTCGGATGGAAAAGAGAAGGTTATAGCCTATTCTTCTAGGAAACTTACAAAAGACAAGAGAAACTACTCAATTACAGAAAGAGAATGTCTTGCTGTGATCTGGGCCATGTGCTAATTTCGACAGTATCTCTCTGGAAGGCCATTCACAGTTGTTACAGACCACCATGCACTTTGTTGGTTGACAGGTCTTAAGGATCCAACAGGACGACTTGCTAGGTTGGCACTACATCTTCAAGAGTATGATATTATCATAGTGTACAAAAGTGGAAGAAAACACCAAGATGCCAACTGTCTCTCAAGAAACCCTGTGCAAGACTATCAAGAATTTGATGAAGATAGTGACTGTCTCACTGCACTCCAGGATCTCTCTGCTGAGCAGGAGGAAGCCAAGATATCTCAAATTATGCTTGCCTTAAATCGGCCAGAGAATGTGGAAGGACAATTTAAGATAGTTAATGGATTACATTGCATTACACACAAGAAAAACTTTGAACTGTTTGGAAAGAGGTGGCTACCAGTGATTCCTAAATGCATGCACTTTAATGTTCTATGGAAATTCCATGACACACCTGAGGCCAGACATTTAGGATTTATTAAGACATACGATAGAATCCCCAAGAGATTTTTCTGGCTAGGTTTATTTAGGAGTATCCGTCACTATGTATCACACCGCTGAGAGTGCCAGAGGAGAAAAGCAGTTCCTCAGAAACCACCTGGCTGACTCATACCAATTTCACCAGCCAAAACATCTTTCCAGCGTGTTGAGACTGACCTTCTCAGATGATTTCCAATGTCTGCTAGTGGCAACAGATGGATTATTGTTTGCACTGATTATCTGACATGCTATGCCATTACAAAAGCCATGAAAACAGCCAAAGCATCCGAGCTAGCCAAATTCATAGTGGAAGACATTGTATTAAAACATGGTGCTCCAAGGTCATTAATGACAGATCGAGGGGAAGTTTCTCAATTGAATCTTGTGACAGAGATAAACCGTCAGTGCAGCATTACTCATCACATGATGACTGCCTACCATCAACAAACTAATGGGCTTACTGAATGCCTTAATAAGACCTTGGCCAACATGCTATCAATGTTCATCAGTGTTGAGCAGAGCAACTGGGATGAGGTGCTACCTTTCGTGATGTTCGCCTACAACACAGCCAAACATGACACCACAGGATTTACACCATTTTTCCTGGTGCATGGGAGTGAGGTGACTATGATGATGGACACTGTGTTTCCTTTACATCCTGATGATGTGGACGACACTTACATTGGCCAGGTGTTAACCAGATCTGAGTAAGCTCGACAGTTAGCAGGACTCCACACGCTGCAGGCTCAAGAAAACGATCGCCGAAGGTATGACATGAGCCACCGCCCTGTTGTCTACCAGCCTTGTGACCTCATCTGGATCTTCACTCTTGTTTGGAAGGTTGGTCTCTCTGAGAAGCTCCTCAGGCACTACTTTGGACCTTACAAGGTTGTAAGACAGTTCTCTGATGTTACTTATGAAGTTGAAGATTTCAAGCCCGACACAGGACGACGAAAGATCAGAGATACGGTCCACATCATTCTAATGAAGCCCTGTAAGGATCCTGCAACCCTGGGTAACTTCGAAGCTCCAGCGCCAGGCAACTAACAGAAAGGTGATGAAGAGCATAGCGGCAAAAGAAGTTCTTAGAAGATCACCGACAGGGTGAGAATCAGTCATCAGGAGTCGGAGTATGCAGGACCGATGACTCGTTCCCAGACTAGGAGGACATAACACCAAGATGCTGTTCTCTTAAGGAGGGAGCAATGTCACAGCAGGAGCTGAGTAGTGCAGTGGTGTAGTGGTTATGACACTAAACTGTACCATGGAGGGTCATGATTTCAAAACTCACCTGGAGTGTAAAATTTTAATTTCTATATTCGGTTCGAGTACTTTCTAGAAGTATCCAAAAATGTCAAGAATCAGTGTACTGGAACATTCTGTAGCCATATGTATACTGTATGTGTTCTGGTCAGAGGCAGTTCACTCCGCACTCATGTATGTGCAAGTTCTGAATAAACCTTCGTTAAGTAAAGTTAGTGTTCGTCATTCATCTGATTACACATTCTTCTATGTGACAAAATAAAACCCAAACAATAATTTTGCATCTTGTGTAGTTTTGGTTGAATAACTAAAATAGAGTTTTTTTAAAATTTTTGATTTCCTATTTCAAACACATGAGGGAGAATCGTGGTGTGTGTGTGTGTGTGTGTGTGTGTGTGTGTGTGTGTGTGTATGTGTGTGTGTGTGGGGGGGGGGGGGGGCGGGGTTCTGGGGGGCCTGCGGAGGTCCCCACTAATCAAGATTTTGCCACAGTTTGGAAATATCACAGATCTGGGGCTGGTATCTGCTGCAGTAACTAAATCACGCCTATTTACAACAAATTGGATTACGCAAAGGACAATGGTAGCTTCAAAAATTCTCAAAAATGCACATTTATTTGTGTTGATATACAATGGAATTCTGAGTGATCTATTCTTTGGCAGTAACTGTGAACCACAAACACTGAATTCATATGAAATAAGTTACCTGACACACTCATACTTGTAACTTACGAAAATATAGTTTTGTAAGCATCTGAAAAATCTAGAAAATTACCCATTTCTTACATAATTATACAATGAAATTAGAAAACAATTGTTTTGAATGAGGATAGCCCTACTGTTCTCAAACACTAAACTAAGCCTACAAATGAGGATATCAGTAGGAGTATATCATGGCACTCACAAATGTTCAAAATTTCACAATATTTCACAATACAAACAGGTATTGATACAATCAATAAAATATTATGCAGAAGTGACACAAACAGTAAAACACGCGAATCTAGAATTACAATCAGCACATGAATATTGAGTATGCTGTCTCACAAAAAGGAAAATTCGGCTTTTACATATAAATAAACAGGTTATCTATTCCTGTGCTAATTTCTACAATGGCATGTCAAAGAAAGAACACTGCAGCATGAGTTTACCTCAGTCAAAATCTAGAAAAATGTGGGCAGGCCAATCCATTCACTGAATATTCTCTTGTTCTTATGCTGTTAGATGCAGTTGCACATTCTCATCCATAAAAATGAAGTCACAGCCAAATGCAAGTCTGAAAATATGCACATTGGGAAAGAGTATAGTGTCATAATAATGTTTATAATGTTTACTAAAGTGCGTGTCATATATCTTGGCAGCCGAGTTAAGGTTCGTTCTGCGCATCTGACGTCACAAAACACAGTCAGCCAATGAACAGAGAACGACGTTGCCAGATCTCGACTGCAGTGCAGAGCACGGACGAGTGTCTTCAGTTTTAGAAACGTTCAGTCATAAATAAAGTAATAGAACAAAAACAATGTCTTGATAGCAGACTTTCTTTTATAGAAAGTTTGGAAAAAGCATTCTTTATACCAATTGCTTCATATTCTATTAATTAAACCAAACAAGCAATAAGACTCCTAATTCAGGCGATAGCAAGGAAAGGTGTTTGTTTCAATCTCACGAACTGCTTTTTCGCAATAAAGAACAGCGGTAATTGTTTATTTCCTATCGCACTTCGACGAGGCGTGAGTAATTCATAGTCATACCAACAGTAACTGTCCAAGACGGCGGCGAGTATACACGTAGTTTCAAATCGCTCGGCAATTTGTGATCGTATTTCGTCAGTGAAGTGTACCATATGCCATAAAATTGTGTTAAATGGATTAAGAATTTGCGCGTTCAATCATAAGTGGCGCCATACCCATTGTTTCTCACGATCGGAAGTTCTAAATAAGTGCGACTGCGGTATAGAATGCAATGGGCGGGACAAAGCCAGTGAAATGCACAGGGCAGGTTTGCAAGTGAATCTAGAGAACGAACTTAGGAAAGAACTCGATTATATTATAAAATATGCAAAAACGCTTGAAAACTTGGTAATAAGTGTGAGAAATTCCTCAAAATCTAGCCTACAAGAGTTCTCAAACACCAGTCAAATAAGCAGCACACGACCAAAAACAAAAACAGCGGAACTTACTTTAAAACGACGTAATAGGTTTAGTGTGCTTGAAAATAACACAGAGGAGAAAGAACAATCAAATTGTACCATCATCCACACGGACAGTTCAGTGATCAACGCTAAATTGCGCTCACAAAGCAAAACAAATCGGCCTGCTATTTGTAAACAAAACAAAAAACACGCGTTGGAAAATAGACATGAAATCCTTATTCTAGCAGACAGCCATGGAAGAGGTGTAGCCGAAATTATGAGTTCTAAGAAAACATGATTCAAGGTAACTGGCGTAATCAAACCAGGAGCGCCACTATGTGAAGTTTTAAATAGCTGTAATCAATCTATGACGAATGGCAGCACATGTGTGATAATTGGAGGCGCCAACGTTGTATACCACAATGAAACTAGACGTGCTACAACAGTTTTAAAGCAAGTAATTTGTAAAATGCCTGAAGTGAAATTTTTTGTTGTCAGTATCCCTCATAGGTATGATCTCATGGAAAACTCTTGCGTGAATACTGAGATTATTACCGCCAACAGACTTTTCGCTAAGGTATGTCGAGGTTATCCTAATGCTACATATGTTGGGATAAATAGTGATTGCAGAGAGCATTTTACAGAGCATGGACTTCACAGAAACATGAAAGGGAAAGAAGCCGTGAGTGCTGAAATATCGAATGCCATTAAAGACTCTAAAGTAGAACGAAACACTATTACCCTGTCTGAAAATGGCCTTATTAAAGTATCAACATTAGCGGAAATAGGAAGAGCTGATGTCCCACAATCATTGGTAGCAACAGAAGATTCTTTGACGTTAGAAGAAGTAAAAAAATCTGAAGTGTCGTCCAGTACAACAGCCACATCAGCCAAATTGTCAGTAGTGTCGAAATCATCAAAAACAGCTGAACCATTATCATCAGCAGCAGATGTACCACCCTCCCAAGCAGGTTCAAAATCAAGTCCAGAATCCGTGACTAGTCCATCAATCAGAAGAACAGAGGCAAGAACAGTGGTACAAAATGCCACTCAGATATCATCAACAGAAGAGAAATCAACACCATCGGAGCTTCATTTATCAGCTTCATACGCAGCT
Source organism: Schistocerca serialis cubense (assembly GCF_023864345.2). Classification (NCBI taxonomy): domain Eukaryota; kingdom Metazoa; phylum Arthropoda; class Insecta; order Orthoptera; family Acrididae; genus Schistocerca; species Schistocerca serialis. Next base: position 321,053,964 of record NC_064642.1, on the reverse strand, counting down.
TCAACGTCCACAGTAACGTCAGTGCCAACTGTAGTTCAAGATTTAAACGAAAATACAGTTTCAGCAAAAGTTCCAGTATCAATTGGAACATCACTTCCAGTATCAATTGGAACATCACTTACAAAACCAGACTCAGCATCAAAACTGGCAGCATCTCCAACATCCACTGAATCATCAGCTTCAGAAACACCTCCAGCATCCACTGAAACAGCAGCTACAACTACAGATATAAGAAGTATGGTGGCACGTCCAGGGGTAAGAAATACAAGGAGCAGGAAACGTGTAATTCTTAAGGATTTTTGGTACCCAGCCTCGGCAAGGAACAGCCGGTAACATTGGGAAACATGAGTAGAAACTCCTCTCAATCTAATTTCAATAATTTAAAAATAATGAGCCTTAACATACAATGCATTAAAAATAAAATATTAGAACTTGAGATTGCAGCCAGTGAAGCTAGTATAGATTGTATTTGCATTCAAGAACATTGGTGCATGAGTTACGAACTGGAAAATATTTGCATTTCCCCATACAAATTAGTAAGCCATTTTTGCAGGAAGGAAACAAGACATGGCGGTGTTTGCATTTATGTAAAACCTGGAGTAAAGGTTAAAAATATGACTGTAACTGAATCCTTGAATGAAGAAAAACATTTTGAGGCTGCAGCAATACAGTTGAATATGCAAAAGAGTAAATTAATAATAATGTCAGTGCACAGATGTGGTGATCCTGAAATTTTTAGAAATAAGTTAGCGGCATTGCTCAAAATATTACATCATAAAAAATCAACAATAATTATAAGCGGAGATTTTAATGTCAACTTATTGACTGAAGGTGCATCCAAAGATCAGTTCCTGAATGTTTTACATAGCTTCAATTTGTATCCACATATAACTAAGCCTACAAGAATAACAAACTCTTCAAAAAGTCTCATAGATAATATCTTCACAAATATAGATGCCATAGATATAGATGTAATAAATGTTGACCTAGGAATATCTGATCACAATGCACTTATCCTTAAATTTCCCATAGCCCCTGTGACCAAAAATAGTTCATACCAAATGTACAAAAGAACCTTCTCCACAAATAGTTGCAGTCACTTCATAAATACACTGACTAACCAATCATGGGCAGAAGTACTGTTACAAACTAGCACAAACACTGCATATAATGTTTTTTCTTCCCTGTTTATGTTGAATTTTGAAATGTGTTTTCCTAAGAAACTTGTCAAAACAAACACATATGGGCATACACATGCTAACTCCTGGATCACAACAGGTATTAGAAATTCCTCCAGGACCATGAAAATGCTTAACTATAGACTGAAAAGTTGGACTGACCCCAAGTTTAAAGAATATGTAACAAATTACAAAAAAATATATAGAAAAGTAATTACAAAAGCAAAATTACTAAGTAATGATAAATTAATAAGAAAATCAGGCAATAAATCAAAAACTATTTGGGAAATTGTGAAAAGGGAAACAGCTAAGGGCCTCAAGGATCAGGAAATAGTACTCAAAAATAGTGAAAATATTGAATTAAAAGATGAAACTCTGGCAAATTACGTTAATAATTACTTTTTAAGTGTACCAGTGTCATTAAGTAAAAACTTTACTAAACATGAGAAATTAACAGCCCCAAAAGTAGACAGTAGTATGTTGTTAATTCCCAGAAATGATAATGAAATATTAAAGGTGATAAAGAGTCTAAAATCAAAAATGTCTGCAGGTGTGGATGAAGTGCCTGTGTCAATAATAAAAAAAGTTGCCCAACAAATTATAAAGCCCCTGGTACATATTGCCAATTTGTCTTTCAGTGAAGGTGTGTTTCCTGAGAGGTTGAAAATCTCTAAGGTTAGACCTCTGTTTAAAAAAGGAGATCCATACAAGGTAGAAAATTATAGACCAATATCCCTTCTCCAATCATTTTCAAAAATTCTAGAGAAATTAATGAAAACCAGACTCATAAATTACTTAGATGCTCACAAACTTCTAAACTGCAATCAACATGGCTTTCGCTCAGGCCACAGCACAGAATCAGCTATCCATGCCTATACCAAAGCGATTGTCAGGAGTCTCGACACTAAAAAATGTGTAGTGGGAATTAACTTAGATTTATCTAAAGCTTTTGTTACAGTAAATCACAAAATTCTGTTAAACAAGATGGAGGCAATAGGTGTAAGGGGAGTTGTGAAGCAGTGGTTTGAATCTTACCTTCAAGATAGAACTCAGGTGGTAGAAATCATCGCAGAGCATAAAAATCAGAAAATCAAGTGGGTCTCAGATGCAAAGAAATTGGAAATAGGTGTCCCACAGGGCAGTGCTCTCGGTCCTTTATCTTTCTTGCTTTATATAAATGACATAAAAAATCCTAATATTTCTACCAAAATAATGTTGTTCGCAGATGACACTAGCATAATTATAAGTGATGATAAAAAATCATTAACCATCACAACTGATATAGTCCTAAAGTACATTCAACATTGGTTTAATGCTAATGAGTTAACACTTAATCTAAGTAAAACAAATTATATACAGTATGGCAAAGCAACTCAAGATATGGACCTCCAGTTAAAACTAATGGATAAGAAGATAGAGAGTGTACAACCCACAAAGTTTTTGGGCATGCACATTGATCAAAACTTAAGCTGGAAAGACCATCTCAAGTACTTATCCCACAGGCTCAATTCGGCATGTTTTGCATTGAGGATAATATCTAGAGTATGCAGCACAGACTGTACTAGACTAGTGTATTTTGCTTACTTTCAGTCCATCGTGTCTTATGGCATAGTGTTCTGGGGTAAAACTAAATCAAGCTTAACAGATATCTTCAAATTTCAGAAAAGAGCTGTACGAATCATAACACATAACTCTCCAGGAACTCATTGTAGGCCCCTTTTCAAAGAACTGCAAATACTCACAACAATACCATCACTGTATATTTTTAAAAGCATTCTGTGTACAAGAGCACATATGAAAAATCTACGTACAAATGAGGACTGCCATAATTATAATACTAGAACTCGTAAGAATTTGTATGTAGAAAGGGTAAGGACAACACAAACCCAAAAGCATGTAAGTTATTTTGGAATAAAACTCTACAATGCTCTGCCAGTGTACATGAAGGCAATAATAGATGAAGTAAAATTTAAGACTGAACTTAAAAATTACCTTTTAAGCAAAACTTTCTATGACGTAGATGAGTACTTTGATTGTGTGTAAATTTATTGCCAAAAATTTTAATTTGTATGTCTAAACTTGTACTTTTAAAAAATTTCTTGAAAGTGATATTCCATTATTATGTCTGTAGTACTTGTACTAGTATGATAACTTTGTTGTGACAATTCCTACATCATGTAAATGATATACAGGAAGATAATAAAATGAAATGAAGTGTTTATAAGTAGTTGCATGAGGTGTTAGAGTCCTTATGGAGTTACACTGTTTGATGAGCTGAGATAGCGGAACGGTTGGGCTGCCAAGTGAAAGGTTATGAGTTCAAACCTTGTGCGATGCTTAATATTTTCTTTATTTAAAAACAATATTGGAGTGGATTACTTCACGAATTTTATTCGTTTCAATGAAATTTCTAGTGCTTTGCCTCTTCATTAACTTTTTTGCTGCTGCAGACACGTGCTCCCCGCATTCCGCGCTGTGCGCGATTTTGTCATCACTGCACTTCTCGCCTGTGCAGACACATGGTGTTCCCACTGCTTTGACACACTTATCATTCGATTTCCAAAAACTATTTGGCCAAAAAATTTGATTTTTACATGTCATCTTGACTGATACCTTCCCCCCATAAATGACTTAATTTTGTTTTGATGTGCAGCATTAAATGTAGTAAACCATTGCACGAAATTTTGAAGAGTTTGCAGAGGTAAAAGTCCATAGCGTATACTTTCTGTATGGTCGATTTTAGTTGCCACAATGTTGAGATTGAAATGTGGACAAGATACCTAAGTTTCATATAATATTTACTGTATAACAATATCTCATTTAATTTAAGTACCACATAGGTGTCGTATGTAATATTGAGAAATATTCCATCTTTCGCGACTGTAATAAAAGTTTTATTTACACACGGCGCGTTTGGCTTTATTTTAAAGCACTTCCATCGGTGATAGGTATGGCACATACACAATGGTATTCATGTTCTATTTCTTGTTTTTGTTCCACAGTCGCAGTTTTACCAATGGTATTGAAATATATCCCTCTTCTGCAGCTGTAATAAGCGACTAGACCAGACGCGTTTCTCTCTTTTGAAGCATCATGTATTTTGTGTCCTCCATTGCCAAGTCACCTTTCGTAGTTTTGTGCTGCGGTAGCACAATATTCAACGTTTGTGTTGGCTCATCAGTGTTTTAGCAAATAAATGCTTTTTGTATGTGCCACACACAAAATCATATTTGACATAGCTCTGAGCACTTCACTGACAGACGGTATATTCAAGTCCCAATGTTTTTGTAAGTCCACAGTTTTGTTTAATGTATTTTGTCTACTTCCTTTTGATTGATTGAAGTGCTTTAAAATAAAGCCAAACGTGCCCAGTGTAAGTAAAACTTTTGTTATAGTCGCGGAAGGTGGAATATTTCTCAATATTAAATACGACACTTATGAGGTACTTAAATTAAATGAAATATATAGGTATCTTGTCCACATTTCATTCTCAACATTGTGGCAACTAAAATCGACCATCCGGAAAAGTATACTCTATGGACTTTTACCTCTGCAAACTCTTCAAAATTTCGTGCAATGGTTTACTATATTTAATGCTGCATAATAACTGCGTTGAACACCGAAACAAAATTAAGTCATTCATGGGGGGAAGGTATCAGTCAAGAAGATAGGTAAAAATCTAATTTTTGAGCCAAATAGTTTTTGTGGAATTGAATGATAAAGAGTGTCAAAGCAGTCGGAACACAATGTGTCTGCACAGGCAAGCAGTGCAGTGACAAAATCGCCCACAGCGCGGAATGCAGGGAGCACGTCTTTGTAGCAGCGAAAGGGTTAATGCGGCCGTGGTGGCTTTACTTCATGAACTGCATGCTCCCCCCTAAACATAAGCTTGTGAACTATGCTATACTATGGCGCTGCTTCTATTGGCGCGTGCGTCGTGTGCAACTGGCAATGCAGCAATCTCCCGCGTCTAGGCGGGCATGCGCAAGCCGCCAAGATAAAAGAATTGAACTATAGTGAGAGTATCTTGCGCAAAGATTTGAAGGTCACTGTGGCCATGCACCATTATGGTTCCCCACATCATAACACTTGGACCACCAAAATGATCATATTTGACAGTGTTCCTGGATGTATTATGTGTTCCCACCTCTCATCATATGAGGGTACATCCACCATTATCAAACATGATCATTTTTATGGTGTTATGCAGAGATTGCAGTGCCACACAAAAGTCAACTACACGTATCAGTACCACAGATGTTAGTGAGGTCTCATTGTAATCTGCAACAGCATAATGACAGGTGCTCCCAAAGGTCACACCTCCCCTCTCAGCATAGAAGCACTCTCAGACTGGTCAGTATAGAGCCAGCCAAAGAAGCGTTCTGCCTCAGTTCGAGACCTCAGCTTCAGCAGTCAGCATCATCTACATCTACATCTACATTTATACTCCGCAAGCCACCCAACGGTGTGTGGCGGAGGGCACTTTACGTGCCACTGTCATTACCTCCCTTTCCTGTTCCAGTCGCGTATGGTTCGCGGGAAGAACGACTGTCTGAAAGCCTCCGTGCGCGCTCTAATCTCTCCAATTTTACATTCGTGATCTCCTCGGGAGGTATAAGTAGGGGGAAGCAATATATTCGATACCTCATCCAGAAACGCACCCTCTCGAAACCTGGACAGCTAGCTACACCGCGATGCAGAGTGCCTCTCCTGCAGAGTCTGCCACTTGAGTTTATTAAACATCTCCGTAACGCTATCACGGTTACCAAATAACACTGTGACAAAACGCGCCACTCTTCTTTGGATCTTCTCTATCTCCTCCGTCAAACCGATCTGGTATGGATCCCACACTGATGAGCAATACTCAAGTATAGGTCGAACGAGTGTTTTGTAAGCCACCTCCTTTGTTGATGGACTACATTTTCTAAGGACTCTCCCAATGAAACTCAACCTGGCACCTGCCTTACCAACAATTAATTTTATATGATCATTCCACTTCAAATCATTCTGCACGCATACTCCCAGATATTTTACAGAAGTAACTGCTACCAGTGTTTGTTCCGCTATCATATAATCATACAATAAAGGATCCTTCTTTCTATGTATTCGCATAGGACATGTGTCATGTAGGACAGAGTGACAGTTAAAGTTTCTGATGAATTGTACTTCAGTAAATGCTACATTTTGTACTGCAAGAGAACAGTTTTTTAATCTGTGCATCAAGTGATGCTTTCATAGTCATGACATTTGTAAATTATTCAGTAATCCTGTGGGAAAGAACTGTGTCAAATTTGTTCTAGTTTTATGAATGTTTTTCTCAGAGCGACAAAAAAAAACGCAGATATGGTACGATGATTGTAGTTTTGTCTGCTCATAACAAATGGTGACACTATCGATGTTTAACCAGCTCATACTCAATGCCAGCTTTCTGCTGTGAATGAGTTGTGCACATTTTTTCTTGCCATCCCTGTTCTACTCTTTTATATTTGTGTATACTATTAATTTTTCATCTCATCATGTCTGAGATAGCACAGGATATGTCTCTAACCGAAATTGAACAGTTTTAGGTGCAGCAGATTAGACACTGTTGCTCAATGTCATCCAACTGACATCACTACTCACCAAGCATGCAGCACCACCGCCTGTAGCTGCTCCAAAATTTCATACATACCATAGCCAAGATGAAGAATGGTCAGACTGCAGAGTGCAATGAGAGGCACACTTTGCTGCCTGCAAAATAACTGGTATGAAGTGCAATGATTACATTTTGTCCACTCTTGGTCCAAAGGTTTATCAACTTAGTGTGAAACTGTGTGCCAAAATTTTTCCCCAAAGTCCCATGCGAAGAACATGTGAAGCTGTTAGATGACTATTTTGACAGTCATAGCCATATAGCCACTGCATTGCTTAAGTTTTATCGTCTGACTGCAACAGCCTGCTCAGACAGTCAAACAGTGGGTAGCTAAACTTAAGAGGTCTCACTGCGCACTGAAAGTTTAAATGTCCATGTGGAATTAAGGATTGTGAAGTAATGTTACATGATGCCATTAGGCAGAATGTATCAGATGCACACATTTGCACTGCAATTCTAAAACTGCCAGACCCTGATTTAAAAACAGTTCAGAATGTCAAAAAATTTTAGGCTCAACAGAGGTTGATTATGAAGCTCCATGTACTTCTTTTGTTTATAGTGCACCAGACACTAAGTTTATTGTATGGAATAGTTCTCAAGTAGTTCATAAAAGAATGCAAACAGTGAGAACATTCAAGATAAATATTTTAAATCTCATAGCACATGGCGGATGTTACAAAACTCTGGGAGAAAGTTATGACCGCAGTGCTCTTTGAGATATGATTGAAAAGATTGTTCTTGTTGTAATGCTAGTTGCTTTCAGTGTGGACATGAAGGTCACATTCAGACTGTATATTTATAAGGCAGGCAGGGCAAGGGTAACAGCTGCCGTCGTGCTAGCATGCGGCGACTACAGGTTCATTGTCAGCAAATGTTCTCAGTGCAGGTGATGCCCTTTACTCAGGCGTAAGATGAACCAAGTACTCTCCCACACTGGGGAAATATTCTGGCAGGTAAACTCACTTTTTGTTCACATAAAACTGGAAATAAGATAATTAAGTTGTAACTGAACAATGGTGCTTCCCTTACCCTATGTACTCAATTCTAAAAACAAAGCACACATAATTTGGTTAGATTTATATGATGCATTCAGAAAAAAGTGTTATAAATCACAGTTACTGTGCCTCATGCTAATGTTTCTGATTTGTGTAATAACTACAAGGAACTATCTGGCCAGATATCAGAAGGGCAGAAGACTTTCAAGCGCACATCACAGTGAAACACAAGATACACCTACGACGTTTTTGCACATGACCTGTGCCCCATGTGATACATGAGCAAGATGCTCAGGAATTACAAAGATGACAAGAGAACGAGTTTATCAACCCATTTCTGCAAGCCTGTGGGCATCACCCTTTGTCATTCTGAAGGAGCCTTCAGGAGGTTTCCTTCTTTGTGCTGACTTTAAGGCTACAGTAAACCCACAAACTGTAGTGGACTCTTTTCCTTTATCATGTCCAAGGAAGTGATGGACAGAACTGAAATAGAGCAGATACTATTCCAGGATAGATTTGCAAGAGGCATATGTACAGTTACTGCCAGATGAACTGTCCCAGCAATACTTTGTGGTAAACACACAGTTTCAAAGACTACAGTTTGGAAGTGCTGTAACTTTTCAGCGATTCCTGGAACAGTCAACAGCAAAGTCCTTTCTTGTACTAACTATCTGGTCGATATTGTTTTCAAGGGTCATAAGACTGCGGAACTTTTTGCAAATTTAGACTGTTAATTTCAAGTTCTTTCTGCAGCTGGCTTAAAGTGCAACAAGGAAAAGTGCTTCTTCTTCCAGGAAGAATTGAACTACTTAGATCATGTAATAAATGCACAGAGTACACAGCCAACTACATCACACTTGGCTGTGATTAGAGATCTTCCAGTGCCCTGTAACATTATGGAGCTCCAATCAGTCATGAGAAAGCTCACCTATTGGTGTCAGTATGCATGTGACAGCATGCTTATCTAAAATGTTCCAAAGTGCCGCACATAAAAACAGGATTTTCTGATGCTCATAGCTCAGGTTCTATTGGTGATAAAAAGGTAGAGTCAAGTGTTTTGGATAGCCCTTGGGCTAGGGACCATTTCTATACCCAACAGGAGGATCTTCTCATGTCACTATCGTACGATAAAAGGTCAAAGTTTGAATATTACACACTTCCTTCTGTCTAGGTAAATGGAGCAAATCGGTTGGTAATTTTTGCATTTGATGTTGTCTACAAGGGGCTTGATAGGACTTATGGGGGTACCATTAGATCACGAGAAGTTCCTCAGAAAACACCCAAAAGGAGTTTTTCTCACTGTCGCCAGTGAACCAAAATCCAGACAAGGATTTCAAAATGGTTATGCGCAGCAAATGACTGAAACTTTTACGATATATTCTGAAGATCCAGATCTCAAAAAACCTTGAAAATGTTCTTGATAGTTTCATTCATTTCCAAGATACAGAGGTTCAAAGTTAGCCTACTTCTACCTGTAAAATCTGGAATGAGGCAAAGTCTAAATAATAAACAAATGCAGAAAATTTCTCGAATCTTTATGGTACTTTCTCTGGGCATTTATCTAGAAAAGCCATCTCACCATTGACCGAGCGAGGTGGCGCAGTGGTTAGACACTGGACTCGCAATTGGGAGGACGATGGTTCAATCCCGCATCCAGCAATCCTGATTTAGGTTTTCCGTCATTTCTCTAAATCGCTCCAGGCAAATGCCGGGATGGTTTCTTTGAAAGGGCATGGCCAACTTCCTTCCCCATCCTCCCTTAATCCAATGAGACCAATGACCTCACTGTCTGGTCTCCTTTCCCAAACAACCCAACCCAACCCCATCTCACCGTTGTTGAGAATCTTTGTTCGTTATCAAGAAACACCCAACCAAGGACTCCGAGATGGCTATGAGGAACAAATGGCTGTAATTTGTACAATGTTTCCTTAATATCTCGATCTTGAAGTGCTTTGAAAATGTTCTTCATATCTGTATCCTATTCTGATGTACAGATGTTCAACGTTACCCTAAAATACACATGTATAATCCAAAATCCGGTGTGAGGCGAAGACATAGTTTATAAAGTGATGTAGCATGGAGAAATATGCTGTGAAGTATCTCCTTTATGATCTGGGAACTCCATGTTGTTGTACTGAAGCATGTACCTCCTACTTGTTTTTCCATGTAAAATCAGATCTGGGGGTGTAAAATTAATTTTGTGTGGTTTCAGTGTCACATAAGTAAACTATCTAAATTTGACTGACCAGAACATTTCTTTTCATGTGAGTTACATGCCCTGCTGCTGTAAGGAAAATAAGGGAACCAGGAGAGAAATGCTCCTGCTGGAGCAAAAAAAATGCGAAACTGTTCCTTTATTTAAAAGACTCTGGCTGAAAAGTGGAGTACTATCTGCCTCATTCCACCTTCCTCAGCATATGCAAATTTTTTCCCAAAAATTTTAACGTGCAAACATGTTCACCCTTTTTTATGTTGAGAGAGAATAAGACACTGGGAGTGGCAAAGAGATGGAAAAGTAATAAATACCTGAAGATAGTAGACAGTGGTTGTGATACAGAACAGAAAGAACAAAGGAGACAATGACTGTGTAAAAAAAAGAGAGGGACACAGTGGGAGTGGGACATAGTTGACAGTGACAGAACAGTGTTAGGAAAAGATAGGAGACAGTGCAGGGTTGGGAGGAGGAGAGGAGGAGGAGGACAGGGGGGGGGGTGAATAAAGAGAAAGTGGAAGTGGGTGAGAGCCAGTCGTAATGAGAGACAGAGCATTAGACAATGACAACGAGAAAGAGAAAGATCGTGACAGTGAGAAGAGAGAGCAGCATTAAGAAGGAAGGAATGAGATATTAGAATATGAGAGAGCAAGAGGAAAACAGTGACAATGAGAGGGGACTAAAGCAGTATGACAGAATGAAGGAGACTGTGGCTGTGACGCAAGAAAAACAATGACAGAGAGACTCAAAGGGATAATGACAATGAGTTGGGCTGAATACGTGAGTGAGAAAGGGTCACTGGGATTGGATGGGTATGAGCGACTTACAGCAATGGTCTAGTGGGTGTGAGTAAGTTACAGTTATGGGAGCTTGTGGGAGTTTGGAATGAGTGGCATGTTAAAAAGAGTGCAAATATGTCTGTAAGCAAAAATTTTTGGGAAAATTTTTAAAGATGCTGAGGAAGGTAGAATGAAGCAGCTAGTGGTGCACTCCGATAGGAGCATTTTCCCACTGGTTATATAAAATTTATCCTAATGCTGCACAAATTGCTGCTCCGCTTAACTGGCTGAGCTGGGAAAAAGGGATAAAGAATGCATTTCAGCATCTGAAAGAGGCACTGTTAAGTCGTAGACGTTTGGTTCACTTTGACCCAGCTAAGTCTGTTGTGTTAGCTGGGAATACACCTTCTTATGATATCAGAGTCATGCTCTCCCATAAGATTGGATGTTCTTAAAGAGCTACTGCTTTTGCCTCAATAATTTTTAACAAATTGTAATGTAACTGCAACCAGCTTGAAAAAGAGGCACTTTTCAATATCTGTGGTGATCATCAACCTTGTTCTATCCTGCCAAGCCCGTCCCAACTTTTGCAATATGAAAATTACAATTTTGGACTCTGATATTGTCAAATTATCAGTATGAATTGTTTTATGGGCCCACTGCCCTACATTCAAATACTGGCCAGCACTAACATAGCATTTAATTTGCCTCAGGAAACATGTTTTCAGATAGATTCTCAGGATACTGAATGTCTTTGGAATTCCCTCTCGACTTTTGGTGTGAAGTTTGTGTGGAAAATCAGTCAGCATTGCTGGAATGCTTTTCTGAGTGACCATGGCAGCACATCCATATTTTATTTTGCAGGTCCATCCTGGAAAATATGAGGGATGTTAGTTGTAGACACTAACAGTGGAGTGTCCTTTTGTTGTCCCCATGGCATCCAATATTATTGCATGTATGGTATCAGCTTCATCTTTTATTTTTTGTCTTGAAGGTCTTTCTGAGATCATATCCTCACACAACAGTCCACAATTCACATCAGCTGTTTTTCGATAGTTTTTTGCCATTAATGGCATATGCCATGTGAACACCCCACCTTTTCACCCACAGTTTAGTGGTGGAGCTGAACAGTTTGTCTGAATGTTTGAAAGTCACATGGAGAAACTTTGTTCCTCCTACATACAGGGTCAGACACTGAAAATAGTTCTGTCCACCTACCATTCCTTGCCATGTGAGTGGAATTAGCCCAGCAGAATTTTTACAGAGTCGAAGGCACTGTATCCCATTACATCTCCTGCAGCCACCACTGACGCAATTCATTCTGCAAGGTTGGACAAAGTCTTAGCTACAGGATGGTGTGGTTTACCAATTCTCTGGCCAGAAACAGAGTTTGGAGCATGGAGTCATCACTAAAGCATCTGCAGTCACAACCATCTCTTCGTCAGTCACAGCCAGCTCTGTCTACTGTGGCGGCTTTGGAGGTGGAGCTTCACTGCTGTTACTGATGCTGCCACCACTGTCACCAACACCAGCTCCTGTCCAGCTGCCCAAACTGATGTCTGTGGATGAACTGCTCCTGGCAGACCATCAACTGCCCAAGAAGATCCCCTTGCTGTCCAGCCAACTGCAGCATCTGTGTCTCTGGATGCAGGTGTGCACGCTGTGACTGCTTCTTCAGCCGATGTTCCCATTGTCACTGCAATGGATACTGAGTTGAGGGCACAAGGTGCCATCGACCTCAGTTACCCTCACTATCTCATTCAGTCCCCCCCCCCTCCCCCAACCATCTTGTGCATCCATCCTACACAATGGTGGAGCACGGGTTTCAAGGTGAGGAACTAGAGGTTGTAGTGCCAAACCAAAGCTGGCAACATATATGAATACCACAGATGTTAAAGAAGTCTCGCTGCACTCAAAAATGACACATGGGAGGCCCAACCATGCATCCTCTCTCAGCAGAGCAGCACCCTCACACTGGAAGTCTGTGCAAAGCCAGGCACAGAAGCATTCTGCCCCAGTTCAAGACCTCAGCTTCAGCAATCAGCATCATTATGTAGGACAGTGTGACAATTAAAGTTTCTGATGAATTATACTTTAGTAAATGTTGCATTTTGTACCGCAAGAAAACAGTTTGTTAATCAATTCATTAAGTGAAGCTTTCATAGTCAATGACAGTTGTAAATTATCAAGTAATCCTGTGGCAAAGAACTGTCTCAAAGTTAATTAAATCTTTTTATTCATTTGTATAATAAACTGAACTAATATTCCATGTGTCCTACTTTGATGAGCTTCCTCCCAGAGCCATCACAGAATCCACAGTTATGACAGGACAATTGTAATTTTGTCTGGTTGTGACAGTTTTTGTGGTCAGGATCTGGTGGTGTGGGGAGGCATAGTTTTGCATGGGTATACTGACCTGCAGTCTTTGAATGTAATACACTTACCAGTCAAAGTTATTGTGACACTGTACTCCTTCCCCACGTACATATTTTCAGGGTTGCTTCCACCCTGACTTAAATCTGATCAAGTACACGTTGGATGCATTGGGGAGAAGTATTGCAGCATGCCCACATGCACCAAAGATGATCCAGAAACTGTCAAAAGTGCTGGTGGAAGAATATAACACCCTACCACAAGAACTCCTTTACCAACCCCATGGCCAGTGTGGGAGCACATTGTAGAACTTGCATTTCTGTAAGTGGTGATAACACACCCCATTAAGAACTATGTTCCATTGTATCATCCAGTGGACCATCACAAATTGTGGTGACATCTTTGAATAAAAGTGTCATTTCTGTTCTTCTCATTGCATATTTCCTTCAGTTACCTTCTGTACTATACCACATCAATTCTTCTGATGTTTGGTCCAAGTTTCATTGAGTTATGTAACTTGGCAGTGACACATAATGTGAAGGTTACTTTTGCCCTTAAGTTTTGCATACACAAATGTTTGCCAGTTTTAATAAAATACGCTGATGAAGCATCATACTGATGAAATCATCTAAAAGATTATGCAGCTTCTAACACTTTCTGCAAAGCGCTTTGTTGCCATTAAATCTGTCAGACTTTGTTGATTAGGACATTAAATACACTATATAATTATTTCCCATTATTGCTACTGAAAGTCCATTACACATTAGTTTCATTTTAACTAAACATTATTTTATTCGTATATTTGAGGCATATAGACAAATCAGACTCCAGTCTTGGAACAAGGTGGGTCTTTACTGTGTTACCCTAATTGTAGATCTATTTGTATTTTGTAGGATTTACTACTGCTAATCACAAGGAAAAATACTTCTATTTTTTCACTCTTTTTCTTGAATGTCAGTTTTAAAAAAGTATTTCCAGTATCTGAAAAATATAACACTACTTGACTTATAAAATAACACTACTTGTCTTACAAACTGATGCATCAGAAGCCTGTTGGAAACATATCCTGGAATCAAAGATTGTCATGTTAGGGATTAATTCAGTTTCATAAATGTCATCTTTACTATCTGGATCCACATTAACTCCAAAATGGAAGTTATCCCCCTTTTTTTATTAGATTTGGTTGCAATTAGTCGCACAGAAACTTTGTACTTTTTTTGCCAATCTCAAACAAATTGAATGTCATTGTAATGTTTATTAATATAAATGCAACCAGTAAACAATATTTTCTCTTGTTAACCATTCACTTCTGTGTGAAATGTTTTCTTTTCTGCACCTGTTTCATCTTGGTAATTATATGCATCTAAAGTTGCAGTTCAGAAATAACTGTACAATGTACATGTGCTGTACAAGATTCATTTACCACCTTATTGATCCACTGATGCCCTATAGTGAAATATGAACAGCAGCTAGACATTATAAATGGAAAAGCAGTCACTCTTTAAAGTGATATCATTGCTGGGAACTATGTAAGATACTAACTGTCCATCATTTCACAGAGGTTATTAAGAAGTTGAGCTAATGCCCCTGATAAATGATAGAATCTATCCTTTAGTAATTCACTCTTAATTGAATGTAATCAGTTTATTATAGCTATATCTCTGTGGTAATGCACAAAAAGTTTGATAAGTCACCTCCCCCTCTTTCAATTCATCTAAAACATTATTATTAGTAGAGTGACTAGTTTGAAACTTAGTCATTACATATGCTAGACAACAATCTTACGATGTACAGATTTTTTTTCTTACAGGTAAATGATGGCATGTAAGTTAAGTGTGGAAGAATGAGCCAAGATAAAGGGGAAATATAAGGTTACAACGCTTGTGAATGAGTTGAATATGGAACTCATGAGACATTATATGCAAATACAATTGAAACATAACTACTTGACAATGAGTTATGGTAGGATGTGGATTTCCTTCATGTTGCCAATTATGTTAACAGATATAGCTGTCACTACTGTATGAGAGAATCTGCTAGTTTCTGTTGTAAACCACAGGAACATTTGAACATAAGAATGTGGCATAAGCCTGCCTCGCCCTTTCCACTCAGTGACAATAAAGGCCGTATTTAGGCAGGTGCAACATGTGCAGCTGCTCAGGGTGGCAAAAAATTTTGCTGTCATAAAAAAAAATTATGTATGATTTTAATGCTTTCTGTATCAGCATTCAGGCATTCAATAATTTATTGGCAGAGTGTTGACAAATATTTGTACCTCTCATTAAACTTGTATTTTACTACCAGTCCACCTATATACATCTTCCATGTACGAGTACGAGCACATTATGGCTCTGTGAAATAGGAAGGGCGCAACCTGTGCGGGTAGCCACCACTGTCTCTTGTGTTGCATGCTACGCTATGGCATCATCCTGATGAAACTGGAGGTAGGCATTGCCTTTTCCAGTGGCATGCAACTGGAAAGTTGTGATCTTTTTCAAAGTCCACAGTGGGAAAGCGTGCGCAAGATGGTGGCAGAAACAGAAAGACTGACTAAATTAGTCAGTGGCGAAGCATGGCACTTTTTGTAAGATAGGCTGAGAATTACGAATTTTGAAAAACAAAAAAATCTTAAAACAAGAACTTGTAAAATACAACACTGCAAAAGTAACTTAGTCACATATTACTACTAAGAGTGAAACTACTACAGAAATTGTTATAAGTAAATGCATAAATATATTAAGCAGTTACACACTAATAAAATACACCAAACCACCAAAGAATCTGGTGCAGGCACGCGTATTCAAATACAGAGATATGGTTGGTTGGTTTGGGGGATTAAAGGGACCAGACTGCCATGGTCATCGGTCCCACAGAGATATGTAAACAGGCAGAATATGGCACTGAGGTCAGCAATGCCTATATAAGACAAAAGTGTCTGGTGCAGTTGTTAGATTTGGTACTGTTGCTACAATGGTGGGTTATCAAGATTCAAGTGAGTTTGAATGTGGTGTTATAGTCAGTGCATGAGAGATGGGACACAGCATCTCCGAGGTAGCAATGAAGTGGGGATTTTCCCGTACGACAATTTCACAATGTACTGTGAATATCAGGAATTTGGTAAAACATCAAATCTCTGGCACTGCTGTGACTGAAAAAAGATCTTGCAAGAACAGCACCTATGATGACTGAAAAGAATCATTCAACATGATGGAAGTGTAACCCTTTCACAAATTGCTGCAGATTTCAATGCTGGGCCATCAACAAAACAGCATCGAATGGGCTTTTGGAGCTGAAGGCTCACTTGTGTGCCCTTGATGACTGTATGACATAAAGCTTTATGCCTGGGCCCATCAACACTGACATTGGACTGTTGGTGACTGGAAACATGTTGCCTGGTCTCGTATCAAATTTTATCCAGCGGATGGACTTATACGGGTTTGGAGACAACCTCATGAATCCATGGATCCTGCATGTCAGCAGGGGACTGTTAAAACTGGTGGAGGCTCTGTAATGGTGTGGAGCATGTGCAATTGGAGTGATATGGGACCCCTGGTATGTCTAGATACAATTCTGACAGGTGACACACATGTAAGCATCCTGTCTGATCACCTGCATCCATTCATGTCTGTTGTACATTCCAACGGATGTGGGCAATTCCAGCACGACAGTGCAACACCCCACACATCCAGTGTTGGTACAGAGTGGCTCCAGGAACACTCTTCTGAGTTTAAACACTTCTGCTGGTCACCAAACTCCCCAGACATGAACAATACTGAGCATATACGGGATGCCTTGCAACATGCTGTTCAGAAGAGATCTCCACTCCCTTGTACTTCTGAGGATTTATGGACAGCCCTGCAAGATTGATGGTATCAGTTCCCTGCATCACTACTTCAGTCCATGCCACATCATGTTGTGGCACTTCTGCATGCTCACGGGGGCCCTGCATGATATTAGGCAGGTGTAACAGTTTCTTTGGCTCTTCAATGTACACTACTGGCCATTAAAATTGCTACACAAAGAAGAAATGCAGATGATAAATGGGTATTCATTGGACAAATATATTATACTAGAAATGACATGTGATTACATTTTCACGCAATTTGGGTGTATAGATCCTGAGAAATCAGTACCCAGAACAACCACCTCTGGCCGTAATAATGGCCTTGATACACCTGGGCATTGAGTCGAACAGAGCTTGGATGGTGTGTACAGGTACAGCTTGCCCATGCAGCTTCAACATGATAACACAGTTCATCAAGAGTAGTGACTGGCGTATTGTGACGAGCCAGTTGCTTGGCCACCATTGATCAGACGTTTTCAATTGGTGAGAGATCTGGAGAATGTGTTGGCCAGGGCAGCAGTCAAACATTTTCTGTATTCAGAAAGGCCCATACAGGACCTGCAACATGCGGTCATGCATTATCCTGCTGAAATGTAGGGTTTCGTAGGGATCAAATGAAGGGTAGAGCCAGGGGTCGTAGCACATCTGAAATGTAACGTCCACTGTTCAAAGTGCCGTCAGTGCGAACAAGAGGTGACCTAGAGGTGTAACCAATGGCACCCGATACCTTAACGCCGCGTGATATGCCAGTATGGTGATGACGAATACATGCTTCCAATGTGCGTCCACCGTGATGTCGCCAAACACAATGCGACCATCGTGATGCAGTAAACAGAACCTGGATTCATCAGAAAAACTGACATTTTGCGTTCGTGCACCCAGGTTCATCATTGAGTACACCATCGCAGGTGCTCCTGTCTGTGATTCAGCATCACGGGTAACCACAGCCATGGTCTCCAAACTGATTGTCCATGCTGCTGCAAACGTCATCGAACTGTCCGTGCAGATGGTTGTTGTCTTGCAAACGTCCCCATCTGTTGACTCAGGGATCGAGACATGGCTGCACGATCCATTACAGCCATGAGGATAAGATGCCTGTCATCTCGACTGCTAGTGATACGAGGCTGTTGGGATCCAGTACAGCGTTCCATATTACTCTCCTGAACCCATCGATTCTATATTCTGCTAACAGTCATTGGATCTCGACCAATGCGAGCAGTAATGTCGCGATACAATAAACCGCAATTGCGATAGGCTACAATCCGACCTTTATCAAAGTCGGAAACGTGATGGTATGCATTTCTCCTCCTTACATGGGGCATCACAACAACGTTTCACCAGGTAATGCCGGTCGACTGCTGTTTGTGTATGAGAAATTGGTTGGAAACTTTCCTCATGTCAGCACGTTATAGGTGTCGCCACCATCGCCAACCTTGTGTGAATGCTCTGAAATGTTAATCATTTGCATATCACAGCATCTTCTTCCCGTCAGTTAAATTTTGCGTCTGTAGCACATCATTTTCATGGTGTATCAATTTTAATGGCCAGTAGTGTATAACACAAAGTAACACACTGTTACCTCTTATAAATTAGTTCTGTCCTCCTGTTCTTTTTCTGGGCGTAAACATCGATAAAACGAGGTATGAAATCCTGCCATATGGTTGAAGATTTCACAGTTCCCTTCTTTATAGCCAAAATCACCAAGTGTGACAGTCTGTCGTGTGTTGTTGTGTTGCAAAAGTAGTTTTTAACGAGTTTTAATGTACTCATGCTTCTTTCGCGAGGCGCAATGGTTGCTGGAATTGCAAGACCAATGACAGTAGTTTCACACATTCATGGAACACGTTTTTTAAACTATTGTTTATAAAGGATTGAAGGCAGTTCTGAGGCTGTAAACGTTTATCCTCACTGCTGCAAATAAATGAAAATTCTTGTTCCAATTTTTCACTGCCAAAGAAAAGATATATTTTAAGTAGTTTTTCAACTTCATGTATCAGGAACTTGTTTCGTCTACTATAACCTGAGAACTTTTTTCATTCACACGTTCCATAAAATGTATGCAATACTAATTTGTTTTTATCAGATAAAACCCTATGAATCTCTCTTATACTTCTCTTGATTCGTTATTTGCAAAATGAAAAATTACTCTCATTCAAGAGGGAGATAACATAGTGGGTGCCACAGGAAGAGTGATATCTCTGACTGACATCTGCACCAGTCTACATTGGACACATTCAGAATGGACATGGTCTTCCTGGCCACAACCTGAACAGGTTCACGGCTGGCCATTCGTACTTCAATTTTTATCTTATGGACACCATTGAGGACATGGTACGTTTCAAACATCTTCGTCATTTTGCATGATTGACAATGTTGCCATAAGGTTTAGAGGTGGCCACCACAACATCCAGCAGTACCTCAAATGGAGTTCGAAAACCCACAACGTTCGGAGGCCAAAATCAGCGTAACCAACGAAGATAGTCCCTATACATCCGTCAGAGTACTGGAATTTGAGAACGTTAGTGTGACACCGCACAATGTCTGCGCACAGTTCACCAGCCACCAGATTTACATACACAATAGTACTGAGGATCGAAAAAGAAAGCCAAGAACATCTTGTGGCGAGAGACGCAGTTCATCCCATATAAAATGTTCTACTTCATACACCTTTGGTTGATCACAATCCACAGGAAAAGTTAATTTCATTGTGGCTTGAAGGTATGAAAACGCCATGATGATCGATGAAGTTGGACTCTGAGACTCATGAGGAGCACAACAGGCAAGACACAAAAGAGGCATGTGCACCTCACCACTGCTGATGCTGTCAGTCTTCTTTACCGCTCAGTGTTACACTTGTTAAGCTTGGACTATTCATTATTTTTATTTTGATTTTTTTCCACAATTCAGTACACCTTCTTCCTGTTTTCATACTTGATCTGTGTTCAGTTTTTGACAGGATATCCACTGAGTATGTTACCAATAAATCTGAGGGGATGTGACGGGGAGTTTCCCTTGTAAGTTGACCTTCAGATTCACATTTAACCCTTACCATCCTCATTTTCTGACATTGTTCTTAATGCAGAAAACACAGCTTTCTGCGTTTGAATTGCATTTGAACTCTTGCAGTTACCCTCTTGTGCATATCATTGTGTTATAGACAGTGACTCAATGTCTTATTCGCAGAATCCAAAAATGTGTCCAACATGTTCCATCAGCCTGTAGAATCTACAAAGAATCTGTATAAACCTTCAGTCAACTCAATAAATGGTACTGTAGCTGTGCAGCACTGCACAGCACATAAGTCCACTAGATTCAATGACTGAGTTGAACGTGGGATGAAAAAAATTAGAGAGTTTGGGTCTTTGAGTCTTGCTTGAAAACCCAAATATGCACCAGACATGTTGGCTGCATTATCATATGACTGATCTCTACAGTTCTCAAATTTCAGTCAATGTAGTTCTAAAGAATTCAAAACTACTTCAGAAAGCTTCTCTCCAGTGTGACCTGCATTTTTAATATAACAAAGGATCATTCTACTGAGAGTCCATCTTGATTTACGTATCTAATTATTGTACTTGGCTTGGCTTGGCTTGTTTAGGGAAGCAGACCAGACAGCGAGGTCATCGGTCTCATCAGATTAGGGAAGGACGGGGAAGGAAGTCGGC
The DNA here is from genome assembly GCF_023864345.2 of Schistocerca serialis cubense. Taxonomy (NCBI): domain Eukaryota; kingdom Metazoa; phylum Arthropoda; class Insecta; order Orthoptera; family Acrididae; genus Schistocerca; species Schistocerca serialis. The sequence goes on along the minus strand of NC_064642.1, from coordinate 321,033,286 downwards.
CATGCCCTTTCAAAGGAACCATCCCGGCATTTACCTGGAGCGATTTGGGGAAATCACGGAAAACCTAAATCAGGATGGCCGGACGCGGGATTGAACCGTCGTCCTCCCGAATGCGAGTCCAGTGTGCTAACCACTGCGCCACCTCGCTCGGTATTGTACTTATCTGGTCATTATTGGCATGTATCTGTTGTAGAATCTACTATGTCTGAAAAATATTTAGAAGAAATAAATTCATTACATATTTTTTTGGTCACCGATCTCCCCTTAAGACATATTAAATCTTCATAAGTTGCTCGTGACAAGTATGAAGTAAATCCTTTTGCAGGGCTATCGAACCTAGCTATATGGTCAGCTAAAAAAAGAATCATACTCTGCATTTAATCTCAGACATGAAATTTCCATTTTTCACAGAGCCAAATACCTATTTCTCTCCACAAAATGCTGGACCACTAGAAGCTACCTCCTTAACTACACAAACAACTCTTTCAGCACATTTCTCCAAAATGTAACTTCATTTTCATGCTGGATGAGCAACTGTTTGTCAGTTCTATTCATCTTTCTTCAAGTGTTTTTCAATTTTAACAAGCGGTCTCTGTGAGAGGTAGAATTTTCATGTTCAGCTATTCGCATTCCAGCATGGCCCCCAGTCACTGAAACCAGATATTGCACACTGAGATGCACCACCGAATAGTTTACAAAATGCACAGAAAAATGATCATTGGCTAGGAAACATACAAGACACTCATGGTTGATTATTTCTCCACACATCAAAACCTTCTGAAACAATTTTTTGCTGCAAAATCACTGAGATCCATCAGCATATCTCCGTGAGGCCATAGAAAACGCTGCATTTTTGTTTTTAATAATACCATATATAACCAAATAATCCAGTGTCTGGTCATTGTTTTCACAACAAAATGGGTCAGAACTGGGAACAAGAAGATCAGCTGCTTTAGAGAGTGTAGATTCTTGACATCCTTCTGGAACTCTGAAAGGTAGAACTTCTGCATTCTGATTACAGTTTAGAATTCATTGTTACTGTTTCAAATCACAACTTCACCTGAATGTTCACATGGTTTACTTCTGCTTTTACCACTAAAATGTGAATCCAGTCATGATATTATATTTTGCTTTCTTTCAATATGCAGCACAACTTTACATAGATGGTCCACTCATACCACTACCGTTAGCTGAAGGAGAAAAAAATCTGCCATCCAGAGTAATGGAAATGGATAGGCCAGAATTTTATACATCCTCTCTTCCGACTCCAGCAGTACCACTAAAAACACCCTTTTTTATACCAAACCCCAATTTTATTGACATTTTCTGACTTCCATAATTGCTACATGTTTATTTTCATTTTATTTTATTTTATTTATTTATTATTTTATTTTTTTCGTTTTCACCCATTTAGGACTGCTGAATTAAAGCACAAAGGACTGCACAAGAAAATTTAACAATGCATGCATTTTGGCTGTCTGATACGCAACTGAAGAAACAAAGAACACAGGGTTGCCAAAGATCTGCTCTTTAAGTGTAGCAGGGCCATCATTCTGTACACACATCTGATGGAGGTAGTCATCAAAAGAGGTACGGCATTGTCTCTTCTGTTTCTTCAGTGACTGCTGCTTCCTAATGTGCTGTTCCATCTAGGATGGCAGGTGGCTATTGTCTGACATGTTGCCAGATGGCAGAAAAACTTACATCGGTACAGCTCCAAGATCAACAACCTTGGGGTGGGGACAGACAGCTTGTGCCTGCTAATGGTCATCATTCATCTGAAGTGCCTCCTGCAGGAGTGAAGGAGAGACAGGCAAAACATCTATCGCCAGTACCAACTGATTCAGAGGGGATGCTGCACCAGCCTACATTGTTTTGTCTTCTTTTACTGACATAAAATGACTATTTTCAACTTCACTTGAAATTTGTTCTTTGAGAACATGTGTAATACAAGCTATTAATTCATTCTGTGTGTCAGGGAAAATGCCTTTAAAAACTCAATTGGATGCTAAACGATCTTTCATGTATGGTTCTTCTTCTGCCAGGAAATCCAAAAGTTCTAAGTAATTCACTTTATTTACAGACACCTTTCGACAACATAATGACAAGACAAATTGACAATGAAACCTCAACTGTAACAAGGCACACCAAAACATACAGTATTTCACTACTCAGTTTATTGCTAATACTGCTTACTACATTTTAACTACAAAATTTATGTTCCACATTTCACCATAAGCAATCCCCAGTCCACCACACGAAAGAAATCGGCTTACTGTGCATGCTTGTAACAAACACGGAATTCCGAGCTGCTGTTGGTTGCAAAGCTAGAGGAAAGAGGGAACATTGGGTTTAACATCCCATAGTTATAGAGGTAATTATAGACGGAGAACAATCTCAGATTGTGTCAAGGATGGAAATGGAAATTGGCCATGCCATTTCAAAGGTAACCATCCTGGCATTTGACTGGAGTGATTTAGGGAAATCATGGAAAACGTAAATCAAGATGGCCAGATGTGGGTTTGAATTGTCAACCTCCCGAATGCAAATATAGTGTGCTAACCACTGCGCCACCTCATTTTTTTTCTGAAACAGGGGTTGTTTTATTCAGCATTGAAATACACCAGGTTATTCCCCAATCTTTTAGCTACACAACACTATTTTTCAACGTAATCTCCATTCAATGCTACGGCCTTACGCCACCTTGAAATGAGGGCCTGTATGCCTGTACGGTACCATTCCACTGGTCGATGTCGGAGCCAACGTCGTTCTGCATCAATAACTTCTTCATCATCCGCGTAGTGCCTCCCACGAATTGCGTCCTTCATTGGGCCAAACATATGGAAATCCGACGGTGCGAGATCGCGGCTGTAGGGTGCATGAGGAAGAACAGTCCACTGAAGTTTTGTGAGCTCCTCTCGGGTGCGAAGACTTGTGTGAGGTCTTGTGTTGTCATGAAGAAGGAGAAGTTCGTTCCGATTCTTGTTCCTACGAACACGCTGAAGTCGTTTCTTCAGTTTCTGAAGAGTAGCACAATACACTTCAGAGTTGATCGTTTGACCATGGGGAAGGACATCGAACAGAATAACCCCTTCAGCGTCCCAGAAGACTGTAACCATGACTTTACCAGCTGAGGGTATGGCTTTAAACTTTTTCTTGGTAGGGGAGTGGGTGTGGCGCCACTCCATTGATTGCCGTTTTGTTTCAGGTTCGAAGTGATGAACCCATGTTTCATCGCCTGTAACAATCTTTGACAAGAAATTGTCGCCCTCAGCCACATGACGAGCAAGCAATTCCGCACAGATGGTTCTCCTTTGCTCTTTATGGTGTTCGGTTAGACAACGAGGGACCCAGCGGGAACAAACCTTTGAATATCCCAACTGGTGAACAATTGTGACAGCACTACCAACAGAGATGTCAAGTTGAGCACTGAGTTGTTTGATGGTGATCCGTCGGTCATCTCGAACGAGTGTGTTCGCACGCTCCGCCATTGCAGGAGTCACAGCTGTGCACGGCCGGCCCGCACGCGGGAGATCAGTCTTGCTTGACCTTGCGGCGATGATGACACACGCTTTGCCCAACGACTCACCGTGCTTTTGACCACTGCCAGATCACCGTAGACATTCTGCAAGCGCCTATGAATATCTGAGATGCCCTAGTTTTCCACCAAAAGAAACTCGATCACTGCCCGTTGTTTGCAACGCACATCCGTTACAGACGCCATTTTAACAGCTCCATACAGCGCTGCCACCTGTCGGAAGTCAATGAAACTATACGAGACGAAGCGGGAATGTTTGAAAATATTCCACAAGAAATTTCCGGTTTTTTCAACCAAAATTGGCTGAGAAAAAAAAATGTGTTGCATTACTTATTGAACTGCCCTCATATTTATGAGGGTATGTGATCAGATTGAATTAAATTCAGTTTCATCAAATTAATTTGGAATTTTTTGGGCACGCTCAGCCTTAGAGCCTTAATGAATGCTTCACCACTGGAATTGATGTATCATTTTGTGATATACGAGACTTTGATTATTAAATCAGATAGATTTGTAATTTAAACCCTTCATCACCTGTCAGCATGGGCCTGTATCTGCCTAGCAATGGTTTCGGAGGCAGAATATATTTTCCTCATATGAATTCACAAAAGGATGCAGAATTTTCAGAACATGTGCTGTCACAGTGTCTGCCATAGCTGTCCACATCGATAAACATGGAGTTGTAATCATGATCATAAACTGCAAGCAGGACAACTGAAAACAAGTTTTTGTAACAAAAATAAATTGACCATTGCTTTTGGGACACTTCATTCTAACATGTTTCCCATCTATGCCGCTGGTGCAGTTAGGAAACTGCCACCGTTCTATCAATTCCATTTATATTTTTTTCCAGACTGCCTCCGCTGGTTGAGGTAAATACAGTGGTTGTTAAATGTTGTATAGTTCTTGACATAAATATTTCACTAAACTGGAGACAATTGTCCCTCCCACAAGGAATTAAAAAGCGAAAGTGTGGTGTGAATCACCAGTGACCAAATATCTGAAAAAAAGGTGCTATTTGTTAGTAACAAATGCATCACATGAAATAAAACAATTTTCATGTGACTCGACTGACAGGTGAGGTTGCTCCAACAAAACTGAAGAATCTATTGAGACTCCTACAGCAAATACCTAAAATTCATGAATAAAGGCACAAGTTCAACCTAGAAGTATCAGAATTGGATAATTGAAGATGCAGCTGCAGTCACAAATTATCAACACACCAGAGACAGTAACAAGAGAGAAAAGTGCGAGCTCGACCATGTGGCAACTTATTTTTGAGTTATGCATACTCATTCAAGACATTCCCAGCTCAAACATAAACTCATTTAAAAATACACTTGTCACAGTATTTAGAGATTGAACTTACAATATTAAACGACGAAATATCACCACTTCAGTCCCCCGCAGTCCTTGCTTCTCCCAGCTCAGCGGTGTCACAATGTAGTGCTGATACTATATCATAAAATGAAGTCAGCATTGCAATTTTGGAACCAGGGGATCTTACAGTGACTTTTCTGGCACCAGAGAAACGTACAAGAAAGCAAAAGTTTGTTTCAGTGAAGGGTGTGGACCTCTAGTTCATACTTGTTTGTATAAAGTGTTGACAATGTTTTTGGTTGGTTGATTTGGGGGAGGGGACCAAACAGCGAGGTCGTTGGTCCCATTGAATTACGGAAGGATGGGAAGGAAGTCAGCCATGTCCTTTCAAAGGAACCATCCTGCCATTTGCCTGAAATGATTTAGCAAAATCACGGTAAACCTGAATGAGGATGGCCAGACACGGTTGAACTGTCGTCCAAAATTTGAGTATAGTGTTGCTAACAACTACACCATCTCACTCAGTGACAATATTTTTCAGCTTGCATTTTATTTATATGTTCAATGTTTTATAATTATTACTACTTTTGAAAATATACAGAGATAGTAAATAATACAATATAGTAACTGGTTTTTAACATAATGTTCTACCATAAATAATATTCTAGCAAAAAGTGACAGAAGAATTTATTAACATCATAAATACTGTGCTTGCCTCATAGAAACTGACAAGTCTTTCCTAGTAACCTGTGGGCTTTCTCTAGTTCATTTCAGTTTCTGAGATTTTCCGTTAAATGAGCTTGTGTAATGTTTCCAGTTCTTCAGGAGACATTCAAAAATAACTGAAGATATGGCTTGCACAAGACCACAGTTCCTTGCAAGGATGGTGAAATTCTTCATCATCTTGTCATTTATTGTTAATTTCATATTTCCACTTTCTTTGTTTCCTCAAAGTGAGTGCAAATAAAGGCAACTGAGTGTCATGAGAACTGGTACTCTTGTTTACTGGACAGTAACTGATTTGCTTACAATGAGAGCCATTGGACAACTAGATCGCTGCACCCTGCCTGTGCTCTGTTTGGCGACAGCCGACAGCAGCGGGCGAGAGAGAGTTCTGAACGCCCGGGCAGCCCACTCTCTTTGCCAAAGCCTCACTTTTCACATAATCCGGTAGCCTACGAGATCTTGCATTTGGCATATTCTTTGATCCTATGTCCATTCATAGTTATGTTTCAGTCACACAAAACACAATGTTTCACGTGGTTCTCAAGTTAAAATTAAGGCTTGTCATTTGAGTACTAACCGATCATAGTGAAGTCGGCTCTGTTGTATTTGGTATAATTAGAGTACAGTGAACTCTCAACTATCTGGCTTGTGACTCCATCCTCCCACTTAATTTGTATCATAATAATACTTCTCCATAATCAAATGAGGATTAATTTACTGTATATATTGCACTTTTCTAAAGCTTTAGTGGAAGGTGCTGGCTACAATGCTGCATGGCCTTTTACAGAGCTTGACACATATTTTGTGCTTCTAACACATCTGGAGTCACAATTATAATACTGAATAAATTACTGGAGCCGCTCTTCAAAAAATGATACTAGAAGTGCTCACAAACAACACTGATGGTGCACTGTTCTGTGACACCCTCACACCCGACTATGTGACGTCCTCTGTGCCTATCTCCATTCTGCATCCACACACTGGCCTTCCCCTGTCTGCATCTGATGTCATTGCCTCCATTTCTGTGTCTGGCACAACCTGTGGAAGCACCTCTGACAGTGTTCCACAGAACGAGCCTGGCAAGATGTCTAACTCCTGGGCAGATGACATAGATGCTGAGGTGGACCTTCTGGAGGTGAACAGAGTGATAGAACCCACTTGGTGGAGTCAGCTCTCTCCCGACACAGTGATATGCCCTTTCATGGGGGCCTAACAGGGAGTTTCCTGTGCTTCCCCGTCTTTGAATGGCCCATCCTCCTGGTGATGGCAGCTTTTCCGGCTAATAATATAGCCATGAACAATGTCAATACCATTTGCGTATGCCACAAACTGGCTTTACTCCATGACATGCTGTATGCTGTAAATGTTGACATTGCTATCCTTCCGGAGGTGCATGTTGCAACTTTCTGTGCTCCCCATGGTTTAACAGCACATGTCTCTCATTCTTCCCACTGGTATGGGGATGGCAATCCTCTGACATGATGATATCCTCACTGATGCAGTTGCCTATCTCCCTGATGCCACAGGTATGGTTCTTACATTTAGTGGCACCATCTGGTTCGGATCACTGCTGTGAACATGCTACCTTCTTCTCAGAATCAGTCCCATATCTTTCTCTATGTCAGCAGGATGCATTGAACATGGGAGGTGATTTCAACTGCACCCAGGTAACTGAAGACCAACTACCACGTCGCTCTCTATGCACGGTGCTAGCGACCATTCTCCAGGACCTCAACCTTGTGGATTCTTGGGAGCATGTTCAAGGCAATCGTTTTTGGTTTACACATTTCACTAGTCACTCTTCCAGCTGCCTTGATCGTGTTTACATCTCCTGCGGTATCGTCAGTGGGGTGCAGACTGCTCAAGTCTGGCCTGTTGTGTTCTCTGACCATGATGCATACATCTGCACTATCAATCTGCCACCAAAGCTAGTGGTATGGCCACGGACTGTGGAAACTGAACACAATCCATCTTACTTCACCCGAGTACCAGCAGCTCATCGAGACCACATGGACAGCTTGTCGTCAATGCAATGATGGCTATCAGTCTGATCTGTCTTGGTGGGTGCCCTGTGCAAAGCCTCCCCTGTGAAAAGTCTTGACTAGTTATGAAAGGGAGGTTGCGGTGTGGCAGTGATGAACTAAAGAATTCTATTTCACCATCCTCCAGAAATGTACTGTGATGCTGCATTCGCCAGAGCAGCGGGTGATGGTGACAGCTCACATCCCTCTCTTGCCACCACCTAGAAGGAGCTATGGTCAGGATGTGCACACACAACAAATTAGTGCAGGAGCATGATCTATGTATCATGTCATAGTGGAATGACATGACTGTTCGAGGACTTTGATTTATCTTCTTAAGACCAAGGATGAGCAGCATTTTGATATGCAGTAGGATATGGGATCTGCCTCCATGCATTTTATGTTATGCTGTACTTTGAACAATGTAACCATCCTGCTAACATTACAGTGGTCTCAATACTCTTCTTTGGCTTGGTTCCCGTGGGTGCCATGATGGATCTGCTTGCTAATGCCACAGAAGATGAAGTCCATGATGCTTTCCAGCTGAGATGTATGAACATGTTGCCTGGCCTTGAGGGCCTGAAGTTTTATCAGACATTTTGTCCCCTTCTGGCGCTGGTGTGGACAGAAGTTTGTCAGGACCTTGTGTGCCAACTCCAGATAGTTTTCTTGATGGTTTCCTCATTAACATCCACAAGCCTTGGGGTACCTCATGGATATGTGATTACTGCCCCTTGACGTTATTCAACAGTGACACGCAGATCTTTCCCCAGCGGTTGGCTGTGTGACTTAAATGGACAGCTTGGTACATAGTTTCACTTGATCAAAGTTCTTTTGGAGGTGCCGATAACATCCACAATGGCCTTTGTTGCTATCAAGACTTAATTGCTTTTGCTCACACTTGTCATATGCCTGGACTTTTGGTAGCTCTTGACTTCAGCCAGGCATTCGATCCTGTCAATTATGACTACCTGGAAGGGGTGTTCCACAATTCAGGATACCCTGTTACTACTGTCAGTGTCATAATGCATCTCCTTCTTGGAGCTACAACTCATGCACTCTACAATGGCTGTCTTACTCCTCCCATCTCGATCCATTGATCAGTGCATCAAGGCTGCCCACTCTCTGCACTGTTGTAAGCTTTTGTCATGGAATTAGTAGCTCTGCAACCTCCATCAGCGCCTCTGTGATGTCTCTTGTTGACCATGTATTCAGCTTTACTGTTTATGCAGATGATCTTGTCATCGTTCTTTGTAGTGGTGGTGAGGTCAGGGAGTCACTGACATTGGTTACCACCAATGGTGAAGCTTCTGATAGCAGACTTAACCTCCACAAATTGAGCACCATGGCTATAGGTGCAGCGCTTCCTGTGGACAGCACTGCTGTTTTGCTTATAGCTGATACTATCCACTGGTTAGTACTCAATTTCCCCACAAGTGATTTGCAGCACATGATTGCCGTCAGCTGGCAGTGCCTACTTTTCCAACTATGAGCTGGACCCTTAGATCACCATTTATGAGCACTCCATCCTCTGTAACGGACACAATATGTAAATGTATATTTGGCATCACATATCTCCCACGTGGCTCAGACACTTCCTATATCACCATCTATGGCCCGTCACTTGCTAGCAGCATTGGGTTCATTTGTTTGCCAGAGCTTGCTGTTCAAGATAAGATACGAGATCATCACCCTCCCATGGTGCAAGAGTGGTTTAGATCTGTGTCATGTGCCTGACAGAGCAGTAGCCCTTTTCATTGGCTCTCACATAATGTTGTGGCGGCATTGTTCTACGTGCCTTACGAGCCTACTGCCGATGGTTCTAGCACTCTCCCTCAGCACCTATCCCACTTTTGGATGTTCCACCACCCTTCTTTTACTTCCACTGCTTTTTCCTTGACCTGAGCTACATCCGTACTGTGGTAATCTCAGTGCACTCGATATCCATGAAGGTGATCTATGGCTTTCTTCAGCATCACAGGTCACCCACCGAATGTGTTTGAGGGGAAGCATTACCATATTGACTGGCGTGCTGTTTGGAAACTGGTGTGTGCTCCTTATGTCGACACTGATGTCCAGTCTGCATGGTATGTTACTGTCATTGGGAAGCAACTATTCCAATCACGCCTTCACAGGATTCACCTCACAGACACCCCTTTGAGTGTTGCCTGTGATGTTTTGGACACAGATGAGCATCACCTAGTGTGCAGATCGGCAAGAGGTGTGTGTGTATTGGTGCCACAGATGTTGTGCCTAGTTACCCAAACATCTCCTCATCAGATACCGACTCACTACTCCTCTTTCTGGACGCAAGATACTGCCCTTAAGTGAAGATGGACTCTATGAAGTGGATTTGTGAACATGCAGCTCACTACTTGTTTGCTGATGGTGGGAAAAGCATCCTTGATTTTTGGCAGTTTCTTAATCAACATCATTGATCATAGTCCACAATCCAAAATACAGACCTTTTTTTCTTTTTTCAAATTTCCTTTGCAGTGTCTTCCTTGACTCATCCCAGAGCTGGCTTGTTCCTTTCATGAAGAGTTGATCCCTGCCACTTCCAGTTTTGCAACTGGTATATACTCTGGTCATCAGAATGTTCTTCTCAGGAAAACTATACTTCGATAGTCTCAATGAGTCTGATGTCTTGCTGCATCCTCTTTCTCACGACACTGGTTTCTTGCTATTCTTAGAGGTATTAATATTGATTTGGTTAATTTTTATAAAAGGAATATAAATAAATAAACCACTGATGTTCATTGTATCTCTACTTCACTTTCCTTATGCTTTCCTTGGTTCCTGGAGGGTGGAAACAAGACATGGTAGCCAGACTTTGTGCTGTGACCCTTGTCCACTTTACTTGCACCCCTCCCTTTAGGAGCCAGAAAGGCCCCACCCCCCCCCACCCCCACCCCCACCCCCACCCCCACCCAAAAAAAAATTAAATTAAATTAAAAAAGGCACATGACTTGTGTTCAAAACTCTCACATACTCTTTACATTTGTTAATTTTTTTTTCCACAACATTATGAACTGTCTGTCCAGTCATTGAAATGTTTGTTCTCTTTCTGTAGCCATGGCGGTTATCATATTATACATTGGTTATAGAATATGAGTTACATGGTAAGAACACATTATCATTGCAAGCAAATGTAACGAACAATGCAAGCAGGCAAAATACATCTCACAGAAGTGAAAACAATAAATAAATGGGTATGAACTATGTTAAAACAAAGGAATTCAAGAGTCAAGACTTCCAATACAGAATGCAACTTCAAAACTGTTAAAAACATATGTTTTGACAGAGCACAGAGAAACTGTGTGATTGTGACAGCATTGCATTCATTTGTTGCAGTTTATGTGACAAACTATCATGTTTTCATCATTTACTTGGAAGTAATAACATTCACATTCATAGGAACACCTAAATTGGGCAAGGAAGCACACCTCACTCACTCACCAGGTGTAAAAATTTGGTGCGTCTATAAGATATTACTATCATATGACACACGTACTGTCACTAATGCTGTGTATAACACACCAGAAATGCTTTCTGGTGGAGATTCAGTTGTTGACTTGTCATCAAGCATTTGCAGTTCCCATTCGAAAGCCATTTCCTTTTGGCTGCTAATTGAGTAGTTGTGCAGAATCAACTTTCCTTAAAACTCTCTGTTGTAAACTGATGTTACACCTCACCACAGGCACAAACTTGAATACAGCAAACAGTGGAAAAAAAGTAAAAAAAAAAAAAATTGTCCGTGGGAACTTTGAGCACAGCTTGCTTGCTTTACAGTCCAAAACAGTGATCACTTAACCACAACGCTGTGGCTGTTCTGCATCGCTCTATGTTGCCCTTCTTGTAATTGGACCATTCACTGTATATCTTTTGCTTTTTTTTCACAGTTCAATACATCTTATTCTTGTTTTCATGCTCGATCTGTGTTCAGCTTTTTATGGGCTTTCTGCTGGGCCCTGTTACCACTAAATCTGAGGTGAGTGTGATGGGGAGCACTATTGAGAAAGCTCTCAAGACATCAGTGTGGGCTTGTATTCTACAACAGTTTGGCAAAGCAATGAAAAAGCTGCAAGTTGAGGATGTAGATGTTTTACTTCTGTTGAAATGTATGATTCTCTTCGAATGTTTTAAGCTGAGCTTCAGACATATTTTTCAATCCACAAAAAGATTCAGCTGAAAAAAAAACTTGCAGAGATCAGGAATTCAGAATCAATTTCACCTCCTTCAGCTGCTAAGAATCTAGAAAGGTAACATTAAATTAAACACAAGAGGTTCTTTGATAAATCATCTGACTCGGAAGATGAACACAAATATCCTGAAGAAAGACAGGATCAGACTGTTGAGATCTGGAAAGAATGAAAATGTTGTATACTAAGATTGTATAAACTGTTCAGGATGAGTTACAAAAGAAAGTTAAGGTCCACAGAGAATATAACTTAAGATTTTCATTTCTCTCAAATATCACTGAACTAGATGCTGTTCAAATTTATGATGCTGCAATGAAACTTAGAGATCTATAATGCTGACAAAGAGAAAAACTTTGGTAAGAATTTATACATTTCAAAAACCATTTGTTGTCTATGAAGAAAGATGATCATGATGAATTGTTCTCTCTTCTGTTTGTCTGGAGAACATTGGTTTAAAAAAAAAAAGCTGGTATGTTTATGCAAATGTTACACAGCACTCAAGATTTACAACTGTACTCCAGCAACAACTGTTCAGCTGAAAGGTCCTTTTCTGTTTTAAAGTGGTTTAAGAACTATCTACAAATAATGGAAAATCAAGACCTACTGGTAAATCTTGGAGTACTAGCCACAGGATCAGCCTCGAGGAAGTGACAAATGAATTGGCAAATACAAAAGTGAGAAGGGAGTCGCTTTTCAAAGTTCACTATATTTTGGAAAAGGTTAGTTAGATGGTATTGTATCATGTACTTGGGAATGACAAAATTTCACATTCTGGTTGTTTTGATATAGTGTACTAAACTGTAATGATTTTCTTTGTGTTTTTACCATATATTGCGTTCAAGTTTGATGTTTCTGTGGTAATTTTTCAGTAAAGGGGACTATAGAGCTATAGTAGTTATTTTACCAGTTCTATATATTTGACTTGTGTTATATGTTATTTAAATATGTCAGCAAAGTTTAGAATTGAAGTTAATGATTACACAGCTTCATTGTTGGTAGTCCAAATGAGTAGCAAACCTGAAATTTAGGACTGAGGGGCATAAAATAAATACTGCATTGGAGCATCACACACCATAAATATGGCCATGGTGATGACTGGAAAAAGGTATCTGGAAATATTGAGAGATTCTGTTTGGCCAGCAACTGCGCAGTGTGATAACGACAGCACTATATCATATTTTGCAACTGCTATACACTCTCTGTTGAGTGATTCCTTACCCATACATTTTGTCACATCAATTTCCTTTCTTCTTGAGGGCAAGCACTGCCACATAATAAAACATTGTAGCAGTAGACTGTTTAGCATCTATCACATTGTAACAGACAGTTACAAAAATTATTAGTACAATCTGATCACTGCTGGGTCCAGGATATGGGCTTGAAGATATACTTACCTTCACTTCATAATCTCATATGTTAACAGACAGGGACTGCCAAGCATTGCAGAACTGGTTGTAAAAAACTGAATGAAATCAGCAGAAAGAACCATTCACAAGTTCCAAAGTGCTACAAGCAGTCCAGCTAGCACCATGACTGTGCATAGGAAGTTAAAAAGAATGTGGTACAGTGGTCGTACAGCTCCTCATATATCACACATTTATGCAGTCACCACTAAGCAATGCCAGAGGTGAGATAAGGAGTGAGGCCACTGGACAGTGGATGACTGGGAATGAGTGATTTGGAGTGATGAATCATGCCATACCCTGTAGCAATCCAGTGGAATGAAATGGGTTTGGCAAATGCCTGGAGAACGCTACCTGCCATACTCCAGCACTAACAGTGAAGTATGGAGGAGGTGGTGTTGCAGCAAGAGGGTGTTCTCATGGTTAGGATAAGATCTCCTTATTGTGCCTAAGAAAATCCTAAATGTAGAAGGTTATGAACACATTTTTACAGCTCTGTGTACTGTGTATGGCAGAGGAACAATCTGAAGATGATGATTTTTTGAATCAGTATGACAATCCATTCTATTGTAAAGCAGCATCTGTGAGACACTGGTTCGTGGACAACAAAATTCCTGAAATGGACTGGCCTGCCCAGAGTCCTGAAACTTTGCTCCACGCACCAGCATCTGTCATCAGTACCTTCTCTGATTTTGGCTCTTGAGGAAAAATGGGCTGCCATTACTCCACAGACATTCAGACACCTCACTGAAAATGTTGCCAGCAGAGATCAAACCATCATAAACTCAAAGAGTGGACACATCCCACATTAATGTCCACTAATAGGTTGGTTGGTTGGTTGGTTTGGGGAAGGAGACCAGACAGCGTGGTCATCGGTCTCATCGGAATAGGGAAGGATGGGGAAGGAAGTCGGCCGTGCCCTTTCAGAGGAACCATCCCGGCATTTGCCTGGAGTGATTTAGGGAAATCACGGAAAACCTAAATCAGGATGGCCGGACGCGGGATTGAACCGTCGTCCTTCCACTAATAGGTATCTGAATGCTTTTGATCTGATAGTGCACTTAAATTCACTTTTTCGTTATTCAGGCTTGCTTTCACTTCTGCAATTAGATCCCATCAGAACCATATTCTATTGTCCTTACAACAGAAGGCATCCAATCACTGGTTACTGACTGACTTAGCAAATGCAGTTTACATTGTCCACCACTATAACACGAAAACATTGTGTGATGCACTCACAACTGAGTCTCAGGCTGTATCAAGGAGAGGAAACAATACGACAAAATAATAAATAATAGTCAATCAACTTTTTTCCAATTCAGTATTTTTTCTGTACAAAGGTTTGGAGTTGTTATGATTTTTTGTTTTGTATTACTTAATCAATAGACTGTTTTTGACTAGCTTCTGTCAGCACTAGCATTACTGCCCAGAGAAAATGACTCACATTCTTATTTCTGACGCGTGATGGAAGCAGTTCAGTTTGCTCTGTGATTGAGTGTGTTATGTTATGCATTCTTGTATGTATCGAGTTTCTATAAAATGAAGTGTGTTGTGTACTCTGTTCCACTGTGTCTTCTATTATTCGCTATCACTATACACCAGAATTCCACAAGCTACTAACAGCACCTTCCAGTTCTGGAGATGACAAGTTTTGGCATAGCCAACACAAAAGAATGTCTCCAACAACAGTTAATGTAAGTCCAGTTTTATGGAATGTGTTAATAGGCTCCAGCTCCATGCTATAAATGCAGCATGCCCAAATTTCTGCACTAGGCTAGACAAAAATCCTGTATTTGTGACTTTACACTCAATAACAACATTGTAATAAGTAGCAAGTCAAGTACAGATTTAGAAATGGCTACTAATAAATTTTCACTGCCATTAATAAATGGTTAAATCTAATTCATTGTCAAGAAACTTTGAAAAGACCCAGAACCTGTAAGGGAGTTCCTTCCAGCATGAGTATAACACACAAAAACATGCTGATCAATGAAGTTGTCAGTGTTAAATTTCTGTGATTAAATTCAGTTGGGAATGGCATACCACAGAATTGTTGAAGAGCCTAAACAAATCTGTATTTGCAGTGAGAATGATGTCAGATGTAGGAGATATAAATATTAAGAAGCTTTGCTTACTTTCAACCTATTCTGTCATACATTATGATATTCTGCAGTAAACCATCTAACCAAGCAAAAGTTTTTAGTGTGCAAACGCTTATAATAAGACTCATTTGTGATGTAAATTCATGAACATCATGTAGAAACCTGTTCAAAGAATTCTGTATTCTAACCACTTCTTGTCAGTATATTTATTCCTTAGTGAAATTTGTTGTAAGAAATATAGATCTACACTCCTGGAAATTGAAATAAGAACACCGTGAATTCATTGTCCCAGGAAGGGGAAACTTTATTGACACATTCCTGGGGTCAGATACATCACATGATCACACTGACAGACCCACAGGCACATAGACACAGGCAACAGAGCATGCACAATGTCGGCACTAGTACAGTGTATATCCACCTTTCGCAGCAATGCAGGCTGCTATTCTCCCATGGAGACGATCGTAGAGATGCTGGATGTAGTCCTGTGGAACGGCTTGCCATGCCATTTCCACCTGGCGCCTCAGTTGGACCAGCGTTCGTGCTGGACGTGCAAACCGCGTGAGACGACGCTTCATCCAGTCCCAAACATGCTCAATGGGGGACAGATCCGGAGATCTTGCTCGCCAGGCTAGTTGACTTACACCTTCTAGAGCACGTTGGGTGGCACGGGATGCATGCGGACGTGCATTGTCCTGTTGGAACAGCAAGTTCCCTTGCCGGTCTAGGAATGGTAGAACGATGGGTTCGATGACGGTTTGGATGTACCGTGCACTATTCAGTGTCCCCTCGACGATCACCAGTGGTGTACAGCCAGTGTAGGAGATCGCTCCCCACACCATGATGCCGGGTGTTGGCCCTGTGTGCCTCGGTCGTATGCAGTCCTGATTGTGGCGCTCACCTGCACGGCGCCAAACACGCATACGACCATCATTGGCACCAAGGCAGAAGCGACTCTCATCGCTGAAGACGACACGTCTCCATTCGTCCCTCCATTCACGCCTGTCGCGACACCATTGGAGGCGGGCTGCACGATGTTGGGGCGTGAGCGGAAGACGGCCTAACGGTGTGCGGGACCGTAGCCCAGCTTCATGGAGACGGTTGCGAATGGTCCTCGCCGATACCCCAGGAGCAACAGTGTCCCTAATTTGCTGGGAAGTGGCGGTGCGGTCCCCTTTGGCACTGCGTAGGATCCTACGGTATTGGCGTGCATCCGTGCGTCGCTGCGGTCCGGTCCCAGGTCGACGGGCACGTGCACCTTCCGCCGACCACTGGCGACAACATCGATGTACTGTGGAGACCTCACGCCCCACGTCTTGAGCAATTCGGCGGTACGTCCACCCGGCCTCCCGCATGCCCACTATACGCCCTCGCTCAAAGTCCGTCAACTGCACACACGGTTCACGTCCACGCTGTCGCGGCATGCTACCAGTGTTAAAGACTGCGATGGAGCTCCGTATGCCACGGCAAACTGGCTGACACTGACGGCGGCGGTGCACAAATGCTGCGCAGCTAGCGCCATTCGACGGCCAACACCGCGGTTCCTGGTGTGTCCCCTGTGCCGTGCGTGTGATCATTGCTTGTACAGCCCTCTCGCAGTGTCCGGAGCAAGTATGGTGGGTCTGACACACCGGTGTCAATGTGTTCTTTTTTCCATTTCCAGGAGTGTACTTCCAGCCAATGGCTCAATACATAAGATCTACATAAAGACCTAAAATCAATTACCTTAGTCCAAAAAGGAGTCCATTATTCATGAACACACGTTTTCAATAAATTGCCATCAACTTCTAAAAACTTGGTTCCAGATAAAGCACAATTTAAACAGAATTTGAAAGACTTTTTGATAGGCAACTCCTTCTATTCTATAGATGAATATCTCGACAGGGGCCGTTAGTCCAGCTTAAGTAAAAATGTCTTTTATGTTTCAGTTTTGATAGCACTTGGCACGGCAGTCAAGACTAGGTATTTTGAATATGATAAACTTTTTAATAGTGCATAACAATGTTTCAATCTGACAGTGTATTAATTCTGTAAATGTTAGCTGTTCCACTTTACTGTAATATATTTTGACAATCTTCTGACAAATGATAAGGGTAGTGAGTATTACATTCAAATGTCTTATGTTTTTATGTTATACTTTCCGAGTTGTTCCATACCCATAAGAATCATCTCATTTGGGTCTATGAAATGAAAACTGAATCTAATCTAATCTAATCTAGCAACAGTCTCAGAATTTTAACTCACACAAAATTCTTAGTGACAAACTAATATACATAAAATCACATGGACATGACAGTCACACACTTTGCACTAGTTTTAGCATATAGATGCACATACAGACCAGCTCCAGCTCAGGGAAATATACTTGTTCTGCAGGTCTGTAAGGTTGTAACAGATATTTCCGTATTTATGGTTACCTCAAAATTGCACTAAATGACATATCTGAAGGCTTATGTTCCTGAAGTGAAACTCCTTTTGTGAAACAATAACATCAATCACCCTTCAATTGAAACTCTCACCAGCTCTGCGAACATGTGGTGTTCCTGGCAAGTCCCGGCTCTGTCGTACAGGTGGCTGTCTCTCTTCTATTGCCAGTTCCTCCGTCAGAAGACGCTGGTCTTCTGCTATATCACACTCTATTGTTTCACTCTGCATCTGTGGGAAATTGTTTGGTGAACATCATAAAATATATTTGTATAACTATGAATAAGCAAAAATACCACTGAATTTAAAATTTAACATGATGTAGCTGCGAAATGAAATGTTGCTTGTCATTAGACCACAAATTATCTTTTGTACATCAGTTTCTTACCAGTAAAAGTTAACTGCTTAATGTTGAAATACATAAGGTGATGGATTAGAAGAGTGGATGGTTTTCTTTTGTTAAGGAGGCTAGCCATGCTATAACATCAATACAAAACTTATTGTAATAAAGTCAGAACAGAATCAGCCACTTGGATAATTTCTTCATTGTAATTCTGCCACAGTTGCATTTTATTAAGCTGGTGGTTAGTTTCAAACTTCCAAGTCTATTTTCAAGCCCGGTCTATTAAAGCTAAAATACAAAACATTTACAAGAACACATAAAAATATAAAATGGAGAATGAAAATGTAGTTCCTAAAATTTCAGTCATTGTTCACTGAGCTATACCATAACTGCACCTATAGTGCTTGGTTAGGCAATAAACAATTCACATAAAAGAAACAGCAGCGCAGTTCCGGACTGAAGCACCTAGAACCGCTTGGCCACAACGGCCGGCAATGAATATTTCATGTACTTATAATACACCATTAACTTAAACCACCCACTGCCATGCTTCATTAGGAAAGAGGGAAGGAGAGGGAAAGATGAAAGGATGTGGGTTTTAAGGGAGAGGGTAAGGAGTCATTCCAATCCTTGGAGTGGAAAGACTTACCTTAGAGGGAAAAAGTGACAGGTATACACTCACACACACACACATATTCATCCGCCCATAATACAGACACAAGCAGACATATGTAAAGGCAAAGAGTTTGGGCAGAGATGTCAGTCGAGGCAGAAGTACAGAGGCAAAGATGTTGTTGAATGACAGGTGAGGTATGAGCGGCGGCAACTTGAAATTAGCGGAGGTTGAGGCCTGGTAGGTAACAGGAAGAGAGGATATATTGAAGGGCAAGTTCCCATCTCCGGAGTTCTGATAGGTTGGTGTTGGTGGGAAGTATCCAGATAACCCGGACGGTGTAACACTGTTCCAAGATGTGCTGGCCATGCACCAAGGCATGTTTAGCCACAGGGTGTTGTATGAATTTTTTTGATACCACAAAGGTTACATAGAATTGTGAAAAGGGCAGACATGAACTGGTCAGTGGTGATGGTGGACGGGTAACTGAAACTAGCGATCCTTGTTGAGACGAATCCCTTGGCCACGGTTTATGCTGTGACGTTGGGTAAAGGAACAGCTTCTGCCCAATGAGACATGCAGTCGATTGTGGAGAGGATGTATCTGTGGCCCTCTGACAGAGGCAGATGGCCAATGAGATAGGTATGTACATGACAAAAACGTTCTTGCAGAATGTCAAACTTGCCAAGGGCAAGGGGGGTGGGGAGGGGGGGGGGGCAGATGTGTGGCATCTGATTTTGTTGCATTGGCAGGAAATGCAGCAGAGTGCCCAGGTTTGACAGTCCTGCTTAACATTTTTCCAAACAAAACACTTGGTGACGAGGCATGTGGTGGTGCAGATGCCAGGGTGGGCAAGGTTACGCAAGGTGTTGAAGGCTTGTCGGTGCAATGTGGGAGGGAGCAATGGCCGCAGAGTGCCAGTAGAAGAGTCGCACCACACTTCGTCTGAAACACTGGGGAACTTGGCTTTGGTAAACACAAGCAATGTCTGAGGATCTATGAGGAGAACTTTAGATTCCTTGTCAGAGGCCTGGAGAGCAGCGAGGTAGGATAAATCGACAATGTGTGAGACAGTATTGATCCGCAAAAAAAAATCAGTGGGGTTGTTTTCCATGCCTTTGATGTAGCGTATGTCTGTAGTAAATTGAGAGACCAGGTCAAAGTGGTGGAAACGCCGAAGGGGTGATTCCTTGGGAGGGTTGCAGAAGGCGTCAGCCAGTGGTTTGTGGTCAGTAAGGATGGAGGAAGAATGGCCCTCAATGTCAGGGCGAAGTGTTTGACGGCTTCATAGACCACCAGAAGTTCGCTATCAAAAGGGGAATATTTCTTCTGTGCTGTAGACAGCTTTTTAGAGAAGAAATGAAGTTCTGAAACCATGTTGCCTTTGCATTGGTGTAATAATGCCCCGACCACGAGTCACTGGCATCTGTAGTGATGAACAACTCAGCAGGCAGATAGGGTTGGGCGAGTACGGCGGTGTGAGCTAACACTTTCTTTAGAGCCCTGAAGGGCTCTAGCATAAGTTCAGTCCAATGGACTGGCTTAAGGACCGAAGTCTGTTAGCAAGTCCATCAGCAGGGGCCTGCACGGTGATGACAGAAGGTAGATGTCGGCAGTAATAATTTATAGTACCCAGGAAACGTCAGAGTTCCTTGTACGTAGCTGTGGGTGGCAATGACATGATAGCCTGCACGTGGGATTTGGGATGCTGTATTCTGTCTGCGGAGACAGTGTAACCCAAAAATGTCACAGAAGACTGGCGCAATTGAAATTTATGTTTGTTGACCTAGACACCATTGGAGTTGAAGGTCTGTAGGACCTGGGATAAATGATCTTCATGGCCCTCAGTCGACTTGCTGAAAATGAGTATGTCATCCAGGTATGCAAATCAGAACTCGAACTGTCGTAAGATTGAGTCAATGAAACGTTGCCATGTTTGTGCCACATTCTTTAAGCCGGTTGGCATGAAGTTGTATTGGAACAAACCGAGTGGCATGATGATAGCAGTCTTTGGAATATCTTCCAGCACTATGGGAATCTGGTGATAAGCATGTTTACAGTCAATCACACTGGAGATTGTGGTGCCCAATGACATATGGGTGAAATGGTTTATGTTCAGGACTGGGTAATTGTCCATGATGGTACGAATGTTTAAGTGTCTGTGATCACCACACATTCAAAAGAACTGTTGTGTTTGGTGACGGGGTGATTCGGTGTAGACCAATTGCTGTCCGATGGCTCTAGAATGCCTGCCTCCAGAAGTTTGTTAATTTGCTGCTGGGCCGCACACAACTTAATGGGGTTGAGGCATCTAACCTTGTGCCTAATAGGATGGCTGGCAGTGGTAATTATCTTGTGTGTCATTCCGTCAGTGATGGAAGGGACTGAGAACTGTGCGGGAGGCTGAGTAACACCCTGACGTGAAGTTTTGGGATGAGTGGGACGCGATGAGGCATAGCTGTTAGTGCGAGTGGGAAAAGGCAGCACAAAAGTCACATGCCTATTACGTGAGCGTGGCATGTGTTTGTTTGGAGAGGTCAGCTGCACGCGCAGCACAGAGAGGATTGGGGTGTGCAGCAACTGTCTGTTGTTAGCATTGCCTTGAGTAACTGTTGCAAGCGAGAGAGGCATTGGCATTGCACGGGGAACGGCGATGGCCACCGAATCATGTGGTTGATGCGCAAGAGAGCGGGAATGTTTACCAACATGCGGAGCAGCTGGCTGCGCGGTGGGCATGTTCGCACCGTGTGCACGACTGTGATTTGAAGCATTGTTTGAAACACATGGCACTGCAAGTAGCGGGCACGTGGCGGGTGTAGAGATCACTGAACACAAATCGTCACATGCAATGAATGTTTTTGAACTAACCTGATGAGTGTCTGTGCTGGTGTCTGCTGATGAAGGTCAATCAGGTGAAGGAATTGTGGATTGCAGTTGCAGCAGCGAGGTATGAGCCGTGGTGAGCTCGTCAAAAGTGTGAGCAATGCGTTGTTTCAACTCGTCGTTTTGTCAACAGAGTTGCACGGTGCATCGTACTCTGACGTTAGATTAGTGACGCAAGTCACAATTTTGTCCATGAGGGTGGAGCACTCACAAACCAAATCACATGTCACGACGGAAACGGAACGACAAGCATAAGTGCCCGAGCATGGTATCCGAGTGTCAGAAGGGTGGTGTAGCACTGAACCTTGGACTATTTTCGTAGAGAGTTTGTAATGGGACAAGAAATCCATACCAAGAATTGGTTCATCAACGTTGGCGATATAAAGTATAGGAGATAGATGCACCATAACTTTAGCAGAACCGACAGTTTGTAATGATGATGCATTGACAGCACGTATAAGCGACTTCATCGGTGAAAAAACTGGAGGCTTCAACGATGTAGGTGGGATGGACACGTCAGCGCCTGTGTTGACTAGGAAAACAAGTCATGACGAAATGTCAGTCACATATAAACGACCGCTCGGCCGAGGGGACGAGTGGACAGAGTGCAATGTTTTTAGGATGCTTGTGAAGTTCCCCGCAGGACTCGGTGTCTTTTAGATCCTGCGGTCGGTGTTTGGGTGCTGGCAAGGTAATCTGCACATCTTGGCCTCATCCCCAAAAATCTTGTGGTATCAACAGTATGGATGAGCTGGATGTGGTGGTGGCAGTGATTGTGACAGTGAAGGAGGTTTGTCCTCGTTGATCTGCTCCAGAATGTAAACCGAGACTTATGGTGTATGTGCGATTCTTGAGTGCTCAGAAAGAGGAGAGAGCGAATGAGTACTGCCCGGTGGTGTAGAAGGCATGGAAGTGGAACAAGCCCTGCCTCTGCCTGCAGACGGCCAGTAAACAGGCGGCGTAGTGCCAACTAGTGGTGAGAGGTGTGCTGGTTGTTTTTGTCGTAGTAGTGCATACAGCTGATCTGCGATGTGAAGGCGAGAGCTGATAGACTCAAAGGAGTGCCATAGCAGGTATATCTGCAGGTCGGTAGGTAACTTGGTAAACCATACCGCCTACAGGGTAACGTCCGGCATTGTGTGTTCACTCACAAGTAGCCAAAGGCGGCACCAGAGTTGTGACGGAGTGCAGTCCTCCAGGTGTTCCTCGTACAGGATCTTGATTATTAATTCCTGTAGCGAGCAGACAAGTCGATCCAATATTGTCTTCTTGGTGAACTCTTATTTTGGCAGCAGTGGTGGCTGAAGGAGGAGGTCACAAATTAAATCTGAGTGGTCACGGAGGTGTGTGATGGGACATAGAAATATAGAGTTGTCGTCAGTCACCTGATGAAACTCAAAAAGGTGCTCCACAAGTGCGAACTGTGAAACGAGGTTGTCCTCATATAAAGGAGGTAGCTTCGGCAGATGGCCAAGGGGGGGGGGGGGGGGGGGGGGGGGCTTCGGCGTATCTTGGTTGAAAGGCCTGCTGTCCGTGGTAGGATAGGCTGTCCTGTAACCCGGCAGTACTGGCATGAGTGTGTTACTAGCAAACACGTCCCGAACAAAAGTTGGTTGCAATGTCCCTGATGAGCAACGGAAGCACAATGCAGCAGGCACGGTCGGTACCATGGGAATGAACAAATGAGTGGTGCATGAGGTAGGCCCATAAACTGGACCAGAGGTTAAAGGCACAGTACTTACATTGTCCACCTCAGAAATGATGCAGAAGGCCAGCGCGGCAGGCGCAGACAGTACTGCAGAAGGAGCGAGTGGCTGTTTGGTTGGAATCGAGGCCCCCTGTGTGTGAGAAGGGGGGAGGGGGGGGGGGGCAAGAGTTGTGAGGGGAGGGGGTTTGGAACTTGGTGTGGCAACAATGAGAGTTTTCTGTGCACATAGGAAATGCACCCCGTGTGGTAGGACCATAAATCACTGGTGAAACCTGCTGGTGGTCACATTGTCATGGTACAATATTCCTGAATGGTGAAGCACCATCGGGTGTGCTCGAACCCATGTGGTCCAGAAACCGAGCAACAGATCTGGTGGTTGAGCCTGGCGAACTTGATGTATAAAAATGCCTGTTATTAAATTGTGAGGAAGGCAAAACTGGCATAGCTTAATAGCAGCTGACCATGTGTGCGTTTTGCATGAATGGTGGCATTGCACACAGCACTACTGAAACCGACGTTGCAGCGCATAGAGAATCAAAGCACGTGTGCAAATTTGGGTTCCTTTGAACACTACACGAGCAATCGGTCATTACAGGATTATGGAAATCATCCACTTCACCTTCCACATGTTGGCATGCACAGTTCGGCAACACAAAACCTGAGTCCATTGTTTGAGGTAACGGCGTAAACCTCGGCCATTGTAGAGCTGCAAAGTTTGAGGTTAACTTCGTTGGAGGTCATGAATCACTGTCTGTTAGTGGTGAAACAACCATTGGCAGGGGATTGGAGAGGCCTGGTTGTAGCAGCTGAGCCTCCTAATCCTCGTATAAAACATTGGGTGAGGCAGGCATGGCATCAAACGTAAAACCTGCTAATTCCACAAGCCCGGTGCAGAAGTCGCAGAAGACGTAGGAACTTTGGTGTCAGCAATATGGGAAACAGGAATACAGATAACTGTATACACAACAAACTGTTCCCATAAATGTCTATACATACATATATTTCAGCACAAAGAAAGATACATGTGTACACTGTACAAGGTACAAAGGCTGACAGGAAAATTAACATGGTGACTCATCAGAGCAGTTAGACTTAAAATATCATGCTTTATGTGGTCGATGTGACCAATCAATGCCACAATACCTACTGTTGACTGCTGGATTTTCATAAATTACAATTAAAGATTTATATTTTGAGTAACTGACTACTGAATTGAGATTTTGTGAAAAAAAGCTTTCAGATACAGAAATAACTGCTGTTGAATTACACTGGTTAGTTTGCCAAAATATGGTTGAAACTACAGATCTCAATTACTCCAGAATTAAATGAGTGCACGAGTTGACAATACATTTGTCATTGATCATACAAATACTTCATTTATTTATATAAACTTTTCATCTACTTTATCAAGAAGTTCGTAATTAGGTATATGTTTACATATGACCAATGATGATGAAATCTGAAATTACTGGTTTTTTAATTAGCACAGTTTACAGGTAAACTAATCACATGTATGGATTCTAAATAAGCAAAAGAATGTAATTCTAAACAACCAAAAGAAGGTAATTCTAAACAACCAAAAGTAGGTAATAGATAATAAAGTTAAGTTGAATACATGCTACTCAATATTTGAAAGTTTTAGGTACTGTGCACATGCCATATACATTATGATATCAAAGATATCACAAAATTTGCAAAAAATAATAATAATTTTGTCGGAAGAAAAACTTAACACCTCGAAAGAATCTCCCTTGTTTGTTATGGACTCTGACAAAATTAGAGCCATTGCTGAGTTTCCAATGCCCAAAAGTAACAAACAGTTGAAATCCTCTAGAACACAATTATATATAGGAAGTACCTCAGTAAACAAGGTATGAATGCATCAAGTTTGTGTATTGTATTCAAATGAGTTCTGTTTGGATCTGTGACAAGGAATGCCAGGAAGCTTTTGATGCTACAGAAAGTTCTTTGTGTTAACTTCACATGCTGCATAAACCAGACTTATTCTTGCCATTTTGTGTATCATGTGATGCCAGTGATTATGGACTTAATGCAAATATGTTTCAAATAAATGATGTAAATATGTAAGATCCATAACCAGCAAGAGCTTTCACAAGTAGGATGTGCCAAAAATGTGAAAGAACTTACACTGTAGCCAGGAAGGAATTATTAGCTGTACACTGGGTGTCAAATTCAGAAATTACTTGTCAGGATCTAAAGCTGTTGTCTACTCAGACTACTAGGCTTTAAGCTATCTGAAAGAATAAAAGTTGTATCACAGTAGCTTGACAAGATGAGCTATAATTTTAGAGCAAGTTGACTATCAAATTAAATACATTAAGGGTAGTTGCAGATACTCTCTCAGTTATCATTAGGAGGGGATGATAGTAATACCAAGGAGGATTAAGAAGGCAAAGAGTTCAGGATTATGTATCTGAAAGGGGTTAAACATAACAAGCTAATTGAGGCTGTCTGTAAGCCAGAATCATGATGATCATGTCACAAAATCTGGCAGAAGACCCAAAGATGTTCTGGTCATATGTAAAGTGCACCAGTGGCAAGATGCAGTCATTGCCTTCACTGCTTAACAACAATGGCGTTATCACAAACATTGATTTGCAGTAGGATTTTGGAACCATATAATATGCTTGATATATGAATCACATGGAAGAAAATGATTAACAATGAATCACGTCAAAGAAAATGATTTATTGACAAATTGGCAACATGGATTGAGAAAATATAGTTCTTGTGAAAGACAACAAGATCTTTGTCCTCATGAAGATGGATGTCAAATTGATTTCATATTTTTAGGTTTCCAGAAGGCTATTAACAACAATCCTCATAAACAACTTCTAATTAAATTGCATGCCCATGGAGTATCATCTCATTTGTGTGATTGGATTCATGATTCCCTGCCAGAAAGGGATAACTGATGGAAACCCATCTAATGAAACAGCAGTAATGTCTGGCATTCCCCAATGAAGTGTTGTAGGCTCTCTGTTTTTCCTGATCTACATGAATGATTTAGAGGACAATCTGAGCAGCCTTCTTAGATTGTTTGCAGATGATGCTGTATTGTAAAGTCATCAAGTGATCAAAACCAATTGTAAAATTATTTTGACAAGGTATCTGTATGGTGCAAAAAGTAAGTAACAAAAAATCTGAAGTCATCCACATGAGGACTAAAAGGAATCTGATAAATTTCAGTTTCAAGATAAATCACACAAATCTAAAGGTTTATTGAATTTCCAGAATGTAAACCTATTTCAGCACAAGAAAAAATGTTGTACAAGAAGTAAAGAAGGAACAATGTGAAGCAAGAGAGAAGAGACACAATACTAGGGTAAAATTAACAAACTTGAAGAGAGGAGACTTGGTTAAGATGCATGAGAGGTTCAAATTGTTAACTGCTGAATTAAAAAGGTTCTTTTATTTCTACACAGGCCCACTTGAGGTAATGGCAAACCCATATCCAAATGCCTATAGACTGATATACCCAAAAGGTTGTTCGCACCAAGGAACATTACGGAAGTTTTGAATGTTTCTCCAGTCAGCTGATAGTTGACTGTGGGAGAGACAACACCACTGTTACAGATAATCTGTGAAAACCAGTTATAGATGTTGGCCACTGATGAATCGTGTATATGGATGTTGTTAACTACCATAGCATCAGCTATGGACTGAAGATGTTGCACTGAAACACCAAAACTGGTAGCCATATAATAAATGACATCATAAGGACAGCTGTAGTGTTCCATTCTATTGCATGAACCATTGACCTTGCCGTTGCTGGGGAGGCTTGCGTGCCTCAGCGATACAGATAGCCGTACCGTAGGTGCAACCACAATGGAGGGGTATCTGTTGAGAGGCCAGACAAATGTGTGGTTCCTGAAGAGGGGCAGCAGCCTTTTCAATAGTTGCAGGGGCAACAGGCTGGATGATTGACTGATCTGGCCTTGTAACACTAACCAAAACGGCCTTGCTGTGCTGGTACTGCGAACGGGTGAAAGCAAGGGGAAACTACAGCCATAATTTTTCCTGAGGGCATGCAGCTTTACTGTATGGTTAATGATGATGGCGTCCTCTTGGGTAAAATATTTCGGATGTAAAATAGTCCCCCATTCGGATCTCTGGGCGGGGACTGCTCAAGAGGATGTCGTTATCAGGAGAAAGAAAAATGGCGTTCTACGGATCGGAGCATGGAATGTCAGGTCCCTTAATCGGGCAGGTAGGTTAGAAAATTTAAAAAGGGAAATGAATAGGTTAAAGTTAGATATAGTGGGAATTAGTGAAGTTCGGTGGCAGGAGGAACAAGACTTTTGGTCAGGTGAATACAGGGTTATAAATACAAAGTCAAATAGGGGTAATGCAGGAGTAGGTTTAATAATGAATAAAAAAATAGGAATGCGGGTAAGCTACTACAAACAGCATAGTGTACGCATTATTGTGGCCAAGACAGACACGAAGCCCATGCCTACTACAGTAGTGCAAGTTTATATGCCAACTAGCTCTGCAGATGACGAAGAAATTGAAGAAATGTATGATGAAATAAAAGAAATTATTCAGATAGTGAAGGGAGATGAAAATTTAATAGTCATGGGTAACTAGAATTGGGTAGTAGGAAAAGGGAGAGAAGGAAACATAGTAGGTGAATATGGATTGGGGGTAAGAAATGAAAGAGGAAGCCGCCTGGTAGAATTTTGTGCAGAGCATAACTTAATCATAGCTAACACTTGGTTCAAGAATCATGAAAGAAGGTTGTATGCATGGAAGAACCCTGCAGATACTAAAAGGTATCAGATAGATTATATAATGGTAAGACAAAGATTTAGGAACCAGGTTTTAAATTGTAAGACATTTCCAGGGGCAGACGTAGACTCTGACCACAATCTATTGGTTATGAACTGTAGATTAAAACTGAAGAAACTGTAAAAAGGTGGGAATTTAAGGAGATGGGACCTGGATAAACTGACTAAACCAGAGGTTGTACAGAGTTTCAGGGAGAGCATAAGGGAACAAATGGCAGGAATGGGGGAAAGAAATACAGTAGAAGAAGAATGGGTAGCTTTGAGGGATGAAGTAGTGAAGGCAGCAGAGGATCAAATAGGTAAAAAGACAAGGGCTAGTAGAAATCCTTGGGTAACAGAAGAAATATTGAATTTAATTGATGAAAGGAGAAAATATAAAAATGCAGTAAATGAAGCAGGCAAAAAGGAATACAAATGTCTCAAAAATTAGATCGGTAGGAAGTGCAAAATGGCTAAGCAGGGATGGCTAGAGGACAAATGTAAGGATGTAGAGGCTTATCTCACTACGGGTAAGATAGATACTGCCTACAGTAAAATTAAAGAGACCTTTGGAGAAGAGAGAACCACTTGTATGAATATCAAGAGCTCAGATGGAAACCCAGTTCTAAGCAAAGAAGGGAAAGCAGAAAGGTGGAAGTAGTATATAGAGGGTCTATACAGGGGCAACATACTTCAGAACAATATTCTGGAAATGGAAGAGAATTTAGATGAAGACGAAATGGGAGATACAATACTGCGTGAAGAGTTTGCCAGAGCACTGAAAGACCTGAGTCGAAACAAGGCCCCGGGAGTAGACAACATTCCATTAGAACTACTGACGGTCTTGGGAGAGCCAGTCCTGACAAGACTCTACCATCTGGTGAGCAAGATGTATGAGACAGGCGAAATACCCTCAAACTTCAAGAAGAATATAATAATTCCAATCCCAAAGAAAACAGGTGCTGACAGACCTAAAAATTACCGAACAATCAGTTGAATAAGCCACAGCTGCAAAATACTAATGCGAATTCTTTACAGACGAATGGAAAAACTAGTAGAAGCTGACCTTGGGGAAGATCAGTTTGGATTCCATAGAAATATTAGAACACGTGAGGCAATACTGACCCTACGGCTTATCTTAGAAGCTAGATTAAGGAAAGGCAAACCTATGTTTCTAGCATTTGTAGACTTAGAGAAAGCTTTTGACAATGCTGACTGGAATACTCTCTTTCAAATTCTGAAGGTGGCAGGGGTAAAATACAGGGAGCGAAAGGCTATTTACAATTTGTGCAAAAACCTGATGGCAGTTATAAGAGACGAGGGGTATGAAAGGGAAGCAGTGGTTGGGAAGGGAGTGAGACAGGGATGTAGCCTCTCCCCAATGTTATTCAAGCTGTATATTGAGCAAGCAGTGAAGGAAACAAAAGAAAATTTCTTAGTAGGTATTAAAATCCATGGAGAAGAAATAAAAACTTTGAGGTTCGCCGATGACATTGTAATTCTGTCAGAGACAGCAAAGGACTTGGAAGAGCAGTTGAACGGAATGGACAGTGTCTTGAAAGGAGGATATAAGATGAACATCAACAAAAGCAAAACAAAGATAATGGAAAGTAATCGAATTAAGTCAGGTGATGTTGAGGGAATTAGATTAGGAAATGAGACACTTAAAATAGTAAAGGAGTTTTGCTATTTGGGGATCAAAATAACTGATGATGGTCGAAGTAGAGAGGATATAAAATGTAGACTGGCAATGGGAAGGAAAGCGTTTCTGAAGAAGAGAAATTTGTTAACATCAAGTATTGATTTAACTGTCAGGAAGTCGTTTCTGAAAGTATTTGTATGGAGTGTAGCCATGTATGGAAGTGAAACGTGGACGATAAATAGTTTGGACAAGAAGAGAATAGAAGCTTTCGAAATGAGGTGCTACAGAAGAATGCTGAAGATTAGATGGGTAGATCACATAACTAATGAGGAGGTATTGAATAGAATTGGGGAGAAGAGGAGTTTGTGGCACAACTTGACAAGAAGAAGGGACCAGTTGGTAGGACATGTTCTGAGGCATCAAGGGATCACAAATTTAGCATTGGAGGGCAGCATGGAGCGTAAAAATCGTAGAGGGAGACCAAGAGATGAATACACCATGCAGGTTCAGAAGGATGTAGGTTGCAGTAGGTACTGGGAGATGAAGAAGCTTGCACAGGATAGAGTAGCATGAGAGCTGCATCAAACCAGTCTCAGGACTGAAGACCACAACAACAACATTCAGAGTGCTTAACGAATGGTCACATAATCTGAGGTTGCAAATTAAGTTGCTGATCGAAAGGAAACTTTCCACTGAAGATATTTTTCATGTGCTAGTTGTAATTAATGTGTTATTTAAGAAAAACACATTTAACTGGTTTAACTGTTGATATAAAATTTGTTTTTTATATTAATAAATTATGTAAAACTTCAGGAGAACATACATTCTTGGTATTTCATGTGCTATGACAAGCACAAGCCTCCAAAAGTTGTAGCGTTTCTTTACTGTAGCTTTTATACTGCATATATTTTTATCTTATACTGTCAATCTTTTCAAAATATATTCTTTTACCAATACTGTCGTTCTTAGCTACTTAAAATTACACAATTATGCTGATCTATCAAAAAATACCATGCTTTAATGCTGAAGTAATAATTACATGGAGTTACAGAGAGACATTTATATTTCTGAGAGATATTTAGTGTTCTAGGTCCTGAAGGTAGTGATGAATGTTGATATTATTAACCATATATGAAGACACCTAATACCACTGAACAATTGGATATTTGTTTATACTATACAAAATGTGAACAGTTCGATAGAACATGCTACATAGTGTAGTGGTAGTGCTACATAATTGTACCTATTTGACACTCTTCTGTAAGGACACAAACATATATTACTGTAAATTTTGAAGATGGCGCAGGTTACATACTCCTGAATAATCAGTGACTGGATGATTCACACTTAAGCAGACAGTTAAGAAAAACTTACATTTTCTTCAATCAATATTTACTTAATGTTTCAACATTTAATACATATTTATATGATATGCCATTGTAGTTAGTGACATGATTTACATTTAATATTATCATTGCAAGCTAATAAAAAACTGCCTTATTTGCCTTGGGTCTGATTATTAATACTTTCAGATTTCGGGAAGCAAGATTCTGCTGTTTCATTCATGTTATTTCTGCCATGACAATTTATATAGATACACATTTGAAATTTAATTAATCTAACATGTTACATACCTGTTAAAATACTGTGCAAAAAATATACAAAAGTGTTGGGGGCATCAGTATTACAGTGTGTGTGTGTGTTTTTACTTAGAGTTATCTATGTATCATTGAATATACTTAACCCACTGAGCTGTAAACATTTGAAACATTTTCTATAATTGCTGAATTAATGTACTTTGTTCATTAAAATTTCTGGATACTGCTGACAAGGGTTTTGTTGTTCTCACAAAAAATTTTCTTTGTGGAAAGCAGGAGATGTGGATAGTAAGTGCTCTACAACATAAGTACCTTTTCGATTAGTTTCGAATAAATTTGCTCATATCTTATATATTCTTCCTTAAAATTTTATATCCTTCTAGTCTGCACTCCAAAATAGTCCAAACATTTGATCCCCCCCACTCATCTTTGTCAAAATAAAGCAGAGTGAGCATAAATACAAAGAGGCTCAACAGGAATGTGCAGGAACAGGCAGGTAATTCGACTTACATAGTAGTAAGTACTCTGAGTGGCTTTTCCTTTTGTGCATCAGTATCCATTTCTTCAATATTTTCATATATTTTATCTTACCTTTTTCCCCACTTTGAAGAGCTTAGTAGCTGTGGTAGGTTCATACTGAGTATCTTTACTCCCTTTTACCTCAATTTTTCACTTTAATGTTTAGTTGCATATTATTTAGCATTATAGATGTTTGGCTGAAATTGTTCTGCAAGTTCTGAGATGCAGACTTTAATTAATATTCAGTTTTAATTTGGTAACAGAATGGCAATTTGTACATATGTTATACAAAATATGCAGTTAAATAACCAACCTGCAGATATCTTCTATGATCATGTTTAATGATTAATGTATGCACATGCTGTATACTCTGCTTTACCATTCTCCTTGTGGAAAGTGTAGCTTACTGCCACAAAGTCTCTACCTGACATCTGGCTTACTGCACCAGCCAGTTTATTATTATTTAGTCCCCTGTTGTAGCAAGCTTAATGTCCACTAGCCTTGCCTACACATTAATTTCTGTTCACTTTTGTTTTTAATTGACAGTTGACAGTTCTTACCTACATGCACATTCTTGCTCTAAATCATGTCTCATGTTGAAAGTAGTGGTTTCATACTTTGTGTATGTTGAGAAGCTATATATATTTTTCCACCTTATTAAAAACCAAGATTATGGGATTCCTCGGTCAAATTTTGTTTGCAATACTATCTTCAGTTTACTGAAAACTGTGATACTATCTCTTTTTTCAGCAATGTTCATTCTAATTGTAGTTACAAAGTACATGATACATATCTACTGGATAAAGATGTTATACTAATGTATCTGCCTATACTTTTCCAAATTATTTTGCAGTATACTGAAGCATTATTTATATCTTTCAATATAAAAGTTTTTGGCCATAAAAATTAGATATCTCATAGTTTTCATTTTAGGTGAGATGGTTTGGATATTTTTCCAAATGTAATTTACGTAACATTTCATGTAAATTTAGTGTCCATTAAACAAAAAACTATCATTATGTTCTAAAATATACTTAACTTTTTCATAAGTAATTCAATATTTTGTAAAAGCTAAATATACCCTTTCCTTTAGACAAAGAATATTTTAGAACCTCAAAATTTTTATTTTGGAACTGTATGTAATAAACTGTTACTCTTATTTTATTGTTTTGATTTTTGTAAGAGGCAAAAAAGATACAGTTATAAAAAGTTTCTAATATTACAAAAAACAGATGTCATTATAATCATTAATTTTAACAATAAGGCTTCTAGAACATACTAGAAGTTTATGTTTTACTATATACAGTAAAGAGATAGAGGGGCTGGCCAGTACTTACCTCAGCTCAGTACAGCCAATAGATACACATGAAACAGAACCGAAAATTTACGTTCCTAGTTTTCGGAACAAATGTTCCTTCATCGGGGAGAAGAGAGGGGAAAGAAAGGGTAGAAGGGAAAGGAGATTCAGTTACTCACAACCCAGGTTATGAAGCAACAGGAAAAGGAAAATAGGGAGGGTAGCAAGGATGGAGGCATGGTTGTCAGAGGGAAGCCAAAGATATAAGAATATCTTTGGCTTCCCTCTGACAACCATGCCTCCATCCTTGCTACCCTCCCTATTTTCCTTTCCCTGTTGCTTCATAACCTGGGTTGTGAGTAACTGAATCTCCTTTCCCTTCTTCCCTTTCTTTCCCCTCTCTCCTCCCCGATGAAGGAACATTTGTTCCGAAAGCTAGGAACGTAAATTTTCGGTTCTGTTTTATGTGTATCTATGGGCTGTACTGAGCTGAGGTAAGTACTGGCCAGCCCCTCTATCTCTTTGTTAGTATTTGTTTCACATCTCATATGAGATTTTCCATTAATCATTTATATACAGTAAAGAGTGAAAGAAACTGTTACATCTGCCTAATATCATGTAGGGCTCCCGTCAGCACGTGGAAGTGCTGCAACACAATGTGGTATGGACTCGACTAATATCTGAAGTAATGCTGGAGGGTGGAGATCTCTTCTGAACAGCTCGTTACAAGGCATCCCAGATATGCTCAGTAATGGTCACGTTTGGAAAGTTTGGAGGCCAGCAGAAGTGTTTAAACTCATAACAGTGTTCCTTGAGCCACTCTGTAGCAATTCTGGATGTTTGGGGTGTCGCATTCTGGAATTGGCTACATCCATCGGAATGCACAATGGACATGACTGGATGCAGGTGATCAGACATGATGCTTACGTATGTGTCATCAGTCACAGTCATATTTAGATATATCAGGGGTCCCACATCACTCCAACTGCACATGTTCCACACCATTACAGAGCCTCCAACAACTTGAACAGCCCCCTGCTGACATGCAGGGTCCATGAATGTCTCCACACCCGTACATGTCCATCAGCTCGATACGTTTTGAAATGAGACTCATCTGACCAGACAATACGTATCCAGTCATCAACAGTCCATTGTCAGTGTTGACAGACCCAGGCGAGGTGTAAAGCTTTGTGTCATGCACTAATCAAGGGTACACAAGTGGGCCTTCGACTCCAAAAGCCCATATTGATGATGTTTTGTTGAATGGTTCACACGCGACACTTTTTGGTGGCCCAGGATTGCAATCTGCAGCAATTTGCAGAATGGTTGTACTTCTGTGACGTTGATCTCGTTCTCAAAGGATCTTTTTTCGTCCACAGTGATGTCAGAGATTTGATGTATCACCGGATTCTTGATATTCACGGTACTCGTGAAATGGTCGTATGGGAAAATCACCACTTCATCGCTACCATGAAGATGCTGTGTACCATCGCTCATGTGCCAGCTATAACACCACATTAAAATTCACTTACATCTTGACAACCTACCATTGTAGCTGCAGTAACCAATCTAATAACTGTGGCAGGCACTTGTTGTCTTATATAGGTGCTGCCCACCACAGCACTACATTCAGTTGTTTATATATCTGCGTATTTGAATTCACATGCCTAAACCAGTTTCTTTGGCGCTTAGTGTAGAACTCAATACACAGCAAATTATCAGTTAGTATTTGGCAGTCAGCAAGGGCATTAGTATTTTTTTCCCGATGAGCAGCATCTCTTTAGTCTTAAAAAGTCGAATTGTGTATTTTTACTGTTGTGTTAAGTTAAAGTGTGAAATAAAACAAACATGCTCTGATATCTTCACTTTTCAGTACGAAACCCAGTGCCCGAGTTCATCTTTTAGTAAAACAATGAGCACTTTGTTAAAGTCAAACAAAAAGTTGAGTACATATTTCTCTGCATTATTATTCATCAAACTTTTTATTAAATGATTTCTCTTTCATTGAATTTTAAAACTGAACTGTATTAGCAATTTGTGATGCTAGAAGAGTACTTAATTTGAATACAAAACTACAACAGTTGTTTTTTACGTAAGTTTGGAAAGAGGGTCATTTCACTCTCTTTGATATAATGTTTATATTTTTATCTCCAAATAGTTTGTCTTTTGTCCTTGACTGGTGCTGAATTATGATTCACCTTTCACTGGTATCCTATGTTGGCACTTAAGTTTATAATTCACCTGTTGTTATATGGGCTTGATTAATGCATATGTTTCATTCTTGTACTTCATTTTCCACTTGAAGGAGTAGTATATGGTTACAGTGCTACTTAATTTTAAAATAATCATTCAATGTTTATCCCAATCTTTTGATTCTGATCACTCACTTTTGTCTTTATGTCACTGTAGCATGGAAATTGACAGGTCTTAATTGTGACAGACTTGTTTCTGTGCCCATGCTGAAGATTGTTCTCTGCCACAGGAAAGATGTAACAGTTGAGTTTTTTGCTTTTTAATCTTGTAAACATATGATTATGACTTCTGCTGTGATAACCACTATGGCCCATGCTATATACCCTCTTTAAATTGTTGGGTTAATGGAGACGTGATACTCCATAACTTTGATTAGGTTTTTGTCAGTTGTTTACACAATCTGATACTTATCTTTTACACAATTGCTCTTGCATCTTTTTCTTTTCCATAATTTGAACTTGGCCTAATGTGGACTGACGGCTGGCCCAGTTTGTAAAAATGCTAGGTTATTGAGAAAGTTGTTAAAAAAAGAATGGGCACGATTTTTTCATCATAAAATACTTTTATTTGTTGCTTGATAATAGAACAGTTTACAAAAAATATTATCCTGGTAATACAAACTTAAACTGTCCAAACTAACTTAAGAAAATACCTAACACATGAAATATACATAAATGTAGCCTACAAATATTTCAATTTACCCTTAAATTGAAGGAAAATTACTTTATGAATGCACAGAACCTTCACTAATAAAAACTAATGAACATAGTAATTTACCTGGTCAGACTGACTTCAGAAAATTACTTTATGAAAAAAGCTTTCTCTAATGAAAATTAACTAGCCTACATTTTAAAAGCTGGCTAATTTTTTTAAAGAAAAGCTTCATGTTGATGCTTTATCATGGAGACGATAAAAGAAACAGTAAGTCTATTTTTTAAAAAAACTGGCTAAATTTTTTTAAAAGAAACTCTGCATGTTGATGATTTATCATGAAGATGACAAAAGAAACAGTAAATCTATTACTCACACACCTTGTTCTTCAAAATACTGAAGGATTGTTTCGACAGCCTTTAGTTCCTAGCTTGCAGTATTTTAGGGTCTTGTATGGTGGAGTTCTCAACATCAATGTCTTCAACATTTTCGGGAATTTCTTCATTAACTGAGACAGCAGCAATAATTTCTGCATCAGACATAATGCCTTGCTCAGCATAGTTCTGGAACCACTCTTCGACTTCATTGTCATTGGCTTCTTCATATTCATGAACTTCACTTGCAGGTCAATTAAGGTCACCAGTGAACTCATTCCCATTGTGATCAAGGATTTTTCTGCAGAAACAAATAGTGTTAGTGATTCTGACTCATTCCAGGAGGCCACCACCCATCCAGCAACACTAAATAGTTCAGTTTTCTTTAACTTCTGAATAACACCTTGACCATCATCATTTGCAGAAAGAAGGGAGGACAACAGCTTGCACCTGTATTTTCTCTTGAGACTAATCAAAACTCCTTTGTCCATGAGCCGGCACAATGCTGTGACATTGGGTGGTAGAACCAATGCTCGTATGATACCATTTTTTTTAACTCTTCAATATCTGGGTGCAAAGATACATTGTCAAAATCAGACAGCTTCCCTTGACAGGTTTTTAGATGTTAAAAACTGCTCAAGTAATAGGACAAATACTTTTTAAAACTGTTCTTTGAAAACTACACTGCTCAGTCAGGCATTTTACTGGTGTCAGTCTCCAACCGAAAGTTTTCCATTTCATTGTGCCTAAATTCACATACATTCTTTGATTTTTCCAATGAGATCATGTTTTAATTTGTGGTCACCTGATGCATTACTACTGCATGCTAGGATTGTGGCCCTCTCCTTGCTCCTCTTAAAACAGGGGTTCACAGTTATTCCTTGAAAACAAGAATTGTATCAGGTAACAGTTTATAACTTAATCCAGTTTCATGACAACTGCACAATTGCCCTTCAGACAAACCATCAACTTCGATAAATTTCTGAAATTTTTCCTTGAACTGAGACATACCCACCATGTCACCAGATAATTTTTCCCCACAAATACTAAGCTGTCACCTGTCAGACACCATAGCATTTTTTTCCAATGATCAAATTAGGTAGGGCTTGTGACAAATTTAGGATCACTGTTTTTGTATTTTAATTCTTCATAAAATTTGAAGGCATTATCTTACAGGATAGGCCTACTAATTTGGCAAAATAAAATGCAATGTGCTTCATTTATCTCACTAAACTCACTTCTCTTCATAATTTTCCTGCTTTACAATTCTTCTGTGCAAATTTGCTTAATGCAAGACTCAATTTCCATCCACTTCTTCCATTCACCAATCATACTTTTGCACATTGCCAAGTCCTTAGCCACTGCAATGACACTTCCCTCCTTACCTAGTCTCTTTAGTGCCCCCAACTTTTGCTCCATAGACAAGTTAGCCTATTTTCTTTTAACGGAAGATGCCTTCATGGAGTACTGTACTGTAAAACATGTTAAAACTTATGCAACATAGCCCTGCATTGTTTCAGTAACCACTACTTCCCAGTTGTCATTTATCTGTTTGGAACAGCCAGCGACCATTGGTCACAGCTCTGTCAGGCTGCAGCCTCTAGTTCCAAGACACAAGGACAGTAGCAAATTACTTATTTAGCTTTTCTGTGTGCTTTCATAGTTTAATTCTTAAAGTCCTTGCATGCTTTTGTATTCAAAAAGTTTGGTTTCAAACACTAACAACACTAAAGTGTAAATTCATGCTGTCTGTAGTGCAGTTGTTATTTGTTTGTTTTGAACAGGCAGCTACAAAATTCAGTAAGGCACCAGCCTCCATTTCAGATACACCAGGAAAACAGCAAGTTACATTTTTTACTTTCTCTGTGTGCTTTTACAGTTAATTCTTAAGTTAGTAGTACTAGGATGGATGGAAGGTGTGCGTGCTGTGTGTGGACACAAGAGGAGCTGCCTACAGTTCATGAACAGCTGAAGATCCTTTTGGCTGTGATCAACCAAACTCAGGCTGCTCCCTTGAGACGTAGTGGTGGTGGAGAAAATGGTGCATCACATGGGACACTTGTTTCACCCTCAGGCCCTGCTGTTGAGGCACCTTTCAGCATACCCAACGTGGGGGACCTGCCCTCACCACAGGTGACTGCTAAGTTGTAATGCATTAACGTCACACCAAGTGGAGAAGCATGTGAACACTAACTGCCTTGCCTCACCCATTTCACCCTGTGGCTGGACAGGTGGCTATTCCTTCAGCAGGGTCTGAGCCGGAACACAGGGACAAGGGTTTGATACTTACTGGGAGTTTCAATGTTAAGTGTATTATGGAAATCCTTATGGAAATAGAGCTGCCCAGGACTGGAAAGAAGTCCAATGTGTACTTGGTATGTCTACTGAGAGGTCTCATCCAAAATATGGAGGAGGGCTGGCCTGTGGCTATTGGGAATGCAGGGAGCAGTCATCTCCAAGGCTCATGTTGGTGCTAATGACACCTGCTGCTTGGGTTCTGAGACCATCTTCAGTTCATACAGGTGACTGTTAAAATTTGTGAAGACTGCTGGCCTCACTTGTGGGTGCAGCTCATATTTTGCAGCACCATACTCAGAATTTTGTGTTATCATACCCAGAATTAATTGAGTCCTTTGGTTTTAAAGCCAAGTGGAGGTCTCAACGAAAGGCTGTATCAATTCTGTGATGGTCTTGGCTACAGATTTATGGAGCTCCATTATGGGGTGGAGAATTGTAGGACTTTCTTTCATAGACGAGGGGGTGTAATACACAAAGAAAGCAGATACTCAGGTAGCAGAGCATTTGTGGAGTGCACATGGAGTTGTTTAAAAAAGGCTAGATGGTAGTTTGAGGTCCTCCAATGAATGGTCACCACTCAACACACAGAGAGTGAAATAAGACCATGTACAAAGCAAACAAATTATGACTGACAAAACTATTGAAGTATTCGTGACAGTGGCTGTGAATTCACAGCCCTCCAGGAAAGCAATTGTCCTCAAATTGTTCTCATAACTAAGAAGTAGCTAAATACAAAAGTAAAAAGCTGTGAAATATTTGTAATGGCATGGAACATATAGTGAAGAGACAGATTAGATGCCACATGAGGAGAAGTGCTCCTTGAAGTTGACAAAAATATTGTGTCTATTGAGGTCAAAATTGAGTCTAACTGTGAATCTGGATACAATTATTGGGCCTAGAAGAGCTCAAGTTAATTATTGTACACTTTCTAAGGCCAGCTAATTCTGCCATAACAGTTGTATAATGATTTAAAGAGATCTACACTCAGTAGTAGAGAAATAACCAGCTCATACATTACCTGCTTTAATATAATGAGCATTGACTTGAAAGTCTATGGATTTACTGCCAGTGGTATGGACAGACAGTCTTGTAAAGTAGTTTTGAATACATTTTTTGAAAACTGATTTTATCAGCTAGTTTGACAACCCATACACAACGTTTTAGACCTTACAACTACAATCAGGCCTGAAATTATCAACTGCGTCATTAGAAAGGCAGAAATTAGTGATCATCATGTCATTGTAAGGATGATGGTTACTAAAGTTAATAAATCCATCAAGAAGCCTAGGACAGTATTTTTGGTAGAAAAAGCAGAGAAGCAGTTCTTTGCATCCCACTTTAGACAATGAGTTGACATCATTTAGTTCCAATACGATAGACACAGAAGAATTATGAGCAAAGTTTAAACTGATAGTAAATCAAGCTTGGAAAAGTATGCACAGAATAAGTGGATCAAGGACAGAAACAATCTGCTGCAGTTTAATAAAAATTTCAGAAAATGCTGAGGAAGCAGAGACTGTTGCACTCTCAGTTCAGAAAAGAATGTGTGACTGATGGCAGCAAAAGTTGATAGAAGTTAGTGTGTCTGTGAAAAAATTGATGCATAAGCCACACAACAATTTCCACCATTAAACCTTAGTAAAAGATCTTGCCACATGGATCAAAGGCTTTCATCCAGTCACTCGCTGACCAGTCTATTGTGGAAATAGAAGACAGCAAAAGGAAAGCTGAAGTTTTAAATTCTGTGTTTAGAAATAGTTCATGCTGGAGGACTGAACAAACATACCTCATTTGAGCAAGAAAATGCTGAGCCACACAACAAGGTTCCTATATGGAGGACATAGTAATAGGCATCCCAAGCATAGAAAAGCAACTGAAAGACTTGAAAACTGTTGTGTCAAGGAATACTGCATACTTGGTTCACTAGACAAACAAGCAAACAACTCATAGTAATGAGTTTTATTACAACAGCACAATTTCAATACTTAACTTTGATAGATGGGTTGCAAGCAAAGTGTGACACACAAAATAGTCTTCTTTAGAATAGAGAAACACAAGTCTGTGCTACATAGAGAGTCCTAATGAGGTGGCTAACACTGAAGCTGCTATTGAAGTGGCTGCTATCAAGGTGGGCCGCCACCTGTTAGGCACGGCACTATGTCCTCTTCACATAGGGGCTAGGGCCGGCACTGACTTTACACCGTAACATCCTCCCCCCCCCCCCCCCCCAAAAGTGATGGACTGTCGTTGTATACGGAACATGACATTAGGTGGGGGGGGGGGGGAGGGGGGGGTACGAGTGAGGACACTCTGTTGGACCAGAAGCTGTGGCTGTAGGTGATGTCAGACTTCCAGTCATTCCCCATGATCCAGTCTTCGCTCTGCTGGAAATGCCCCCATAAAATGCCCAGAAGGATACACATCCAGGTCCTAAAGCCCATCCCAAGATATAAAAAGCGTCAGCTGCTGTGGTATGTGTGGGTCCAGCAGCATGTGCAGGTCCAGCTCCATCAGTAAGATAAGAGGAGGCAAAGGCTCTGTCTCCATGGGGTCATCTCATGGTGTTGTGATGACTCCCTCTGGCAGCTGCTGTGGCCACACTGTCCTCTAGATCATTGACTCTGTGGTAAGAGATACAGAAGAATCACTGTGCACCTGACAGTCACGAATTTGATTGTGATGTCAGCACTGCAATCTATCTGGGCCTGAAATGAGGCACATGTATGTGCCAAGTGGACAAAGGATCTCGCCTAAGACCCACCGTCTGCTGACACTAAAAACCTTGAAAAACACAATATGGCATGAAGCGATACTTGTGGCCTTCAGTCAGCACCGGATGCTGAGGAGGGTGGATCGGTGGAGCAGCATCAGATGGCATCAGCCGTGAAGCAATTCCGTGGGCAATGGTCCATCTCACAGACGTGATTGATAGGAGGCAAGAAACAGCTGCAATGCTTGATACGTGGTGTTGTGGTGCAAAGTTTGGCCATCTGCTACTTGAAGGTTCTGGCAAATGTTCCGCTTCACCGTTTGACTGTGGATGGAACAGCACTCTTGTTAGATGCTGTATGCCATTGCATTCACAGAATGTTTCAAATTCATTTGATGTGAACTGAGAGCTGTTGTCTGACACTATGACTTCAGGCAAACCTTCAAAGCAAAAGTAGAGGCAAAGCAAAAGGAAACTTGCCATAAGAGCCTACCACAGTCAACCAACAAATGTTCTAAAAAAAGATCCATAAAGTATATGTGCACATTTTGCTGTGGTGATTCCAACTTCGGCCAAGAAGAGAATTTTTGGAGCAGAGCAGACTAATTTTCCACACATGCGTGACACTGTGACATCATCTGTTCTATTTGGGTGACCGTACCCGGCACAGTACCGTGTTGATGCGCTTCCTGTTTCATACGAACAATTACCCAGTGTCCTTGGTGAAGTAACTGCAACACTTCTTTTTTTTAAAGCTTTGGGAAACAACACACGTGACTGCCCATTGTCAGTTTGAACAAGAATCAGACCTTGTTGTATAGGAAGGCTACACTGACGCGCAAAGTATTGGCACACTATAGAGTTCTTTAGGCTATGCAATGAGGGAGGCTAAGACGTGCAAAAGTATTTTAGCAAAATATTCAAATCTGAATCAGCTTCTGTGGCCTGCGCAATTTTCCTGTTGTTCAGTGGAAAGGATTGAAGCAATTCAGAATCATGAGCATCAATGTGACAACAAGATGCAGCAGAAGCACCAAAGTCTGTACCAGGGCCAATCGGAAGATGTGAAAGTGTATCCACATTACCATGTTGAGCTGTTGGATGATACAGAGTCTTGTACTGGTATTGAGACACCAATAGAGCCCATCATTGCAATTTTTGGGCAGTTCATACAGGTACCGGCTGCAATGGATGGAACAAGGACTGCAGTAGCTTGTAATCCATTACTAAATAGAATTTTCTGCCATACAAATAGTGGTGGAATTTGGTGACACCATATACAATAGCCAATGCCTCCTTCTCTATTTGTGACTAGTTACACTGAGCTTTGGACAACACTTTTGATGAGAAAGCAATAGGCCTGTCTTTATCACCAAATCTGTGCAAAAGCGCTGCACCAGTTCCATAAGAGGAAGTGTCAACTTGCAACACAACTAGTTTGTCAGGATCAAAGTGAGCAGCACATTGATCAATGAGCAATGTATCTTTAAGTTTCTGAAAAGCTTCTTGGCACTCATCTGTCCAAACAAAGAGCACGTTCTTGCAATGCAAGCAATGTAATGGAGCAGCAACTTGTGCAGCATTCGGTATGAACTGAATATAATGGTTCATTTTCCCTAAGACTGACTGCAATTCTGTGACACTGCAAGGAACCGGCAGGTTACCTATGTCTAACGAATGCAACTGGAGAGGATGTACAACTTGACTGATTATGACATGACCAAGGTACTGCAACTCAGGTTTCAAAAAATCACAGTTTTCCATTCCGCACTTTAGTCCTGCATTAGATGATATACAAAACAAAGCACACAAATTTGCAATGTGTTTTTCAGGAGTAAAACCTGCTATGACAATATCGTCCAAATAGTTTGAACACTTTGGTACTTGAGCAGTCAGCTATCCCAAATACCATTAGGTTGAGTTAGGGGTTGGGTTGTTTGGGGGAAGAGACCAAGCTGCGAGATAATCAGTCTCATTGTATTAGGGAAGGACGGGGAACGAAGTTGACCGTGACCTTTCAAAGGAACCATCCCAGCATTTGCCTGGAACAATTTAGGGAATTCACAGAAAACCTAA
Source organism: Schistocerca serialis cubense (assembly GCF_023864345.2). Classification (NCBI taxonomy): domain Eukaryota; kingdom Metazoa; phylum Arthropoda; class Insecta; order Orthoptera; family Acrididae; genus Schistocerca; species Schistocerca serialis. The sequence goes on along the minus strand of NC_064642.1, from coordinate 320,989,795 downwards.
ATTATGACGGCCAGAAGCAGGATCAAACCATCGTCCTCCCAAATGCAAGTCCAGTGTAACCACTGTGCCACCTTGCTTGGTATACCGTTGGAAAATGATGGGTGCAGAAGCACTGCCAAAAGGCAAATGCAAATCTTTAAACAAACCCAAATGAGTCTTCACGACACACATGGTTTGAGATTCTTCATCTATTGTTATTTGAAGATATGTGTCACGCAAATCATCATCATCATCATCATCATCATTTAAGACTGATTATGCCTTTCAGCATTCAGTCTGGAGCATAGCCCCCCCTATAAAATTCCTCCATGATCCCCTATTCAGTGCTAACATTGGTGCCTCTTCTGATGTTAAACCTATTACTTCAAAATCATTCTTAACCGAATCCAGGTACCTTCTCCTTGGTCTGGCCCGACTCCTCCTACCCTCTACTGCTGAACCCATGAGTCTTTTGGGTAACCTTGCTTCTCCCATGCATGTAACATGACCCCACCATCTAAGCCTGTTCGCCCTGACTGCTACATCTATAGAGTTCATTCCCAGTTTTTCTTTGATTTCCTCATTGTGGACACCCTCCTGCCATTGTTCCCATCTACTAGTACCTGCAATCATCCTAGCTACTTTCATATCCGTAACCTCAACCTTATTGATAAGGTAACCTGAATCCACCCAGCTTTCGCTCCCATACAACAAAGTTGGTCGAAAGATTGAACGGTGCACAGATAACTTAGTCTTGGTACTGACTTCCTTCTTGCAGAAGAGAGTAGATCGTAGCTGAGCGCTCACTGCATTAGCCTTGCTACACCTCGCTTCCAGTTCTTTCACTATGTTGCCATCCTGTGAGAATATGCATCCTAAGTACTTGAACCCGTCCACCTGTTCTAACTTTGTTCCTCCTATTTGGCACTCAATCCGTTTATATTTCTTTCCCACTGACATTACTTTCGTTTTGGAGATGCTAATCTTCATACCATAGTCCTTACATTTCTGATCTAGCTCTGAAATATTACTCTGCAAACTTTCAATCAAATCTGCCATCACAACTAAGTCATCCACATATGCAAGACTGCTTATTTTGTGTTCACATATCTTAATCTCACCCAGCCAGTCGATTGTTTTCAACATATGATCCATAAATAATATGAACAACAGTGGAGACAGGTTGCAGCCTTGTCTTACCCCTGAAACTACTCTGAACCATGAACTCAGTTTACCCTCAACTCTAACTGCTGCCTGACTATCCATGTAAAGACCTTTAATTGCTTGCAAAAGTTTGCCTCCTGTTCCATAATCTCGTAGAACAGACAATAACTTCCTCCTAGGAACCCGGTCATATGCCTTTTCTAGATCTATAAAGCATAGATACAATTCCCTGTTCCACTCATAACACTTATCCATTATTTGTCGTAAGCTAAAGATCTGGTCCTGACAACCTCTAAGAGGCCTACACCCACACTGATTTTCATCCAATTGCTCCTCAACTAATACTCGCACTTTCCTTTCAACAATACCTGAGAAGATTTTACCCACAACGCTGATTAAAGAGATACCTCTGTAGTTGTTACAATCTTTTCTGTTTCCATGTTTAAAGATTGGTGTGATTACTGCTTTTGTCCAGTCTGATGGAACCTGTCCCGACTCCCAGGCCATTTCAATTATCCTGTGTAGCCATTTAAGACCTGACATTCCACTGTACTTGATGAGTTCCGACTTAATTTCATCCACCCCAGCTGCTTTATTGTACTGCAATCTATTGACCATTTTCTCCACTTCCTCAAACGTGATCCTATTTCCATCATCATTCCTATCCCATTCTACCTCGAAATCTGAAACATTACTGATCGTATTTTCACCAACATTGAGCAACTCTTCAAAATATTCCCTCCATCTGCCCAAGGCATCCACAGGATTCACCAGCAGTTTTCCTGACCTGTCCAAAATACTTGTCATTTCCTTCTTACCTCCCTTTCGAAGACTGCTAATTACACTCCAGAATGGTTTTCCAGCAGCTTGACCCAATGTCTCCAACCTGTTTCCAAAGTCTTCCCAAGATTTCTCCTTGGATGCTGCAATTATCTGTTTGGCTTTGTTTCTTTCTTCAATATAACTTTCTCTGTCTACCTGAGTTCTAGTATGTAGCCATTTTTTATACGCCTTCTTTTTCCTTTTACAGGCTGCCTTGACTGTGTCATTCCACCAAGCTGTTTGCTTCCTCCTACTTTTACACACTACTGTTCCAAGACATTCTTTAGCCACTTCTAGTACTGTGTCCTTGTACCTTGTCCATTCCTTTTCCAATGACTGTAATTGACTACATTCAACTAACTGGTACCTTTCTGAGATCGCTGTTACGTACTTGTGCCTGATTTCCTTATCCTGAAGTTTCTCCACTCTTATCCTCCTACATATGGACCTGACCTCCTGCACTTTCAGCCTCGCAATCCCAATTTCACTGCAGATTAAATAATGATCAGTGTCATCAAAGAATCCCCTGAATATACGTGTGTCCCTCACAGCCTTCCTGAATTCCTGATCTGTTATTATATAGTCAATGACAGATCTGGTTCCCCTGCTTTCCCAAGTATACCGGTGAATGTTCTTATGTTTAAAAAAGGAGTTTGTGATTACTAAGCCCATACTGGCACAGAAATCCAAGAGTTGCTGCCCGTTCCTGTTGGCCTCCATATCCTCTCCAAATTTACCCATTACCTTTTCATACCCTTCTGTTCGATTTCCAATCCTGGTGTTAAAATCACCCATGAGCAGAACACTGTCCTTGTCCTTTACTCTAACAACTACATCACTGAGTGCCTCATAAAAACTATCCATCTTATCTTGATCAGTCCCTTCACAATGCGAGTATACTGACACAATCCCAATTTTCTTGCTAGACACTGTCAAATCTATCCACATCAGTCGTTCGTTTACATACCTTATTGCAACTACGCTGGGTTCCATTTCTTTCCTGATGTAAATCCCTACACCCCATTGTGCTATTCCTGCTTTGACTCCTGACAAGTAGACCTTGTATTCTCCCACTTCTTCTTCTTTCTCACCCCTTACCCGAATGTCACTAACAGCTAAAACGTCCAGCCCCATCTTACTTGCAGCCTCTGCCAGCTCTACCTTCTTCCAAGAGTAGCCCCCATTGATATTAATAGCTCCCCATCTCATTACCATTTGTTTGCCAAGTCGTATCTTAGGAGTCCCTGGTTTGTCAGTTAGAGGTGGGACTCCGTCACCTCCAAAGGTCCGAGGCATTTTGCTCTGATTGTTGCCAGCATCATATTTAAAGTACCAGGGAAGCAGGTTGCTAGCCTTACTTGCCCCGAGTCCCATTGTGTTTTACCCCTAACGGCTGAGGGACTAACCGGTGGATTTGGTAGTCTTTGCCGTATGAGCACAAAGGTGACCACGACTCAGAATATGTCCGAGATGCCCAGCCTTATTGCAAAGTAACTGGTATCCCGACTGTCGGGACCACTTACTTGGCCACTCATATGTTGCCCGTGGTTCATGAACTAGGACATGACTACAGGAACCCACACCATGAACGCAAATCAATTTTTTAGAAATAGCAACCAACACCTAATCTAACCATGATATCCTCTGGGTATGGCAAAGGATAAGTATCAATCACAGTTTGTGGGTTGACTTTAGACTTAGAGTCAACACAAAGATGAATGTGACCAGAAATTTTGGGGAGCAAAACCAGTGGACTTGCCCATTGACTGGCTTGTATGTGTGCAATAGCTCCGCTACCTTGCAATTCTTTAAGTTCAGTAGCCACTTTGTCCCATAATGGAATGGGACTAGTTCTGACTCAGCAAAATTTTGGCTGAGCATTGTATTTCATAGCAATATGTTTTAGCCTTGCCTAAACCTTCACAGTAACCACAGTAGTGGTCAAAATGGGTCACTGTAATAAATAAATTGTGATCAAGACTGTTTTTGATAGTAAATGCTTCACAAAAGAGTTCAGGGAATTCTTTCAGCAAGCTAGCTACACTGTCTTTGGCATTGAATGCAGTTACTGACAACACATTGTCCTGAATTTTAAAGCCAAACAAATAAAATGAATCAAGGCCAAATATGTTCTCACAATCATATGTTTGTAACACAGCAAAAGTCACAGTTCACATATGTGAACGATACATAGCCAGCAAAGTACATTTTATGAGAACAGAAATGTCTTGCCCATTATAAGCTGTAAGGTGCATGCTAGTTTTAGACAGGCATGGGAGCCTAACAGTTCATATTTGTTATGATTCAGCAGTGTAACAGAGGCACACATGACCAACTGAAATTTCACACATTTTCCACTAAGCTGCAAATGAGCAAAAAGTTTGTTGGACTGGCATAGCACAGAAGAAACTGCTTGTTAGTTTTGCTAATGCCTGCAGCAGGCTTTCAATACACTGTATTGATTACATGGGCCTTGTGACTAGATTTTTGTGAGTGGGAAGAATTTTTATGTTTGATCCATTGCAAACATAGGGATTGTACGTGACCTTTCTTGGCACAAGCATAACACTGTGCTTATCTGGAGGGACAATCTTGGTGTTTGTGCCATGAATACCACCAAGAGCATGACTTAATTCTATTCACTGATGTAGCCTCCTGTTTAGAGAACTGCTTAAGTGGCTTGACACTGTGTGCTGTTGCTACCTACTGGTCCAGTTGTGAGCAAGGGACGACCCAACGTGACAAATTGTCAGCTGCTCAGATTTATCAGTCACTATGGCACCTGAATCATACTGATCTAGAATTTGCACTACATGATGAAATGATGGACCTGACTGTTTCAGAATCTGTTCTCCAAGTTTGACGTCAGTTACACTGTACATGATCGCATCATGCAACATAAAATCTGAATGTAACACACTGGAATTTGCATTTCCTCATCATACCCTGTTAATCTGTTACCCACTCACAATAAGTTTGTACTGACCTTTTCTTGCTATGAAAGAATTGGTACCTAGTTGCCACCACATTCACTTGTGGGTCATAATAGTTAGAGAACCTATGACCTGATCATAGAAAAGTTCACTCCAAGTGGCGACAGGGAACAATTTCGGAATGAGGTGAAAGGCTGCACCCCTGCCTTTGACAAAAAGTAATGTAGTTTCACAGTACCTAATATTTTGTGAGCCATGATGTAGACTTCATACTGTTGCAACCACTTGAGTCATTTCTCTTCTTTTTTGTGAAATTGGTGAAAAGGTGGTATGGCACTCAGAGCTACAGTTGTTGAATGTTGCTGAGTTACTGCTGTACTGTGTTTAGAAGGGTTGCAATCTGCCGCATCTGAAACTGAAACATCTGTGTTAGCTTCATTTCATCTATAGCTTGTAGCTCAGGCACCTGAGCAGGGGTGGGAGAGTTGGGTTGCTCATTTTGGAATAGGCAAACGCAATAAACAGACAATGCAAGCAATAAAAAGAAACACACAAGTGAAGAAAATTTCTGCAATGCCCACCTGAAAACACTGAATAGAAAAACTTTATAAGAGACACTGTTCAAAGAGGTAAAGGCACCCCCGCAAAGAAAAGACAAGCTAGAATTAAGCTGCCAGCAAAACACAAACAACATGGTGTCACTATGGTATTCATTCACCTTGTCTGCCTGCTTAGCTGGGTGGTAACGTGCTTGCCTTCCATGTAAGTGGGCCCGGTTTCGATTCCCAGCTGGGTTGGAGATTTTCTCCACTCGTGGACTGGGTGTTGTGTTGTCCTCACCATCATTTCATCCTCATCATTGGTGCACAAGTTGCCCAATGTGGCATCAAATGAAATAAGACTAGCACTTGGAGGCTGAACTTCCCTGAATGGGGCCTCCCGGCTAACGATGCCATATGCTCATTACCATTTTTTTCATTCACCTTGTCGCCAATGTTGTTGTGTCTAGGAATCTTGCATATTCAGTATGCTAGACAAACAATCAAACAACTTGTACTAATGAGTTTTATTAGAACAAGACAATTAAAATACTTAACTTCGATAGATGTGTTGCAAGCAAAGGGCAACATACAAAATAATCAGTCTTCTTCAAAACAGACGAACACAAGTCTGTGCTACATACAAAGTACTAATGAAGTGACTAACATTGAAGCTGCTATTGAAGTGGCTGCTATCAAAGTGGGCGATCACCAGTCGGATGTGGCACTTATGTCCTCTTCACATAGGGGCTGCTGCTGTCACATTGTCATCCTGGAGGGAGGTCAGTCAGCGTGTGATTGGCTGATCTCTTCTCGCAGCGGTCTCTTCTCTGTCATTCCCAACTGGAGTGCCAGCACTGACTTTATGCCATAACAAAAACAAAAAAACAAAAACAAAATTCCTAATTCTGTTTTACCGAGAATGCACCACAGTATGGGCCCCATACTTAGCTTGCATTTATCACAAATCTTTTACCCAGTGCAAAATCCCAAGTGACAGTAAAAAAGTGCACATGACTCCTGTGTATAAGAAGGGTAGAAGAACAGACTCACAAAATTACAGACATCATCCTGAACATCAGTTTACTGCAGAATTCTTCATCATACTCTGAGTTCAAGTAGAATAAATTTCCTTGAGACTAAAAAGCTTCTGTCCATAAATCAGTATGTGAACCATGGATGAAGAGTAGCAGGCAGACACTATATTTCCAGATTTCTGGAAAGAGTCTGACATGGTGCCCCACTGCAGAATGTTAACAAAAGTCCGAGCTTACAGGTTAAGTTCCCAGATATGTGTGTGGCTCAAAGATTGATTAAGTAATAGACCCCAATACACTGTCATTGGCAGCATTTATTCATCAGAAACAAGGCTCTAGAATGCTCCAGGGAATTATTATAGGACCACTTTTATTCTCTATATACATAAATCATCTGACAAATAGGATGAGCAGTGAACTATGGCTGTTTGCTGATGACACTGTGGTATACAGGAAGGTGTTATCACTGAGTGACTGTAGAAGGATACAAGATGACTTAGACAAAATTTCTAGCAGGTGTGATGAATGGCACCTTGCGCTAAATATAGAAAAATGTAAGTCAGTGCAGATGAGTAGGGAGAACAATCTTATAATGTTCAAATGCAGCATTGGTAGTGTGCTGCTTGACACAGTTGCATCAATTAAATATCTATGTGAAATGCTGCAAAGAGATATGAAATGGGCTGAACACATAAGGATAGCAGTAGGGAAGGTGAATGGTTAATTTCATTTTATGAAGAGAATTTTAGGAAAGCGTGCCCATCGACAAAGGAGCTGTGTATAGAACACTAATGTGACCCATTCTTGAGTACTGCTCAAGTGCTTGAGTCCCTGCCAGGTCAAATTAAAGGAAGCAATTCAGAAGCGTGCTGATACATTTTTTACTGTTATGTTCGAACAACACATGATTTTTACAGAGATGCATCATTACACAAGTGGTATTTCAAATGTTCAAATGTGTGTGAAATCTTATGGGACTTAACTGCTAAGGACATCAGCCCCTAAGCTTACACACTACTTAACTTAAATTATCCTAAGGACAAACACACACACCCATGGCCGAGGGAGGACTCGAACCTCCGCCGGTATCAGCTGCAAAGTGGTATTTCCTGGAGGGAAATCAGGATTCTTCTTGCAAAATACTATTGAGAAAATTTAGAGAATTAGCATTCAAAGGTGACTTCAGAACAATTCCATTATAACCAGCATCCCTTTGACATAAGCACCATGAATATAAGCTATGATAAGAAAGGGCTTGTATGGAGTAATATAGACTAACTTTTTCCCTTGCTCTATTTGTGGGTTAACAGGAAAGGAAATGACTAGAAGTAGTACAAGGTATCCTTTGCCATGCACCATATGCTGACTTGCATAGTATGTATGTAGATGTGGATACAGATGTATTATTTCCCTTCTCCCTAAATGTCACTGTTTCATTTGAATATCTTTAACTTTTGTGCCCATCCCTATTTTCTAAGAAATTGGTATTCAGAATAAGTCCACCTTTTCTTAAGGCTCCCAGAGTAATCTATATATTGTGCAATGCCCCTTTATCCATTTTGCACTTTGCTCCACTTAGTTTCAAATCTTAAATCTTAACTGATCTTTATTCATACTATAATGTTTCTGGTGGTGAGTTCTAGTACTACACTTCACAGGTCAAACAGGTAATGAGAATTCCATCTGTTCCTTTGTGAACAGATTCAGAAGAGAAATAATCCAGTCACTAATCAGTGACATGCTGTTTGTTACATGTCAGAATGAAAGCTTGATACAGTGCCAATAGAAATAATGAACACAGTGCACATGTTATCATCATGTAGAAAGCTGGTCACATAATTGAAATATCCAGTAAGTAGCTTTTATGAAACAGTCACCCTTAGATATTGCGTATTTACTATTGCACATTGCATTTTAAGATTTGTAGGTATTATGTGGTACATTACAACTGGATCCTGCAAACTCTAACACAACTCAACATAATGATATTACATGATCACTTGCCAGCTACAAACTCTAACCAACATGGCTGTTACACTTTTTGTATCTGAAGCCAGACTCTCGGAAACATAGATGTTCCATGTTTAATGCCAGTCCACAGACTGGCAATTTTGAGGTGGGTGGGTTATTTAATTGGGGTGGGCTGTTCAGAAACTATGGTACAAATATTTGTTGAAACTAAAAACCACATAATGATATGAATATTGGCTAGCTTAGGTTTTGCTGTCTTCAATGGACTGTAAGTATCTTGGGTACTTCCCACTTCTCCTAAAGTGGTGTTCTGTTGCTCAACCAACCTCCACAACATCCTCATCCATGCCTGTGCCACTCCCAATCCCATCCCCTTGTCACAAGGGTCATATCCCTGTGGAAGACCCAGGTGCAAAATCTGCCCAATCAGCACACCCAGCACTTCCTATTCTAGTCCTGTCACAGGTTTATCCTACCTCATCAGGGGCCGTGTCACATGTGATAGCAGCCATGTCATTTACCATCTCTGCTGCAATCACTGTACTGCTTTTTATATTTGTATGACTAACAACCAGCTGTCCATCAGGATGAACAGTCACCACCAAACTTTGGCCAAGAGCAAAGTAGACCATCATGTGGCACAGCTTGCAGATTAACATGTTGTTGTTGTTGTTGTTGTGGTCTTCAGTCCTGAGACTGGTTTGATGCAGCTCTCATGCTACTCTATCCTGTGCAAGCTGCTTCATCTCCCAGTACCTACTGCAACCTACATCCTTCTGAATCTGCATGGTGTATTCATCTCTTGGTCTCCCTCTACGATTTTTACCCTCCATGCTGCCCTCCAATGCTAAATTTGTGATCCCTTGATGCCTCAGAACATGTCCTACCAACTGATCCCTTCTTCTCGTCAAGTTGTGCCACAAACTCCTCTTCTCCACGATTCTATTCAATACCTCCTCATTAGTTATGTGATCTACCCATCTAATCTTCAGCATTCTTCTGTAGCACCACATTTCGAAAGCTTCTATTCTCTTCTTGTCCAAACTATTTATCGTCCATGTTTCACTTCCATACATGGCTACATTCCATACAAATACTTTCAGAAACGATTTCCTGACAGTTAAATCAATACTTGATGTTAACAAATTTCTCTTCTTCAGAAACGCTTTCCTTCCCATTGCCAGTCTACATTTTATATCCTCTCTACTTCGACCATCATCAGTTATTTTGATCCCCAAATAGCAAAACTCCTTTACTATTTTAAGTGTCTCATTTCCTAATCTAATTCCCTCAACATCACCTGACTTAATTCGACTACTTTCCATTATCTTTGTTTTGCTTTTGTTGATGTTCATCTTATATCCTCCTTTCAAGACACTGTCCATTCCGTTCAACTGCTCTTCCAAGTCCTTTGCTGTCTCTGACAGAATTACAATGTCATCGGCGAACCTCAAAGTTTTTATTTCTTCTCCATGGATTTTAATACCTACTAAGAAATTTTCTTTTGTTTCCTTCATTGGGGAGAGGCTACATCCCTGTCTCACTCCCTTCCCAACCACTGCTTCCCTTTCATACCCCTCGACTCTTATAACTGCCATCTGGTTTTTGCACAAATTGTAAATAGCCTTTCGCTCCCTGTATTTTACCCCTGCCACCTTCAGAATTTGAAAGAGAGTATTCCAGTCAGCATTGTCAAAAGCTTTCTCTAAGTCTACAAATGCTAGAAACATAGGTTTGCCTTTCCTTAATCTAGCTTCTAAGATAAGCCGTAGGGTCAGTATTGCCTCACGTGTTCTAATATTTCTATGGAATCCAAACTGATCTTCCCCAAGGTCAGCTTCTACTAGTTTTTCCATTCGTCTGTAAAGAATTCGCATTAGTATTTTGCAGCTGTGGCTTATTCAACTGATTGTTCGGTAATTTTTAGGTCTGTCAGCACCTGTTTTCTTTGGGATTGGAATTATTATATTCTTCTTGAAGTTTGAGGGTATTTCGCCTGTCTCATACATCTTGCTCACCAGATGGTAGAGTCTTGTCAGGACTGGCTCTCCCAAGACCGTCAGTAGTTCTAATGGAATGTTGTCTACTCCCGGGGCCTTGTTTCGACTCAGGTCTTTCAGTGCTCTGGCAAACTCTTCACGCAGTATTGTATCTCCCATTTCGTCTTCATCTAAATTCTCTTCCATTTCCAGAATATTGTTCTGAAGTATGTTGCCCCTGTATAGACCCTCTATATACTACTTCCACCTTTCTGCTTTCCCTTCTTTGCTTAGAACTGGGTTTCCATCTGAGCTCTTGATATTCATACAAGTGGTTCTCTCTTCTCCAAAGGTCTCTTTAATTTTACTGTAGGCAGTATCTATCTTACCCCTAGTGAGATAAGCCTCTACATCCTTACATTTGTCCTCTAGCCATCCCTGCTTAGCCATTTTGCACTTCCTACCGATCTAATTTTTGAGACGTTTGTATTCCTTTTTGCCAGCTTCATTTACTGCATTTTTATATTTTCTCCTTTCATCAATTAAATTCAATATTTCTTCTGTTACCCAAAGATTTCTACTAGCCCTTGTCTTTTTACCTACTTGATCCTCTGCTGCCTTCACTACTTCATCCCTCAGAACTACCCATTCTTCTTCTACTGTATTTCTTTCCCCCATTTGTGACAATCGTTCCCTCATGCTCTCTCTGAAACTCTGCACAACCTCTGGTTTAATCAGGTTGTCCAGGTCCCATCTCCACATTAACATAACACACTAGATTTCAATGGCTGATTCACTACCCAAGCCATCTGGATCCTTCCCTCCACCACCAGCTTTTCTAAACTGCACAGATGGGAGTTATCCTTACAACACATTCTCTGTACCCGTGATTATCCCTGCTTCAACCTACAGTAACACAGTGTTCCTGCACCCTCCACCCAACAGTTTCCATTCCCTCTGTCCTGTCATCTTGTCCCCATTCTCATCTCCAACCCTGTTTATTTGCAACCCCCTGCCAAAATATCTGCCTGTCTATCCCTGCTCCTCTCCTCTATTGCTCCTTTTTTTGACACTTCCTTGCCCCACAACCTCCTGATGCTGTGCCTGTTGGCAGTCTAGTGCCTGCACACTCCACCAGACAGTGTTCATCTCTCTCCCCACTCAAACACCACTATCGCTTCCCCTTCCCCTTCCCCATCCCCTCCAGATTGCTGCTTGCATGCGATGTGATGTTGCATTCCAGCCCGAGACGCTGGAGTTGGCAGTCGTGTTTGTTTGAGGTGTGGTTGCATTTCAATTGTGCCTGTCTGCAACATGACATGTCTTCTTTATGGTAAGTAGCAATCTGGTTTTTCCTACATTGTTGACATTCCTACCTGGAGTATCCATTGTTTGAAGTAGAAAACATAACAGATAGTGTATTTTCCAATGTCGCAACTGTAATGAACACATACTTCAGATGATTATGTCCCTCAACTGCCTCTGTCGCAACTACCTACTCCATCCTACTCACATTGTACTTGTCATCCTGTACATACACTATGTGATCAAAAGTATCTGAACATGTGACCTACAAGTTCAAGGTGCCCTCCATTGGTAATGCTGGAATTAAATATGGTGTTGGCCCACCCTTAGCCTTGATGAAGCTTCCACTCTTGCAGGCATACGTTCAATCAGGTGCTGGAAGGTTTCCTGGGGAATGGCAACCCATTCTTCACAGAGTGCTACACAGGGGAGAGGTACCAATGTCAGTTGGTGAGGCCTGGCACGAAGTCAGTGTTCCAAAACATCCCAAAGGTGTTATGTAGGATTCAGGTCAGGACTCTGTACAGGCCAGTCCATTACAGGGATGTTATTGTCATGTAACCACTATGCCACACACTGTGCATTATGACCAGATACTCAATCATGTTGGAAGATGCAATTGCCATCCCCAAATTGCTCTTCAACAATGGGAACAAGAATGTAGGCCTGTGCTGTGATAGTGTCATGCAAAACAATAACAGGTGCAAGCCCCCTCGATGAAAAACACAACCACACCATAACACCACCGCCTCCAAATTTTGCTATTGGCACTACTCACATTGGCAGATGACACTCACCAGGCATTCACCGCACCCACACCCTGCCATCAGATTGCCACATTGTGTACCGTGATTTGTCACTCCACACAACGCTTTTCCACAGTTCAATCATCCAATGTTTATGTTCCTAACACCAAGCGAGGTATCATTTGGCATTTGCTGGCGTGATGTGTGGCTTATGAGTAGCCACTCGACCATGAAATCCAAGCTTTCTCACCTCCGACCTAACTGTCATAGTACTTGCAATGGAACCTGATGCAGTTTGGAATTCCTGTGTGATTGTCAGGATAGATGTCTACCTCTTACACATTACGACCCTCTCCAACTGTCGGTGGTCTCTGTCAATCAACAGACGAGGTCGGCCTGTACGCTTTTGTGCTGTACATGTCCCTTCATGTTTTCACTTCACTATCACATCAGAAACAGCGGAACTAGGGATGTTTAGTAGTATGGAAATCTTGCGTACAAACATATGATGCAAGTGACACCCAGTCACCATATATTTTGCTAGTGTTCACTCAGTAATGAAAAATGGTGTTGTATTTTGGGAAAATAGTGGAGCAAGTTTGAGATCTTTTAGAAAACAGAAAAAGGTTATAAGACTAATGGAAGGGATAGAAGATCAGAATGCAAGCCACTATTTAAGAAAAATCAAATACTTCCAATCCCATGCCCTTGCATACTACAAAAAGTAATTATTATAAAGAACAATTAAACAGTAGCAATCCATGACTCACCCATAATGAATTTGTACACAGCTATCACACAAGACAAATAAATGGTGCACATGTACAACAGACAAATAAAGCACTCTTACAGAAAGACAGCAAACTGTATAATGCATTACCACAATCAACAAAAGTAATAAACATCAGAAACAATTTCAAACCAACATTAAAGGATTACTTGATGAATCATGGCTGCTATACAGCAAGAGAGTATGTAGAAACACAAAACTGCAACACCAATAAAGACTGTTTTTGTACAGCATGTAAAATAAGAAAATATTGTGTAATATTACATTTTGCAAAACTGATCTGCTTAAAAAAATTTCAAGAAACGTGTATAGTAATTAAGGAATGATCCAATATCATCTGTACCATGTACAGTCCTAGATTCACAGGACCAATAAATAAATAAAAAAACAGACCTCGCATTCTGTCATAAAATCTAGACCCTGCAGAAGCAACATACATACTGAAATTTCATAAACTGTTCAACTGATAGAAACATTGCTGTAGAATCTTCACCACATTGGTAAATTGTGTTTAATTCTATAATCAACACTTTGCACAACTCTTTCACATAACAAGTTAATGAATGTCAATACTACTATAACAATTAGATGCCTCCAAAATAAATTTCTGTTACTGCTACTGCTAATAATAATAATAATAATAACAATAATATAGATAAGAACAAGGAGAAGAAGTAAGAAAGAAAGAAAGTGATGCTTGGGATTTTAATAGAGTGGTTACTAAGGTTTATTAAATTTAACAAATAAAAGTTTGTAAATTAGTATGGTAATGGACAACAGATTAACCAGTTAATTTGAAGTACCAAGGGGAATCTTCTAACATAACATAAAAAATGGTGGAGAACAATGGCAGACTAAGGAAGTATCCAGTAAAGAAAAAAAGTAATATGTTAAAAGTATTTCTTACAGTAATGAAAACTAACATGAATACTAATAGCCATATCTTTGGATGTAAATTACTTAGTGCCATTGGTATACTAAAACATGCCTACTCAATTCTTCAATCAATACTATTTTAATAAGGCTGATATCTACTGCATTACTAAATATATCAGACAAACCTCTGCAAAATTAAGGCAGTCCCTCACTTGATCATCTGGATCATTTGACAGACGTATAAAAGCATTTCGCAGAAGATTGCGGAGTTGACGATCAGTGGGACCTTGGCACATTTTTTTCATTGACAGAAGAACAGGAATTGTCAGCTGACGTACAGTGGCAATGGGATCCTCTGAAATTTGCGAAGGAATTTAAGCTCTTCAAGGCATTGTAAAAGATGAACAAGATCAAGCTTCAAGACACAATCAAAATTTAAACAGGCATACACAATCTTTTACTGATTTCAGCAAGAAAGAGAGCCTTCAAGGAAGTGAAAAAGCGATATGAAATACTTCAAAAGAGTGAAGCTGATCTCATAAATTATTACACTGCTTTGATTAGTCACTATTATCACTGACAGTTTTACTTACACAAGATTAATTTAGTATTGCAACATTTTTTCCATGTGCATATAAAGTACAACACTCAAGATGGGTTAGTTCCCTGTTGGTCACAGAGTAATGGGGATAATATGGAATTACCATACTGCTGTGCTGGGCAAGGTCTTAATGAAACTAATTGCCCTTGTGAGTTTGTAACCCACTACAAAATGTCTTGGACCCAGTAGGTGGTGTTATTGTCAAGATCCAGAGGTTTTTTTGGCCATTCTCAAATAAAAATCATAAAATACCATAATTTTAGCCTTCCAGCACATCTCAGTATTGACTGACACTTCAATACATGAGCACACTGATTGTGTCATAACTTGGTTTTCTTTCAGCATTTCAAGTTTGGATTGTTGAGTTATGATACATATATTCTGTATATTGTTAATGCTTGCATACTGATGAACTATTTGTTACTTAACTTAACTTTAATAAAAATTACATTTATTTGAAGTAATTTTCTGTGAAAATATGAAAGGTGCACTGCTTCACTTATGATTTAAACACATTTTCATTTGGCAGCATACCCTGTAACATACTACACAAAACATTTTATTCAGTGTTCATTGTCCAATTTTAATAATGACTCAACGATTGTTATGAGTTAAATGGTTAGTGGAATGTACAAAATGTGGATAGTGTGACTCCGGCTTAAAAATCGTTCTTCTGCAAAATTCAATTTGTGCTCCCAAATGACGTCTTTTAGCACAACCAACGACAGTCAAATTGAACTGGTGTTCACAATTCAAGGCCACTGGCACATGACAAATGATCAAACAAATTATGAGAAATCTGACAGAAGCGACAATACTTGATGGAATTTTCCATATTGCTGCCAGGTCAATCTATTTTAATTCACCCAGGCAATGTTGCTCAACAATTTTTATTTTTATGATTTTTTAAATCATGTGTTCCTTATAGGCCAAAAGCCTCACCGCAGTGGCAACACCTGTGCGCGTCAGATCACCAAAGTTAAGCACTGTACGGCTGGGCTAGCACTTGGATGGGTCACCATCTGCTCTGCCGAGCACTATTGGCAAGCACTCAACCCTTGTGAGGCAAACTGAGGAACTAATTGAATGAGAAGTAGCAGCTCCAGTCCTGTAAAGTGACATATGGCTGGGAGAGCAGTGTGCTGACCACATGCCCCTCCATATCTGGATCCAGTGACACCTGTGGGCTGAGGATGACACGGCAACTTGTTCGCACCATTGGGCCTTCCAAGGCCTGTTTGGATGGACTCTAGTTTTAGTTTAGTGTTACTTATAGGTAGATAGTGTTAAAAACTATTTGAAGATTTTAAAACCCACAGTTTTCTTTCTGGCAGCCATTTATAAATTGGTGGTTGGGCAAATTTTAAGGAAAATGTGGTTTGCAAAAAGTTTAATTTCCAAGTTATTTTAAAAGATATCAGAATAATTCAAAATCCACTGTGTTCAGTATAAAATGAACTTTTTTTTTAAATTTTGCTGTCAAGCAGCAGAGTCAGTCAAACTCTTTCTGTAAAGACTCAAAAAATAATAATTATTAATTGTTACTTGTTAATAGCATAAATTTGTTTGACGGAAGAGAGACTCACTGATAGTACATTGTTTCTGTATTGACTACTTACATAACTGCCTGCAGTATAAGTTTTAGTCCTGAGAATGCACTCCCGTTTTTTCTAGAGCTTTCCAAACCTGGCTGAAAACCTTTTACTGTCAATTTTCACATGACAATATCAAAAAAAGGGACTGAATGAAAACAAGTGAAAATTGTAGTACAGAATGTTCTTTATACTCACAGGAATATCTCACAAAAAATTGTAACTGACACTCAACTAGAATTAGAGTAATAGAGCAGTGAATTTCAGTAAAAATGCCACCCTTCTAGATGCTCATTAAGTGCCAAGTTAGGAAACAAGGGCTTGAAATTGTTACAGCTGACTTTAGTCAAATGATGTTAAAATCATTGCATACAATAAATGATCAAATATTTATATTTTTAAATAACAGCAGGCAGTTATAACAGCAGGTAAGAGTCCTAATCCTTAAATTTAACTTATTGGTCATTTGTTGTACTACACTTGTGTTCATTATATGCACAATAATGTTTCTATATGTATTTAGATTCAAACTTCAGTTGCAATTACTTACCAGCTGCAATTTTGATTCGAGATGTAAACAGACATGATACTTTATTGCACATTTTAACAGTTACGTTGTTTGTTCTACCAGACACTGTTGTGAGTTCCAGTAGACTCATTTTCCATGTAATTTTCTATGCAGGCACCCAGGCAGTAACATTTTTGGAAAGTTGAAAGGCAGTTTTTGGCACGGAAAGTTGAAAAAAATGACCAAAACATCATAGTCATCTTCACTTTTATCTTCAATTTTTGCAAGCCATCATTTCTCATTGTACATACAAACAACAATGTCATTATTTGTGAAAGATAACATGTTTGTAAAAAGTATTGAAATTTGATAATGATTAAAATTTGAGCCTTTGGAAGTAACAAAACATCTTACTTGATTGTCACTTATGGGGACATATCTGTGGCAGTTTCTTGTTCCTTTAACTGGTAAACAACATTCAAATCTCTGTCAGTTTGGTTCTGATTTGTTCATTTTCATGTGAAGAAACAAATATATATTTAACACAAGTAATATTCTGTCAATAGTATTTGAAAATTTCTTGTGGAGTCAGGGTATGTTCTGAGTAAACTCTTTGAAGGGAAGCTCATGTAATTTCTCATTTTGTTTTTCTGCCTATCCCATTGTCAGAATTTGTGTGATGAGGTAAAGAAATTCCACTTTGCTAATGAACAAAAATAATTTTTTGACAATATAAACAATAAAAAACACACAAACACACACACAAATTTCAAGCTTTCGCTACCCAAGGTTGCTTCATCAGGAAAGAGGGAAGGCGAGGGAAAGACAAAAGGATGTGGGTTTTAATGCAGAGGGTAAGGAGTCATTCCAATGCCGGGAGCGGAAAGACTTACCTTAGGGGGAAAAAAGGACAGGTATACACTTGGACACACACATATCCATCCGCACATATACACTCACAGGCAGACATATGTAAATGCAAAGAGGTTGGGCAGAGATGTCAGTCGAGGCGGAAGTACAGAGGCAAAGATGATGTTGAATGACAGGTGAGGTACGAGCGGCGGCAACTTGAAATTAGCGGAGGTTGAGGCCTGGTGGGTAACGGGAAGAGAAAATATATTGAAGGGCAAGTTCCCATCTCTGGAGTTATGATAGGTTGGTGTCAGTGGGAAGTATCCAGATAACCCGGACGGTGTAACACTGTGCCAAGATGTGCTGGCCGTGCACCAAGGCGTGTTTAGCCACAGGGTGATCCTCATTACCAACAAACACTGTCCGCCTGTGTCTGTTCATGCGAATGGACAGTTTGTTGCTGGTCATTCCCACATAGAACGCTTCACAGTGTAGGCATGTCAGTTGGTAAATCACGTGGGTGCTTTCACATGTGGCTCTGCCTTTGATCGTGTACACCTTCCGGGTTACAGGACTGGAGTAGGTGATGGTGGGAGGCTGGATGGGACAGGTCTTACACCAGGGGCGGTTACAAGGGTAGGAGCCAGAGGGTAGGGAAGGTGGTTTGGGGATATCATAACCTTCGTAACCTCTTGGTTCATCCCTTTTTTCCCCCTAAGGTAGGATTGGAATTACTCCTTACCCTCTCCCTTAAAACCCACATCCTTTCGTCTTTCCCTCTCCTTCCCTCTTTCCTGATGAAGCAACCTTGGGTTGCGAAAGCTTGAAATTTGTGTGTATATATATATATATATATATATATATATGAGGTGATGTTGAAATGTGTACACAGTCATGTTATTGTGATAAAGGTAGTCATGTCTTTTTTTTTTTTTTTTTTTTTTTTTTTTTTTTTTTTTTTTTTTTTTTTTTTTTTTTTTAAAGTAAATGACAAATGGATGCAGTGTCGCTTCTGTATTAGTCCAGTGGAAACTTTGAATTTCATCTTGTACCATCATGGTACCATCATGGTGATTTCGGACACCAGGGCGAATTCAGACAGTATGGCTTATTTGTTCTTTGCAACTGCATAGAAACAAAGAGTTACTTATTTTAACATCCATGTGCCAGTTATTTTAAGCACAAGATTACATTTATCACTTTCCACAACTTTCATTTTGTGTAAGTTGTTTCCCTAGGTGAATAATTGATGAACAGTCTCAGCGTTAAAAATCCATGCATTACTGTAAAGAGGAAACTTTCTATTGTTGCGCTGAGCAGGAGAGGTGCTACAGTACGGTGTAATTATGACTCGGAACTTTTAGATAAAGCTGTTCATGATCTTCAGAGTGGTAAATTATCGTACAGAAAAGCATGTGATTTGTATGGTATACCTAAATCAACCCTACAAAATAAAGTGCAGAAAGCACATCCAGAAAAAATGGGAGGACAGCCAGTGCTAAATAAAGAAGAAGAAGAAGAAATATTGAAGCAAGGTATCTTGAGTGCTGCACATTGGGGATTTCCCTTCACTAAATTGGATATTAGATATTTAGTTAAAGGCTACCTTGATAAATCTGGCCGAAAAGAGAAGAAATTTTGTAATATTTGCCAGGAGAAGAATGGGTGCATTTATTCCTCAAATTACAGTCAGAAGATCTGACTGTTTAATATTTTCTTTACTGAAAAAGAGTTCTCTTCTTGTGCTTGACCAGTTTAGTAGTCATTTGAACAAATCTGTGAAAGAGAAATTGAGGCAAGGAAATACAGAGCTTGTTGTTATTCTGGGAGAACTTACTGCATAATTGCAACCTCTTCATTTCTCAGTAAATAAACTACTTAAAGTGTATATATGAGAGGAATGGAATAAATGGATGATGGATGAAACCCAACATGAATTCACGCTGGAGGTAGATTCAAAATGACCTGCAATCAAACAAGTGTGTCAGTGGATCAAACAGTTGTGGTCTAGAGTGAGAACAGACAATCATTAAATCTTTCAAGAAGTGCAGCCTAAGTAATGCTCTCAATGGTGGTGAAAATCATTTCATATGCAAAGAAGACAATGATGGTGAATAAGAAGAAGAAGAAGAAGAAGAAGAAGAAGAAAGTTCAGATGATGATTTTCAGGGATTTTAAAATTAAATTAATTTATAAATTAAGAATTTTTTGACCTGGCTTTGCAAACTAATAATAAAAATGCTAAAAATGTTATTTAAAGAAAACTGCTTGAAAATTAAGATGTGTCTTACAGTCCATAGTATCTCATAGTTCTTAAAATATGGTATTACTTAGGTTAGATGACATAGATCAACAACATTCATTATTTAGATTTAAGAGATCCATTTTTCTTAACTTTTTTCTTCATTAACTAATCACATTAATGTATTTGAGATAATTCAATTGCAGTAAATTAAAGATTTTAGTTCAAGACATAGTTTGCTAGCGAGGCCCTTGGTAGGACAATGTCTACCCATTGGGTCCTCTAGTGTATGTTACATAAATGGCTGTGATTAGTATTCAAACAGCGTAGGTCTGACTTCATGTTGCAATGGAAAAATATGGAATGACAGAAAGAGAGATGATTTTTGTTTCACATACGGCCTTTTGGGCCACAAATCTTAATCACATATCAGATACATGAACTGCCATCAACAAGGTTAAATACTGCCTCTCCGTGAGGAACTGTAGAGAGGTTTGGCAAACAATCTGCTGATCAAAATTTGTGCACTGTCCGCACTTCTCAACTTTCCATTCAAATACTGATGACAAAATTCTTCCAACACGAGGATACAAACTAGCTACCTCTCAGATGTGCATCATCATACTAGTATGCAGTTGTGACCTCAGTTTCAGAGGCAGTACTAAAAAAATAATGAAGAACAGAAACATAAAGCAAACTACAGACTATTTTGTAAATTTTCTCTTATTGAGCTGAAACTTTGTCCACAAAATTTTTCTACACTTACATTCTACATATTATGCATGGTCTCCTTTGAAATAATCTCCTCCACAATTGATACACTGCTCCCAGTGCCATTTTGACTTCCAGAAGCAGTCTTGGTACACCTCTTGCTGTTTCGCATGACGTGCCATCTGCGAACTTTTTTTTTTTTTTTTTAAATCTCGTCTATCATTGCAAATCTTTGTCCTTTCAATGGATTTTCAACTTCAGAAATAAAAAAAGGCCACAGGGGCAAGATTTGGAGAGTATGGAGGATGAGGCAGCACAGTGATTTCATTTTTTTGTGCGATAGTTATGTGCCAATATGGATGCAAGACCCATGAATTGTCTTGCCTCATTTCAGGCCATTTCCTTCTCGCACCTTCTCATAGGTGTCACAACATCTCCCGATAGCCCTGTCAATTAACAGTTTGTTCCTGTGGTACAAACTCATGATGAACTAATCCTCCAAAGTCAAAGAAAACTATCAGCATGACTCTGACATCTGACCTGACCTGACAAGCTTTTTTTGGTCTTGGTGAACCTTTCCTGACCCATTGTGAAGAGTGAGCCTTGGTCTCAACATCATAACCATAGATCCACATCTCACCACCAGTTATGATTCTTTTCAGGAACATCTCATTCTCATTTGTGCAATCCAAAAGCTCTTCACAGATTGCAAGATGAAGGTCTTTATGGTCTTGATTTATGAGCCATGCAACAAACTTGGTCGTAACACAATGCTGTGTTAGGATTTCACGACATGACCCGACTAAAATGTTACATTCTTCTGTAACCTCTTGGACAGTCAGTCTTCAATTGGCATGTGCAATTTCATTGACGTTCCTGACATGAGCATCGTCGGTAGATGTCAAAGAGTGTCTTGAACAAGGGTCATCTTTAACTTCTCTCTGGCTATTTTTATTCTGTGTAAATCATTCATAACACCAAGTATGGCTTAAGCACTCATCACTGTTGGCTTCCTGCATCATTTGGCATGTCTCTGTAGGGGTTTTTCTTGAGTTTCACACAAAATTTAATACAGACATGTTGCTCCTCTAACTCTGCCATCTCAAAATTCACTAACTGTGTGACACAACATTCTACTCAATAAAGTGCTGAACAATAACTAACAGACATACAACAGTGGAACTTTTGGCAGTTACACATTAAACACAGGTGTATATGGGGATGCCAACCACATTTCGCTCCAACACACCACTGGTGTGAAATTACAAATGTTCTGTAATTTTTTGAACAGACCTAGAATGAGACACTGTGATTGTAGAGTAGGGGAGTACATAGCTAAATAGTGTTTTCCTGTGTATTTCACACTGAATTACTTGTAATATTATACATAGACTGATGACATTGCTATGCTCAGTGAAAGACAAGAATTACAGGATATGTTGAATGGAATGAACAGGCTCAGAATACAGAATATGGACTGAGAGTAAATCAAAGAAAGATGAAAGTAATGAGAAATAGCAGAAATGGGAATGGTAGAATCTTAACATCATATTGATGATCACGAAGTAGATGAAGTTAAAGAATTCTGCTACTTAGGCAGCAAAATAACCCTTGACAGATGAGCTATTACAGCTCCATTTCACTGCCCACTGAATATTTTCCCTTGTGATATGTGATACTATTGGGTTCTGTGGCAACAATTAACGTCTCCACAACACTCAGTTTCAATATAATGTTCATAATGTAATTCGATTTTCATTAACTCTGTTTTATGTAATGTTATCTCAGTTTTCAGATACTCTTTTTCTTGTGCTTGTATTTGCAATAGCACCCATGTTAGTAAGGTAGTGATTTCTAAGTATTATTGAAACAAATTATGCATTGCTGGATCTGGGAATCGAATCCGAGCCTCCTGGTTGAGATGGTCTAGTGGCTAGGGAACCTAGCTCTCAAATTATGCATTACTGCAAATCAAAGTGTGGAGAAGCTGGTGACTTTGCTAGCTTACTTTGTGTGCAAGAGAGCACAGAGCACAAGAGAGAGTAGGACCCCCTTTCCCTCTTCTCGGCTACTGTGACAAGCACGTGAAGTGCCTGATCATTTGTGCATCTAAGAGATTGTGCAAAACAGACATTCAAAAAATTTTATAACAGTTAGTATAATGCACATTGTAGTGTAAATTGCTTAGAATAAAACTAACACTACTAGATCCTGAGTTTAGCCATAGTTTCAGTAAAAACCACTAATTTTCATAACTAGAGGCACCAGGTATTAAAGCTGTGAAACTGAAATTTTGACAATAAATGTATTTTCTCATAAAATAATCACCCCGAAGTCCGTATTGTGCTACTTTTCTTATTTTTTGTGTTTTCCCTGAAAATGCAGAATTTGGCTGAGAACTAGCAAAAGTGTTATAGACTTTCTATCCCTTGGAAATAAGTTATCAAGTACAAATTTCAGAAACTTATTGCAGATATAGAATAATAGTTGAACAAATTATTAAAATAATGAATGTAATTTTGCTTGGTTCAGAAGTTTGGAAGCTGCAAGTTCAGAGGAGAAGGACTATGACAAGTTCCATAAAAATTGTAGAGGATATTATTATTTAAATAGATATCTCAAATTAGACCAGTGTATTACAGAAACCATTATCTAATGTATGAAAAAATCAGTATTGAAACAGAGCCTTAATTTGGAACCAAATTTCAGATTTGGTGGTGCGCAGAAGTGCTTTTTACCTTGGCAAGTGGAGGTGCTTGTGGTGAGAAGTTGAGTGCTCCTAAAATTGTTTGCACCAAGTGACAAAAGCAACACTATTATTATAGACAGAGAGACGAGTTTACATAGTCAGACACGGTGAGGAATTCATGATGGTAGTTACGAGATGTGCAGAGTACAGTGATCCAAAAGCATAATGTCACCTATGTTGTACCCAGTGAGTGTGAGCCTCAGATTGTGGTATTTGGAAAAAATCCCATGTTTTGGAGGAGGTTATATTTGTATTCCATTTATAGATTCTGGATATGATCCTCCATGTAGAGTTTATGAAAATCCAAAGAAACTATTGCTTCAGACTGTTTGCGAGTTCTTGCCTGTTGCTTGTATCCAAAGCCCACATGACAAGTGAAGGATTAAAATTTCCAATTTATAGGTTGGAAAAGATATTACCGACTAAACTGGCTGATGTTTAATGAGAACAGTAACTATGATTAATAGAACTTACATTGAGTTTTCTAACTTAAATAGTGTTTGCTGCTGAGGATAGATTAAACAATTAAATAAGGTTTTATTTTTTTGAATGTTTTGATCAAAACAACTTATACAACACAAACTTTTTATTATAACTGTGTTAAATAACATTCTTTGTGATATTGCTTTATTTCTTCATGCCAATATTAAATAAGAATTTTTCTCTTAATGGAAGCACAGATGTCAGCAAGCAGAATGAAGACTACAAGTAACTCTTTCTCAATATGTACACGTTACCTCTGAACAGGTTACGTGCTCTTGATGTGAGAGTGAGTTCAAGACTTGTATTAGTACCTGAGATACATTTTCATTCTCATTCAGTGAAACAAAATGTCTAGAAGTGATGCACAGTGATCTGCATTCTGGGAGCAGGAGAATGTGATTTTTGTCAAGTGTTGAATTGTTGGCAGAATCAAATGACTATACATAGCTTCCTAGAAAAAAAAGAATTAGTTATGTATCGTGAACAATAAAGTATATAATACGAATATAATAGAGGGAAACATTCCACATAGGAAAAATGTCTGCTTGTGTCTGTGTATGTGCGGATGGATATGTGTGTGTGTGAGTGTATACCCGTCCTTTTTTCCCCCCAAGGTAAGTCTTTCCGCTCCCGGGATTGGAATGACTCCTTACCCTTTCCCTAAAAACCCACATCCTTTCATCTTTCCTTCTCCTTCCCTCTTTCCTGACGAAGCAACCGTCGGTTGCGAAAGCTGGAATTTTGTGTGTATGTTTGTGTTTGTTTGTTTGTGTGTCTGTCGACCTGCCAGCACTTTCATTTGGTAAAGTATATAATACTGTACATATAATTTTCTTCGAATGAATGGCGTGAATAGGATAAAACTTTCAGTACTTTTTCTGTATGGAATGCATTACCATATTTTACATTAATTTATATTTATTTTAACTGTTTCACTTAACAAGTGTTTCACACTAAGTCAGATTCTTGAATGAATTATGCTGCCTATGCGAGGTTCCACTTTACAGGTGTTTAATACAATGATCCCAAAAATTTGGTATTGTTAAAGTTTATGTTGTTTCACAAAGCATGGAAGAATGTGTTCATTGAGGAAGATACTATAAAGCAAGAATATTTCTTGACAGTGTGGCCCATTAGTTTAATATTGCCTTTCCTCTTAAAGGACAAGTAACACATAGCTCAAATAAAGCAATTTATAAAAGGTGGATTACAAAGGAAATAATTGCCTACTGTACAACATAAAGGAAACTATGATCCTAGTTTTCATGTTTTTTTTCTTTAACTGCAAAAAGACACATAGTATAACAGTAATGGAAACTAATGGATAAGCAGTACATAAAATAAGGAAAAGGCAATCACTCACCAATTGTGGATCAATGTATGGAGCACAGTAACACATGAAAGAAAACAGCATTCACACTAACTCTCTTTCCAGCAATAGTATGTATATTCACACACACAGCCCCACAGGCACCCAAGTCCACACTCCCATGGCCACAACAATACTGATTATTGATACTAGCTGGGCAAGTCATATGTAAGGCTAAAAAATTGCAAATAATGATTATGTAAAAACTCTAACAACATAAGTAAGGCAGTCTGGGATGTTATTAGAGGCACCCATGGAATTAGAGGTTTTAAAGGAGGTCCAGATCATCTAACACAAAATGTAACTAAAATAGCAGATTCAAAGGAGACAACTGAAGCCTGTAACAAGCATTTTCAAGTATGACTTCCAACATTTCATCACAGGCTACTTCATCTGCACTGTCCTTTCCCACTGAGTTTATAAAATCTGGTACATCACGATTTCTGACAGCAGTAACTCAAGAAGAAGTGCTGTACATTATCAGTGGAAGTACCACATCCTTTTCATCTAATATTGATGGAAAGTGTGATTTTTTTAATAAAATTATAATTAAAATTGCAATTCCACTTTGTGATGAAATTACGGTTCCCTAACTGCAGGCTGTTTTCCAGGTGTTTTCAAAATTGCTAAAGTTATCCCTCTTTTCAAGAGGGGAGGCATAAATAATGTTAACAATTACTAACCAATCTCATTTATTTCACTCATGTCAAAGTTAAAACAAAAAGTGATGTAGTGCCATGTAATTCCATTCCTTGATAAACATTGCCTGTATCAGTTTGGTTTTTACAAAAAAAGCTCCATAAATGAATCTTTATTTTCTTTTATTGATCCAAGTCCTGAGTCTGTCTCTGATCTTTTCATAGGCTGGACTACAGTCTTTGACTTAGTGCATCACTGTCTGCTAATTGAAAAACTAGTTATTTGGCATGTGAACCACAATCTTCCATTGGTTCTTGGTAGAACAACATTATAATAAATGAAAGCACCAGTTTGCTTTTGTTCTACAATATATTGTAGAACAAAAGCAAACTGGTGCTTTCATTTATTAGTTATTTGGCATTAGAAGCACTTGTAATACAAGGTGTCAAACATACCTCACTAAGGAGGCAGGTAGTTGAATTCTCATACAAAGATAGTATTAAAGAACTATCCAACCAAACAATGATAACTTATGGTGTCCTTCAAGCTTCAGTTCTAGGGCCCTTACTTTTTCTCTTATTTATCAATGACTTTCCTCTGAATCTGCCTAATGCCTTACCTGTTTTATTTGGAGATGCCACAAACCTCCCTTTCTAAAAACCATCTCTTAAGATTGTAGAGGATGTAGTAACAGATTTTATCAACAGGGTAATTTTCTGAATACACAAAGTGAAGTGAACGGATGGTGTTATTGGCCAGGAGACCCCATTTGGGGTTGTTTGGCTGCATAGTGCAAGTACTTTTAACTGACACCATTTTGGCAACTTGTGTGTTGATAATAATGAAATGATGATGAGAACAATGCAACATCCAATCTCTGAGGAGATAAAGTCACCAACCCAGCTGGGAATTGAACCTGTTTGCTTAGTAATAGTTTGTTTTTCTGGATACATAGAAACAGACTATTACTAAAATAAGCAAAATTCTCATATGCTTTTCAGTGCCTCCAAAAATCACCCTACCTTAATGGAGCCAATGCTAATCAATGTTGAAACATTGTAAGCCAATGAGATTAAAGTTGTTGGGATGTGTTTAGACAGTGACATACAATGGAGTATTCACAGACAAAAGCTGCTAAAGAAATTGAGCAGTCTGTTCTATGCTTGACACATTCTTAGTCAGTTCTGTGACATCTCAACAGTGGAAAATCAATAGCAATGATGACAATATTATGAAAAGGAAAGGTTACTACTCACCATACTGAGCATATGCTGAGTTGCAGACACACACAGCAAAAAGATGCCATACATATTGCGCTTTCTGCAAAAGGCCTTTTAAAGCACAGAACACAAGACATTTCACAGAAGCACTAATCAAACATGCTGAGGCCAGTGCCCAGTGACAGTGGTCATTTGCGTGTGAGTTGTGTCTACTTTATAAAGAGGCCTTTTGACCAAAAGCTCAGCATGTATGCCAGTCTTTTTGTTATGTGTGTCTGTTACTCAACATATCCTCAATATGGTGAGTAGCAATGTTTCCTTTTCATAATATTGTCATTATTCAACTAGATCTCTAACTGTTGAGATATCACAGAACTGACTAGGAATCTGAAAAGCCGAGCACAGACTGCTCAATTTTTTAGCAGCTTTTCTCTGTGAATATTCCATTTTAAGTCATTGTCTAATTTTCAACACTTCTTCTTGAGTTACTGCGGTCAGAAACAGTGATGTCCAATATTTTTTAAACTTACATGGAGAAGCCTATAATGAAACATTAGGAGCCGTACATGAAAACATTTATTGAAAGCTCCACTTACCCCCTTTGTATCTGATATTTTAGTTTCATTATGTGTTATATGATCTGGACTCTCTTTAAATATTCTAATTCCAAGGACGCCTCTAAGAAAACCCCAGACTGCCTTATTTATGTTGTTAGAGTTATTTTATATAATTATTAAATGCAATTTTTTAGCCTTACTTATGACTTGTCAACAGATATTGAGTATTATAAATAGTCTTGCTGAGGCTATGTAAATGTGCACTTGGGTGTCTCTGTGGTTGTTTGTGTGAATGCACATACTATTTCTGGAAAAAGAGCTAGTGCTTGAAACTTTGTGTGAATGCTGCTTTCTGCTATGTGTTACTGTGCTCCACACATTGATCAACTATAAATGAGTGGCTACCTTTCCCTTATTTTATGTACTGCTTCATCCACAAATTTCCATTATTGTTGTACTAAGTATCTTTTTGCATTTTTTTTTAAAATATATGAAAATTGGGGTCATAGTTTCCTTTGTGCAGCACAGGAGGTGATTATTTCCTTCGTAATCCAGCCTTTATAAATTTCTCTATTTGTGCTATGAATTAGTCCTTAAAGGGGAAAGGCAATTTTAAAATAACAGGCCGCAATGTCAAGAAATAATTTTGCTTAGAATATCTTCTTCACTGAACACATCTTTCCAGGATTCATATACAACATAAATCTGATAAATTTTAAATTTTTGGGCTCATATTATTAAATGCCTATACATAACTTTTGGCTTGTCACAGGTGATACAGCAGAGCAAATCTGATTTTATCAAGAGCCCTTGAAGATTTGATGACACATTTGAAATATTTTCAGCATTTAATAACAGAATGAAATAATTGTTGAAAAAAAACTGCATCAGTTGTACTTCTGGAGATAACAGTTACTTTAGTGGGATTACTTTAATGTGGCTATAAGGTTGCTTACAATGAGTAAATTTAATGATACACTGGAGAAACTGATATTTAAGTCACCATATACAATAACTTTGTTTTCCTTTCGAACTATACACTATTCATGACACAATCAAAATTTCCAAAAACTTTGAAAAAATGCCATCAGATGATCTGTACGCACAATTAAGCATTACTTTATCATGAAAAGGTGCAAGCTCGTCATTAAAATGATTGGTTTTGTTTAATTTACAGAAATTAGCACAGTTGACAATAATCATACAACTGCCCCCCTCTTTTACACATCCAACTACAGATACTGCCAACTGTAAAATTTGGTCACTCAGATGTTAACAATTCTTCATCTCTGAGCCAGTGCTCAATGAGACACATCAGATCTACATTATGAATAACAGTTGAGCAGAAGGCTCCTAATTCCAATATTTTTTTCCCCTTACAGACTGAATTATCTGATAATAAATGCAGAAGTTATTTGCAGGTTTTGATACATCAGCATTGTTGTTATACTTTAGTATAGGTAATAAGTCTTTGTATTGCTGTTGTGCACAAAATGACTCAGGAGATGTATTTTGAGGAACTAAAGCAGGTAACAACTTTTTACATTGGACTCTGGTGCTGGGGTTGGTCTTCTTTTCTAGTTTTGCTGTGGAGAGGCATCAGATACAAAACACATTTATCCTTTATAGCTTCCCCAGAAAGAGGAACTGCATTTTTGTTGTTTTAATATACAACATTTTTCATCAAAAATGTTAGTGAGTTTGCATGTATATTTCATTATTTCATTAATGTTGTTACATAAAAACGTCTTCCCTTCATAACTGAGGTGTATTCCATAACCAGCACCAAGGTTTCTGCACAAATCACCTACATTTAATACATCATAATCTGCGTACTGTGAGCATAGCTATCTAATTTCTGTGTTTGTATTTCTACTTCTACTTCTGATGTTAAAAGGTAATTGTTGTTTGTTTGAAGTTGCATAAGATGTATCTTTGTGAGATCATGACTTAAACTGTTAACAGTGAATCACTAGTAGGACTGTTTGGCTGCATCTGAGTTGTGTCTGCTAGGGTCAGCAAATATTACATATTTTTAGCTGTCCTTTAATGTCAGTGGAAGATCATTTGTTAGGTTATAAATAAAAATACAGCTAGGACTAATCCCTGCGTCAATCCATGTTATATTCCCCCATTCAGCAGTTATTTTCACACCTAAGATAAGAGTCTGTTAATGTGGCTCTCTGCTTTCTGTTATTGAGGCAATCTGTGCAAGAGGGATTCCATGAATGCCATAACACTTTAGTTTGATAAGCATAATTTTTTATCCATACAATCAAAGCCTTCAACAATGTTACAGAATGCTCCAGCAGGATAATTTTTCTTGTTTAGCTCTGTTAGCACATCTCACACCATGTCAAGCCACACGCTACCATATCTATTGAGCATTTTATTGGTGATTTTTATTTTGATAGATTCTTTAATTACACAGCCCCAGAAGCCATTAGTGGAAGCAGTGACAGAGTTTTCATCAAATTTGACCCAGTGACCAGTTTCTAATGCACGCTAACATAAAGCAGAGTTCATGGTGTAGTGTAAGTGATTAAGCAACTCATGCTCCTTTCTGAATTGTTTGTCCAATGTAAGACTTGTTACACTAGCAAGATTTCTTGTTGACCCCCAAGTGTTTTGAGACCTACTGCATCTTCAAATGGTCTCAGTAATTGCCACATATGTGTCAGTGGTCAGCAAATCATCTTCATCTTGTGGGTTATCATGCCTGTCTTGCGGGTTATCATTCCTGACATGATCCCAAACAATGGCAAGAAAGCAAGTTTCTCTTCACACCCATCATCAGTCATTTCATTGTGAATCTTGTTGAGATAATTTCATTTATTTGGTAAACCTTGTAACTGTTGTCTCTGAAGACTTAAGTAGCTGGCTCAGCCCATCAGGCAGGTTATTAGCATCTGATATCATTCTTGCACAATCTATCAATGTTGCAACACAGTATGCTTCTGTGTCATGTGATAATGGCTGATGGCTTGCAAATACAGATCGATGTGAGTAGGTTTTCTATAGGTGCTGTGGTCAAGGCATCCATTTTGTTTTTGGAGGACATCAAGGAAGTACAATGCACTGCCTTTTTTGCCTCCATGGTGAACTGGATTACATACCTCAACTGGGAGGAAATGTGGCACAGTGTTAAGCATCTGGGGTAACCGTGTTCGAGAAGGCTATTATTTTATTTTGAGTTCACTAGCTTTCCTACTGTGCTGCTATGACTAGAAGATTATTCCGTAATTCACTATGGCTTCCCAACATGCAACACTGCCATCTGCAGGAGGATATTTCATCATGACAGCTTTGCCCAACTATGAGAAAGGATACACAGCACCAGGAAACAACTGGATATAACAGGGCATGCTCTTATGGCCTTGAATCTGCAATTATCAAGGATACTCACAGCTTTGGACTGGTTCAATGCAGCTATGGCTTCCCAATAAAAGTCCTCACAGAAATGAAGCACCAACAAGCACAAAGCAAAGTTCAGCCACCTTCTGCAACAACAGCATGGTGTGGACCACAGATCTTCAGAATGCACCATCATCAACTTCATGACAAGAGATTTTGACAAGGGTGCAATGTCGACACTTAAAAATGGAGCTAACTCAGCACAGAGCATTGTGTCCCATCAAACAAGCAGTCCACAAGTCCTACAGGGAGACAGTTTTGTCCAAATATATGTCAAGATAACATAAGACCCCTGGTTTTGATTTCAGTCATTACTCATACCATACAATGTAGCAAAACATTTCTCTATTATTGTGTTTCATAGCTCCCTAGTGAAACAGTGGATGATATTTATACATGAATCAAGTTGCATTCTCACAAAATCAAAGCTATTGGTACTGAGCATGGTCATGCCTGAGTGCAATGCCCTGTGCACACTATGCAATGACGAAGGCACTGTATTCCTTCCAGTTGACAGGGGCAATGCATCCCTAATTACAGAATATGCTAACTATGATATGAAGATCTGTGCACTACTGGATGAGGGCCCTTATCAGAAGCTCCCAAGCAACCCAAAACATAATAAGAAAGATGTCTGAACTCCTCATGTGCTCTTCAGTGGAATACTGTGTGGTCATCAATCTTCTCTCTCAGTCACGTAGGTCATCTCCTGATGATCCACAACAATGGGATGCTCTTCCATCTCATCATATGAAAAGACAAAATATCAAATCAATCTTCAGGCCTCTAACAAAAATCTGATAATCATCGAGACCAGTTAAAGATGCAACAGGTCTCAAAACACCTCTGATCTACAAGACACAAGTGTGGCCTGTCTTATGTCAGAAAAATTGCAGAACAGCACAGGAAGGAAAATGCAAGGTTTCATCACCTATGCTACCTCAAGAAGTCCACCTTAGTTAGGCATGCTTTAGAAAACAGACTCCAGATCGGATAAAACCTCTGTCATTGTCACATTAACAGCTTCTGAGACAATGTAATCACAGAAGCTATCAAACTACAAGTCACCAATAACACCCTTAATGGAGATGGTGGCCTGCAACTCAGTGTGGCACGGGATCCACTGATTGTGAGGCTGAAGTGGGCACATTGAACACTGAGTCAACATATGCCCTTATATGGCAATGCCATGAGCACAAGTGATGTCGCAGCCAGCAGTTAGTGCATATAAGAGCACACCAGCAGCCCACTGGCAGTCATATCATTTAACAATGAACAAGGAGTCCTTGGCTGAAAGTGCATGGAACTAACCACTTGACACAGCTGGAAACCCAAGAACTTTTTATTAAGGAGGTACTTGGTTTGGCAACATGGGTACAATACAGGGAGATGTCAAGATAACATAAGTCCTCTGGTTTTTATTTCAGTCATTACTCATACCATACAACATAACCAAAATATTTATCTATTATTGGGTTTTATAGCTCTCTCACTGAGATTTTTATGTTTGTTGCATTTTAGCCTCATATTTTCTTATCTAATTCAAATATGGCTATACTACCACTGCTTGTTTAGAAGAGCAAAGTAAATTATGTAAACTCTTTTTTGTCTATGCCCTAGAGCCTTATACTATAATCAAACTTACCTGAAAGAGAAACTAACTTTTCAAAAAACCATTTCTTGTAGTAGTCACGTGAAAATAAAATTGTTGCATTACCACAAAGCCACACGTATGTCTTTCTGTGATATGAATTATGATTTTTCTTTAAATCTGCAACAGAAAATGAGACACTAATTAAAACCAAAAAGCAGTTTGAGAGGGTAAGTAGTTAACTATTTAGATGCTATACAGGGTAATAAAAAAGCATTGCTGTAGCGTACTCGGAAACGAGCATGACTCCGATTCAGGTATAAAAGCAATGACATGTAGGTAACCAATTAGTGTGGTAATCATGTCTTCCTGATGTGCATATGGTAAACACATAAGTGTGAATTATGATGACATTATTGCCAAATGCATCCAAACTGCCAAATGTTAAACACCAATAGACATCCACTGGATAATGAAGAATGTTCATGGGACAGCATGTCAGTCAAAAGTGCCCGAAGTTCCATGCTGGTCATGATCTGACCCAAGATGCCAGTCGATCAAGGAGGACAGCCTCATTGATTACAAACAAGTGGGCAGTTGATGATGTGTTTAAGCAGAATGGCACACAACCATTCATGCGCTAGCAAAGGATCTCAACATCAGCTTCAGTAACTTGCAACACATTATTCATCAGGAATTAGGCTATTGTAAAGCCTGCAGCCAATGGATACCCCAGGCATTGAATGCCAAACAAAAAGCACCCCAGATAGCTGTTTGCCTAAATCATCTGATGCGTTTCAATTTTAAAGGCAACACATTCCTTGAGAACATTGTTGCAAGCCATGAAAGCTGGTGTCAACACTGGGAACTTGCTAAAATAGTCTGCAATGCAGTGTTATCATCCATCATCATGTCATGCAGATTCAGTAGAAATT
Organism: Schistocerca serialis cubense; assembly: GCF_023864345.2. Lineage (NCBI taxonomy): Eukaryota > Metazoa > Arthropoda > Insecta > Orthoptera > Acrididae > Schistocerca > Schistocerca serialis. The sequence continues at coordinate 320,956,191 of NC_064642.1, read as the reverse complement.
TACTGTTCACAACTTTGCTGGGAACCGAGCTGTACAGAGCTTGGATAACAGGTGTCATTCCATGCTGCTTCAACCTTACACCATAGTTCAGAAATGGTAGTGGATGGAGAGTGGTGAACAGCTAGTCTCTCAGAAACTGGTAACCAAATATTTTCAGAGAGTGAGTGATCTGAAGAATGTGCTGGCCAGGGCAACAATCAAATTTTGTCTGTATCTGATTAGGTCTGGGTAGAGCAGGCAACATGTGGTCCTTTTTTATCTTGCTGAAATAAGTACATCCAAATTGTTCTGATAATGATGATGATGAACTGATTTCTGATACAGAGGAAAGAAATATTGGTGATATTCAGAATCTGGGGGTAGTTCAGGAGAAATATTGGTGTACTTAATAATGTTAAAACAGAATGTGCACAGTTAATGAATTATATTCTTGACAAAGTTGATAATACTGTGATTGAATGTAAGGTAGAAGAAGAAAGTGAATCATTAGTAATTAACAATAATGTACCGTATTTACTCGAATCTAAGCCGCAGTCGAATCTAAGCCGCACCTGAAAAATGAGACTCGAAATCAAGGAAAAAAACATTCCCGAATCTAAGCCGCACCTGAAAATTGAGACTCGAAATTCAAGAGGAGATAAAAGTTTTAGGCCGCACCTCCAAATCGAAACAAAGTTGGTCCATTTTAATATGAGACAATTTAGGTCGAATGAATGACAATACAACTACAGTAGTTTGGTTCGAGTCGTAAGCTTAGCAGTTAAGCTTTACAAGGTAGCCATTGCTATGCGTCAGGCGCTCCGTCCGTATTGATACGGGTACCCTTCCTTTTTCACGTGCTTCGTCTGGTTTGAACTGATTGCTTATTGTTCTTTGATCTGATAAGTGCCATTTTCTTTGTTATAGGTGTTAACGTCGCTCTAAGCTGAAAATGCATTACTGTGCTGTGTCATGCACTGTTTGTCACATTCCGATAGTGCGTGTTCACGGCCTGTCGCCGCTCGCGGCATGGCTTGCTTTTCTGCGTGCTACCATCGCTTTAAAAAAAAGGAATCGTCTCATTAGCGAAACAATGGCAAGAGACTGCTGTTTGTTGTTACTTACACTGCTGCTTTCTTTGATAATGATCAACAAGAACCAAATAATAGACTGTGTATGATAGAAGATGTTCTGAACGAGAGTTTAGCGAAAATTTTTCCCCGTTTGAAAATCTTTGCAGACGCCGCTTTAGTACACTACATTCCATTCTGCACAGAAATTAGTCATCTTAGATTTAAATATCTAGTCAATTGCCGTGCTTCATTTCTGACTGTATCACTATTAGCCAGAAGAATAATACGAATATAAACATGATATGCTATGTATATTCTTCCGCGTTTGCTGTTGTCTCACTCTAGTTTCGTAGTTTATTAGGCAGATAGGATTTAAATGAGATAGCAGCAAACACGAAAGAATACATCGCAAAATGTTTATATTCATATTATTCTTATGGTGAAGAGAATACTGCATGTGATTCACAATTGATAAAAGTTCCTATTAGCAACCATCTCTTCTCACAGGTAGAAAAAAATTCAGAACATAGAGTTAGCGATATTGACAAAAACCCCAAACAGTCTTGCCAGTCGGATTTTCGTAGTACATTGAAATGCTGCTACATTCAAAGATGAACAATACGGAATTTGCATTTACTTCATTGTTTCATTGGATAATGTATGAAAATGCAGTGGTCGAAACTAGGGGCGGAGAAAAAAGCTCGTCTTCCACTTTTTTTTTTTTTTTTTTACTGACACAGAGGTTTTGGTGCCATTATTTATCTTTGTGCCTGCAAAGCAAGCCTGTGTAGCACTACATATTTTCGACGGCAGAAGTTAGTTGTGGCGGCACCTACCAAAATTATTTCAGAACTTCCGCTTACTTTGCACTCGATTCTAAGCCGCAGGCGGTTTTTTGGATTACAAAAACCGGAAAAAAAGTGCAGCTTAGATTCGAGTAAATACGGTAGTGATGTGCAAGCAAATGAACTTTAAGTAAGTGAAAATAAAAGATGTAAAATTAGGCAATGAAAATAGTGAGAAGATTAATGAGGATTCTGAATTATATTATTGGGATTTGTTAAAACAAAATTGGCTATTGAGGTTTCAGTCAAAATGAAACAAGTAGGTGTTAAACAGAAGTGTGATATCTTTAAGGGTTGACTAAGAGTATGATACAGCGAATTATGTAAAACAGTGACTAAGGATGATAATATGTGTTATTAGCAATGAGGTGATGTGAGTGACAGCAATTTTTAAATGTTGATGTAAATAATGTTGACATAAAGTGTGGTCAGGTAAAGAAGTAAAAGTTTGCCAATGTTACATTTGGTGTAATGTGTGGATATTCGGTGCAGGTGTTGCCAAAGATCACATGATGGGTTGGCAGATTGGAGGCACATGCGCCTGAAAATAAGCCCTTTTACGTGGTGGAAGGTGGAGCTGTGGTCCGTTGCCCGTGAGAGAGAATGGCACTCGGTAGAGGGAGCCACCGGCAGAGCAAGGCAGGACCAGGTCGACAGCACGGCCAGTAGAGTGTTCATGGTGGGGTGATGAGAAGGGAGCCCAAGTGTCTGTTGGCCCATGATAACATGATGGTGGTGCTGCACACAGCATTTAGTTGTGGCTCATGGAACTTGTCAATGGCCGCAATGGAAGGAATTGTGAAATCAAACTGGTTGCTTATAAAATGTATTTTCACTGTTAAATATGCAGCAAGCTGTATTGCTGTGGTATTTCATTGCAGGCAGTAGCAAATGTTCCAATGCTAGGTGCCCCTCCCCCTCCCCACATGCCAGCACAGTGTTTTGGATGAACAATAACAGGATCAATAATTCCAGAACTGCGCTTCTGGTAGTTGCAAAGTGCGTAAGGATTTGATTGAGTAAAATTCACCAAGAACTCTCTTGGTAAGATGAAACTGATTCAAGTTTCTGTTTGCTTTCTGACCATTTTATTATGAATAATAGATGAGTTAACAGTTTGAAAGTCAAGTCAGATAAAATAAGGGCTAGCACCCAACATACATTTCCTATACCAAATTTTTTTCTGCAGTAATTGATTTTAAACACTAATCATTCAAAGGGGCTAATGCCTGCTTACATTTCTGTATCGAATTTTGTTTAACATTTAAAGGAGCTAGTGCCCCAGCAGCTATTTATTCATTTTTCCTCATTAATTGTTTTTAATAACTAATCATGTAAAGGTGTTGGTGCCTTCTTATCCTTTCTGTAGTGAAATTTGTTTAACATTTGAAGGGACTAGTGCCTGGCATCTATTTGCTGATTTTTTGTTTTGGATTGTATTTAATCGCTAATAATTTTATTCTTCCTATATTGAGATTTGTTTAACATTTGGAGGGGATAGTGCCTGACATCTATTTGCTGATTTTTCTGCATGAATTGTTTTTAATGACTAATCATCAAAAAGGGCTGGAGTCCACCATTCTTTCTGTATTTAAATTTGTTTAACATTTGAAGAGGCTAGTGCCCAACATCTGTTTATAAATTTTGTATTGACTTTTTAAGTCATTACAACACCACTTTGTCTTTTTTGTAGAGAAAATTGTTTTATATTTGAAGGGACTACTGCCCGACATCTATATTTAAATTTTCATAATGAACATCTTGCAGGGACTAGTGTCCATTCACATTGCTATATCCAAATCATTATGACATTTTGAGGGGCTAGTCCTTGACCTTCATTACTTACATTTCCCGTCATAGATTTCAATGTGAGGAAAGGCTAATTTTCACAATTTATATTATGTAATCTTACTCTAATCAGCTGTGACAATTAAGTATATGAACTGCAAGACACTTTGAGTATTTCAGCCTTTTAAAGAGTTTCAGTGGCTTACTAAATGTTGGAATTGTATATTGCTGAAGTGCTCATGTACAGGATGAGAAGGATAGATTGATTGTTGGGGACTGCATCGGATGAGATTTGAAAACCTGAGGGCTTAAAGGCAGAAGACAGGGTAATATGCAAGACAGAGATTACTATTAAAACATAGTGCATGAGTTAATAGGAGTGAGAAGCTAAGTGCACTGTACATAACAGAGCTGGAAGGGGGTGGTGACAAATAGATGGGAAAGACAAAGAAAGATACAGAAAGCTAAAACGGAGTGAAGGAAGAGTAGTTACAGGGAAGAAAAGCTGAATGGAAGATATTAATGTAAATTAAGGCCAGGAGGGTGGCGAGAACCAAGGACATGTTGTAGTGAAGTTCTGAGCAACTTTCCCAATATCTACCCCTTTTCCTAGGCCTCTACAGTCCTTTTCCTTCACCCTTCTTTCTTCCCCTTCAACCCTTCTCCACGAAGGAGGAGCCACTGGCTCCAAAAGCTTGCCAATCACGTCAGTCTTTTTATGTGTGTGTTCTGCCACCACTTGGTGAGTAGATTTTTTATCTAGCCAACTAAATAATTTTATCAATAACTGATTGTTTTCGAAGTTATATTAGCCCAGATAGCCATCATTCATCTTATTTAACACTGTTGCCAGTCTTTGTTGTCATCTGTCTTGTTTAAACTATCGTCAGTTTTCTACCTTAAGTGCCTACTTCATTCATTTATTTATCTGTTTCACCAAGATTAATCAGCACTTTACCCCTATATCTTTTCTAATACCGATTTCCGTGCTCATCGACACACGTCAATTTCAATTTTTATTTGCATATAACAATTCCATTGTTAATAACAAATCTGTATACAACAATTTACGATTCATTGCACTGGTTGACCTTTTAACAATTTTCTTTAACCAATGTATTCGCAAATTTGACAGCTATTTTCTTTTCCGTCATCCACTTATCTTGATTATACGTAATTCTTTTACATTTTGGTATGTTTGTTTTTCGACAAATTGCTCTGATCGACTTATATTGCCATCTCATGTCACTGTATTTGCCAAGCTAAGTAGTTTACTTTTTCCCTTATGACTTTTGCTTTCTGTTTACCCAGTTTCTAAAATTTCTTCTGTTTTCACAATTTTCCCAATCAATTTTTTCGATTTATCATTTTTTCGTATCAAAATAGATTGCCCACTCATTACCTCTTACAAATGATTTCCGTAAGAATTTTTCTAATTTTTCCAATGTTTTTCGTTACTTTTCTACCATTTTTCTATTTTTTCCAGCTTCTGCTCATTCCCCCCCCCCCCCCCCCCTTCTGATGATTTTTATCTTTCTAAACTGTCCTCTCTTGATATGATGAATCCCATCTCATACTACATCCATTCCTTTCGAAGTCATGCATTTGCACTATCAAAACTAAGGTCCCACATTCTGTTTCTTAAAACCTGCTTGTCCCATGGAGTTACTAAAAAGGCCTAACACTTAAAGTCCTCATTTCTGGATGCAATCCTACCCTACACCAGGCTCTTTTACTGTTTCAAATGCAGGACTCTCTTGCTCCTACCCAGCTAATCAGTGACCTATATGTCTCATCAGAAAATTTCCACTCTACCAGACTTCTCTCCTTCTACAAAGTCCTGCAGTTATCCACCCTTCATCTTTCCTTGAGTGGTACCATCCGCCAAGCCAACTTCTAACTGCAATAACATGCCATACTTCACCTCAAAAGCTATCCCACCTTCTCCTAAACAACTGAGCAGAGGTATTTCCCTTCCTGTCCCCCTACAGCTCCTTAAACAGCCACACAATCAACCACCACTCCTCTCCTATAAACCAAGCTTGGCCAATCTCCTTAACATCCTACAGCCTTCATCACTGCCTCCCAGACTAAGAATAACCAATAACCACAAAAACCAGTCACAACAGTACAGTGCCTTTAACCTCTCATCTAAAACACTCTCGCCTCTTGAATTATTTGTATCATCTAAGGGCCTCACTTTCAGCCCTAAACCTACATTTGATCATGCTGCTTTGGTGAAGGACCTCCTTTCCTTCATATGTAATATCCATTGGAAATATCACTTTGCAACCCAACCCCAAAACCTTTCCAACAACAAACCTGTCATTGAGCCCTGTCTTGAACAGTTCAGACCACAATCCCAACTTGATCCACCACCACTACCTCAAAATCATCCCTTACAAGCCTTCCAAGAATTCCTCACATCCAGCATTGCCTCACAACCCTTCCTCAGGTCCCTACAACATGACCCTAACCTGTCCTTCCTGCAGAACTCCAGGCTCTATGTTCCCTAAAGGTTGATGACTCTATCACTATCCTCCCAACAGACGAAGGATCTAACACTGTAGTACTTGACTGAAAGGAGTATGTTAATGAAGGTCTACGCCAGTGGTCTGACACCTTTACATACAGCATCTGCCATCAAGATCCCATCCCTGTGATTGAAACTGACCTGTAGTCCCTACTTAAAACCTCAGGCCCCTCACAAGGACTAACACCTCAATCCATAGGACTTCTCACCCCACTCAAACCAAACATCCCCTCCTTATACCTTCATCCTAAGATCCACAGACCCAGTCATCCTGGCTGTCCTGTAGTTGCTGGCTTCAAAGCACCCACCGAACATATATCTGCCTTAGTTGATCAACACCTGCAACCCATAGTACAAAAACTCCCCTCCTACATCAAAGATACCATCCATTTCCTAAATCATCTGAAATCAATGCCCATCCCACTCCCACCACACACCTTGCTTGTCATCATTCATGCCACCTCCCCCAAGTACATGATCTGTCTCCTACTCAACATTTCCTGAGTCAGTGCCCACCTGATTCCAAGCCTATGACAACCTTCCTACTCACCTGAATCAACTTTATACCTACCGACAACTATTCATCTTTGAGGGGCAGAAATACAAACAGATCAGGGTTACGGCCTTGAGAACCAGGATGGCTCCTTCCTGTGCCAACCTTTTCATGGGTTGCCTGGAAGGGGCTTTCCTGGGATCCATAAGTCTTCAGCTCCTGGTCTGATTTAGATACATTGATGACATCCGTACCTTATGGACTCATGGTGATGCTGACCTGCTAAAATTTCTGGAATCTCTGGATACCTTTTCCCAATTAAATTTCGCAAGCTCCTGTTCTGAATGCCATGCCACTTTCCTTGATGTTGATCTCATCCTCACTGAAGGCCAGCTACACACTTCCGTCCACATTAAACCTACCAGTAAACAACAGTACTTACAATTTGACAGTTGCTGTCCTTTCAATGTCAAACGTTCTCTCCCATACTGTCAAACATTCTTTCCCATACAGCCTTGGCATCTGAGGCAAACGTATTTGTTTGGATGCAGACTCTTTACAGCAGTATGCCACCATTCTCACCTGAGCCTTCACTGCATGTAACTACCCCACCAGCCTGGCTGAAAAGCAGATTTCCCAGGCCATCAAATCCAATCCTGATACTGATGATTCCTCCACAAAACGGTTTTGGAGCACATCATTGGTGACTCAGTACTATCCTGGTCTGGAGTGTGTTAATCAGCTACTTTGGTAGGGCCAAGACTTCCTAAAATCATGCCCTGAAATGAGATCCATTCTGTCTGAAACTTTGCCCACCACACCTAGAATAGCTTTCCGTTGCCCTCCCAATCTCCGCAATATTCTTGTCAGACCCTAAGCTCCTTCTGCACCCATACGCCTGCCTGAAGAAGGAGCCACTGGCTCCGAAAGGTTGCCATCACAACAGTCTTTTATGTGTGTGTTCTGCTGCTGTTTGGTGAGTAGATTTTTTTATCTATCCAATTAAATAATGTTATTAATAACTGATTTTTTTCACTATTATATTAGCATGCAAATAGGTTCAAGCTGTCCTTTTAGTAAGCTTTAGAACCACCATCTCCCCATCATTAAAGATATTAGAGTTTTGTCAATTGTTAAGATATATCAGGTAGTGGAAATGCTATGGTTGCTTGTACATTTCAAAGATCAGGCCAACACCTTATGTGTTTAATATAGTGTAATATGTCAGATAATGCTAGATTTGGTGCAAGGGTAATTAAAAAGGTTGGCAACAGATTTTGCAATGTACCTGTTCTCTTGTGAACCTTTGTAAAACAATAGTGTTTGAATATATAGAGTGCACAGACAAGGACTACATAGAACAATATTTTTATCAAGTGCAGGCAGCAAACAAAAACCTTGCAGATTACACTGAACAGGTGAGAGTAGCCATGATTGTGTTGTCTGTAAAACTTCTTGAAGCATAAGCTGTTATGAATGTTGTTGAAAGCTTGAAGCCAAGGGACAGATTGCATGTGTTATTCTTGTATAAGCCACAATTTTTCAATGATTTAGATAAAATGATTCTTGATACAGAAAAAGTCTGGTGTGTGGGTGAAAAGAGGAATTATGGGGAATTAGACTGTGAAAAAAGGGAATTACTGCTCATGTACAGAACACTGTATGACATGAGCATTTCCACTGTGGGAGTGAGGTGCATCTGGCATGTGACTGTAAGTATCTCTGTGAGTGGCCTAAAGACAGCTGATGCTAGAAGGTACTGCAGCGGCCTAAGAAGCATCTGGCCCCATGCAGCTGCCGCAGTGTGCACAAGGTGAATCCCACAGGCCCCTCTTATGCATGCGCTGTATTAGGCATTGAGCCGGTTTGCATATTAATAGATTCAGGATGTAGCACTTCATTCCTTAGTCATACATGGTATTGCAAACGTACGCTCCTGCCTAGACCTCTTAATCTGCATTAGGTTAATGAGTGTTTGTGTTCTGTGTCTGACGAGTGACTTAAATTAGCGGGTCACAGGCATTGCAAGTTTAAGATTGGCCAATTTACCTTAGCATGGAAGGAAATATTGTATTTAGGGTACCTTGCATCTGAGAAAGGCATAAGAATAAACCAGTCATGGATGCAGCCAATTTATAAATTCCCAGTGCCACAGAATAAGAAGCAAATCAGTAGATTCTTTGGCATGATAAATTTGTTTGGGAATGTCATTGCCAACTTCATCCAACTGGTGGCCCCACTAAATTAGCTAAAATAAAAAGGAAGTGAAATTTAATTGGGGACAGTCTCAACAAGCAGCTTTTGAGTTCTTAAAACAAGTGCTCAATAATGTGCCAGTTCTGGGCATACTGGATTTCAGCCACCAGTTTGTAGTCCAAGCCGACGCATCCAACTCTCTGATATCTCAGCCGTCTAGTTACCAGAACAGGAAGGGGAATGGCACCCAAGTGTCTGTTGGCCTGTGAGAGCACAATGTATGAAGCTACACACAGTTGTTAATTGTGGCTCACAGAACTTGTCAATGACTGTGCTGGAAGGAATTGTGGACTCAACTGGTTGCTTATGTAATGTGGTGTCGGCTGTTACATATGTGGCAAGTTGTATGCTGTGCTGCTTTGCTGCAGGCCATAGCAAATGTTCCAGGTCCAGCACCACCTCCCCACCCCCACCCACCCACCCTTCCAGGGTTTAGGGTGACTAATTCTGGTACTGCAGTTGTAGTACCTGCAAATTGCATAAAGGTTAGATTGAGTAAAATCCACCAAGCAGACCTTTGGTAAGGTGACACTGATGCAAGTTTATTGACCTTCTGGTGCTTTATTATGAGTAATAATCTATAGACCAGTTAATGATTTAGAAATCACGTCAGATTAAATAAGACCTAGGGACCACCTTATGTTTTCTGTATTGCAATTTTGCAATTTGTTTAACATTCGAAGGGGCTAGTGCCCAGCATCTGTTTGCTGATTTTTCTGGATTAATTGTTTTTTATCACTAATCATTCAAGAGGTCTAGTGTCTGACATATATTTGCTGATTTTGTATTGATTGCTTTTAGTCACTAATCATTGAAAGCGGCCAGTGCTGCTATATCTTTTCTGTAGTTGCAAATGTTTAATATTTGAAGTGACTAGTGCCCGATATCCCTATTCAAATTATCGAAACAATCATATTGCAGGGACTAGTGTCTGTTCAACTTGTTATATCCAAATCATTTTGACATTTCGAGGGGCTAGTTCCTGATCTTTATTGATTACATTTCCTGTCGTGGATTTCAATTTGAGGAAAGGTTAATGGTTAATTTGTCTCATGTAATTTTACTGTTATTGCCTTTGTCACTTAAGTAAATGAATTGCATGTGCCTTTGAGCTTTAAGTGTCAGTTTTTTAAAGAGTTTAAGTGGTGAGTTGTTTATTGATTGTTGAGGTTGTGTGTTGCTCAAGTCCCCATGTGCACTGTTGGTGTTAAATAAATGTGGTAGTTCATCATCCAAACACTTAACACTCCAGGATCCCAGTATCCTAGCTATCATGTTCCAAAAAAAGGTGCAAGTACACTTATCAGCTGAAGTAAACAAGACTCTGGTTATGTTGCCAGTAATAGATGTTCAAAATTTCTGAATGTGACAGTCGAGTAGATAGCAGCAGAAGGCAATTGTTTATTTAGTACAAGAATCATTTTTTTAGTACATTGTTTGTACATAGGAGAATGTTGGACATAATTAATTTATGATCATAGTAGTCATTGTAACTACATGGTCAACCCAATTAAAGTACATAATAATAAAAACAGACAAACTGACATATTACAATAGGTCTACATTTGATAGAAGAGCTCTCCACACACACACACACACACACACACACACACACACACACACACACACACACACACACACACAAACACAATTCAAAGTGCGTGAGTCTGTGTGTGTGCATATGTGTGTCTATTGTTGACAAAGGCCTTAATGGCAGAAAGCTCTAATTGTGAGAGTCTTTTTGTAGTGCCTACCTGTGACTCAGCATATCTGCTATATGGTGAGTAGGAGCTTTCCTTCTCATATATTGTTACATTCCATCCTGGATTTTCCATTGTTTAATAATACATAGTTAACAATATTTGGTAAATGAGGTTTACATATTGTGATGTTCATGAAATTCGAAGACAGAGTAGAAGCAGTGGTCAAGCAAGAACTGTCTTGGCTTTACCTTAAACATATTTAATGTTTGTAGGCATAGGAAGAAGAGATATGGTTATACAACATAATTCCAGTATGATACACTTCTTGCGTAAGTTTGTACTTACTGTGAAACTTCCTGGCAGATTAAAACTGTGTGCTGGACCGAGACTCGAATTCGGTACCTTCGCCTGCGATAGGCAAAGCTCCCGAGTTCGTGTCTCATTCCGGCATACAGTTTTAATCTGCCAGGAAGTTTCCTATCAGTGCAAACTCCGCTGCAGAGTAAAAATCTCATTCTTGTACTTACTGTGTTTATATGTAGGTTCAGCTTTTGAGATATTTTTTCCTTCAATGCCATAAATGGGGTTTGCAGGATGAAAGTTTTGCGTGGTGTGAAAGTTAACTGTTACATGATCAATAATATCAAATCCTTTACTAAGATCAAGAAATATTCCAGATACATATAGCTTATCATCCACCCCTACCCTCATGAACCATGGACCTTGCCATTGGTGGGGAGGCTTGCGTGCCTCAGCGATACACATGGCCGTACCGTAGGTGCAACCACAATGGAGGGGTATCTGTTGAGAGGCCAGACAAACGTGTGACCCCTGAAGAGGAGCAGCAGCCTTTTCAGTAGTTGCAGGGGCAACAGACTGGACGATTGACTGATCTGGCCTTGTAACACAAACCAAAATGGCCTTGCTGTGCTGGTACTGTGAACGGCTGAAAGCAAGGGGAAACCACAGCCACAACTTTTCCCAAGGGCATGCAGCTTTACTGTATGGTTAAATGATGATGGCGTCCTCTTGGATAAAATATTCCAGAGGTAAAATAGTCCCCCATTCAGATCTCCTGCCGGGAACTGCTCAAGAGGACGTCATTATCAGGAGAAATAAAACTGGTGTTCTACGGATCGGAGCGTGGAATGTCAGATCCCTTAATCGGGTATGTAGGTTAGAAAATTTAAAAAGGGAAATGGATAGGTTAAAGTTAGATATAGTGGGAATTAGTGAAGTTCGGTGGCAGGAGGAACAATACTTTTGCTCAGGTGAATACAGGGTTATAAATACAAAATCAAATAGGGGTAATGCAGGAGTAGGTTTAATAATGAATAAAAAAATAGGAATGCGGGTAAGCTACTGCAAACAGCATAGTGAACGCATTATTGTGGACAAGATAGACACAAAGCCCGTGCCTACTATGGTAGTTCAAGTTTATATGCCAACTGGCTCTGCAGATGATGAAGAAATTGATGAAATGTATGATGAGATAAAAGAAATTATTCAGATAGTGAAGCGAGATGAAAATTTAATAGTCATGGGTGACTGGAATTCGAGAGTAGGAAACGGGAGAGAAGGAAACATAGGGGGTGAATATGGATTGGGGGAGAGAAATGAAAGAGGAAACCGTCTGGTAGAAATTTGCACAGAGCATAACTTAATCATAGCTAACACTTGGTCCAAGAATCATAAAAGAAGGTTGTATACATGGAAGAATCCTGGAGATACTAACAGGTATCAGATAGATTATGTAATGGTAAGACAGAGATTTAGAAACCAGGTTTTAAATTGTAAGACATTTACAGGGGCAGATGTGGACTCTGACCACAATCTATTGGTTATGAACTGTAGATTAAAACTGAAGAAACTGCAAAAAGGTGGGAATTTAAGGAGATGGGACCTGGATAAACTGACTAAACCAGAGGTTGTACAGAGTTTCAGGGCGAGCATAAGGGAACAATTGACAGGAATGGGGGAAAGAAATGCAGTAGAAGAAGAATGGGTAGCTCTGAGGGATGAAGTAGTGAAGGCAGCAGAGGATCAAGTATGTAAAAAGACAAGGGCTAGTAGAAATACTTGGGTAACAGAGAGAAGAAATATTGAGTTTTATTGATGAAAGGAGAAAATATAAAAATGCACTAAATGAAGCAGGCAAAAAAGAATACAAATGTCTCAAAAATGAGATCGATAGGAAGTGCAAAATGGCTAAGCAGGGATGGCTAGAGGACAAATGTAAGGATGTAGAGGCTTATCTAACTAGCGGTAAGATAGATACCGCCTACAGGAAAATTAAAGAGACCATTGGAGAAAAGAGAACCACTTGTATGAATATCGAGAGCTCAGATGGAAACCCAGTTCTAAGCAAAGAAGGGAAAGCAGAAAGGTGGAAGGAGTATATTGTAACATTATGTGATTGCCTTATCATTTTAAATCATTCACTAATCGAGCAGTCGCTTGGCTACAGCTACAGTTAGCAAATAATGTTGCGAGAATGTAAAAGGTGAACGACCTGTGACGTAACTTCTTTATTGTCGAAGCGCCGTCAGAGATGCTGTGAGTTATTGACTTTGAAAACCGCGGCGCGAAAAACGGACAGAAGAAGAACACTTATTTTTTTGAGGTATGAGATATTCTCGATGAACAGTAACTCATTCTTCTCTTTTCTCCTGTAACGTGTGTCGGACGCGCATGTCTTGCCGCCGTATTATTATTGTTAAAAATAATATTGTTCTAGTGTAAAGTAAATGTGTAATACTAAAAGTGCCTAGCAGTAGATTTATTGTGCGACGTGTATGTGAAAACGTTGAAGGAATTGTTTTCATTACGAGAAGTGCCAGTCAAAACGGCATCCATGTTAAATCCTTCATTGCAGTGTAAGTTCGTCTATTAATTGCCATAAATTCAGACTTAAATGGAACTAGTGTATGGACTATTTATTTAATATAGAATCTATGTCTCACTCCTTCATGAAGTTATTTAATTTTCTTTATGTTTCTTCCAAATAGAGAGTTCACAGTCACGAATTCTTTCCTCGAGTTCGGACGGAAGTTGCATGCGGCGAAATATTTTCTCCGCGCCATATTCTACTGGTAAATGCATGATAAACTACGGTCCCTTAGGAAATTCATGTTGAGCTATCCAAAAATAATTATATTTTGAATAAGCATTTACCCTCTTCTGCAATGCAACTTCCGACTGATCAGACGATCCAACAAGAAACAGCCGCACACGGTCGGCGTTCACAAATATGTTTCCACCGCTGATTATAGCTATATGTTACAGCACAAAAGTAAACATATTGTTATAATTAGCGGCTACGAATGGGGACATTTATAACTGTATGTTTATGTATACACATTACGTAAACATATCGTTATAATATACAGGGTCTATACAAGGGTGATGTACTTGAGGACAATATTATGGAAGTGGAAGAGGATGTAGATGAAGATGAAATGGGAGATAGGATACTGCGTGAAGAGTTTGACAGAGCACTGAAAGACATGAGTCGAAACAAGGCCCCTGGAGTAGACAACATTCCATTGGAACTACTGGTGGCCTTTGGAGAGCCAGTCCTGACAAAACTCTACCATCTGGTGAGCAAGATGTATGAGACAGGTGAAATACCCTCAGACTTCAAGAAGAATATAATAATTCCAATCCCAAAGAAAGCAGGTGTTTACAGATGTGAAAATTACCGAACTATCAGTTTAATAAGTCACAGCTGCAAAATACTAACGCAAATTCTTTACACACGAATGGAAAAACTGGTAGAAGCCGACCTCGGGGAAGATCAGTTTGGATTCCACAGAAATGTTGGAACACGTGAGGCAATACTGACCCTACAACTTATCTTAGAAAATAGATTAAGGAAAGGCAAATCTACGTTTCTAGCATTTGTAGACTTAGAGAAAGCTTTCGACAATTATGACTGGAATTCTCTCTCTCAAATTCTAAAGATGGCAGGTATAAAATACAGGGAGCGAAAGGCTATTTACAATTTGTACAAAATCCAGATGGCAGTTATAAGAGTCGAGGGTCATGAAAGGGAGGCAGCGGTTGGGAAGGGAGTGAGACAGGGTTGTAGCCTGTCCCCGATGTTATTCAATCTGCATATTGAGCAAGCAGTAAAGGAAACAAAAGAAAAATTCAGAGTAGGTATTAAAATCCACGGAGAAGAAATAAAAACTTTGAGGTTCGCCGATGACATTGTAATTGTGTCAGAGACAGCAAAGGACTTGGAAGAGCAGTTGAACAGAATGGACAGTGTCTTGAAAGGAGGGTATAAGATGAACATCAACAAAAGCAAAACGAGGATAATGGAATGTAGTTGAATTAAGTCAGGTGATGCTGAGGGAATTAGATTAGGAAATGAGACACTTAAAGTAGTAAAGGAGTTTTGCTATTTGGGGAGCAAAATAACTGATGATGGTCGAAGTAGAGAGGATATAAAATGTAGACTGGCAATGGCAAGGAAAGCGTTTCTGAAGAAGAGAAATTTGTTGACATCGAGTATAAATTTAAGCGTCAGGAAGTCGTTTCTGAAAGTATTTATATGGAGTGTAGCCATGTATGGAAGTGAAACATGGACGATAAATAGTTTGGACAAGAAGAGAACAGAAGCTTTTAAAATGTGGTGCTACAGAAGAATGCGAAGATTAGATGGGTAGATCACATAACTAATGAGGAGGTACTGAACAGATTTGGGGAGAAGAGGAGCTTGTGGCACAACTTGACAAGAAGAAGGGACCGGTTGGTAGGACATGTTCTGAGGCATAAAGGGATCACAAATTTAGCACTGGCGGGCAGCATGGAGGGTAAAAATCGTAGAGGGAGACCAAGAGATGAATACACTAAGCAGATTCAGAAGGATGTAGGTTGCAGTAAGTACTGGGAGATGAAGAAGCTTGCACAGGATAGAGCAGCATGGAGAGCTGGATCAAACCAGCCTCAGGACTGAAGACAGCGACAACAATCATCCACTACTTTTAATATTTCATTTAAAAAGGCAAATATTGCTGACTGTGTTGACTTTCCAGCTCTGAACCTATGTTGTGAGTCTTTACCTTTTTTTCATAATTTTGCAACAGTGTGAGAAAACTGAAACAGGCCTATAGTTAGCAATTTCACACTTTGCATCCTCCTTAAGCAGAGGTGTTACTTTTGCAGTTTTAAGACTATTTGGAAATATACCACTCCCAAATGATGAATTAGCTCTGTCTGCTATTGGTTCCACAAGAAATGTTCCACTAGCTTTAATGACAGCATCTGGTATTTGCTCAGCACCCACAGAATATTTATTAGGCAATCCTTTAATGATTTTTGACAATTTCTCAGGTGCCATCAGATATGTGAATATTGCTTTTGCATGAATTTTTTGGGCTGACTACACTCTCTTACTCTCTGGATGTTTATCTACATCTACATCTACATGATTACTCTGCAATTCACATTTAAGTGCTTGGCAGAGGGTTCATCGAACCACAATCATACTATCTCCCTACCATTCCACTCCCGAACAGTGCGCTGGAAAAACAAACAGCTAAACCTTTCTGTTTGAGCTCTGATTTCTCTTATTTTATTTTGATGATCATTCCTACCTATGTAGGTTGGGCACAACAAAACATTTTCGCATTCGGAAGAGAAAGTTGGTGACTGAAATTTCGTAAATAGATCTTGCCATGACGAAAAACGTCTTTGCTTTATTGACTTCCATCCCAACTCGCGTATCATATCTGCCACACTCTCTCCCCTATTACATGATAATACAAAACGAGCTGCCCTTTTTTGCACCCTTTCGATGTCCTCCGTCAATTCCACTTGGTAAGGATCCCACACCGCGCAGCAATATTCTAACAGAGGACGAACGAGTGTAGTATAAGCTGTCTCTTTAGTGGACTTGTTCCATCTTCTATGTGTCCTGCCAATGAAATGCAACCTTTTGCTCACCTTACCCGCAATATTATCTATGTGGTCTTTCCAACTGAAGTTGTTCGTAATTTTTACACCCAGGTACTTAGTCGAATTGACAGCCTTGAGAATTGTAGTATTTATCAAGTAATCGAATTCCAATGGATTTCTTCTGGAACTCATGTGGATCACCTCACACTTTTTGTTATTTAGCATCAACTGCCACCTGCCACACCATACAGCAATCTTTTCTAAATCGCTTTGCAACTGATAATGGTCTTCGAATGACCTTACTAGACAGTAAATTACAGCATCGTCTGCGAACAACCTAAGAGAACTGCTCAGATTGTCACCCAGGTCATTTATATAGATCAGGAACAGCAGAGGTCCCAGGACGCTTCCCTGGGGAACACCTGATATCACTTTAGATTTACTCGATGATTTGCCGTCTATTACTATGAACTGCGACCTTCCTGACAGGAAATCACGAATCCAGTCGCACAACTGAGACGATACCCCATAGGCCCGCAGCTTGATTAGAAGTCGCTTGTGAGGAGCGGTGTCAAAAGCTTTCTGAAAATCTAGAAATACGGAATCAACTTGAGATCCCCTGTCGATAGCGGCCATTACTTCGTGCGAGTGAAGAGCTAGCTGCGTTGTACAAGAACGATGTTTTCTGAAACCATGCTGATTACGTATCAATAGGTCATTCCCTTCGAGGTGATTCATAATGTTTGAATACAGTATATGCTCCAAACCCCTACTGCAAACTGACATCAATGATATAGGTCTGTAGCTCGATGGATTACTCCTACTACCCTTCTTAAACACTGGTATGACCTGCGCAATTTTCCAATCTGCAGGTACAGATCTAGTGGTGAGCGAGCGGTAGTATATGATAGCTAAGTAGGGAGCTATTGTATCAGCGTAATCTGAAAGGTACCTAATCGGTATACAATCTGGACCTGAAGACTTGCCCGTATCAAGCGATTTGAGTTGCTTCGCAACCCCTAAGTTATCTACTTCTAAGAAACTCATGCTAGCAGCTGTTCGTGTTTCAAATTCTGGAATATTCCATTTGTCTTCCCTGGTGAAGGAATTTCGGAAAACTGCGTTCAATAAGTCCGCTTTAGCGGCACATTCGTCGGTAACAGTACCATCGGCAATGTGCAGCAAAGGTATTGACTGCGTCTTGCCGCTTGTGTACTTTACATACGACCAGAATTTCTTTGGATTTTCTACCAAGTTTCGAGACAATGTTTTGTTGTGGAACCTATTAAAGGCATCTCGCATTGAAGTCTGTGCCAAATTTCGCGCGTCTGTAAATTTTAGCCAATCTTCGGGATTTCGCGTTCTTCTGAACTTCGCATGCTTTTTCCGTTGCCTCTGCAACAGCGTTCGGACCTGTTTCGTGTACCATGGGGGATCAGTTCCATCTCTTACAAATTTATGAGGTATGAATCTCTCAATTGCTGTTGCTACTATATCTTTGAATTTGAGCCACATCTCATCTACATTTGCATAGTCAGTTCGGAAGGAATGGAGATTGTCTCTTAGGAAGGCTTCTAGTGACACTTTACCCGCTTTTTTAAATAAAATTATTTTGTGATTGTTTCTGGTGGATTTGGAAGAAACGGTATTGAGCCTTGCTACAACAACCTTGTGATCACTAATCCCTGTATCAGTCATGATGCTCTCTATTAGCTCTGGACCGTTTGTGGCTAAGAGGTTAAGTGTGTTTTCCCAACCATTTACAATTTGCGTGGGTTCGTGGACTAACAGCTCGAAATAATTTTCGGAGAAAGCGTTTAGGACAATCTCGGAAGATGTTTTCTGCCTACCACCGGTTTTGAACAAGTATTTTTGCCACCATATCGAGGGAAAGTAGAAGTTCCCACCAACTATAACAGTATGAGTGGAGTATTTATTTGTTACGAGACTCAAATTTTCTCTGAGCTGTTCAGCAACTATATCATCGGAATCTGAGGGTCAGTAGAAGGAGCCAATTATTAACTTAGTTCGGCTGTTAAGTATAACCTCCACCCATACCAATTTTCACGGAGTATCTACTTCAACTTCACTACAAGATAAACCACTACTGACAGACACAAACACTCCACCACCAATTCTGCCTAATCTATCTTTCCCGAACACCGTCTGAGACTTCATAAAAATTTCTGCAGAACTTATTTCAGGCTTTAGCCAGCTTTCTGTACCTATAACGATTTCAACTTCTGTGCTTTCTATTAGCGCTCAGGGACTTTCCCAGCACAACTACAACAATTTGCAACTACAATTCCGACTGTTCCTTGATCCAAGCACGTCCTGTATTTGCCATGCACCCTTTGAGATTACAGCCCACCCCGTATTTTCCCAAGGTATTCGAACCTAAGAAACTGCCCAGTCCATGCCACACAGCTTCTGCTACCCATGTAGCCGCCAGCTGAGTGTAGTATCAAATGCTGTACTGGGTTTGAGAAATAATGGTTGAATGCACAAGCCACTTACTTGTCTGGGGTCAGATAGCTTACTGTTATTCATAAACAGCTCTAAATTACTGAGATTGACTGACCTTGCATCCATTCCTCTTCTTATAATTTGCTAGGTTGATTTAGTTTTATTCTTGAAATTAGATATTTTTTGTCAATTTCTAGTTTTTGCAGTTTTGAAATAACTTGTGTTAGTATTTGTTTGTATCTTTTGAAAAAGGTAATAAAATCAGGACAAGTATTTGTTTGGAATACTCATACAATATCCTCTTATTTTGACATGGTATCCTTTCCCTTTAGTAATCCACTTGCTTTGTTTTTTGAATAGAGCTGAACATTCTTGTTTTCTTGGTAACAGCTATTTCAAAAAATGTTTAAATGTGGCCATAAATGAATGATATTTTTCACTGGTATCATTACAGTTGTATACTTCATTCCAATTTTCACTCTTCAGGAGAAAATAAAAATATTCCAATTTTTTGTATTGATAATCCTTACTATACATCTGATTGCCTTGAGTTTTGAGTTTCCTGCAATATTCATTGTAAGAATTTGTGCATTGTGATAACTAAAAACCTGTTTTCAACAGATGTACATGTATTTATCAAAATGTGGTCAACGACAGATAGAGGGGTGGTTGTTTTTTGAGGTGATTCAGTTACAGTTGAGCTTATGTTGAATGACGGTTGTAAATTTATAATATCAACTTTGAATTTATCGTATTTTGAGAAATTAATATTGAAGGCACTACATATAAATATATTTTACTTGGGAGAATGAATATTTTTCAAAAGTACCTCCCCATGATTATTAAATACTTCATTGTCTCCATCTGGTGACGTGCACAAAAAAAATAATAGTTGTATTTTGCCTTGATAATTCAACTATAGACATATCTGTATCTTTTCACTGGACAGATTATTACACTGTTGAATTCAATATTTTCTTTAACTTATACACAAAAAGTCCCACAACTCAATATTTTGATACCAAATATGCTTGGAATTCTGAATTGAGGAAGGTATGTTAGCTCTAACATATCTTGTTTAAGGCCGTGTTTGGTAAAGCATAGAGCAGAAATATCATTGAGATCTTTTAGCATTATTTCTGTTTCATTATGTTTATTTGTCAGTGACTGAACACTCTGATAGAGCAATTTGAAATTGTTGTTGTTGTTGTGGTCTTCAGTCCTGAGACTGGTTTGATGCAGCTCTCCATGCTACTCTATCCTGTGCAAGCTTTTTCATCTCCCAGTACCTACTGCAACCTACATCCTTCTGAATCTGCTGTGACTGGAATTCGAGTGCAGGAAAAGGGAGAGAAGGAAACATAGTAGGTGAATATGGATTGGGGGACAGAAATGAAAGAGGAAGCCGCCTGGTAGAATTTTGCACAGAGCACAACATAATCATAACTAACACTTGGTTTAAGAATCATGAAAGAAGGTTGTATACATGGAAGAACCCTGGAGATACTAAAAGGTATCAGATAGATTATATAATGGTAAGACAGAGATTTAGGAACCAGGTTTTAAATTGTAAGACATTTCCAGGGGCAGATGTGGACTCTGACCACAATCTATTGGTTATGACCTGTAGATTAAAACTGAAGAAACTGCAAAAAGGTGGGAATTTAAGGAGATGGGACCTGGATAAACTAAAAGAACCAGAGGTTGTACAGAGATTCAGGGAGAGCATAAGGGAGCAATTGACAGGAATGGGGGAAATAAATACAGTAGAAGAAGAATGGGTAGCTTTGAGGGATGAAGTAGTGAAGGCAGCAGAGGATCAAGTAGGTAAAAAGACGAGGGCTAGTAGAAATCCTTGGGTAACAGAAGAAATATTGAATTTAATTGATGAAAGGAGAAAATATAAAAATGCAGTAAGTGAAACAGGCAAAAAGGAGTACAAACATCTCAAAAATGAGATCGACAGGAAGTGCAAAATGGCTAAGCAGGGATGGCTAGAGGACAAATGTAACGATGTAGAGGCCTATCTCACTAGGGGTAAGATAGATACCGCCTACAGGAAAATTAAAGAGACCTTTGGAGATAAGAGAACGACTTGTATGAATATCAAGAGCTCAGATGGAAACCCAGTTCTAAGCAAAGAAGGGAAAGCAGAAAGGTGGAAGGTGTATATAGAGGATCTATACAAGGGCGATGTACTTGAGGCCAATATTATGGAAATGGAAGAGGATGTAGATGAAGATGAAATGGGAGATACGATACTGCATGAAGAGTTTGACAGAGCACTGAAAGACCTGAGTCGAAACAAGGCCCCCGGCGTAGACAATATTTCATTGGAACTACTGACGGCCGTGGGAGAGCCAGTCCTGACAAAACTCTACCATCTGGTGAGCAAGATGTATGAAACAGGCGAAATACCCTCAGACTTCAAGAAGAATATAATAATTCCAATCCCAAAGAAAGCAGGTGTTGACAGATGTGAAAATTACCGAACTATCAGCTTAATAAGTCACAGCTGCAAAATACTAACACGAATTCTTTACAGACGAATGGAAAAACTAGTAGAAGCTGACCTCGGGGAAGATCAGTTTGGATTCCGTAGAAACACTGGAACACGTGAGGCAATACTGACCTTACGACTTATCTTAGAAGAAAGATTAAGGAAAGGCAAACCTACGTTTCTAGCATTTGTAGACTTAGAGAAAGCTTTTGACAATGTTGACTGGAATACTCTCTTTCAAATTCTAAAGGTGTTGGGGGTAAAATACAGGGAGCGAAAGGCTATTTACAATTTGTACAGAAACCAGATGGCAGTTATAAGAATCGAGGGACATGAAAGGGAAGCAGTGGTTGGGAAGGGAGTAAGACAGGGTTGTAGCCTCTCCCCAATGTTGCTCAATCTGTATATTGAGCAAGCAGTAAAGGAAACTAAAGAAAAATTCGGAGTAGGTATTAAAATTCATGGAGAAGAAATAAAAACTTTGAGGTTCGCCGATGACATTGTAATTCTGTCAGAGACAGCAAAGGACTTGGAAGAGCAGTTGAATGGAATGGACAGGGTCTTGAAAGGAGGATATAAGATGAACATCAACAAAAGCAAAACAAGGATAATGGAACGTAGTCTAATTAAGTCGGGTGATGCTGAGGGAATTAGATTAGGAAATGAGGCACTTAAAGTAGTAAAGGAGTTTTGCTATTTGGGGAGCAAAATAACTGATGATGGTTGAAGTAGAGAGGATATAAAATGTAGGCTGGCAATGGCAAGGAAAGCGTTTCTGAAGAAGAGAAATTTGTTAACATCCAGTATTGATTTAAGTGTCAGGAAGCCATTTCTGAAAGTATTCGTATGGAGTGTAGCCATGTATGGAAGTGAAACATGGACGATAAATAGTTTCGACAAGAAGAGAATAGAAGCTCTCGAAATGTGGTGCTACAGAAGAATGCTGAAGATTAGATGGGTAGATCACATAACTAATGAGGAAGTATTGAATAGGATTGGGGAGAAGAGAAGTTTGTGGCACAACTTGACCAGAAGAAGGGATTGGTTGGTAGGACATGTTCTGAGGCATCAAGGGATCACCAATTTAGTATTGGAGGGCAGCGTGGAGGGTAAAAATCGTAGAGGGAGACCAAGAGATGAATTTGAAATTAGATACAGGAAATATATCGTTTCTTGCTTGACCATTTACCTCAGATTTTGCAGTAGTGTTTCCAATGCGAAAAAAATCATTTTTTCCAGAGATAGTAATCTTGGTGTTTGACTTATGGCTTGTTAGTTCCCGGGATGTGGGATTCTGCATTTCTTCTTTTGAGATGTTGCCAATTTGCACTGTATTACAATCGTTTTTCACCCAAATATCCATCAATGATGGTCTTGGTGCTGTATTTGTTGTTTTTGAATTCAGCTTGCAGTGTGTGTTTAAAAGAACTGCAGTTATAAGACGATGAATTTGCATAGATCTTGTAGGGTGGATTGCAAATGATTTTAAAACTAAATGTTGGCATTCACATAATGCTGCAAAACTAGATGAAGGAGCATTTGGTTTGAATAATTGTAAATCCACAGATACGTAAAAGGTTCACTGAACTTTAGTGAATACAATATCTGGTGAATAGTGTCTTTCCCAGCTGAGTATTGCATCTTGCTTTTCTTGAATCATTCCTTCTCTAACATGCCCATTTCAGTAATTATGTTTTTCCAAGCACCAGTAACAGGATGTAGCACTATATTATGTAAATGCTATTTCAGCCAAAATATTATTAAAAAGCCTTATTTTATTTTGGGGTGCAAAAATTATCTGATTTGTGGATAATAATAAATAATTTTTTTGGTTAAGCCTTTTGTAGAATGTGAGGCAAGGCCAAAATTTACAAATCATTACTGAAAGTTGATATTATTATTATTATTATTATTATTATTTACTTTGAATTATCATTTTATACAGACATTTTTTGTACAAGAAACAAAACCTATTTTCATAATTAATAATATTACAATGAAGAGACATGTAGTAATGAAGTAATGGTATGTAGTAATCAGCAACAATATACAATGATATAATGAATCCATGAAATATCAAGAGTTGTGTGTAGTGATGAAATGCAATGAAATACATGAAGTAATAATGATAAATAATGTGTGGAACAGTGACGATTAGGGACCTTGTCTTTGTAGTAGTATATTTTGTGAATGCACTCCTTCAGTTGACAGTTTGTAATAAAAGAATTTAATGATGAAGCAGACCTGAGTAGATAATGAAATATAAAAATGTGCAGGCAAACAAATGTGTTTTTGTTGTGGGGAGTAATTTATGCCACTGTGAGTAGTTAATTGAATGAAGTCCTAACTTATTAAATAGCTAATTGAATAGTTGTTGCATATTCTATTTTTATAGTAATATAAAATTTAATGAGTTCATGAAGTGACTAAAACTATGTATAGATGTTTCTGTTTGAATAATTTCTTGTAATAATGTTTTAGAAGAAAATATGTACTGATAATTAACCAGTTACAATAAATGAATCAAATATGTGGCATTCTGACAGGAAGAAAACACCTAAACAGTCATAGTGTCTGGAAAAATTAAACATTGGAATTTTAATAATTTTTTATTCTATTTCAAGAAAACTGAGTTACTGAGGACAGCTTCCAGCTCCTTAAATTACTTTGTGGAAACATTAGCATCACTGGCTACATAAAATGACTCAAAGTCTTTATCTCTAACAGTTGGTAGTAGCAGTTTAGCCCACTCTGTGACTCCAGTGCATTATTTCATGTATTCTTGTATGTATCGAGTTTGTATAAAATTAACTGTGTTGCATACCCCAAACCACCATGTCATTTATCATTCGCTATCACTACGTACCGGAGTTCCACAATTTAATTCATTATTATGGAAGACTTTTTATGTGTATAAATATGATACATACTCTACCCAGGATAATAATTACCTCTATTTCATCTACATCTACATAGTCACTCCATAAATCACACTTATGTGTTTGGCAGAGGATTCAAAATGAACACCTATATCTTTTTGTCCAAGCTATGATTTCCCTTATTTTATGATGATGATCATTTCTCCACATGTAGGTCATCTTCAGGAAAATATTTTCACGTTCAGAGGAGAAAGTTGGTGATTGAGACAATGAAAAATGCCTTTGTTTTAATGATGTCCACCCCAAATACTGTATCATGACAATGACACAATCTGCCTTATTTATCAATAATACAAATTCTGCTTTTCTTTGAACTTTCTTGATGTACTCTGTTAATCCCATCTGGTAAGGATCCCACATTGTGCAGCAGTACTCCAAAAGAGGACAGACAAGGGTAGTGTAGGCAGTCTCTTTAGTAGATCTGTTGCATCTTCTCAGTGTTCTACCAATAAAACACTGTCTTTGGTTCACCTTTCCCACAATATTTTCTATGTATTCTTTCCAGTTTAAGTTTTTCATAATTGTAATTCCTAGGTATTTACTTGAATTTATGGCTTTTAGATTTAACTAATTTATTGTGTAACCAAATTTTGAGAGATTCCTCTTAGCACTCTTGTGGATGACCTCATACTTTTCATTATTTAGGAACAATTGCCACTTTTTGTACCATACAGATACCTTTTCTAAATTGTTTTGCAATTTGTTTTGATCTTCTGATAAATTTACTGCATGATAAGTGATGGCATTCATAATGTTCAAACACAATGTCCCCACCTGGGGAAGTTCGGCTGCAAAGTTGCAAAGTCTTTTCAGTTTATGCCACACCGGGTGACTTGCGTGTTGATGCTGATGAAATGATGATGAGGGCAACAGAATATCAAGTCCCCGAGTGGAGAACTGAACACAGGCACACTGCATAGCAGTCAGATGTGGTAACCACTCAGCTAAGGAGGCAGACTACTGCACCATAAATAAAAAATGACAATCAATAAAAACCCATAGCAACTGGAATATCAACATGCAAAACAAAAATGCTATAAATTTATGTGCCAACCTAATATCTACATACATACTCCACAAGCCACTAAACAGTGATGGAAAAGAGTACTTTCTACCAAAATTGTCACTTTCCTGTCCAACACCATTTATGAGTTGAGTGAGAGAAAAATATCTATATGCCTTTCTATGTAACATAATCTCGATTCTCTCTTTCTGATGAACCCTACATAAGATATATCATGGTGGAAAAAAAATGATTTCATAGTCTTCCTCAAATAAAGTTTCTCTACATTTTGTGAGAACTGCATCACTTTTAATGATCTTGCTGCACTATTGTTTCCATTTTATGAATAATATTTTGACAGCTGGAACAGTCATCCTCTTCAGATGCTCAACATTGTGCCATTTTGTGTATTCACAGCCTGATCTCCAACCAAATTGTGAACTACTTACAGTCTTACCCCGTTATTTATTGGTGAGTTTTACGCCAGACACCCATTATGTCCTTTGATGCTCTTTTGTTTATCAAAGCCCACATTGATATTCCACAATGCGCACATGCTCTCAGTAATTCCCAGCTATGGTGGATGTGATGGCCAGTGAGATCTTATTGAATTGAGTGCCCAGCGCCAAGTCGTGTTTAAATTCAAGCTTCCATCCCTGTTTATTATGCTTCTGATTTATGTGTTTCGATACACTCCTTAATTATATTGTTCCAGAAACTTCGTGTTTCCACCACAATAATGGTCTGATTGTATTTCATTTCAAGGTAGTTCTTGGTGACAGCTGATTTGCTTTGTTTTTTTAGTTAAGTGCGATGCTGATGCTCTTCACATGGTCTGCCCCCACTTAAGACATGCCACATTCACATGGAATGTGGTACACACCCGGTCTGTACAGTCCTAGATCATCTTCAACATGGCAAATAAATCTTTTTATCATTATTGACACAATTGAAACATACAGGATGCCATTTTTCCTTAGGAATCTACTGATTTTTTCAGATTCTGGTCCAGCATGATGTAGAAATGTGATTCTTAGCTACTCTGTCTTAGTCTCAATCAATATCAAAATACAGTACAGGAAATAGAAACAAAAACTCAGCTGAATACCCACTGTTGATGAATCACACTGACAAAACATGAGAGATTATTCAAAAGGTTCCCATTACAGTTCCCCAAGCTTCTCTGCTATGCTTGCCCCCCCCCCCCCCCCCCTGCCTTTTGAACGATGGAACTTCTCATTGGTGGGGAGGCTTGTGGGCCTCAGCTATATAGATAGCTGTACCATAGCTGCAACCACAATGAGTGACGGGGTTATATGTTGTGACAGGGTTATCCATTGAGAAGCCAGACAAATGTGTGGTTACTAAAGAGGGGCACAGCAGACGTTTCAGTAGCTGCAGGGTCAATAGTTTGGACAACTGACTGATTTGGCCTTGTAACAACACCAAAAACAGCTGTTAAAGCAAACGACTGAAAGCAAGGGGAAACCATAGTTGTAATTTTTCATGAGGACATGCAGCTGTGCTGTACAGTTAAATGATGATGGCATCCTCTTGGGTAAAATATTCTGGAGGCAAAATAGTGCCTCATTCAGGTCTCCAGGCTGGGACTATTGAGGAGGATGTTGTTATCAGGAGAAATAAAACTGTCACTCTACAGATTGGAGCATGGAATGTCAGATCCCTTAATTGGCCAGATGGGTTAGAAAATTTAAAAAGGAAAATAAATAAGTTGAAGTTAAATACAGTGGGAGTTAGTAAAGTTTGATGGCAGGAGGAACAGGACTTGGGGTCAGATGAATATAGGATTCTAAAAACAAAATCAAATGGGGTAATCCAGGAATAGGTTTAATAATGAATAAAAAAATAGGAATGCAGATAAGCTACTGTGAACAGCATAGTGAATGCATTAGGAAAAGGAAGACAAGGAAAAATAGTAAGTGAATATTGACTGAAGGAAAAGAATGAAAGAGGGAGCCACCTGGTAGAATTTTGCAAGGAGTCTAATTTAAATTGTAGCTAATACCTAGCGTCTGGTTTAAGAATCATGAAAGAAGGCTGTATACATGGAACAGACCTGGAGACACTGGAAGGTTTCAGTTTGATTATACAATGGTAAGATGGAGATTTCAGAACCAGATTTTAAATCGTAAGACGTTACCAGAGGCAGATGTGGATTCTGGCCACAATTTACTGGTTATGAACTGTAGACTAAACTGAAGAAACTGCAAAGAGGTAGGAATTTAAGGAGATGGGACTTGGACAAACTGAAAGAACCAGAGATTGTAGAGAGTTTCAGAGGAAGCATTAGAAAAATGATTGACAAGGACAAGGGAAAGGAATACAGAAGAAGAAAAGTAGGTAGCTTCAGCAGGGGAGGTTCAAATTGGTACAAAGATGAGGGCTAGTAGAAATACATGGGTAACACAAGAGATACTGAATTTAATTAATGAGAGTAACTACAGTAAATGAAGCAGGTGAAAGGGACTACAAATATCCCAAAAAAATGAGACTGACAAAGTGCAAAATGGCTAAGCAGGAATGGCTGTAGGACAAATTTAAGGGTTTAGAAGCATATTTCATTAGGGGAAAGATAGATGCCAACTACAGAAAAATTAAGAAGACCTTTGGAGAAAAGAGAACCGCCTATAAAAATATCGAGAGCTCAGATGGAAAATCAGTTTTAAGCAAAGAGGGGAAAGCAGAATGGTGGAAAAAGTATATAGAGGGTTTATACAAGGGAGATGTACTTGAGGGCAATATTATGGAAATGGAAGAGGATGTAGATGAAGATGAGATGGGATATATGATACTACTTAAAGAATTTGACAGAGCACTGAAAGACCTAAGCCAAAACAAGGCCTCGGGAGTCGATAACATTCTGTTAGAATTACTGATAGCCTTGAGGGAGCCAGCCAAGACAGAACAGTTACATCTGCTGAGCAAGATGTATCAGACAGGTGAAATACCGCCAGGCTTCAAGAAGAATACAGTAATTCCAATTCCAGAGAAATCAGGAGCTGTTAGGTGTGAAAATTATTGAACTTCAGATTAAACAGAAATTCGTTACAGAAGAATGGAAAAACTGGTTGACACCAACCTCAGAAAAGGTCAGTTTGGATTCCAGAGAAATGTAGGAACATGCAAGGTGATACTCACACTACAGCCTCTCACAGAAGATAGATTAAGAAAACTCAAACCTACACTTACAGCATTTTTAGACTTAGAGAAAGCTTTTGACAATGTTGACTGCCTCTCACAGAAGATAGATTAAGAAAACTCAAACCTACACTTACAGCATTTTTAGACTTAGAGAAAGCTTTTGACAATGTTGACTGGTATACTCTTTTTCAAATTCTGAAGGTGGGACGGGTAAAATACAGGGAGTGAAAGGCTATTTACAATTTGTACATAAACTGGATGGCAGTTATACAAGTTGATGAGCATGAAAGTTGATGGGCCTATCCCCGACGTTATTCAATCTGTACACTGAGCAAGCAGTAAAGGGAACAAAAAAAAAAAAAAAAAAATTGGAGTAGGACTTAAAGTTCCGGGAGAAGAAATAAAAACCCTGAGGTTTGTCGACGACATTTGATGGGCTAGGTGATGCTCTAACATTTTTCGGATGACAAGAGACAGTGTGGTATTGAGTTGCAAGGCTCACATGTCTCTAAAATTAGTTAACTTTCACCTTGTGTATAGCTGATCCTCTTCTCTGGGTAATCAGCTATGTCTATCTCCCAAAAGCTTCTTCTCCGAAGACTATAGCTGGTTAGAGGAAATTATTAAATTACTTCTCTATTTTTTAAATAATTTGGGTACTCGTAGAATACTTTTCAGTTCAATCACTATATATTTTCAACTTTCACAGACACTAATTTCTGCAAACTAACTTATTTCTTGAACATTACACTCATTTACACATATTCATATAGCATACATGTGTCTTGCTTCATTCATAGCCAAGACATGAAGTAATTCAAAAGTCTCTAGTCTCCAGCAAGTCCAATACATAAATAAACACAGAAATCTATATTCAATTGTTCATTAGTCTTTTTACAATCAACAGAGACACTAAAGAGCACAGAATACTACATAAACGTTCCTTGTTCTTCTTGACCCGTACATGGAATCTCTGTGGACCGCACAGCAGGTACTTGTCTGCCGCCGTTCAGCTGCCAGGTTCATCTTTTTCTCGTAACTGTTTCTAGACCTCCACCTACAAATAGGCGTTGTGCAGTTCATTTCTCCTACTCACCTCTAAAATATTGGGTGTTCAAAACGGTGCAAGGCACAGTGGTTCTGGAATTTACTCTGAAATTCTCGAAGCACTACATATCCCCCAAATCTAACATGCGATATTTTATACAATCATTATGTAAATTTATATCACATACTGTTCTAACAGTATACATACTGTAGGGAAGCAGCCTACTCACGCCATAGTAAATTCACAGCAGTCTTTCCATTGTGTACCAGCCAGTCTGTTGTAACTAGCTCTGACGTATGTTGTGCAATACTTTAAAAATCAAATAAATAACCTGAAATGTTTCTAGCATGTCAGGAGTAATACTAAATTAATATGTGTTGAATATCAATTCGATAACTTTAGCCATTTTCGAAATTTGGACGTTTTTCTGTAAAAATCATTGGCGCAACAGAAAAGAGCTAGAAAGTTAAAATTTTATATTTAGATTCATCTTTCATAGTTATTTAATAAAAACAGTACTTTGGATTTCACAAATTAAAATTTTAGTGGAAATTCATGATTTTCTGGTTTTCGTCTCAAAACTTAAGGAAGCAAGATAGATTAAGTAGGCTAATAAATAAGGCTAGGATGTTTATATTTAAGTAGAATGGAGATCCGCTATCACCATAAGGATGTGAGAAGTTTCATTTGAATACCTATAAAACTATAGCGATAGCGTATCTCCAAAGGGCCAGTTCAGAGCTCGTCTACTGCGTGCAGTGTAACTAAATTAATTCTCTCGACCAAAATATTTACCTTAGCCACGTTAAACTTTTATTATGATTGCTTTCCTGTGTGCTGAATGCACATTTAAATTAAGAGCTTCATCGGCCATCAGCAAAAGAAGCTATGATTTATTCGGTAACTTAATGTGGTGCATTACTAGCCCAGCGGCTAGTCGGGAGAGCCGATTTGATCACGCGCTCCCTTAGCCGTCCGCACCGCGGCTTTATATATAAGAACGCTGCATGAGGAAGCAAGGCCCCAGTTCTCTCCAGACACTGAATAGCACACCATCTGCATCGGGAGTCGCGTCGTGTCGGTATCATTGCTATAAACAGCCTTGGATGCAGTATTAAGTTACTCGGTATACGCGTAACCATGAAATCATTTTCGAGTGATGTGTTAATTCTGGGATGATTTTAATTATCTATCTTCAGTTTGCGTATGTCGTATTTTCATGTGCCGTTGCGGGACAGACATTCTACCATTATTTAGCATGGCGTTTGATGAACATTATCATCAAATTATGGCGAGCATTCACTTAAACATTTAATTTGGACTGTTATAGTTGCATCAGCGCATTAGACTCTGAACTGCTCTGTTAGTCAGATTGTGTGGATTTTTCTTTTTCTTTTCAACTGTGACTTTCAGAATACAGAGAATTTTTAGAAAATCGTTTTTGATCATGAATCCCAGAAAATCTCCTAATTTCTCAGAGCTATAAGCTGCAGCTATAAGTGTGTTTCTCAGATGAAGTGGGCACTAGGAATTCTAATTACAGGCTTCACGTTTTGCTAATCACTTTCTGGTTACCAATATTGTAGTTAGAGAGCCAGTGTTGAGAACGGCAAACAACAGCATAAATAATAGGAACACTTATGTAACAATTAATTCCAACCAGCCACCCCACATATGGTTAAACGGCCGGGAAATGCATCTTTTCTACCAAACATTACATTAATATAAAACAATTCATTTCTACCCGCCGCCCCACATATGGTGCATCGGCCAGGAAATGCAGTGTTTCTACATTCAAACATTTTATATAACAACATTATTCCTAACCGCCACCCCACAATACCATCAGAGATCTTTGTACTCATTTAGAATAAACTCTAGCTAATCTTTCATTTATTCTACTCTCACTCTATTTTGACATCAAACTCGAATATTCAATGGTGACCTGGTAAGTTTTCCTAATATTTAGGATTTGTTAGGACTCTGACTCAATTTCCAATCACAAACTCCAGGTGTTCACGACATTTGAGTACTTTATTCATTATTCTTTACTCTAATTCTTTATAATGCTTCTTTATTATGCAATGGTCTTATTATGTATAAACTTTTTGTAACCTTGAGGAATTAAGGGCAAAATAAAGGTGTTCCAATTGACACTCATAAAACATAATAATGCTAGTGGAGTATAGAATTCAAATTTACCAGAATAATTTCTACAAAATGTTGTGACTTTAGTCACAATACTGCCCTTTCCCCTTTAGAAACAGTACCTAGACCTCACATACAAGTTGATCCTATAAGTACCCTTTCCCCTTCCGTTTTGGTAGCTATGCCACATTTTTAATTCCTATTTTCCTATGGTACTGGTCAATCCCCTTCTTGGTGCCCCTGTCTGCACAGTATAGGTCGGCCTTTCTTAGGTCTGCCTATCTGCTCTTTTCATCCAATACATGCTGGGTGCAACCCCCCCCCCCCCCCCCCCCCCCCCCCGCCCCCCTCCCTTGCCCTTCTTGAGTAGGTCTCATTGTTCATTGCCCTAGTATACACCTTTGTGTACACTATAATTAAATATTACCTGGTAAAATTGAAATCTACTTCACACTTCACACTCTCTTTTTCATACTTCTTTTTTATATCCTAGAGTCTTCTATTACTCATCCACTTCTACTTTTCCAGTATCTACTTCATGCTTACATAGATTATTCAATATACAGGGTGGTCCATTGATCGCGACTAGGCCAAATATCTCACAAAATAAGTGTCAAACAAAAAACCTACAAAGAACAAAACTTGTCTAGCTTAAAGAGGGAAACCAGATGGCATTATGGTTGGCCCGCTAGATGGCACTGCCATAGGTCAAACGGATATCAACTACGTTTTTTAAAATAGGAACCCCCATTTTTTATTACATATCCATGTAGTAAGTAAAGAAATATGAACGTTTTAGTTGGACCAATTTTTTTTGCTTTGTGATAGATGGCACTGTAATAGTCACAAACATATATCTCACAATTTTAGACAAGCAGTTGGTAACAGGTAGGTTTTTTAAATAAAAATACAGAACATAGGTACGTTTGAACATTCTATTTCGGTTTTTACAATGCGATACATGTACCTTGTGAACTTATCATTTCTGAGAACGCATGCTGTTACAGCATAGTTACCTGTAAATACCACATTAATGCAATAAATGCTCAAAATGATGTCCGTCAAACTCAATGTGTTTGGCAATACGTGTAACAACATTTCTCTCAACAGCGAGTAGTTCGCCTTCTGTAATGTTCACACATGAATTGACAATGCTCTGATGCATGTAGTCAGGCATTGTCGGTGGATCATGATAGCAAATATCCTTCAACTTTCCCCACAGAAAGAAATCCAGGGACGTCAGATTCGGTGAACGTGCGGGCCATGGTATGGTGCTTCGACGAGCAATCCACCTGTCATGAAATATGCTATTCAATACCACTTCAACAGCACGTGAGCTATAGGCTGGACATCCTTCATGTCGGAGGTACATCGCCATTCTGTCATGCAGTGAAACATCTTGTAGTAACATCGGTAGAACATTACATAGGAAATCAGCATACATTGCACCATTTAGATTGCCCTCGATAAAATGGGGGCCAATTACCCTTCCGCCCATAATGCCACCCCATACATTAACCCGCCAAGGTCGCTGATATTCCACTTGTTGCAGCCATCGTGGATTTTCCATTGCCCAATAGTGCATATTATGCCAGTTTACGTTACCGCTGTTGGTGAATGACGCTTCGTCGCTAAATAGAATGTGTGCAAAAAATTTGTCATCGTCCCGTAATTTCTCTTGTGCCCAGTGGCAGAACTGTACACAATGTTCAAAGTCATCACCATGCAATTCCTGGTGCATAGAAATATGGTACGGGTGCAATCAATGTTGATGTAGCATTCCAAACACCGACGTTTTTGAGGTTCCCGATTCTCACGCAATTTGTCTGCTACTGATGTGTGGATTAGCCACAACAGCAACTAAAACACTTACTTGGGCAACATCATTTGTTGCAGGTCATGGTTGACATTTCACATGTGGCTGAACACTTCCTGTTTCCTTAAATAATGTAACTATCCGGTGAACTTGGATGATGTCGTCCAGGATACCGGGCAGCATACAAAGCACACATCCGTTGGGCATTTTTCACAATAGCCTTACATCAACACGATATCGACCTTTTCCACAATTGGTAAACGGTCCATTTTAACACAGGTAATGTATCATGAAGCAAATACCATCCGCACGGGCGAAATGTTATGTGATACCATGTACTTATACGTTTGTGACTATTACAGTGCCATATATCACAAGGCAAAAAGAGTGGTCCAACTAAAACATTCATATTTATTTACGTAATACATGAATATGTAATAAAAAATGGGGGTTCCTATTTTCAAAAAATGCAGTTGATATCCGTTTGACCTATGGCAGCACCATCTAGCGAGCCAACCATAGCGCCATCTGGTTTTTGCCTTCAATCTAGATGAGTTTCATTCTTTGTAGTTTTTTCGTTTGATGCTTACTTCATGAGATATTTGGTCTGGTCACTATCAATGGACCACCCTGTATAATATGCTTACTTAGGTTATCCTACAAGTTATCAGAATATTTGTTAGACTGACCCCTCTGGTTATGTTCTCTTTCCTTATTCATGCTTCCTACTTGGGTACACTCAATGTAAAATTATCATAATTTTTATATCCTTATGTACTTATGTGATAGTTCTTATACATATATTTCCTACATGTACATATTAATAAACAGCTACATGATAGTTTTTCCAAGTAACTACGCAATACAGAACCATCACAATAATCAACCGTAAGTGCATATTTCTCTATGTGAACATTCTGTCCCCCCTAAAACATTTGATGGTTCTCACATCCTTTTAATCTGCACTTTCATTGTTTGCGTCTTCGTGTTATTGTGTATGTATGTGGAAGCGTGTTTGTGTAGCCTGATTCTTTGGCCTACTTATATGAAATATGTTGAAGGTTATTGGAAACCATGGAAAATAAGAAGGACTTCAGTGCTAGAAGTACATGCATATGGAAAGAGGGACAGATAGACCAGTACTCAGATGAGAAGTAAGAAAGGAAAAAGTAGAAATGATTGCTAAGATCAAAGAAGAGAAAAAAGATAGCCCCGAAGACAGGAAACATTTCCCATCCCCCTTCCCCAGGATCCCTACTTCTCTGGTACTTGAGTGAGAGGCCAGAGTAGGTATGATGTTAAACGTCTCCTACAGAATGGAGATTCTCACCTTCACCTTTGAAGTCCCCGAAGGAAAATCTTAGGAACTCCTATCAAATGGTAAATGGTGAAGAAATAGTCACACTTGTCTGTGAGGGTTGTCTGAAAAGTGCAGTGTGTGTTTAGTGTTAGTCATGCTTCTACTTACACTACCCACCCCTTCCAAAACTAATATAAACCCTCCAATCCACTTCACATCTCATAAAAGGTATAAAATGTTCTGTAAAAACAGAAAATTATACACTATGATAACAAAGTTGTTTAGTCATTCAGTTTATACTATACTTTTATACACACATAAAATCCTCTATTCAGTTTATGTCATCTTGACATCACTCTGTTTAAATAGTACCATCATATTTTACTTTCCACTAATATAACATTCTATTCGTTTCACTTCATGTCTAGAGATCAATGTTCATCCATGATTCTCTTAAATTGGTCTCAATCAGGAGTTAAAGTGGGAAAGGAAAGACATGCACCTAGATGCTTTGGTACAGGGTTCATAGTAGACAAGAGAAACGAGGATGGCATAACTGAAATGAAGAGCAGGTCAGAAAGGATATCAACACTGACTTTTCAAGCAGGGAACAAAAAGTATACAATAATAAATGGACTTGCACCTACAAATGACAAGAACAGGAAAGACAAGAAAGTTGCTGATAATTTCTGGGAAGAACTAGATGATACACTGAAAAACATACCATATAGACTTGTAAAGATACTAGTAGGAGATTATAATGCACAGATTGGAAGAGAGAAGCAACATAAAGGAGTAGTGGGCGAGTACCCTGCACACCAGCGGATAAACAAAAATGGAGAAAGACTAATTGAACTGTGTTGAGAACACAAAATGAGATTGATGACAACACACTTCAGGGCCAAACCGTGTAAGAAAAAGACATGGGCAAACCCATGCACCCGCCTTGGGGAATTCCAAATTGACCACATAGCAATCATCTGGACAAATGCTAAAGAGATCATGAACACAAAAGTCAGGAAGAACACAAGAATGGAATCGGATCACTATCTTACAGAAGTTAAGTGCCTTTGGATTCCAAACAGGGACAGACTGCCACAGATGAATAGAAGAACAGAAAACATAAAGGTAGACAGAGACAAATTAAGACACACTCGATCCAGATATGAGGAAGGAATTGAATCATTCAATGAATGGGATGACATGAAGCGAAATACGGCAAAACAGGCTGAACTATGTGGGAAGGAAGAAAAGAAACGGAAGCACTGGTGGTGGGACAAGGAATGTGAGGAAGCGTAGAGACTCGCAAGAAAGCCTGGAGAGACTGGAGCAGCAAGATGGACCCAGAAAAATGGGAAGTTTTCTTAGGAGTGAGAAAGGAAGCAGCCAGAACAATAAGATGGACCAGAAGACAAAAGATGAAGCAGGAACTGGACAAGATTGAGACCAACTTCAGGAAAAAACAACAGCAGACACTTTTTCGAGAAATTCAAAAAGAGTCTGATCGGATACAAGGGTAGAGAACTGTTTATAAGAGATAAGAAAGGGGAGCTGGCTGTCAGTGCGAAGGAGAACTGTCGAATTTTTGCAGAGCACTTTCACAACCAGCTGAACTGTGAACCACCTGAAGAAGAGCTGGAACTGGGGACTGACAATGAAGAGAGAGAGCCATGCCCTCCAACCAGGGATGAAGTCGCACATGCCATAAGCGATCTGAAGAATAATAAGGCAACTGGAGAAGATGGTATAGCAGCCGAGATGATAAAGTGGGGAGGCAACAAAGCAATAGACAACATGACCAACATAATTCACCAGATCTGGAGATCAAAGAAGTTTCCAGAAGGAAGGAAGAATGCAACTGTAATACCAATACACAAGAAGGGGGACAAGAGATATGCAAACAACTACAGAGGAATATCGCTACTAGAGGTCGGATACAAGGTGCTGTCAAAACTATTGCTCAAGAGAGTAGAAGAACAGGTAGAAAGTACAGTTGGCGACTACCAAGCGGGATTCAGGAAGGGCAGAGGTTGTGTAGAACAGATATTTATCCTGAAGCAACTGATAGAACATAGGGCCTTAAAAAACAAAAAGACAGTAATAACCTTCGTGGACTTCACAAAGACATATGACTCCATCGACAGACAGACTCTTGTTAGTATCCTGAAGAACAGAGGACTTGATGGAACTACACAAGAACTCATAAAAGAAATTCTGACAGACACAAAAGCAATGGTGAGATTCAGAGGAGTACTGTCAGAAGAATTTGAGATCAAGACTGGTGTTAAACAGGGAGATGGATTGTCACCATTGTTGTTCAATATAGCACTGGACGAAGTGATCAGGCAGTGGAGAGCAATAAATGAGGAAATGGGAATACCAAAGACCCATGTGGGGGACAAAAAGGACAACGGGGCTCAAGTGGACTGCCTAGCCTTTGCAGATGACATAGCAATAGTAAGTGGGACAGAAGAAGACGCAAAGACACAACTCGACAACTTAAGTAAGGTAGCCAGAAAGGTGGGACTGAGGATCGCCTATAACAAGACAAAGACATTAAAGACCACTGCAGACTGGGAAACACCGGAAGGCACTGTGCAAATGGTGGACAAATTTAAATACCTGGGAGAATTTATAACAGGAAGGAACAGGAGCAAGGAGGGAATAACAGAGAGGATAAAGAAGATGAGGTCAGCCTTCTGCATGACGAGAGAGGTATACAATAAAAATAATATATCCACAGATGCAAAGATAAGCCACTACAAGGCAACAGTGAGGAATGCAGTAATATATGCTGCTGAGACAGTGACACTAGGAAGAAATGGGGCAGAGCAACTAGAGAGAGAAGAGAGGAAAATACTGAGAAAAATACTAGGTCCCAAAAGAGGTGGAGAGAGGTGGATGCGAAGACCTAGGGAAGAATTGTACCGGAACATGAGAACAATATCCGGGGAAATCAGACTCAAAAGGGCAAGGTTTGCTGGGCATGTAGTTAGGATGAGTATGGACAGAATGACGAAGAGAGTGTGGGAAACAACAGGGAGGACAAGGGGAAAGACAGGAACCAAGCGGATTGTTGAACTTCGGAAGGACTGGTTGGAATTGGGGATCAAGGTCGAAGGAAAGGAAAATTGGAGGAACAAATATACACCGACAAATATGCTGGAGATCAATGACAGAGAAGAATACAGGAAATGATTAGAATTTCACCAGTGGAGCTGCCAGGAGAAACGGAAACTGAAGATCTTGGAAGAAGAGAGGGAGAGGAGAAGAGAGAGAATGAAGAGGTTCTGAGAGAAGAAGAGAAAAATGCAGTCCACGAAGG
The DNA here is from genome assembly GCF_023864345.2 of Schistocerca serialis cubense. NCBI lineage: Eukaryota > Metazoa > Arthropoda > Insecta > Orthoptera > Acrididae > Schistocerca > Schistocerca serialis. Next base: position 320,917,910 of record NC_064642.1, on the reverse strand, counting down.
GACTATCCGTGGTCCTACAGAGGCCGTAACGCAAGAAGAAGAAGATACAACTTAATATGCTTACACCAACACTCTTTGAGGACAAAATGTATGATACTCCTCCCTTCCCCTTCAGAGTTGGTCCAAAGAAATCCGATGCTGTAAGATCGTGTAATGCCTTAGGAATGACTGGATACATTTTATGTCTAATGTGAGTGTTACTCTCTTTTACTTTCTGACAGGTTCCACAAGTTCTAATCAGACATTCTAAATTATGCCCTAGCTTTTTGAAATAATAGAACTTGTTCATGTGGGCTATATACCTTTTATTCTGAAGTGTCCATACCCTGTTTGGACATACCACACAATTTTGTCCTCCACCAACTTCGGGATGCATAAACACCACCATCGAGGTGTTATACTGTCTCTCCAAAATAAATTATTCAATATAACCTTCCATTTCTCTGCTTGATTAGGAGGTAAAGACTTTCTAATCCACATAGCATATATTTCTGTAAAGTAGGGATCATGATGGATGTTGTTGGTTATTCTTTGAGCCATTTCTTGTACCCTGTTGTGTGAATATTTACTGTCACAAAATTAATTGCAAAAATTATGCCAGGTCCTTCTGTATGTTTTATCTCTTTCATATCTACATGTAATCTAGACAAAGCATCTGGCATAATATTTTCAGAACCTTTTACATACTGTATTTTAATGTCATATTCCTGTAGGAACAAGATCCACTGCATTAATCTACTATGTGATAAGCGACTACTCATTAAAAAAGATAGAGCTTGATGATCCGTGTATACATGGATCTATGACCCCAATACTCTGTGGCTGTATAGTTTAATTCATGTTTGTTAAGACTTCAGCTAGCAAAAGTTATAGATCAGTCATTTGTACTTTCAAGACCTCACTCCCCTTGGAAAAGTTCTGCTGCTATACCATAGTTTGATGCATCTGTTGAAATTCTAAATGGCTCATCTATAAATGGATGGTGTAGTATAGGTGATTCTACCAGCGCTTTTTTTCACATTTTCAAATGCATAAATGGCCTCTTGGTCCCACATCCACAGTATTCCCTCCCTCAATATATGTAAGTGTCTTGGGTCATTCAGCTCTTGACTTTGTATATATCTTCTATAGTATCCAACCATGCCAATTAATCCCTTCAATTGTCTTATGTTTTTAGGTAGTGCACACTCCTTAATAGCTTACATGCATTCTGGATCTGGTCTAATCCCTTGCACCCCTACAATATGCCCTAAAATCTTAAGCTCTTGCCTCACAAAATGCGATTTGGATAGTTTTACTGTAATACCTTTTTCTTTAAACCTTTTCAGGGTTTTACACTCAAGGTCAGGCAATGCTCTTCCCAGGTAGATGAGATTACGAGTATGTCATCCACATATATTATTAAATCCTTTAACAACCCCCTTCCTAAATACCTCGTCCAGTGCACGTATAAATACAGATACCAAGATATTTAGTCTGAATGGTAACAAATTAAAATGATATGATTTCCCATCAAATAGAAACACTGTATATTTCTTTGATTCAGGGTATAACCTAATTTGCCAATATCCATCAGTCAGGTCCATCGTGCTAAAATACCTTGCTTTCTCAAATTTGGACAATAATTCATTGATGCTAATGGGTCTGGCTGGTTCAAATGGCTCTGAGCACTATGGGACTCAACTGCTGAGGTCATTAGTCCCCTAGAACTTAGAACTAGTTAAAGCTAACTAACCTAAGAACATCACAAACATCCATGCCCGAGGCAGGATTCGAACCTGCGACCGTAGCGGTCTTGCTGTTCCAGACTGCAGCGCCTTTAACCGCACGGCCACTTCGGCCGGCCGAATGGGTCTGTTTCGCTCCATCTCTACATGCATATTCAAAGCACATGCATCTAGCACTAATCGCACACCTCCTGTAGCCTCTTTTAACTACTACCAAGGGATTATTCACGATGCTAGAGCTACGTTCTATTATGTTATTGTCGATCATCTTGTCAATTTCTTCCTTAATGGCCTCTTTTAGACTTACCTGTATTGGATATGGCTCACAGAAAAATGGAGTACTATCTTTGAGTTTAAATTTACATATATAATCACTAATACTACTGGAATAATTGGAAAATACTTCTTCATATTCCATTAGAATCTTATATAAATCTAGTTTTTGTTCACTGGTTATTATTGGTGATTCACTTACTTCGCCCTGTATGTCCACACAGTGTGATTTGTAACTTACCTTTTCAATCTCTGGTGACAATTGTGCTGTCACTGTTAATCGTAGACACTGATTCTCAGTTGTTTGTTTACCAACATAGCTGTCCGTTGCAAATTGTACACAATATTTGTAGTCACCATTACCAAAATAAAGAAGAATCACCTCAAAATTCAATATGACATTAAATTATGATAGCCAATATAGGCCAAACAACACATCCCTACTGATATTTTCTACTACTAATGGTGTCTGACGAAATGGGATATTCCCAATATTGCAGTTCACCTGGGTCTCATGTTTTACGACTGTGCTCTTTGTTCCAATAATAACTACTAAATACACTCCCATTACTGGTAATACCAGTAAGTGGTGTTTAGTTCATAATGTGCTAAAGAATGTTCTAGACATCAGTGACACCTCACTCCTGGAATCTATAAAAAAAGTTAACTTCAAAATCTTCCACTTTTCCTAGTATTATTGGTTGTGGATTAATGGTAGTTAAGCTCAGTTCTTCCAGTAACAACCACTCTTTGGTGGGTATTTTATGTGTGAAATTAACATACTTATTATAAACTAGGCCTCCTAATGCATTTCTACAACCTGGGCGCTGGCCCTGGATCCAGATCGCACTACGTTTTCCTCGTTACTGGTAATCACTGGTTGGTTACCAAATCAGGGTATTACATTACCACTTTGTACACTATTACTGCTTGGTACAAATTATTGTGACATTACTGGGCCTATATTCGATGCTTCTTTTGGTAATTTTCATTACCCTTATTCCAGTTACATTGGTGCACTCTAGCTAAGTTGGCCTCATGTCTCTTAAAATTACTATTACTATTAATACTACCTGTTCCGTAATTCTGATTTTCACTTTGATGTACATCTTCATTGTGGTCTTAGTTTAAGGGATCAAGTGCATCTATAAAAGATAGTAGTTCTTCTATTGTTTTCCACCCACTACAAAGTATATCTTTCCTGGCATAAATGGGTAAACGTCTTATTAGAATTCAAACTAACCCTTCTTCCTCCATGGGCTTATCTAAGTACTTTGCATGTGGTAAATACCAGTCAAAATACTTTCTCATCACACCCCATGTACTGTTATAATAGACGTTAAACCCTAACCACCACCACCACCACTGTTATAATACTTAGGGTCCCACAAATCAGATATAAATTTTTCTTTGGCACTTGCTGACCAATATTTCTCCTTAAACTTTTTCTGGAAATCTGCCCAAGATGAAAAGTTCTCGATGTTGACTGTGCCCCACTCTGAAGCTTCCCCTAAAAGGTACCCTACCACAAATTTGATCTTCTTTGAATCTTCCCAGTTTTTTCAGAAAATGAGTAGGATGTACTTCCCCATCTGGCTTAAAGTTTAGAAACTGTCTGGCTAGTCCAGAATTTGCTCCCCATTGTAAATCTGCCATCACTTCACTAGATAATACTACATTTGGTGTAGCCACTCTATTATCTACTTTGCCTGCTTAAATTTGAATTCCTTCCACAATTCATCTACATCCTTCTTGGTATTACTAAGTTAGGAAGATAAGATTGGAGATATGTTGTCGGAGGTTACTCTCACGGCAACTTTTCTGTCTATCATCTCTTCTACTTGTTCCTCCAGATTACGGATATTTATTATGTCTGAAGTAGCTAGTTTCTCTTTAAAATTTCTTTCCATGTTGTCTACTCCCATGTTAACACCTGCAATTTGCGATTGGACTATAGGAATTAGTTTGTCCTGCTTTTCAACATTTTCCTTTAAAGTGTGTAAACTTTGTTTTACAGCATCAAATGTAACATTACATACACTTTGAAGTGATCCTTTTTTGCTCAGTTCAGACTCTACACTATTACATTTATTTTCAATATCAAACTCTAGTTTCTTTGCCAAATCTTGAAATTGGTTACGCTGTGTCTGACAAAAGTCAGCGAACAGCTGATTGACATGACTACTTAAAGAGCTAGTTAATTCACCTTTCAAGTCTATCTTAAAATTTTCGAGTAGTGGTTAAAATATCAATTTCAGTCTTCAAATTACCCAACTGGCTAAATTCCTTATTTTGTTCATCTACTTTTGCACTTAACAATCCTAAAGTCTTATTCTGAACGTCCAATTTATTATTTACTTGAATATTCACTGTGTCTATTTCTCTACTTAAATTAGCACTCTGTGCATCTAGCTTTTCACTTAAAGTTCCACTTTGTGCTTCTAGTTTTTCACTTAAATTCGCACTCAGTTGATCTCTCAAGGAAGCATTTTGAGCATTTAAATTTTTACTTAGAGTAGTAATTTGAGCATTTGGCTCTGTTCTTACTGAGTCTAACTTGAGACTTAGTTCTTTCATTAAATTTGCTACTTCAGCCCAGTCTGGCATTTCCTTATTCACTGTCATAGCCATGGTTGGTTATGCTAGTTGCTGTTCTTGATGCATAATTTTATTGATTTTAGTAATCATCTAAAAGAAAATTCGTCACTGAGTACAATAACTACGCTAACAGTTAATCATTCAACAGTTCCTTCAACTTCACCAAACAATTATTGTTTTTCACTCACCTGGCATAGAGTTCTAGCTGCATTGGTGAGCAGATGTGTAATCAGCACCAGTGGACAGCACTGGGGCCGATGGCATCGAATGTTGGTTTCAGTGTCGTCGTCGGTGAGCAGATGTGGAGTCAGAACTGATTAGCAACAGCTGGTGCAGTCGGCGTCAGTGGCTGGTTACTGCATCAGCATCTTCTTGTTTCAGTCTTGAAATTCCTGTTTTCTTCAGGTCCTATCACTTGGGTCGCCACATTCTAATGTTTTTCGGATGACAAGAGACAGTGTGATATTGAGTAACAAGGCTCACATGTCTCTCAAATTAGTTAACTTGTATGTTGTGTGTAACCGATCCTCTTCTATGGGTAATCAGCTACATCGGTCTCTCCAAAGCTTCCTCTCCAAAGACAATAGCTGGTTAGAGGAATTTATTACACTACTTCTCTACTCTTGAAATAATTTGGATACTCGTAGAATACTTTTCAGTTCAATCACTTTAAATTTTCAACTTTCACAGACACTATCTTCTGCAAGCTAACTTATTCCTTAAACAACAGACTCATTTACACATATTCAAATAGCATACATGTGTTTTGCTTTGTTCATAGCCAAGACTTGAAGTAATTCCAAAAGTTTCCAGTCTCAAACAAGTCCATTACATGAATGAACACAGGTAATACATTCAGTTGTTCATTAGTCTTTTTACAATCAACAGAGACACTAAAGAGCACAGAATACTATATAAACTTTCCTTGTTCTTCTCGACCCATACACGGAAACTCTGTGGACCATACAGCAGGTACTTGTCTGCCGCTGTTCGGCCGCCGGGTCCACCTTCTTCTCATAACTGTTTTTAGACCTGCACATACAAATAGGCGACGTGCAGTAGGACACATTCATTTCTCCCACTCACCTCTAAAATATCGGGTGTTCAAAATGGTGGAAGGCCTAGTACTCCTAGAATTTACTCTGAAATTCTCGAAGCACTACAATGCTTGTGACCAGACTGGAATAGGTGGTGGGGGTGGAGGTGGAGGGAGGATGTATGGGACATGTCTTGTATCTAGGTCTAGGAATATGAGCCCTGGGGCAAGAGGGTGGGAGCAGGGGTTGTGTAAGGATGGATGATGATATTATGTAGGTTCGGTGGGTGGAGGAATATCACTGTGGGAGGGATGGGTAGGATAATGCGTAGGTCATTTCTCATTTCAGGACATCATGAGAGGTAGCCAAAACCATGTGATGAGAATTTGATTGTTCCAGTCCTGCATGGTACTGAGTCACAAGGGGAATGCTCTGTTGTGGCCAGACAGTGGGACATTGAGAGGTGATGGATGACTGGAGAGGTAAAGCACAAGAGACCTGTTTTTGTACAAGGTTGGGAGAGTAATCACACTCTGTGATGGCCTTAGTGAGACTCTCAGTATATTTCAAGAGGGTCACTTGTGACTACAGATGCGACCACCATGGGTGGCTAGACCGCATGGAAGGAACTTATTGGTATCTAGAATGGGTGGCAGCTGTTGAGAAGGAGGTAGGTATGTCTGATATGGACAGAGGTACTGATGTAGCCATCTTCGAGGTGAAGGTCAAAATTGAGAAAGGGTGCTTGTTAGGTTGAGTAAGGTCAGGTGCAGCAATTGGGGGAGAAGGTGTTGAGGTTCCGAAGGAATGTGGATAAGGTGTCCTCACCCTCAATCCAGATCATGAAGATGTCATCAGTAAATCTGAACCAGGTGAGGGGTTTGGGATTCTGGCTGTTTAGAAAGGATTCCTTTAGATGGCCCATGAATAGTTTGGCATAGAATGGTGCCACGTGGGTGCTCATAACCATGGCCCAGTACGTAATGCCTTCAAAGAAGAAGTAATTGTGGGTGAGAATATAGTTAGTCATGGTGATTAGAAAGGAGTTGTTGGTGTGGAATCCATCAGGCATTGGGAAAGGTAGTGTTCAATAGCATTAAGGCCATGGGCATTAGGAATGTTAGTGTAAAGGGAAATGGCATCAATAGTGATGAGCAGTGAACCATGCGGTAAAGGGACAGGAACTCTGGAGAGTTGGTGGAGGAAATTGTTGGTATCTTTTATATAGGAGGATTCGGTTGAAGGTGTTGGTCTATGAGAGCAATCTCAGTGGGGGCACAGTAACTGACCACAATGGGGCATCCTGGGGGGTTGGGTTTACGGACTTTAGGAAGCATGTAGGACTTCGAGGAGTGGTAGGGGTGAGCAGAGAGATGGATTGCAGGGAGAGGTTCCCAGATACGCCTGATGGTTTGAGAAGTGACTGGAGATCCTATGGGATTTTTGGAATGGGTTGACTGTGGCAAGTTTGTAGGTGGATGTATCTGACGGATGGCAGGGTCCTTCTGCCAGATAATCCTTGCTGTTCAAAACAACAGTGATAGAGTGTTTGTCAACAGATAGGATTTATAAGCTGGGGATCTGTTCTTAGGTGGTGGATTGCAGTTCTTTCGACAGATGTAAAGTAGTTAGTATGTTGATGGATTTGGGAAATGTTGGTGAGGCAAGATTCGAAGTCACGAAATTATGTAAAGTTAACAGGGGGTGATTTAGGGACACTGGGGATGGATCATGGTTGGGTGGAGGACTGAACTGAATCAGGAAGGGTTCAACACTGGTCTTTGATTGAGTCTGGCTTTTAAGGTTGATAGTGAAAAGTGTCTCCAATGTAGGGGCCAGGAGATGGAGAGTAGGTCTAAAGCTAGGCAGAAATCTCCTTCTCCGAACACCTTCAGCCAACTACCCGCAACCTATCCTCCTACACAAAACATACCAACCTTTTCCTCCACCAACTCTCCACAGTTCCTATTGCTTTACCACAGGTTGCCGTGTTCATCACTACTGATGCTACCGCCCTTCATACCAACATCCCCAATGCCCACGATTTACCACTATTGAACACTACCTTTCCCAATTCCCCATGTACTCCAAACCAACAACCTCCTCCCTAGTCGCCATGACCAAATATATCCGCACCCACAATTATTTCTACTTTGAAGATGTTACCTACAAACAAATCTAGGACACAGCTATGGGCACCTGCATAGCATCATCATTTCCCAACCTATTCATGGGCCATCTAGAGGAATCCTTCTTGAACATCCAGAATCCCTAACCCCTCACCTGGTTCAGATTCATTGTGACATCTTCATGATCTGTATCGAGGGTGAGCACAACTATCCACATACCACCTATCCCATACATGCTCCCACAACCACCACCAGTACCACCACCAACACCACCACCTGCTCCAGTCTGGTCGCAAGCATCACCTATCCCATCAAAGGCAAAGCTGCCTGTGAAACCAGTCATGTGATTTACAAGCTAAGCTGCAAGCACTGTGCTGCATTCTACATGGGAATGACAACCAACAAGCTGTCTATCTGCATGAATGGCCACTGACTAACTATGGCCAAGAAACAATTAGGCCACCCCGTTGCTGAGCATGCCACCCAACATGATGTTCTTCATTTCAGTAATTGCTTCACAGCCTGTGCCACTGGATCCTTTCCACCAACACCAACCATTCTGATAAACTGCACAGGTGGGAACTCTCCGTATAATATATTCTACTTCCCGTAACTCTCCTGGACTCAACATTTGTTAGTCATTGCCCTTACCCATCTAGCCCCTACCATGTTCCAATTTCAATAATACACAGCCCTGTATTCCACCAACTCATCCTCAATCTTTTTACTTCTCTCCTTTCCTGCAACCCCCCCGCCCGCTTGCCTTAACCTCCTGACTGCAAGTACCTGCCAGCTGCCCTATCCTCTCTTGCTCTCTCCAGCTCGTCCCTGTATGCTCCAACAAACCCACCCCTACCCTGCTAAACCCCCCCCCCCCTCTCCATCTAGCCTCTTCCTTCCTCTCACCATCTGGTTGCCTCCCCCATCACACACTGCTGCTCACAGTTTGGCTTCAACAGGCAGAGACTGTAATCGTGTGTATGTGTGTGTGTTTATTTATTTATTTATTTATTTATTGTTCCGTGGGACCAAATTAAGGAGAAGTCTCCATGGTCATGGAACGAGTCAATACATGAAATTATAACACGATATTAGAAACAGATAAAATGAAATATAAAAAAACATATTCAGGTTACAAGTTGTAAGTTTAAATAAAGAAAATCAACAATGTAATACTGGAATTTGCTTAATTTTTTAGCTCTTCCAGGAGCTCCTCGACAGAATAGAAGGAGTGAGCCATGAGGAAACTCTTCAGTTTAGACTTAAAAGAGTTTGGGCTACTGCTAAGATTTTTGAGTTCTTGTGGTAGCTTATTGAAAATGGATGCAGCAGAATACTGCACTCCTTTCTGCACAAGAGTCAAGGAAGTGCATTCCACATGCAGATTGGATTTCTGCCTAGTATTAACTGAGTGAAAGCTGCTGACTCTTGGGAATAGGCTAATATTGCTACAGCAAACGACATTAAAGAAAATATATACTGTGAGGGAAATGTCAGAATTCCCACACTATTGAATAGGGGTCGACAAGAGGTTCTCGAACTTACACCACATATAGCTCAAACAGCCCATTTTTGAGCCAAAAATACCCTTTTTGAATCAGAAGAATTACCCCAAAAAAATAATACCATACGACATAAGCGTATGAAAATATGCGAAGTAGACTGCTTTTCCTGTTGAAGTGTCACTTATTTCAGATACTGTTCTAATGGTAAATAAAGCAGCATTTAGTTTCTGAACAAGATCCTGGAGATGGGCTTTCCACAACAGCTTACTATCTATCCGAATGCCTAGGAACTTGAACTGTTCCATCTTGCTTATAATATGCCCATTCTGTCTGATCAAAATATCGGTTCTTGTTGAATTGTGAGTTAGAAACTGTAAAAACTGAGTCTTACTGTGATTTAGCATCAAATTATTTTCCACAAGCTACGAACTTATTTCATGAACTACATTATTTGTTACTGTTTCAATATTACACACAAGATCCTTCACTATCAAGCTGGTGTCATCAGCAAACAGAAATATTTTTGAATCACCTGTAATACTAGAATAAATAAGAAACAGCAGTGGCCCCAGCACCGACCCTTGGGGAGCGCCCCACTTAACAGTGCCCCATTGGGACTGAACATCACTACCACTCTCAATATTGCGGAGAATTACCTTCTGCTTTCTGCTCTTAAAGTAAGAGGCAAACCAATTGTAAGCTACCCCCCTTACTCCATAATGGTCCAACTTCTGCAGTAATATTTTGTGGTCAACACAGTCAAAAGCCTTCGTTAAATCAAAGAAAACACCTAGCGTTCACAACCTTTTATTTAATCCGTCCAAAACCTCACAGAGAAAAGAGAATATAGCATTTTCAGTTGTTAAACCATTTCTAAAACCAAACTGAACATTTGACAGCAAATTACGTGAATTTAAATGCTCCAGTAACCTTGTATATACAACCTTCTCGATAACTTTAGCAAACACCGATGGCATAGAAATAGGTCTATAATTGTCAATATTATCCCTGTCTCCCTTTTTATAAAGTGGCTTCACTACCGAGTACTTTAATCGGTCAGGGAACTGACAACTCCTAAAGGGAAAGTTACAGATATGGCTAAGTACTAGGCTGACATACATAGAACAATACTTCAGTATTCTGCTAGATACCCCGTCATATCCATGAGAGTTCTTGGTCTTTAGTGATTTAATTATTAATTCAATCTCCCTCTTGTCAGTATCATGGAGGAGCATTTCAGGTAACAGTCTCGGAACACTTTTTTCTAAGAGCGCTATATGATTCCCTGTTGGGACTAGGTTTCTATTTAGTTCACCTGCTATATTCAGAAAGTGATTATTAAATACTGTACATATATGCGACTTATCAGTAACACGGACATTCCTACTACGCACTGAATCTATATCCTCGACCTGTCTCTGCAGACCAGCCACTTCCTTTACGACTGACTGTATGGTTTTAATTTTATCCTGAGACTTAGCTATTCTATCTGCATACCACATACTTTTTGCCTTCCTAATAACATTTTTAAGCACCTTACAATACTGTTTGTAATGGGCTGCTGCATTTAGATTCTGACTGTTTCTAACGTTTTGATATAATTGCCACTTTGTTCTACAAGATCTTCTTAACCCTCTAGTCAGCCACCCAGGCTGCCTGTTTGTGCTAGTACCCTGTTTTGAATGTTCTAATGGAAAGTAACTTTCAAAGAGCACGAGAAAAGTCTTGAGAAAAGCTTTATATTTATCGTCTACTGTATCACCGCTATAAACATCTTGCCACTCTTGTTCCTTGATAAGGTTTACAAAGGTCTCTACAGCAACTGGATCAGCTTTCCTAAACAGCTGATGACTATATTTAACACGTGTTGCAGCACAAAAATCTTTTAAAGTTAAAATTTGTGCATCATGATCTGAAAGGCCATTCACCTTTTTGCTAACAGAATGCCCTTCTAGTAATGAGGAATGAACAAAAATGTTGTCTATGGTTGCTCTACTGTTCCCTTGCACTCTCGTTGGAAAGAATATGGTTTACATAAGATTATATGAACTAAGGAGGTCTACCAGCATCCTCTTCCTTGCACAATCACTTATACAATTAATATTGAAGTCACCACATATAACTAACTTTTTGTGTTTCCTATAAAGTGAACCAAGAAGCTCCTCTAGCGTTAGCAAAAATGTTGTGAAATCGGAGTCTGGGGATCTATAAATAACAACAGTTAGATGTTTAGCTCCATTAAATTTAACCACACCTGCACAACATTCAAACACCTTTTCGGTGCAGTACTTTGAAACATCAATTGACGCAAATGGGACGCCGTTTTTCACATACATGGCTACTCCCCTACACCACAAAGAGCTCCTCGAAAAGCTGCCAGCCAACCTGTATCCTGATAAAGGAAGCCTCTGAATTATCTCCTTATTTAAGAAGTGTTCAGATATACCAATAATTTCAGAGTCAACATCTATAAGCAATTCACTAACTTTATCTCTAATACCTTGTATATTTTGATGAAATATACTAATTCCCTCATTACTCGGATACCTAAGCTTTGTCAAAAGTGATTCCTTTGCTAGAGAGATTTCCCTTAAGCAGTAATACCTATCAGTGTGTGTGTGAGTATGTGTGTGTGTGTGTGTGTGTGTGTGTGTGTGTGTGTGTGTGTGTGTGTGTGTGTGTGTGTGTGTGTTTTGTATTTTTTATGAAGGGCCTGTTGGTTGAGGGCTCACTTTCTGACAGACTTTTTGTTGTGCCTATCTGCGACTTGGCACGTCTGCTATATGGTAGTAGCAATTGTCTGTTTCATAATATTGTTGAGACTGATATGAGTAATGGAGGTTTCTGTGAGTTGAAAGGTATTAGGAATACAAAGTATTTTAGGAGCCAATGTTTGAAGAACATTGTATATTTTTACACAAAGTATCCTATTTTTATCTATATGAATTTATACATAAATGGTGATAAGAAAAGTATGGTGTTAACAGTAAAGTGGTATTCATGAATGGCACAGGAATAATGATTTAATGATCTAGTTAATTAGTGAGGTTGATAATGGATGTATTTGTGTCCGCCTTCAGAAGTAGAGGTCTGGTATCACTTAGTATATAACAAATACCAACACTTCAAATTTTGAAGCATACATCAATTAAATGAGAAAGTACTGTAACAACACTATTGACAATGAGGGTAACTATTTAACAACAGTAAATGCCCCATGGAAGAGTTAAGTGGCCATTGCTTCCAAAAGACTCCACTATGTCGATCCACAACCACCTACATATACTTGATGAAAGAAATTTCTGACTTTTGGTTCATTGAGGCATTGAGAGAACTAAAAAGCAATAGATGAAAATTTGTCCTGGACTGAGATCCGTACTCAGATTTCCTGCTTTAACCACTTTGGCTATCTCAGTATGGCCCTGTCCAACCCAAATCTCCATATGCCATGCACTACGCAGTAGTGTGGACAAGGAACACTGCTCTGTAGTGAGCGGGATATGGAGATTTGGGTTGGAGAGTGGACCTGCTCAAATAGCTGAAGCAGTTAAGGTGACTACTCACATAAAGTGGGAAATCTGGGTTTGAATCCCAGTCTGGCACAAATTTTCATCTGTCACTGTTGAGTTCTCTCAGTGCCCTAATGCAGGAAAAATCAGAAATTTCCTTCTACCTGGGCTGATAAAATTAACTTAAATGGTTCACGTATCAATGAACAGTGGGTGAAGGGCTCTTAAACAAACCTATGAGTTCCTCTTGGATACTCGCCAGTTACCAACCACTGGAGAAAAAACATTTCACGTGGTGGGGTCTCAACCTACATTAAAAGCAACTTCAACTCTCAGACCTTAGCAGAATGTGCCTTGAAGGCATATTTGAAATAGCTGGTATGGTAACGCACACATAAAAATTGTAATGATCTCAGTTTATTGAACTACAGGCCCTAATCAGTTAGTATTTATAGAAAACATTAATAATTTAATATTGTAGTTCTTCTAATATAAACACTTTAAAATTATAATTGTGGGTGAAATTGACATAGATATAAGGGCAAAGAGAAAAAAATGTGATTCATTATTCATATGGTTAATTCTCCAAGTAAGTGAACTGTATCATATACCCATTAAAGGAAATGGACTGGTCTCATATAATGGATAATAATGAAACAATTGATAAATGCTTTGCTATTTTCTGAAAGAGATTAAGCACATATTAGAAATGATATGCTCCACTGTAATCAGAAGATATTGTAGTAACATTACACATTAAGCAGGCAGAATCATACCAATAAGTGGTATTCTCCACAACTTAACAAATTCAGGATACTACCACTAATTCTCAAAGATAAGTGTCATAACAGTGACTGGGAAAAGGGAAGTTACATAAATATGAGAAAACTTCACAGACAAAAAATAAATAATGCAAAGTGCAGTGTGAATGATGAATTTATTCTAAATTACAAAAATAAATGTAAAGCAGCCTGGTATGTCATTAAAAGAAAAATTAATACTGTCAATAAAGAAAACAGTATCCCTATTGGCCTGAAAGTGGTGAGACAATTCATGGCTCTTGCATCCCCATTGGTGTATGACCATTGCACTAAAATGAAATCAACGTGCTGTCTCATCCTCTGTACTCTCTTTTCAAAGTTGAAAACCACATTGAAAGAACAAAGATTCGCAATGATAGACAACACAAAAGAAAAATCGCAGATGCGATCTTGCAAGAGGCACACCAAGACTGCTTCCAGAAGTGGATACAGTGTTGGGAGCATTGTATCAACTGTGGAGGAGAGTATTTTGTATGAGAACATGAACAATAAGTAAAAGGTAAGCACAGGAAAATTTTGAGGACAGAGTTTGGGAATTTTTTGAACTGACCTCGTATGTAATTACTTAACTCCATTGCAAACTTTGATGGAACTGATTATATAAAAAAATATGGAAAGGCACATAAAACATTTTATTCTATTCTGTAGCATCAACTGATATTTTTATCATGCATTACTACCATCAATCACACCAAGTACTGTTTATGTCATACACACAGTACCCTACTTTTTTTAATTCTATCACTGAATGTTTAATACAATCAGGATATGTTAATGTTTTCTAATTTTAATTTGCTAAAGCAAGCCAGTTTTTTGTTGATGTCATCTTCATATATTCATGTGAACAAAATGAAAGAAAAAAAAATGGTGGGTTTCCAAAAAAATCAGTCAATCTACTTATATAAGGAAATATATAAAATTTACAATTATATTCTGTGCACTACTATTACTTAGCCACACCTCTGGCTAAGAAAAATTACATTCTAGCATATCTTTAATGAACTGACCAACAATTATAATATCTTCTTTTGACTCACCTTCTTCGAGTCTGCTGTGAATGTCTTCACGTTGCTCTTTCCTCTCATTGAACCTCAGCAGAACCAGAATTGTACGTGATACTGCAAGCCTGCTAACTAGTGGCCTCTATTTGAAACAAAAATAAATGATCAAACACTTGTGCAACTAACTGGATATCTAAACATTAAGTAAATACTGAGTTATGACAAGGTTTATTTAAAATTATACCCCCCCCCCCCCCCCCCCCAATATGAACCATGGACCTTGCCATTGGTGGGGAGGCTTGCGTGCCTCAACAATACAGATAGCCGTACCGTAGGTGCAACCACAATGGAGGGGTATCTGTTGAGAGGCCAGACAAACGTGTGGTTCCTGAAGAGGGGCAGCAGCCTTTTCAGTAGTTGCAGGGGCAACAGCCTGGATGATTGACTGATCTGGCCTTGTAACACTAACCAAAACGGCCTTGCTGTTCTGGTACTGTGAACGGCTGAAAGCAAGGGGAAACTACAGCCATAATTTTTCCCGAGGGCATGCAGCTTTACTGTATGATTAAATGATGATCGCGTCCTCTTGCGTAAAATATTCCGGAGATAAAATAGTCCCCCATTCGGATCTCTGGGCAGGGACTACTCAAGAGGACGTTGTTATCAGGAGAAAGAAAACTGGCATTCTACGGATCAGAGCGTGAAATGTCAGATCCCTTAATCGGGCAGGTAGCTTAGAAAATTTAAAAAGGGAAATGGATAGGTTAAAGTTAGATATAGTGGGAATTAGTGAAGTTCGGTGGCAGGAGGAACAAGATTTCTGGTCAGGTGAATACAGGGTTATAAACACAAAATCAAATAGGGGTAACACAGAGTAGGTTTAATAACAAATAAAAAAATAGGAGTGTGGGTAAGCTACTACATACAGTATAGTGGACGCATTATTGTGGACAAGATAGACACAAAGCCCATGCCTACTACGGTAGTTCAAGTTTATATGCCAACTGGCTCTGCAGATGATGAAGAAATTGATGAAATATATGATGAGATAAAAGAAATTATTCAGGTAGTGAAGGGAGACGAAAATTTAATAGTCATGGGTGACTGGAATTTGACAGTTGGAAAAGGGAGAGAAGGAAACATAGTAGGTGAATATGGATTGGGGCTAAGAAATGAAAGAGGATGCCGTCTGGCAGAATTTTGCACAGAGCATAACTTAATCATAGCTAACACTTGGTTCAAGAATCATAAAAGAAGGTTGTATACATGGAAGAATCCTGTAAATACTAACAGGTATCAGATAGATCCTATAGTGGTAAGACAGAGATTTAGGAACCAGGTTTTTAACTGTAAGACATTTCCAGGGGCAGATGTGGACTCTGACCACAATCTATTGTTTATGAACTGTAGATTAAAACTGAAGAAACTGCAAAAAGGTGGGAATTTAAGGAGATGGGACCTGGATAAACTGACTAACCGGAGGTTGTACAGAGTTTCAGGGAGAGCATAAGGGAACAATTGACAGGAATGGGGGAAAGGAATACAGTAGAAGAAGAATGGGTAGCTCTGAGGGATGAAGTAGTGAAGGCAGCAGAGGATCAAGTAGGTAAAAAGACAAGGGCTAGTAGAAATCCTTGTGTAACAGAAGAAATATTGAATTTAATTGATGAAAGGAGAAAGTATAAAAACACACTAAATGAAGCAGGCAAAAAGAAATACAAACGTCTCAAAAATGAGATCGACAGGAAGTGCAAAATGGCTAAGCAGGGATGGCTAGAGGACAAATGTAAGGATGTAGAGGCTCATCTAACTAGGGGTAAGATAGATGCTGCCTACAGGAAAATTAAAGAGACCTTTGGAGAAAAGAGAACCACTTGTATAAATATCAAGAGCTCAGATGGAAACCCAGTTCTAAGCAAAGAAGGGAAAGCAGAAAGGTGGAAGGAGTATATAGAGGGTCTATACAAGGGTGATATACTTGAGGAAAATATTATGGAAGTGGAAGAGGATGTAGATGAAGATGAAATGGGAGATACGATACTGCATGAAGAGTTTGACAGAGCAATGAAAGACCTGAGTCGAAATAAGGCCCCGGGAGTAGACAACATTCCATTCGAACTACTGACGGCCTTGGAAGAGCCAGTCCTGACAAAACTCTACCATCTGGTGAGCAAGATGTATGAGACAGGTGAAATACCCTCAGACTTCAAGAAGAATATAATAATTCCAATCCCAAAGAAAGCAGGTGTTGGCTGATGTGAAAATTACCAAACTATCAGTTTAATAAGTCACAGCTGCAAAATACTAACACGAATTCTTTCCAGACGAATGGAAAAACTGGTAGAAGCGGACCTCGGGGAAGATCAGTTTGGATTCCGCAGAAATGTTGGAACACGTGAGGCAATACCGACCCTACGACCTATCTTAGAAAATAGATTAAGGAAAGGCAAACCTACGTTTCTAGCATCTGCAGACTTAGAGAAAGCTTTTGACAATGTTGACTGGAATACTCTCTTTCAAATTCTAAAGGTGGCAGGGGTAAAATACAGGGAGCGAAAGGCTATTTACAATTTGTACAGAAACCAGATGGCAGTTATAAGAGTCGAGGGGTATGAAAGGGGAGCAGTGGTTGGGAAGGGAGTGAGACAGGGTTGTAGCCTCTCCCCAATGTTATTCAATCTGTATATTGAGCAAGCAGTAAAGGAAACAAAAGAAAAATTTGGAGTAGGTATCAAAATCCAGGGAGAAGAAATAAAAACTTTGAGGTTCGCCGATGACATTGTAATTCTGTCAGAGACAGCAAAGGACTTGGAAGAGCAGTTGAACGGAATGGACAGTGTCTTGAAATGAGGATATAAGATGAACATCAACAAAAGTAAAACGAGGATAATGGAATGTAGTCGAATTAAGTCGAGTGATGTTGAGGGAATTAGATTAGGAAATGAGACACTTAAAGTAGTAAAGGAGTTTTGCTATTTGGGGAGCAAAATAACTGATGATGGGCGAAGTAGAGAGGATATAAAATGTAAACTGGCAATGGCAAGGAAAGCGTTTCTGAAGAAGAGAAATTTGTTAACATCGAGTATAGATTTAAGTGTCAGGAAGTCGTTTCTGACAGTATTTGTATGGAGTGTAGCCATGTATGGAAGTGAAACATGGACAATAAATAGTTTGGACAAGAAGAGAATAGAAGCTTTCGAAATGTGGTGCTACAGAAGAATGTTGAAGATTAGGTGGGTAGATCACGTAACTAATGAGGAGGTATTGAATAGGATTGGGGAGACGAGAAGTTTGTGGCACAACTTGACTAGAAGAAGGGATCGATTGGTAGGACATGTCCTGAGGCATCAAGGGATCACAAATTTAGCATTGGAGGGCAGCGTGGAGGGTAAAAATCGTAGAGGGAGACCAAGAGAGGAATACACTAAGCAGATTCAGAAGGATGTAGGTTGCAGTAGGTACTGGGGGATGAAGGAGGTTGCACAGGATAGATTAGCATGGAGAGCTGCATCAAACCAGTCTCAGGACTGAAAACCACAACAACAACAACTCCTCTTATAAGGCAAAAATATAGATGGTGGAGAAAGAAGTTGCTTTAGTTTATAAGTGTATGTAAGTGCATTCAATTTGCTCTTATTTTTCTTAGCAGGGCTGTAAAAATCAAATATGCATTTGACTGTCTAGGTCGCGTATATTGCTACAAATAATGTATGTTTGGCTGACATCAGTTAAGTGTTAATGCAGTCTTAAAATTTAAGGAAATAATATGCAGTAGGGGAAGATTTTTTAACATTTTTATATAGTGGAAAAGCTATGGTATAGAATGGCAATTTTTTATTTTTAATATCTGCATAACTAATGCAACTTACATATGTTTGAACATGCTTACTGTCTTCAGGCTTGGTCTCCCTCTAAAATTTTTAGCACCCCAAAATAGAAAGGATGTGAAAATGGGTTGCACACTCGGATGCCATCCCTCCCCCCCCCCCCCCCCCCCCAATCCCCCATGTAATGGGTTCACCCTCAAGAAAACCTCCCAGAATAGAAGACCTGAAAATCTGCCATCCAGCTCATAGCAGTTTTATAAAATTGGTTTTCCTTTCAGTTGATAGTAACAATATGTGTGATTTTGGTAAAATTCAAACTACAGCAAGTCCATCACAACCTCACCAAATGTCCCAGTTATGTAAATTTCTGGGGCACTTTGGAACACTTCATAACCTGGATAGCTGATCAAATGGTTTTGGGCCATCACGTGCACTTCTGTCAAGAAGAAACTAGGTTATCTTCATTTGATCAACAGAAATGTTGATTATTTTCATTGTTATTGTGAAAAACGCTCAAAAATGTTGAATCAGTTCTTAAGGACCTTCATGTGCTCATGTGAGTCCACTCTTTACCTTTCAAATTCTAACACATACATGACTTGTACAAATACTTTTAAGATCCTAATGCAGACTCTAGGAGATAGACGGAAACTATCCCAAGAAGGTCTGCTAACAAAGGGTCAAGGAATAGCTTTAAATGATGACCTCAGGAATACACTAAAACTGCCAACATATTACTCCCATAGGGATAGTCAGGACAAGATTAGATTAATTACAACACGCACAGAGGCATTTCAACAAGCATGTTTCCTGTGCTCCACACATGAATGAAATGGGAGAAATCCCCAATAACTGGTACAGTGGGACATGTCCTCTGCCCTGCATTTCACAACAGTTCATTGAGTACAAGTGTAGATGTAGGACAGGGCCGGCCAGAAATTCTGCACACGTGCAGTGCTCCTGCAGATGTGCAACTTCCGGGTCACAGCATGCATGCCGCAGCCATCAGCGTTCATTTAGTGCATGTTCCTACGCACAGATGTCATTTTATCCATTTGCTGCGATACCCTTTACCTGCGCATTCTGGTGCTCTTTCCACAGCTTGCAATCCAACCATGGGAAGGTATTTCACGTATTAAACATTTAAAATACTGTCACAGTCTACTCATTGAGATGTGTACTTTTATGTTAACAATTTAACCCAGTAAGACAAGTAATACAGATAACAACCGTGGGTTTTTATTAAGGCAGCTTGACTGAAGGCACATAAATACGTGTAATGTTTTTCATCTAGTATTTAAGAAAGAGAGCACTTAGGGACTTCCAACGAACCTTATTCATGATTTCGAATAACATTAAACTAATGCAAGGTTTCCCATAACTAATTCTCGGTGCCCTCAGTTACACCCACATAATTTCTGTCTCACTGACCTCTGAACAGAATGATAACCACAGACCTCTCGATGATCATCTGTTATTTCAATACCATTATTGCTATATCTGTCATCAGTTCTGTCTGAAATCTGTATAATAACCGACAATTAGATGACTGTTATGTTTTATCGACTTCAGCTGAGCATAGCCCTTCACACATTTAAAAAAAAACCTAAATGTAAATATACATTGGAACAATCGGTTTAATGACCAATTTTCCTGATAATAATGTAACATGGAGCAGAATGAGGCAATAATGCACAGTTAGTAAACAATAATTTTTAATTGTGAAAGGAATAAATCCAAACATGTTTATCACTGTCATGAGAAATGATATAGTTAATATCGGGCACAAAAGCACGGCTCATTGACAAACGCAAGCAGTTGCAAGGATTTTCATCACTTATGTTTGATAGAAACCTTGCTTTATTCATTTTCATCACCATCTTTCACAAACATATGTTGACCCGAACATGGACATAACTCTCGCGGCTTCTTGGTGCAGGCGTGGAAATTCTTGTTGTGAAAAATTTTCATAGAATTCTTTTGTACTCCGCACTGCAAAGAACTTGTCCTTCAATCTTGTATTGCACTGTAGGTCGATCAGTTCCCTCTGTAGATCATTCGGAGCATCTTCAACTGATGACGAGAACGGTCGAGCAAAGAGGCGAATGACAGGAGACAAACTCGTAACATCTGCAAATCCTGCTCGAAATTGTTCCTTAATTTTTACGATTATTGACATGTTTTCATGAAATCTAGCATTTTCACGGACCAGTCCAAGAGTCGGGAAATGTGCAGTGTTTTATATCAATAGCTGGCTCTCCCAAAGTGCAGGTTTCCTTTCAAAGACATTTACTTTTTCCAACATGTCAGAAATTAAATTATTTTCACCTTGCAAACTGATGTTCAGGCTGTTCATCTGAGATGTAATGTCCACGAGAAATGCAAGGTCTGATATCCAACAAGGGTCTTCCAACATAGGTTCACTTTTTCCCTTCTCATGTAAGAATGTTACTATGACCAAACGTAAATAAAAAAATACTTTCAGCATTTTACCTCAGCTGAGCCAGAGTACTTCGGTATAGTAAGGTATGTCACCGTACTCCGTTCCTAATTCCTCCAAGAACTGCCGAAACTGGCAATGCGTAAGCCCATGTATCTTCAGATAGTTTACAGTACGCACAACAATTTGCATGACGTTTGCTAACGTTACTGATTTTGCACAAAGCGTCTCTCGATGCAGAATGCAGTGAATTCCATACAATGTCTCATCTGTGCACCCTAGCTTTTTGCGCATCCGTGCTATGAGTTCCCTCTGATGGCCTTGCATTGATGGCGCTCAATCTGTGGTCACTGAGACTAACCGACTCCAGTCCATACCGACACCATCAATTGCTTGCTCGACAGCTTGGAGTAAGTCCGTACCTGTAGTAGTGCCTTTCAAAGGTACTAAGTCCAAAACGTCCTCTGTTACACAAAGTGTGTTATCGACACCTTGTATGTATATCACAACCTGGGCTGTATCTGTAAGATCTGTTGCTTCATCAAGCGCAACAGAAAAAGCAACAAAGTCTTTAGCCTTATTTATTAGCTGCCTGTGCACATTGCCGGCCATAGCATTGATACGTCTTGTCACTGTTTGATTGGATATAATGATTTCTTGAAACCTGCTAATGTTCGTGGGACACACAAGCTCTGCAGCATCAATCAGATACCCTTTCACAAACTCCCCTTCAGAAAAGGGTTTCCCAGATTGCGCAATTCTTAAAGCGATTTTAAAACTTGTTCGCAGTGAAGATTTAGTGTGGTTGTCATTCTGGAAAATTGAAAACAGTACATTGTACAGCATACAGTAAAATAGACATAAATGTAACACAATAAACTAAGAGTTAAGAAGTATCAGCTACTTTGACGTACAGTAAAATCGAGTTGATGTGTCTCATCCATTTTCTTAAGGACATTGAATTTTGCTTGCCATTCTTCACTGTTGAGTACAGTACACTCGTCTTTGTGATATGTATTGTAGTGTCTTTCAATTGAAAACTTACGCTGGCTGCCTATTATTCAGTGGCACAGCAAACACTGTGAGTTTTCACCAACGGCTACAAGAAAACGACTGAGAACATAGATCTCCCGTCCTTTGCTTTTTCACAGTACCTGCCATTCCTCAGTACTTCTCTGTTAAGGTTACGGTCACCAGGGGTAAACGAGACTGGGTATGTTGCGCTCTTGCTTGTACCACATAAACAGGGAAATGGAGCCGGCACCATTCATTTAGGACACATGTCTAATAACAGATGTCGCTGTCGCTTGCTGTCACACACGTGCACACATGTGCAGCACTTCCGCACGTATGCGCAGTGTGCAGCGTTTGGCCGGCCCTGATGTAGGATAAAAGCTGCTTATTTGCCCTTGCGTGAATATTTGGCAGATGTTATGTGACTGATCCATTTCTTCTGTTCAGTGACAAAGCTCAGTAGGTCAGCATTTACTGTGCTATGAGGTTCTTAAAAAGGGACCTCTGAGTTATTTTAGTATAGTACCATACAACATTTCTGACACTGTACAAATACATTCACTCTGGAAGGAACAACTATAGTCAATTAGAACTCTATCTAAAATATTACTCCACTGGTCTGGGCTGCAGCATGGGTCAAATGGCACTGTTAAGCATCTGGCAAAACTTTTCAGTTATTTAATTAGATTGTGGGTGGTATGTGGTAGTTCCTATCTATTGAAAAACCAAAAATCTTTGCCAAGGCTTGGAACCTATTAGACTGAAATCATGCCCTTTGATCTCTTATTATATGTTTTAGGGTTCAAAATCTTGTCATGTTAAATAAATCAGTATGTAAATAAAATCTGATAAGACAGAAAATAAAACATTCTGTTGCTTAAATGTTTTGCACACTCGCAATTTCTGTTCAGCAGGCATGTGTGAGCCGGAAGAGCATTAACTTTGCAATCAAGGAGTGTCGTTGCCACAAAATCTTAAAAAATGCTACATGTTTGGAAGTTGTTCTCGCATTCTTCACATGATGTTGTTGTTTCAGAATTACAGGGTTTGCTGTTGACCCTGAATCAGTGCACTCCAAAAGACATTCTAGGCTTAATAATTGAGCTTGATGCAATCAGAAAAAGAAATAATTTTAGAAAATTGTGGTTTCAATCCACAGACCTCAGGGTTATGGGCCCCTAACTGCAAAGATTAAACAGTAAGTGAATCTGTTGGAGGGTGTTAGAGGACCCACTAGCTCAATATATACCACTTGAAACTACTCATCAACACTGGTAAATTTTACAACAGGGGATTGAATACATCTTTTTACTTTTCTGGCAAAATGTACATTCCATAGTTCTTTGTTACATATACTTCTCTATGTTCAGCCACACAAGTTTTTTTCAGCGTTCATAAATAATCACTGTCTACATGTTCAATGCAAGAAACAATTCAAATCAGTTGTGAACTGAAAGGTATACTTCAGATAATAGAGTCACATTGGTGAAGCCTATCATTCTTGTGTTTGAATGCAAAGATTAATGGAGCATGATCTGTGTAGACAGAAACTGTTCTCTCTTCAAGTGGATATTTGAAATATTTTATTGTTGTTAAATCTGAGGATCCAAGGAAAAACTTCTTCAAAAAGAAACCAATAGACTTCCAGATTCTATCCCATTTGTGTTGTAGTGCTGCTCCTGCAACAAAATTATATCATCACAAACATTTCAAGTCCATACTCCAAGCTTTAGAGTTATTAGTGCAACCTGGGCTAGATATTGTTTACAGTTTTCACTCTGTTCTGTTGCTTGGTGTAGTAAAATCTATGTTCCTTCTGTTATTGTTCTTACTTCCGTTCAAACAGCTTGTTTCTGTACAGCATTTTCTAAATGTTTATGATAAAAGCTAAGCATACTGAGAAGTGCATCTTTGCATTACCTGTTACTTGTGACAGCACAGGAATTTAGTGGAATTAGGTTCAGTATTTTTTTATGCAAAATTTTCTATACGTAAAAGTTACTTAATGTTAAATGCAAGTTTATGGATTTTAAATAATACACACTTTTACCTTGTATTTTTATACATATGATGTTACGTGGTAGTGCAGATATTTGTCTTGCAATGTCTTATTTGTTTGAGGTACTCCTCAAGCTGGAGTTCACCAATAGATACCTTCACGTCACAGCAGGTATGACACTCTACACTCCAGATAAACTGCTTCAGGAAACACTCAGAGTAGATAACGTTGAGAAACACCAATGAAGAAAATACTCAAGAATTTGCGTATCTATATTTGCGTAGAAAAGCTCTTAGTTTTTGCTAGTATTAATGAAGCTTCCACACTGAATGCATACCTGTACACCTTCATCTAATAAATGTTCACAGTTACATAAACCAGCTCAAGGTTATTTCAAAACTTTAGAAGAATAATCGACAAATAATATGCTGAAGCTAAAACTGCAACAGTATAATTTTAATGATTTTTGCACTCAGAATCCTCTCATGAGGTGACTATGGAATGAAAATTCAAGTCAAAATTATCTAAGAAGGATTGCACTATGAGTGTTTAATACATTTTTATTGTCGCACACTTTCTCATGTGACAACCAATGTGAGAAAGGAAACTGCATTGAAGAATTTCAAGTTGGAGACTAAAGAAGAATTTTGATATGTAATTTTTAAGAAGAATAAAATATTATTATCATTTCAATTTGGATCTTACTACAAGATTTACTGAAGAATAGCTTCTGTTTTTCGATGGGTGGTCCCCCTTATTCCTAAATTATTTGTACTCTGCCAGAACTTTCCTTACTACAAGTAAACAGGTGATTACTTGATGTTGTGTTTAAATATACAGGTTTTAAATAATACACACTTTTGTCTCATAGTTTTATACCTCATAGTAGGCAACTCTGAGAACTCCCAATGAAAAATACATTCAAGAATGTATATGACTATATTCAAACAAAGATGAGGTGACTTACCGAACAAAAGCGCTGGCAGGTCGATAGACACACAAACAAACACACAAAATTCAAGCTTTCGCAACAAACTGTTGCCTCATCAGGAAAGAGGGAAGGAGAGAGGAAGACGAAAGGAAGTGGGTTTTAAGGGAGAGGGTAAGGAGTCATTCCAATCCCGGGAGCGGAAAGACTTACCTTAGGGGGAAAAAAGGACAGGTATACACTCGCACACACGCACATATCCATCCACACATACAGACACAAGTAGACATATTTAAAGACGGTCTTTAAATATGTCTACTTGTGTCTGTATGTGTGGATGGATATGTGCGTGTGTGCGAGTGTATACCTGTCCTTTTTTCCCCCTAAGGTAAGTCTTTCCGCTCCCGGGACTGGAATGACTCCTTACCCTCTCCCTTAAAACCCACTTCGTTTCGTCTTCCTCTCTCCTTCCCTCTTTCCTGATGAGGCAACAGTTTGTTGCGAAAGCTTGAATTTTGTGTGTTTGTTTGTGTGTCTATCGACCTGCCAGCGCTTTTGTTCGGTAAGTCACCTCATCTTTGTTTTTATATATAATTTTTCCCACGTGGAATGTTTCCTTCCGTTATATTGATATGACTATATTCATGTAGAAAAGCTGTTAATGATGCCTCCATAGGGAAAGCATTTTTGTGCATGTTCATCTAATAAATGTTCAATGTCATATAAATCAGCTGAAAATCTTAGACAAATAATCAGTGAATAATATGTTGAAACTAAAACAACATTAAGAATATTTTAACAATTTTGTCTCTACAACCCATCCTTAATCAAGTTTGGTGCCTCCTGGTGTAATGATGCAGTCCAAAATAAACTTATTTTCTGCACACCAAACATTTACCTCCACAGACTTTCAACCCATCACTATAGTAATTTCAGTGCCTCTAATATTCTTCTTTGGATATTCCTTGCATGGCTAATTTATCTGAACACCAATGATAGTTATCTGCCTGCACCCTTAAATCCCAAATAGTTCTTCCTTTTGCAAAATGCTGATGACTCTTCATTTACATTATACAGTCTCTTGGTTCTAACAGCTGCTGATCTAACACACATAGAAAGTTAAGATGGATTACTTCTTCTGTGACTCACTACAGCCACTCAATTAGTTGAAAATAATTTCCTACTTCTAACAATCCACCTACACAATTTTTGCACTAATTTGTGCTAATTTATTTTATCACTGCTCCTACTTTCAAGCTTCTCTCTATTCTGTCTCATAAGTGCTCTTCCTTTAATTTGATAGAGCCCTTTCTCAAATCTGAATGGCATTAACAATGGTTCTCCTATAAACAGAGGTTTTATAATTTACTTGGGAGCCATCCCTGGCTCAGAGAGACAAACCATTCAATATGCTACTGAATTCCAATACTACTTGCATACACTTTGTGTATCTCTGGGAACATTATGTTCTACATAAATGGCCGTTCCCTCATCGTGCATTCAGAGGGGTTTCCTTGTGGATAATATTTCAGTTCAGTTGTCTGTTTTATTCGCTAGTCTGTATTACATTTTCCCATACTGATCATTCTCTAAAGACTCATTCAACCTACAGACCATTATCCAATAAAAACCTCCTGTCGGAAATACTTAAAATAATTTTATTTCACATATTTTACAACACTACTAATCATTGTTAATAAAGCTAGTTATACGAGGTGCAACAATAAAGTAATGAGACTGATGTGAAAAAAACTGTTGCTTACCGTTTTAGTCAAGTTTAGTGTTGTCTCCTTCAAAGTAGTTTCATTCTGATTGCACACAATTTTTCCAGCGCTTTTGCCATTGATGATAACATTTCTGGAACTCATCATCTGTAATATCCCCCAAGAACCTCGTCGCAGTTTTTTGGACATCTTGTGTTGTTTGAAAATGGTGTCCCTTGACCACTGTTTTGACTCTTGGAAATAGAAAAAAGTCACATGGAGTGATATCTGGTGAATAAGGTGGCTGTGGTAGTACAAAATTTGTTTTGAGGTTAAAAACTGCTGTACTGACAGAGCAGTATGGGATGGCGAATCATCGTGATGCAGACGCCAATTATCAGCAATGTTGGCACGGACACAAAGAACTCTTTTACGAAGTATTTCTAAAATTTCTTTGTAGTAATATTGGTTAACTGTTTGTCCAGGAAAAACCACATTTTATTAACAATTCCCTTGCAATCAAAGAGCACACAAGCCTGCGTTTCACTTTTTTTGGTCTGGGTGATCCCTTTGAGCACCATTACGAACTTTGGCATTTTGTCTCTGGATCGTACTGAAAAAACCAACTTTCATCACCAGTGATAACATGGCTCAACAATTCTGGATTGATTTCCTTTTACTCTAACAGATCGGCCACTTTTTTCCGTGTTTCTCGCTGTTGTGGGGTGAGATTTTTGGGGACCATTTTTGCACAAATCTTTCTAATACCAAGATCTTCAGTTATTATTAGACGAACCTTTTCTCGATTGATGTTCAGTTCTTCTGCAATCATTTTCATGGATAATCTTAGATCAGATCATACAAGTTCACGCACCCTGGCCAAGTTGACATCCATCCGTGAGGTTGATGGTCATCCACTGCAGTCTTCATCTTCAACATTTGTTCTGCCTTCACTAAACATTTTATGCCAATGAAAAACTTGAGCTCTTGAGACAACCTCCTCTCCAAAAGCCTTCTGAAGCTTACCATAAGCTGTCATCACATTTTCACCCAATTTAATGTGAAAAGAAATGGCATACCATTGCTCAATATTATGCGGTTCCATTTCCATGACGAGAGACACAAACACGTGTTAACTTATTACAGCACAACTCATGACTGAGCAGTTGCATCGATGTGCCGCTTACACTAGAAGCAGCTTATAGACCAAGGTCACAGATATTGTGCCTACACAAGCCTGCAGGGTTGCCACATCTTGCAAAGAAAATCAGTCTCATTACTTTATTATCGCACCTCGTAGTCTAGCATATTTTGATCAATATCCCGTAACAACTTGGTAGTGATGATGATGATAATGATGATGATATGTGTTTAAAGGGACTAAACTACTGGGTCATCAGTACCTCCTTATGACGAAAGAAACACACAAAAATGTAAAAAGCGGTAAAAAATGGAGATTTGGCTGCTTCAGCTATATAGGGTATTTCAAAATGGACTTTACTACTTTTAAAATTCATATAAATTAATTCAATAACTTAATTCATAGTACCTACATAGTTGAATGTAGTGTCAATTTGTAGGGAAATACATCAATTTTTGTCTCGCATAGTTTGCTAGTGCCAAATTGCACCCTGAGGAGCATTAGCGCCAGTCGCATTATGGATGGTTCCCTTCACTGGACCCATTAGTGCTAGCTGTGTGTCTTGGTTTGAAGCAGCGAAGTTGGCGATGACAGTTCAGCATAATTTTCATACCAAGTACACTAAAGATCCTCCTGGTAGGTCCACAAATTATGAGTGGCATAAATGTTTTATAGAAACAGGGTGCTTGGTAAGAAATGGGAAATCATCAGGTTGTCCAAGCATATCTGATGACATCACTGAAAGAGTGAGAAAACGTTTTGTCAACAGCCATGCAAAATCGACCCGGAATGCATCTTGCGAACTGCAAATCCCTCATACAACTGTTTGGCATGTGTTGAGAAACCATTTGCATTTGAAACCATACAGATTCACATTCATACAAGCTGTAAAAGACACTGATAAAATTGCTCTCAAGAACTTCTGTGCATATATGTTAAATTGTTTACATGAGGATGAAAATTTATTGGACTAAATAATCTTCTTTGATGAGTTAACTTTTCACTTAATTGGAATGGTTAACACACATAACTGTAGGATTTGGGGTGGTGCAAATCCACATCAAACATTGGAACATGTTCATGACAGCCCTAAACTGAACGTTTTCTGTGCATTGAGCAAGAACTAAGTGTACAGCCCCTTTTTTTCCATGACAGAACCATCAACAGGATAGTGTATCTGGATATGTTACAAAAATTTTGATACCACAGATCGATGAGGATGACCAAGAACGAAATGTTTACTTCACACAAGATGGTGCACCACCCCACCACCTGGCTGATGTCCGCATTTTTCTCAGCAACTGCTTTCCAGGTCAATGGATTGGCCGTGATGCACAATTGCGTGTCCACCCACGTTCCCCAGACCTGACACCACTCAATTTTTTAAAATTTTTTTTATTTTATTTTTTATGCCGCCATTGAGCATGTTACACCTGCAATGTTACACCGAGTTTGGGATGAAATTGATGGGATGTGTGCAGGATAACCAATGGAAGTCACATACAGCATCTTTAGTTTAATGTAAAAAAACTTGATGTTTCCCAACAAAATAACACTAAACCCAGCTCTATATCTTCTTTCAATAAATTTATATGAATTTTTAAAATTATAAAGTGCTTTTTGAAACATCCTGTATAAGGAGAAAATCAAACAGTTTAAAAGAGCATGACAGCAGTGGTAATATGATAGGTAAAAGAAAACAGAAATAAACCCAGGCAGCACCTTGTAAGGCCTAAAGCCACAACAACATGAGGAGGGAAGAAAGTTGCCTGCTGTAACATGGGGTGTAACTGCCACAGGGGGAGGCTGCCCCCCCCCCCCCCAATAAAAAAAAAAAAACACCCACTCCTAACACTGGAAGTGGAGGAGTGTTATAGTTTAGTGTAAAATCTGCTCTCCCTTAGGAAATGCAACACTTTGTTACTGCTTGTCTTATCACTTGCAAGCATCTGTGGTAGTGAGTAGGTAAGCTGAGAGCAATTCACAGATCAGCCAGCACAACACACTCAACAAAAACATTTGCTGTCATCAGCAGATAACAGAAGCTACAGTGACAAGGATCTTCCCAAGACATAAGGAACTCTGGGATGAGTTTTGTGTGGCCTATGTGTAGTCAACACAATACAAGATGTATGCCACACCTTAGTGGACCCTTTAATCACTCTTAACTTGTTTTGGGTCATAGAAGCTTGCCATTCCAATTCCCAGAACCTCAAAATATTGCTTCAAAGTTGTAATTGTAAGTCTGTGTCTGCTATCCTGACATCCAGTTGATCTCCTGTCGTTGAGTCTTTAGCTAGATGGTCAGTGAGTTCATTTCCTGGAATGCCTATGTGGTTCAGTGTCCAGATGAAGGTCACTGTCTTGCCAGAGCTGCAGAGTTCAATCAGTAAGTCTTGGATGTTGGCGACCAAAAGATTTTTGGAATCACACAGGGTTATGCCTTTTAAGCAATTCATGGAATTGCCACAGATCAGAAAGTTCGTCATGATGGCCTGGGTTTTGACATACTGCAAACTCTGAGATATGGCAACCAACACTGCAGTGTATACATTGCGAGCACTTAGCACTTGGGGTGCAGAAAGTGCTTCTCGTATCCCCTTGCACAAACAAAAGTGCAACCAACCCTATCATTGACTTTCAATCCATCCATGTAGATGAATACTGAATTAGAGTAATCGTGGAGGATTCAAAAACAAAAACAGGTGTCGGAGAAGGGTAGGATAGACATCCCAGTGGGAGCTCTAGGAACACAGACTAACGGAGCATGTTGGATGTCCTTCAGTAGAATATCAAGTCAGTACTCAGTTGGTTTACCCAGTTTTGGGTGATGCACAAACAGTCTGAAACGTTGGTCATGGAACAACAGAGTTGAGTGACATGGGTGAGTGGACATCTGACAGACTGTGACTGTGTAGCTTGCTGGAGGCTGCTGTCATCTAACCCGCAGCGGTGGGACAATGGCTTCTGCCAGGAGGCTGTCAACTGGGCTCATACGGAAGGCCCCCATTGCCAACTACACATCAATGTGGTGAACAGACCCCAGTAAGCTCAATATAGACAGTGCCACCAACCCGTAGGCAACACATCCATAGTCGATGCAGAATAAATCAGTGCTCTGTAAAGTCTCAGAAGAACTGTGTTGTCCGCACCCCATAAGGAGTGACTAAGAAAATGGAGAGCATTCAGCTTCTTCATGCAAGTTGCCTTGAGCTGGCTGACATGCAGCAGCCAAGTTAGCTTGTTGTCAAATAAAATACCTAAGAATTTAAAAGTTTCAGTGACTTCAAGTAATTGGTCACCAAGATAAATTTCTGGGTGCTGGTGCACAGTCTGTAGGTGACAAAAATGCATAACTCATGATTTTGCAGGAGGAAATTGACAGCTGTAATTCAGGGCCCAGTCATGGACTCTCCAGACAGCCTCCTGAAGTTAGCACTCAGTGGTGTGCAGTGATGAAGAAGCATAATAACAGCAAAGGTCATCCATGTACAGTGACAGAGAGAGACTGTGGAGCCCACTACACTTACAATACCACAGATGTCGATAGCAAACAGTATTTTCCTCAAAACAGATCCATGAGGGACCCTAAGTTTCCTGTACATATTGGTTGCTGAGAGTGTAACCTATTAGGACCCGAAAAAGTCACAGAGATGTGAAATTCTGCATAAAAATGCATAAACCACCTCAGAAACCCCACTTATGCAGTTTAAATAAGATGTGATGTCACCAGGAGACATGTTATGCCTCCTGTAGGCAGAATACAGCACTCAGATGTTGCCAATACACAAAAGCATTGTGTGCTGCAGATTCCAAACAAACCAGGTGATCTGTGGTGGACTGCAAAACCTGAAAGCCACTTTGGAATCATGATATATGCCCTCCGCCTTCAAGCCACCAACAAAGACAGCAGTTGATCATTCATTTGAAAAGCCCATTTGCCAGAGAGTTAAGCCGGTAGTTAGTTAAAATATGTGGGTCCTTTCCCAGTTTCAGAACAGGTATAATAATACCTTCCCACCATTGGGGGGGGGGGGGGGGGGGGGAATATTCCCTCCCACCAAATGCCATTAAAAAGCCCGAGGATATGTTTCATGCTGCTGTCAGCACAAAGATGTCTGAGCATTTGGTTGTAGATTCTGTTGGGTCCAGGGGCTGTGACTCTTCTCTCTGTCAAAGTACTATGAAGCTTCCATTCACTAAAATGGACATTATATGACAGAGAGTTATGTGTGTGGAAAAATAGCAGATGGCACTCAATAAGGTGCTTCCAAGTCAGGGAATGAAGATAGTAGCTATTGCAAGCAGACACTTCAGCAGAGTGTGCAGCAAAACATTCAGCAGCTACCCCAAGATCAGTGCAGATGTTATCATTCACAAAGATGCAAGGAACCACCATGATTGGTGGATCGCCACAAATACGATGGAGTTTAGTCCACACTTGGGACGATTGTTTGTAGGATTGCGTAGTTGAGACATATTGCTCCCAACACTCATGCTTCTTTTTCTTTGCTAAAAACTGTGCTTTTACCTGGAGTCTCTTGAATGCTATTAAATTATCCATAGAGGGATGGTGCTTGTGCTGCCGAAGTGCCTACAGCAGTCGCTAATAGCTGTGGCTATATCTTCAGACCACCATGGCGCCAACAGTCATTGGGATGAGCCTTAGGAGTAGGGTATCACTGCTGCTGCAGCATGAGTAATAGTATCAATATTATCCTATAAAAAAATTGTTGATATCCATCACATGATTGGCTGCAAAAATTGCTGTATAACAGAAAGCCTGCCAATCAGCTTCCTGAAGTGACCAACGTGGAGCGTGTTCCATATATCTGTGAGTGGAGAGGGAGAGAACGATAAGAAAATGGTCACTGCCACAACCATCGCCATGGATGCACCACTGAATCATGAGTAAGATGCTTGGGCTGCCAACTGTGGGAACAACAGCAGAAAATATTATGAGGACCACACTGAAATGGGTTGCAGCTCCAATGTTGACTAGACAGACATCCAATTCTGAAAGGAGTCCAGCACTTGGCCTCTGTAAGACATAGTGTCGCTGCCCCACAGAGGATTATGGCCATTTAAACAAAGTCCACTAGTTAGAGGAAGGGGGGAGGCAGCTGTTCCACTAACTCTAAAAGCTCATGATAATGGAAAGGTCCATCTGGAGGTATGTAACCACTACATATCATCATTCAAACTGACAAGTAGACATTAACAGCCATGGCCTCTAGCGCAGCGTTAAGGGGCACCTGCTCACTGAAAGTATCAGAACATATGAGGGTACAGATCCCACCAGATGCTCTCTTGATATTAATGTGACCGGTACAGTAGTGTCTGTAGTTTTTCAGAGCAGGGAGATGTGTTGCCACAAACAATATTTCCTGAAGCACTATGTCAATTATGGAGTAAGTAACCATTAAATGGTAGAATTTGATCAAATGGAAATAGGAGCCATTACAGTTCCATTGAAAAAGCATTGGTGTTGGGTTTGAGAAAGTGACAAATGGAAACTATGGTTGTGAATACCTTGCTACCAGGTCATGGTCCAGCTGATTGTGTGATCCATCGTCCATGCACATAGGCTCGACTGCTGCAGGGCAGGGGAGCGGAACATCTGAAGCCTCAGAAAGGAGTTCATCTTTCTGCTTATCCTTCTGAGATTTCGATTTTTGTGAAGATTTCCCTATTTTATCTTCCAGGAGTGAAGAGAACCTTACTTTTCTTCAGCCCACAGCCTGTGGCTGCTGGTTCTCGTGTTGAGAGGGGGGCACCTTGACAGGTGTCCTCATTCCTGACGCCAGAGGGTGACTAGGCATCTCTGTCGGCAGTGATGGTGTGGGGTGTGGAAACAACCAGTACTATACATGTAGGGGATGAGGAAGCTGATGTTCCCACCCCCAAATGTAAGGTACACCCTGGAATTGGACCAGTGCCTGGAGGTGTTGTGTGAGACATTGTCATTGCATGAGGTGTGGACTGTAACACAACAGTCACTAAATTGGAGACCATATTAGTCAGATGCACTCTTTCAAACATTTTCCTTGAATCTTAGTAAGACAGGCAGTCAAACATTTTATGCTCTTGAATTCCCTTGTGGGACACATTTCACATGTCCTACACATAGCATCATTAGAATAGCAGGAGGATGTGTGTCTGAACCTTTGGTATTTAAAACATTTCATCAGAGGAGGAAAGTAAGGCCTGACATCACACCTACAAACCAAGGCCTTAACCTTCTCAAGCAAAATGTTGCCACTGAAGGGTAGGATAAGAGCTCCAGTGTCCACTCTATTATCCTTGGGTCCATTGTGGATGCAGTGAACAAAGTGGACTCCATGCCATGCCAGATTAGTACGTAGACCTTCATTAGTTTCTAACATTAGGTCCCAATTGAAAATAACACCTTGAATTCTACTGAGCTTGTTATGAGGAGAAATGGTGACTGTTATATCTCCTAACTTGACACAGGGCTGAAGTGGCGATGATTGGTTGGCGTGCAATGTTTTGATCAGCAAAGATCCATTTCTCATCTTCTCTATTGCTGCAACCTCCCCAAACCAAGCTTCAATAGTTTCAGCAAAAAACATTGGTTTTGTCATAGCAAAAGAGCTGCTGCCAGTGCAGGAACATACCAAGAACACAGTACACTTTCCACTTTAATTTCTCTTTGCCTGGCTTCATCGTGAGGCATGGTCAATGACGGAAATGCCATAGGATTGTAAACTTCTGCATTACAATTATTTTTCCTAGCTGATGAGACAGCTTTGTTGGCATGGCCACCATTAAGTCTGATCCAATTCATTGCAGATCATCCACCCTGATGCCACTCACTCTACTCAGAGGCTCTACCTGTGGGTGCCACACCACCAAGGCAAAGGCCACTTGGCACAGCAGGCACTGCCTGGAGTCCTGGTGCCACAAAGTGGACAGGTACGTACTCCTTGGTTGACAGGGGGAGGTTACAGCTCAGGCATCAGCAGTGTGATCCCTGCATTGTCAGAGGGCTACCACTGAGAGGGTGCGTAACAACCCCACCACAATGGACTGGCGACCATGGTGGATCTCAGGTGCAGATGTAGAGCCACTTGATTGGAAGGTGTAAAAGAGAGTAGCGCACAATGGAGAGTTAACACACCACAGCAGGGCATCCTTCCCCAAACAACCAACACAGAATTTAAAAACCCAAAAACGGAGAGGGAAGAAGAGTTTTAAAAAGTGAAAAGAGAAAAAACATTAAAAAGAACAGTCATAAGACCAAGGTATAAAAAACTTGATCCAGTAACAAAGACTCCTATTAGTCATCTCTTAAGAAGGGCAAGTAAGGTACAGGTGTCTATTGTAGCCCCCAACACTGCAGGGAGGAACTTGGTAGAACATCAATACTCCTTGACTGTTAAGTAATAGTCAGTGGTACCTAAAGATCACCACCACCATGAAATCCCAACTCTTTTCTAATTTATTCCATTTGACTATATGACATATATCACAGATCACAATCCCAGCTATAACAGGTCAACTATTATGCAGAAATGTCCATTCCTTGTATTAACTCACATTCACTGTGTCGGTGGAGGAACATATATCATCTAGTTCTTGTTATTTTTATTTATTTCTAAAATAGGACTTTCCCTTGCCATAACCACTCATCTCTGTGTCCTACCAGTACTTCCTCATTCTTGTACTAATCAATAACAGGAATAAAATATTGATCATATTGTTACATCCACATCACATTCTTTCCTAGACTCCCCATTTTGTGGTTACTTCCCCAATCTCACATTCTTTCCTAGACTCCCCATTTTGTGGTTACTTCCCCAATCTATCTGAAAGTGAATTTGAAATTCAGCTGTCATGCCAAACTTGGCACTAGACTGAATTATTCCAATTAGTCTTTATACATCATCCAGAATTTAATTTTCCTTTCTCTCTGTACAACTGACATCCCACTCTAAGACACTTAGGTATTTCAGTTAACTCAGTAGACTGCACCAACTTACTAAAGAGCGCTTTACAAACACTGCATAATACCTGATAAGCCTTGGAAATGATTTTAACTGTTTTCTACCTTTTGCTTTTAAATAACAGATACCATGCCTACATGCTTTATGCTTTCGATCTCAACTGAGTGTCTATAACATAACCCAAGAAGTGTGCCTTCATATTTACATATATCAGTCCAAAAAGTGTACAAATAAATTAAGAGAATACTGTATATTTGACAATGGGATCTGGCGTTTTTGTGAAGTTCTGAAATGATGTGAAAAGTATCAGAATAATGCATCATGTAATACTGGAAGGACTAGGACAGATGGTAGCTACAGATTTCTACAGACAACTACCCAGATAAAAGAGAAATTTCACATAACTATGGTCATGAAGGAATTGATGTCACAAACTGAAAATTATTTTCAACTGAGAAAAACTGATATGAACAACATAGCAAAGAATTTAAAAAATTATTTTGAGAAGTAATTAAACCAGAATGCATTCTCAGTGGTAATGGGCTTCAGCAAAATAAAAAATGTAGATACATTTTCTAGATGAGCAAGGCATGCTTCAGATATAGATATCAAATTAACTGTGAGTGTTGAATCCTGTGGAATGAGTAATAAGAGAATTAAGCCATCAATTTCCAAAATGTTGTGGAGAGGAATATAAAACTACAAGAATTTGAAGAGGTTATTAATAGCCTTGTGCATGATAGCACAGAATTTTCTCCTTGTCAGGTGTCATTTGGAGAAGACCCCAACACCATTATTAAATCATATACACATATCCTACTAAAATTATCCCTTAACCCAAAACATAGGTCTCTCAGACCCCTCGTTTATTTCAAATGTCGAGTGTGACAGCACTGCAAAAAAGTGCAGCTTCACTTTCACAGTACCTTCGCCGCAATACTTGCAAAAGTGTAAAGCAGCAGTCAACAATCAGTTTTACTTCATCAGTGAAGACATACAGAGTATTGTTTAGAGGAGTGCATGAAGTTGTGTGTCTGAGATACCGCATGTTTCATGTTACGTACAAGAATTTGGTAGACTGCATGTTTCTAATTACAGCATATTCTGCTTTCAGTGGCTGTTAGTTTACAGTGTCTTCTTCTATGCGTGAATTTTTCATATTTCAGGTATAACATGGATCAACTTTCTAAGAAGAGTAACATATCTGCAGCTAATCCAGATTTGGAAGCTTGGGTCTAAGGGGAGTTATGGGATTTAGATGAAGAGGAAAATGGGATCGATGACGACACATTTGACAGTTCTGATGATGATCCAGATTTTGTGATAGGTGATAGTCAACATGAAACAGAGAGTGATACTAGTGAAGAAAATGTTTTATTGGAAGAAGAGCCTGGAGCAATCTATACTACACATAATGCCTCACAGCAAGCCCAGTACTTTTATGGTAAAAATACTTTATAATGGGAAATTCTGAGCCTGTTAAAATGAGAAGAACACCAGAGCACAACATTCTGAAAGGAGGAATGCCTTGCCTAACAACCAAAAGTCAAAGTTTAGGACAAAGTCCTACTGAATCTCAAATATGGGAGAATTTATTTGATGATGACATGATAGATGAAATAGTTCCACATACAAACGTGAAACTGAATACAATAAGGCCAAAGTTGCAAGAAACAATTAGTCAGTCCAATCACAGAGATAGTGACAACATTGAAATCTAAACTTTCAGAGGCCTTCTAATGACATCAATATTAAAATCGTCTCATGAAGATATGTTGTCTCTTTTCAAAAAGGATCTGACCAGTCACCCTACATTTGTGGTGACAATGTCGGCAAAGTGCTGTGAAATACTTCCAAGCAGCCTGAGACTTGACGATGTGACCTCCAGAGATGAAAGAAAGAAGTCAGATCATGCAGCTCCAATATCAAACATTTTTGAGAAATTCATTTTCAGGCCTCAGCAAATTGTACCATGTAAAAGGCAACGTTACAGTGGATGAAATGTTAGTACCATTCAGGGGAAAATGTCCTTTCCACATTTATATGCCTAGAAAACCAGCCAAATATGGCATAAATGTTATGTGCCTGGTAGACTCTGGAAATGCTTACATCTTCAATGCCTACATATATTCAGGGAAAGATGATGGATCTGACTGACAGAAGAAGAGGAATAGCTTGCCAAACCAACTCAGGCTGTTTTACATCTGTACAAACCAATAGAAGGAAGTAACAGAAACATTACCGCTGACAACTGGTTTACATCTATAGAACTCATTCATGAGCTGAGAAAGAGAGGACTAACATATGTAGAAGCAGTCAGAAAGAACAAATGCAAAATTCCCCAAGAGTTTTTGGCTGATAAAAGTAGACCAGTTGAGTTAGCATTATATGGATTCTCTGAGAATGCAACACTGCTTTCATCTGTTCCTAAGAGTAACAAGGCAGTAATTCTTGAGTCTTCAATGCATCATTCCATTGAAAATGATACCATAAAAAATAAGCCAGAAATTATTTGTTACTACAACAAAATCTGGAGCAATTTGCTCGACATGAAATATGAAAATTATTTGTCAAACAGACGTACAAGGCGCTGGCCGATGGCAGTCTTTTACACATTTGTAAACATCAGTTACGTGAACAGTTTTGTTCTGTATTTGTGCTACAGAGGAAACCCCATGCTAACTCGTCTCAAATTCACCAAAAGTCTGGCCATGGAGCTGATAGAGCCACATCTAAGAAGACGCATGGAAATTCAAAATTTACCTAGAAATATCAAGGAAAAGTTCTGGGAGACACTCAGCAATCAAGCAAAGATATACCAAGTGATAGAATGGACAAAAGGAAAACACGTATGAAGTGCCCTGCGTCCAAGAATAGGAAAACGGTGTGCATCAATTGTGGTCACTCAGTTTGCCTGGAATGCAGCAGAAACATGTGTGTTCAGTGTGCAAAAGAGATGTGATTTAATGTTTCAGTTCAATTGATTATTATCTTTTTTTTTACATTTTCTGCAATATTTTATTAATATTTGACGATATTTAATATTTACATTAAATTTATTTATTTCTATTAAATATTTATTTATATTTTTATATTTATATTAAATATTTATTTATATTAAACTTACTTATAACATGAATTAAATGACTATTTACTTGATTTCTGTCAACTTAAATGAAGTACTGTGATATAAAGTATTAGGTGGTCTGAGAGGCCGCATGTTTCTAGTTATGCACATTTCAGAGATATTTCGGGTTAAGGGTTAATGTTAATGCCTGAGACTTAATTAAGGCGGACATGGAAGCTATGAAGAAATGGACACAGAAAAGAAAAAAAAGATATATGGTCATGTAGATGTTATCTAACCTCATTTAAACTCTTCTGTCGGGAGAGTTAATTTGGAGTTGGATAAGCTACTTAGGTCAGGTGTGGGGTCACATATTGGTTTGGTTCCTGTTGATTCTCTCAGTAGGTGGTATTATACTAGACATGGCCTACACCTCAACATGAAAGGGAAGGGTAAACTGGCTGGCCTAATAGCAGGAAATGTGTGTGTGTGTGTGTGTGGGGGGGGGGGGGGAGGCACTGCCATGAGTAGTAATATACCATTGGTTGTAGGTGTTGGAGCAGCACCTTTTTCAGGATAGGTACAACAAAATGAAGTCAAGTTCTGAGAGAAGTAAAGATTGAAACAAACCTTCAGTTTGAGAAAGAAATCAAACAACATAATCCTGGCACATTGGATCAGTGAACACAGCTGTTGGTTTAAAAAAAAATTACAGCAATCAGCAGAAAGTTTATTTCCACCCAATTTCATCTCAGTTAATGTGAAATGCCAACTATCTTTAGTGCATCAAAATATTTGAGGGCTTCGAAATGAAGTTAATGAACTACTTATGTACATTGATGAATGAGAGTCATTGAACCCAGTTGATATAATCTGCCTCTCTGAACATCATGTGACCACTGGTATAGATATGTTAAACCTTACAGAATTTAAGTTAGCCTCTTACTTCTGTAGACAAAATATGGAGAAAGGAGGAGTTGCCACATTTGTTAAAAACAGTTTTAAATTTAAGAATATTGACATTAATAAATTTTGCTTAGAGCAGCACTTAGAAGCATGGGCAACAGAGCTAGAACTTCATTATATGTCCTTTATAATAGTAGCCATATACAGAGCACCTTCAGGAAATTTCAACCTGTTTATAAACGGTCTTGAAGATTAATTATCTCATCCAAAATTAAAAAACAAAGAACTAGTGGTTGCTAGTGATTTTAATATAGATGTCCTGAAAAACACTGTCAGTGAACAGTTACTGAAATCAGTTACAGTGTCATTCAATTTAATTTCTACAGTAAATTTCCCAACTAGGGCATACAAATGTTCTAAGACTGCCATTGATAATATCTTTATAGACAATTCTAGGCAACTAAGCCAAATTACAAAACCAGTAGTAAATGGGATATCTGACAATAACATGCAACAAAATAAAATGGTTCAAATGGCTCTGAGCACTATGGGACTTAACATCTGAGGTCATCAGTCCCCTAGAACTTAGAACTACTTAAACCTAACTAACCTAAGAACATCACACACATTCATGCCCGAGGCAGGATTCGAACCGTAGCGGTCGCGTGGTTCGTGACTGAAGCGCCTAGAACCACTCGGCCACACTGGTTGGCCAACATGCAACACCTAACATTAAATTCTGAAAATTGTCAGGGTAAAAAATCTATCAGAACTGAGTACAAAAGGCCAATAAAACAGTCAAAAACTGAGAAATTTAGGAGATTGCTCAAAGAAATTAATTGGATGGATGTTTACAGCATCCAAAACACAAATGGAAAATGCAAAACATTCATTAATAAAGTTAGCACCTTATATGAAAATTGTTTTCCCCTGAAGGTAACTCAAATTAAGCAGAAGTCTAATAAGAAACCATGGACCACACAAGGGATATTGATACTAGCATTATAGCTCATTACAAAAAATATTGCAAAATACTGAAGAAGGTTATCCAGAAATCTAAACGCCTGCATTGTGAGAAGAAGATAAATACACCCAGCAATAAAAAAAAAAAACAATATGGGATATAGTTAAGCCAGAGACAGGTAGGACCAGAAATGAGGAGGAACAAATAGCTCTAAAAATAAATGAAACCCTGGTTAACAAATGCATGTTATGTTGCAAACCATTTAAACAAGTATTTTGTCTCTGTTACTGATACCATTGGGTTGTCAGGTTCAGTAAATATTGCAATGGAATATCTGAGACCAGTGCACACAAGTAATCTCAT
Source organism: Schistocerca serialis cubense (assembly GCF_023864345.2). Taxonomy (NCBI): domain Eukaryota; kingdom Metazoa; phylum Arthropoda; class Insecta; order Orthoptera; family Acrididae; genus Schistocerca; species Schistocerca serialis. The sequence goes on along the minus strand of NC_064642.1, from coordinate 320,876,991 downwards.
TAAGATAGAATTGACATTTACTTCCTGCCTCACTCACACATTTTCACATGTTATTTTCCATATCTTCCTATACCACATTGATCTTTTGTACCTCATCCTACCAAACAGCACCTCCCACCACCCTTATCTCTTATTCCAGTGTACACATACTATCCTCATCTAATCTGGTCACATCTGCTGTCCCCCTTCTTCATACATATCTACCCAAGACCTGCATTCCACACTATTGTCTTTCTATTTTTCTCTTTGATGTCATTTTGTTTCCACGTCAATTTTGGTTTGTTTTCACCTTCCACTAATGGCCCTAATCCCTCAGGTTTCACCTTGTTCCCCATACTTCATCTGTTGCACCCTTTTTGTGATTTTTTCCCACATATTTTTTAAGTAGTTTGCATACTTTTTCACATATATACTTATGTAACTTACATACTTCAATGCATTTTTATTTTCCACCATGAATCCTTGCTACTTCCATCTGTGACGATACAGAAAGGTTTCCTTACCCCTAGCTAGAGCCCAGTCCCACATATTGTCCCTGCATTGTTAGCTGGCTCATGGAAACTCCACTATGGCCTTACCACCAAATTATCTATCTGCAGCTGGGTCCTGTTTCTACAATGACCTCCATCTGTTCAGATTCTACCAGTCCTTATCTATCACCAACCTAGTCAGGCCCAAAATCTCACTGCAGTATCTTCTATCGATCCATAAAGTTCTCCTGCTCTTTAATTTCAAATTCCTGTATCTCATCTCTCACACTGGAACTCCTGCCATCCAGGGACTAGGGCAGCATACCCAGTGCCACCTCCAACAACTCTGTAACCTATTCACCTGCTACTCCCAGATTGGACAACCACCATCCACAACCTTGACAACAGCTGCCAACACAGCTAACAAACCCTGCCTCGCAGACCTACTATTTTTACCACACCCTCAGAAACTCCCTCCCACCATCGCATTGAATCCAGAACCTAAACCGACCAAAAACAGTCACAAACATTTCTCCAAAAGCCATAATCCCAAAGATGTACCAGACCTTTCCAAAGCCCGTACCTTCTTTACTACTCCCAAACTCAATCATGCTGCACTTGTTGAAGACATTCTCTCTTTCTTCTTTTTCTTACAGTCGAAACACATTTTCGCCACCAAACCTACCAAATGAGTCTCAACCCAAAACCAATGTTAAACCCTGCCTGACTCCGTTAATTCCTCCTTCCAATCATGATCCACCCTCACTGCCCCCATATCATCTCCTACTGACATACCAGTATTTCTTAACTTAAACCCTGTTTCACCACCATTCCCCAAATCCCTCAACATGGAAGCTAAATATTACCTAAAAACTGATCCCCACTGTGGCATTAGTGTACACCCACTGAGAGAATCTATGCTCTTATAGATCCAATCTTTCAGTCTATTACCTGTAGTCTACCATCCTATAGAAAAGACACCAACCATTTCCTCTACCATCTCTCCAAGTTTTCTGTTCCTTTACTGCGTGGTGCCCTCCTCATCACTACGGATGTTGCCTTGCTTTATGCTCACATCCCTAATGCCTACGGCCTTGCTGCTATTGGGCACTACCCTTGCAGTGCCCAATGGATTCCAAACCTACAACCTTCTCCCTGGTCACCATGCCAACTATACCCTCAACCACAATTACTTCACCTTTGAATGCATCACCTACAAACAAACCCATGGTACAATTGGCATCTACATGGCACCATTCTATGCAAACCTATTCATTGCCCATCAAGCGGATTCCTTCCTAAACACCCAGAATCTCAAACCCTCACCTGCTTCAGATTCAATTTGTAATCTGGATTGAGGGTAAGGACATACTATCCACATTCCTCCAGGCCTTTACCACCTTCTCCTTCATTCGGTTCATCTGGTTCTCCTCAACACAACAAGCCAACTTCCTCAACGGTGACCTCAACCTCAAAGATGGCTGCATCAGTACCTATGTCCATATGAAACCTACTAACCGCCAACAATACCTCCACTTTGACAGCTGCCACCCAATCCAAGAAGTCTCCTCCATACACCCTATCCACCTCTGCCTCTCACGTCTGCAGTTATGTGCAGTCGCTTTCCAAACAAATCTCTCTAAGGTCTTCACAGTCTGAAATTACTCTCCTAAACTTGTACAGAAACAGATGTCCCGTGCCTTATCTTTCCAGAGCCCCACCATCAAGCCACAAAGGAGCATTCCCCTCATGACTCAGTACCATCCAGAACTGAAGCAACTGAATTACATTCTCAGCCAGCATTTCAGCTACCTCTCATCATGTCCTGAAATGAGGAACATCCAACTCATTATCCTTCCCACCCATCCCATAGTGGTATTTGACTGCCCACCAGACCTAAGCAATATCCTCATCCAACCCTACTCCATACCCACCCCAACCCTTCCCTTATGGCTCATATCCCTGTAATAGACCTAGATGCAAGACCTATCATATACATCCTCCCACCACCACCTTTACCAATTCAGTCACAAGCATAACCTACCCTATCAAAGGCAGGGCTACCTATGAAAGCAGTCATATGATCAACAAACTAAGCTGCAACCACCATGCTGCATTCCACATGGACATGACAACAAACAAGCTGTCTGTCTGAATGAAAGTCCACAGACAAACTGTGGCCAAGGGAGAGCTGGCTGACCCAGCTGCTGGGTATGCTGCCCAACACAACATTCTTCACTTCAATGACTGTTTCACAGCTGGTGGCATCTGGATCCTTCCTAACAATGTCAGCTTTTCTGAAATGCAAAGGTGGGAACTTTTCCTGCAATATATCCTACATTTCTGTAACCTCCTGGCCTCAACCTTTGATAGTTCCTGTCCTTACCCCAACTATCCCCTTTGCTGGTCCCATTCCAACAGTGCACAGCCTTGTTTTCCACAGTGCACCCACCAGTGTTTCTCCTGACCTCTACTTCTCTCCTTTTCTGCCCATCCCTGTATAAACACTCAACACTCAGCTGCACCTAGCTGCCCTACCCTGTCCCCCCACCATATCCTGTGTGCTTCCACAAGCAGCACTTTACCATCCCCCACCCCTATGTTGCTATCCCTTCCCTGGTCCAGTATTCTCATTACCCCCACTATCCAGACTGCTTCTTCCATTGCACGAAGTTGTTCACAGTCCAGCCTCAGCAGCCAGAGACTGTGGTCATATCTGCGTGAGCTGTGCTTGTGTGAATGTGTCTCTGTTCTCTAATTTAGAAGAAGGCCCTTTTGGCCAAAAGCTCACATATTGCTTTCTTTTTGTTGTGTCTGTCTACGACTCAACATCTCCTCTATATGGTAAGCAGCAGTCTATCTTTTCTTTTGTTCTGGGTTTTGTATAGTACCTTTGTGATTTTTAGCACAAATAGTTACGTTCACATCAATTCGAGAAGAAGGGAGAAATCATAGAAGAATGATTAAACCGATTGTATAACTACACAACAAGTTATAGAGTAATCTAAAAGTTGAAAGTACAGTAAAAATGACAACACACATGACAGCAGTAGGTATGCAACTTTTACTTATGCTAGTAGAGCATATTCATCAATAATGGTCAAAATATAGAGATATTTTTAAAGCTGATTGTATATTTGCTGGGAGGCAATGAGAATATTATTTGATAAAAGATTAACTAAGTGTTGAGGAAGGAAATACTCACTCAGTATCATCATCTTGAATGTGTTAATTAGCTACTTTGACAAGGCCATGAGTTCCTAAAATCATGCCCTGAAAGGAGATCCATTGTGTCTGAGATAATGCCCACCACAACTAGAATAGCTTTTCATCATTGTCCCAACGTCCACATTATCCTTGCAACACCCTTTGTGTCTGAGATAATGCCCACCACAACTAGAATAGCTTTTCATCATTGTCCCAACGTCCACATTATCCTTGCAACACCCTACGATCCTCCTGCGCCCATCTCCCTACCATATGACTCCTACCCCTATGATCATCCCCACTATTCTGTTGAGGAGTTCCTTGAAAAATTAAGCTGATTCTTGTTGTATTGCTGATTGTGTTTGCTTAAACTTATGGCTTGACTTTTCTTGGGTTCATAAACATTTTATTTTTATCTGTTTTTAGTTTTATGTTGTAACTACATGTACTGACACGTTACATTAGAGATTTGTTCCTCAATTTGGTTCTATGGAACTTGACATGTAAACAAATAAATAAATAAACTGCAAGACTTGCCCTATGCGCCCTTCTATCACCACTTGTTCCAGCCCTGTAACTGGCAAAACATATACTATCAAAGGGAGAGTCACCTGTGAAATGATAAGTGTCATATAACAGCTGTTATGTAAACACTGTTTGGCCTTTTACACTGGCATGACTACCATCCAGTTATCAGCCAGGATGAATGGACAGAGGGAGAGGATGTATACAGGCAACAAACAATATCCTGTTGCAGAGCATGCTCTACAACATGACTACTATCTAGTTATTGGTCAGGCTGAATGGACATAGGCAGAGGGTGTATACAGGCAACACACAATATCCTGTTGCAGAACATGCTGTACATGCATGACAGTCATGACCTCAGTGCCTGTTTTACAGTACCTACTCTTTTCTTCACTCCATTTTAGCTTTCAACATTTTTCATTTTCTGACTTGTCTATTTTTCACTGCCCCTCCTCCCACCTCTGTTGCATACAATGCACTTAGCTTTTCACTCTTATTAACTTGAGCACAATGTTTTAGTAATCTGTCTTGTATATTATCCTGTCTTCTACCTTAAAGCTCTCAGGTTTTCAAATCTTGTCTGATGCATTCCCCGACAGTCAGTCTTTCCTTCTTATTCTGTCCAGTAAGTCTCCCCTGACCCAGGGTTCTTGGTGAATTTTCTGAACTATGTCCTTTTCCCTAAATGTCTCTTCTGCCAGTAGAAGGCTCCACTGGCTCTGAAAGCTTGTAAAAGTTAAACCCTTTTGTGTGTGTGTGTGTGTGTGTGTGTGTGTGTGTGTGTGTGTGTGTGTGTGTGTGTGTGTGTGTGTGTGTGTGTGTCTGTGTGTGTGTGTGTTCCTCTGTGTGGTGTCACCGCCAGACACCACACTTGCTAGGTGGTAGCCTTTAAATCGGCCACGGTCCGGTAGTATACGTCGGACCCACGTGTCGCCACTGTCAGTGATTCCAGACCGAGCGCCACCACATGGCAGGTCTAGAGAGACTTCCTAGCACTCACCCCAGTTGTACAGCCAACTTTACTAGCGATGGTTCACTGACAAATTACGCTCTCATTTGCCGAGACGATAGTTAGCATAGCCTTAAGCTACGTCATTTGCTACGACCTAGCAAGGCGCCATTATCATTTGCTATTTATCTTGTGATGCATGTACCGTCAGACCAATGTTCACCAATTATGGATTAAAGTTAAGTATTCCAGCAGCTATGTACCTTTTTTGCTAGTCTCAATTCCTTGTCATTTTCCAGACCTCACGCCATCCTGCGTGAGCTTAAACGCGTGCCTTTCGGCTACCTCGTAGTGGCTTGGCTGTCTCGCCAAGTCACAACACTCTGCTACTACTTGGTTAGCAGATTTTTCATCTATCCATTTACATTATATTTTCACTCAATATTTTATGATAATAATGACATTAGTAAGCATGGAGTGGCATTCGAAATTCTAAACCACAAAAAATAGTTCAGTATTTCTAAAATTGTCAATTTCTGATTTAAAATTCCACATGTCACCTGAAAACACGTCTTCAGTACCATGAACTGCACTTTCTCAAACATCACACCAAAATATTTCTAAGCAACATGGTCATGATACACAAGCACAAGATTTTACTACCAGTGCAGGACTATGACTGAATCACATAGTTATGAACCCACAGACATGCTTATTCTTGTGCTCCAAGAGCCACTACAAAATCCATTTTCTTTACTGCATCTATTCTTCTTTTTCATTACTTTTTGAAGTGTTTTCTCAACTTATAGTCTCATTTATGTATTGATTTATTTATTTAATTAGATCAAAATATCTTCAGATTGTGACATTCACCATTTGTTCATGAACATTGTATGTGCATGTTCATACACAATTATTCTAACCTGAAGAACCAGATATTAAACCAATTCCATTGTAAAAGATTTATTTGTTCACTCGCAACCAGTTTCAGGCAATTATAAGCCCATCTTCAGGTGAACAAGAATGATGAAGCAAGTGGCTGCCAAAAGTGGCCACCACAAACTGGACACCAAGCTGCAGTATCTTGCCTTCACATACAACTAGCACTTGTAAGGTCTACAACAGTACTCAAAGCCTTTTCTAAAGTCTAAGAAAAGCCAGTTTTATTGTGTGGATTTTGCAGAAAATCATAGATGGCACTGTTGGTAATTTATTTTTCCTGAAACCATTACAGCTGCCAATGAGGATGTTGTTTCAATCTAACAATTTCATTAATGTGTTAACCCCCAGTTACTATTGTTGAGACATTTTTGACCCCAGCATAAGCAGCTCTTGTGCCAAAGATTGTATGTATTCTCTTAGAAGTCAATTATCTTCAAGTAAACGAGTTACTGCAAGTTGTGACATTGTTTGTTACAGAGTAATTGGATTTTGGGGTCGCTGAAGACTCCAGGATAGTTCTTAAGTGCACATTATTTCTGAATATTTCATTGTGTTTTCTGTTTCACATGTGTGATCTAACAGTGAGTAGTGAAACTACACTCCTGGAAATTGAAATAAGAACACCGTGAATTCATTGTCCCAGGAAGGGGAAACTTTATTGACACATTTCTGGGGTCAGATACATCACATGATCACACTGACAGAACCACAGGCACATAGACACAGGCAACAGAGCATGCACAATGTTGGCACTAGTATAGTGTATATCCACCTTTCGCAGCAATGCAAGCTGCTATTCTCCCATGGAGACGATCGTAGAGATGCTGGATGTAGTCCTGTGGAACGGCTTGCCATGCCATTTCCACCTGGCGCCTCAGTTGGACCAGCGTTCGTGCTGGACGTGCAGACCGCGTGAGATGACGCTTCATCCAGTCCCAAACATGCTCAATGAGGGACAGATCCGGAGATCTTGCTGGCCAGGGTAGTTGACTTACACCTTCTAGAGCACGTTGGGTGGCACGGGATACATGCGGATGTGCATTGTCCTGTTGGAACAGCAAGTTCCCTTGCCGGTCTAGGAATGGTAGAACGATGGGTTCGATGACGGTTTGGATGTACCGTGCACTATTCAGTGTCCCCTCGACGATCACCAGTGGTGTACGGCCAGTGCAGGAGATCGCTCCCCACACCATGATGCCGGGTGTTGGCCCTGTGTGCCTCGGTCGTATGCAGTCCTGATTGTGGCGCTCACCTGCACGGCGCCAAACACGCATACGACCATCATTGGCATCAAGGCAGAAGCGACTCTCATCGCTGAAGACGACACGTCTCCATTCGTCCCTCCATTCACGCCTGTCGCGACACCACTGGAGGCGGGCTGCACGATGTTGGGGCGTGAGCGGAAGACGGCCTAACGGTGTGTGGGACTGTAGCCCAGCTTCATGGAGACGGTTGCGAATGGTCCTCGCCGATACCCCAGGAGCAACAGTGTCCCTAATTTGCTGGGAAGTGGCGGTGCGGTCCCCTACGGCACTGCGTAGGATCCTACGGTCTTGGCGTGCATCCGTGCGTCGCTGCGGTCCGGTCCCAGGTCGACGGGCACGTGCACCTTCCGCCGACCACTGGCGACAACATCGATGTACTGTGGAGACCTCACGCCCCACGTGTTGAGCAATTCGGCGGTACGTCCACCCGGCCTCCCGCATGCCCACTATACGCCCTCGCTCAAAGTCCGTCAACTGCACATACGGTTCACGTCCACGCTGTCGCGGCATGCTACCAGTGTTAAAGACTGCGATGGAGCTCCGTATGCCATGGCAAACTGGCTGACATTGACGGCGGCGGTGCACAAATGCTGCGCAGCTAGCGCCATTCGACGGCCAACACCACGGTTCCTGGTGTGTCCGCTGTGCCGTGCGTGTCATCATTGCTTGTACAGCCCTCTCGCAGTGTCCGGAGCAAGTATGGTGGGTCTGACACACCGGTGTCAATGTGTTCTTTTTTCCATTTCCAGGAGTGTATTTGCATCAACGGACAAGTTATGATGGCGGAAGAGGTTATGGACTACATAGATAACATACAAAATGAATCTGCAGAAGAAGCACGAAGCCAGGAACACGATTCCAATATAAGTGATTGTGAAAGTGAACACAGTGCTCACAATACAGACACAACAATTTCTGATTTGGATGTCTCAGAAGCCAAAATCTCTGAAAATGATTCTGGTAGTTGTTACTATGGGAAAAACAGGTTCAAATGGTCACTAAACCCACCCAGTAGCTCTAGAACCAGAAAAACTAATATTATTGCTCAATTACTGGGATTTATTGGACCTGCATGGCAATGCAAGCCTTCTATACCATTTGAAGCAGGGTCTCTTCTTATTACAGATGATATGCTGAACTCTATAGTAGTTCACACAAATGCAGAATTTTCTGGAGTGAGTGCAAATTATGGCATGACTGCAACTTATGTTGATCATGTGACTCTAGAAGAAATGTGAGCATTTTTCATATTGATTTATCTCACAGGTACTTGAAAATCTAATCAAGAGAATGCTGGCACACTTTTTGCTACAGAGCTAACAGGAAGACCAGTATTTAGAGCAACAATGTCCAAGGAATGGTTTCTTTTTCTTCTGTCTGTTATCAGATTTGAAAACCAAGAAACAATCAAACAGAGAAAACAATCAAGTGACAAGTGGGCAGCTATTTCTCAATTGTTTAACAAGTTTATACCGAACTCCACAGTAAATTATAGCTGCTCACGATTTGCAACTTATGATGAAATGCTAGTAGGTTTTTGTGGACGCTGTTCTTTTAGAGTGTATCTACACAGAAAAACCCAAAAATGTGAGTTAAAAATTATATGTTTGTGTTGTGCAAAATCCCACTATCTGCTAAATGCTTTTATTTATTCAGGGAAGGCAACAACACCAAACCCATTACAATCCAACACAATCTGTTCTGAAGCTGGCTCAACCTACTGCTAAGACAAACAGAAACATAAATGGAGATACCTCGTTCACCTCTGTAGAACTGGCTAATGAATTGTGAAAGATTAGCCTGCCATACGTCAGTACACTTCGGAAACAGAAACATGAAATGCCAGCAGAATTCTTGCCCAATAAAGAATATGAAGTGGGAGATACAAAATTTTGTTTCACAAAGTGTTTAACAACATGCTCCTATGTCCCCAAGAAAAGTAAATCAGTAGTCATGCTACCATCAATGCATCATACAAGCACATTGATCAGCAGAGTGGTAAACCTGATAGTATTCTATTTTACAATTCTACAAAGGGACGAGGGGGTGGGGCGGGGGGCGTGGATGCTCTTGATCAGAAGTCTGCTCTCTATAAATGTGGAAGAAGATGTTAAAGGTGGCCACTGGCCATATGGTGGGCTGTAATGGATATTGTTATTGTTAACAGTTACATAATATGGCAGTACTAACACAAAGATGTCACATTGTCAATTTATGAAAGAACTGTCAACAACTCTAACTGAAAAGCACATGAAACAAGGTTCTAGTGTACCAACTCTATCAATAAGTTTGAAAACATTTAATTCAGTACTTTGTTTGGAAGAGCAGGTCCAAACATCAAGCTCAAGTGGGCCTTAAAAGCACCAAAGATGTAACTTTTGCTCAAGAAATCATGACAAAAAAGTGTCAGTCACTTGTTCAAGATGCAGTGAATACATCTATATGTCTGCAGAAACCACACTCAGCAGGAGACATTATGTGTACAATGCAACAAAGAATTACTTTATTATGAACAATAATATTTTAAAAATTGAAATTTTTGCTAAGCATAAATTAATGGCTGTTAATTTCTGTACTAAGCATTAAATGCCAGCTGGAGTGGCCGTGCGGTTCTAGGCGCTACAGTCTGGAGCCGAGCGACTGCTACGGTCGCAGGTTTGAATCCTGCCTCAGGCATGGATGTGTGTGATGTCCTTAAGTTAGTTAGGTTTAATTAGTTCTAAGTTCTAGGCGACTGATGACCTCAGAAGTTTAGTCACATAGTGCTCAGAACCATTTGAACCAAGCATTAAAAAATTACATATCCCCTTCCAGAGATTAATTTGGACCATAATCAACTAGGCAGATGAAGCAAAAAAAAGAGCTACAACTAAAATGAAAAATTTGTTACTTTAAAATTACCTCTGCATTGAGAATTGAAAAAAATGTGGACATTAAAATAAACATGTTCTGTATTAGTTTCTGGCTTTCTTATACCTCATATTTAGATTAAAGAAGTTGTAAACAAGTTGAAATGAATGTGGATACTGAACCAAAGTAAATGGAGATACTAATAGATTCTGGGGTCACTGATGATGCCACAACAGTAGTTGTTATAGTAAAAAATATTGACAGTAACTCATGGTTGAACACATTTTTCAATGATTTTACCAAAGGCTGTTAATAAGACAGCTGACCTAAGTCTTTTACAGATGATTTCTCCCCTTTCTTATCAATAGGGACCACTTTGACAGCTTTTAGTCAGTCAGGAAATGTGTATGTCAAAAAAGATGAATATATTTACCAGGGGCACTGATGTGTTTGTGAAATACTGCTTTATGTCGTAATCTGGAATACACTGATTCATGAAGATATCCTCTTAAAAGTAGATGCAACCTGAATGATTTCATCTAGAATTGTTTCACAAATGTAGATTGTAGAGAGACATGAACGTGCTTTCTGCTGCAGTTTCTCTGAACTATCTATTTTATCACTGACTAATAAGTATTTGTGATAACTGCACTGTAGTGCCTGAAACAATTTTTAATATGTTTTGGGACCAGTAGCTCTCATGTTGTCATGGTTCAGAGTGATACTCTGTTTTTTTAAGAAACTTCCTTATTATTACTTTCCAGACAACTGGCTTTTATTTGCTAAGTCTGTCATGACTCTTCCTCCCTCTCCATGTATTTTTTAACTATGTCTTTTCTTTTGGATTTGTGCTTCTTAATACTTGGTTTTTGAGAGTGAAGGTGTTTTCAAAGTAACAGCTGAAAATGCTAGAAAATTTCTCAAACTTTTTGTTGGTGTTATCTATAAGAGAAATTACTACTCACTTTTCTTCTGATAATAGATAATTGTACGTGAATATGATACACGCATTAAACCCTCTTGCTTTTACAGTTCTATTATAGTTCTGGGTGCACAGCAAGTAGCTTGAGAGGAAAACAATTTGGGCTTAATGATTACTATTTCTTCACATCTTGCATAATACATTTTCCTGTCTCTAGTCTGACATTAACATGACTGCAGCATCACAATCATATATCACCTTCTGCCCAACAAGAAAGTCATAGTTGATTTAACTACTGAACATCATCTGCTGCATGCATTTTATTGCACTTTGAACATCTTTATTATTTTGCACCTTTATTTGCATATTCAGCATGACATTAAAATTACATTCATAATATGACTCTAGCAAAAGCAAACTGCACATAAAGTGTGTACAAATTACACAAGTTGTGACTGGAAAGTTTTAAGAATGGATCTACTACTGCTTACTGAGTTGCAGGCAAGTACACGGAGGGTGGGGAGTGAGTCATTGACTTGTCCGTGAACACCCTCTGACAGGAAACTGTGTTTCCTTTATTCACTACATTTTGGCAACTGGTTGAGTGTGGGTCTGTTAGGGCTTGTTGCTGGATTCTGTCTGCGTGGAAATTGACATAAAAGTGGAGCAACGAGTTTGTGTGAAATCTTGTTTCCAAATCAGGAAATCAGCTACTGAGACTTACAAACTATTAAAAACAGAAATAATTGTATGAGCCAGTCGAATGTTTTTGTCTGGTTCAACAGATTTAAAAATGGCTGCAAATCATTTCAAGATGAACCACAGTCCGGCCATCCTTCCACCTCAAAAACGAATGAAAATGTTGTAAAGGTTCGTGACTTAGTGCATTCTGATCATAGACTTACAATTAGAGAGATGGCTGAAGATCTGAACACACATTGAGTGTCCACAAAATTCATTCCAAAAGTGTTGTCAAGTGACCAGAGACAGTACCGATTTGAAGTGTGCCAAGAACTGACTAATCAAACTAAAAATGACCCATATTTGTTAAATATGGTAATTACAGGTGATGAACCATGGGTATATGGATATTACCCTGAAACCAAGGTGCAGTCTGTGCCGTGGAAGACTCCAGGTTCACCACGACTGAAAAAAGCACGGCAAAGTTGGTCGAAGGTGAAGACAATGTTGGTGATTTTTTCAATTCTACTGGTATTGTGCCTCATGAATTTACCCCTAGAGGACAGACAATTAACCAGGAATACAACAAACGTGTCCTCGATCGTTTGCATGAAAAGTTAGGGAAGAAAAGGCCTGAATTGTGGATAGACACGAACTGGGTGCTACACCATGACAATGCTCCAGTTCATTGTGCCTTCTCCATCATTGAATTTTTGACCAAATTTAAAACTCCTGTGCTTCCACAATCGCCATATTCCCCTGATTTGGCCCCTGCGGACTTCTCCCTGTTTCCTAAACTGAGATTTTCACTGAAAGGGAAGCAATTTGACTTGATTGAAGACATCCAGACAAATACAGAGAGCGTCCTTAACACACTTCAGGAAAAAAAACTTCCAGGAATGTTTCCAAAAGTGGAAACACCATTGGAGCCAGTGTGTTCAGTCAGAAGGGGAATATTTTGAAGGAGATGCATCACAGTAGCATGTAAGTACCACCATTGTACAATTACAAGCCCATTCTTACAACTTTCCAATCACACCTCATATATGATGACAATACACACACAAGGAATATGCACACAAGGAAATAGCCACAAAGAAGACACTGAACTGCCAAATAACTTACAAGGCAAACAATAATGTAATAACATAGACATAGAAAGCCCAATGTAAAATACAAACAATCTAACTAATGATACAATGAAAATAATCAATTACTGCTGATAATATAAGGTAAATGGATAGGCAAAAAATCTACCCACCAAGTGGCAGCAGAGGAACACACACACATGAAAGGATTTAACTTTTTCAAGCTTTTCGAGCTAGTGGCTCCCTCTTCTGTCAGAAGACTTGAAGGGGAAGGAAGAGGGGTGAAGGAAAAGAACTGTAGATGTTTAGGGAAAAGGGTAGAGTTCAGAAAAGTCACCCAGAACCCCAGGTCAGGGGAGCCTTACCAGATGGGATGAGAAGGAAAGAGTGATTGTTGGAGACTGCACCAGTTGAGATTTGAAACTGTGAGAGCTTAAAGGTGGTAGACAGGGTAATATGCTAGACAGAGACTAATAGTGCAGTTACAAATACTTCATTCACATACAATTTCCAGTGTACTATAATAAAAGAGGAATACAAATGCCAGGACACAGACAGAGGCCCAGACAACACAAAATAATGTAATTTATTACTGGTATGATCTCGATGGTAACTTACTTATCCATAAGTGAGTTAGAAAATAGGGAAATTTTTCACGCTGTTCTGCATGGTGATACAGCTCTATCACCTGAACAGGAAAAAATATACTTCCTGACAACAGAGTAGACAGACAGAATGATAAGCATGGCACAGAAGCAGGGTTGCAACAAGTTTCCCCAAGTGAAATTCCCGTTGACAAAAATATGTAAGGACTTTTGTATTTCTAAACGTTTGAGCAAAAATATTAAGTGCTAACATCAACATCTTGTATAATGAACTGCTTTTAGATGGAGAAAGCAAGCCAATTGATATATGTTTCATGAAGATCACTGATGTTATTTTATTTCAATAAAGCGAAACACATTTGCTGACATAAACACGCATCATGTTGGAGTTGCAAGACAGGTTTAAAATACCTTCACTGCTTTCAGAAATCACCTCAGAGAAAAGTAGGCCTCTTGAAAGAAATGCATAAGGTGGGCAAGAGTTGTGTAAACCAACACTGTAGGTGACCATGAACAAAATATTGGTTCTACTATGTTCATTATTGTCAGTTATTACCCACTGTATTATGTCTATTATTCTACAGGTATTGTGTGATTTTTCTTTCAAGAAATACATGAGTACATAGTGTACTGACTGCCAGTGACTGCCGCAATTTTCTTCTTCTTATTGTCCATACTTTCTAATATATGAACTACTTTCAAAGTGCAAAAACAAACTAGAATAAATAAAATGTCTATAAAACACCACACTGTAAAATTTACTTGTGGTGAGACAGTTGCAATTTCTGAAATCCATTGCCCATGGCCTCTGGCCTGCCGAGGAGCACCACAGTCCTGGGTCCATGGATAAACCACCAAAATGTGCTGTATTATGCCAGACAAAGACAGACCCAGCCTGCGGGCACATCGGTGAGACTAGATCCAACAGGCAGGGCCTGCACATTAGTGGGAAACTACGGGCTTCAGATAGGCAGGCCCATTCCCATCATGGAAGTCCACTCATACCGCCAGCTATTCACATATCACAGACAGCATGATGATGAAATGAGGCCGTGGTGATCATTCATACAACAGATCACTCGCGCAAATACTCTGAGAATGAATTCTAATGAGAATAGAAGATGATCACTGAGCCACAGACAGGCACATAAAAAAGACAATCACACTCTCACCACAGACAGGCACATAAAAAAGACAATCACACTCTCACAACAAAAATTTTGGCCATAGCCTTTGTTAGAAAATGAGAGCACACACATATTCACACAATCACTCAGACACATCTCATGCACGCATGACCATTGTCTCTGGCCACTGCATCAATTAGCTCTGAGAATCACATCCAAATAAACCACTCCTCATGCTGCCCTGCCTCTATCAGCAGCTGCTAGACTAACAGCAAGTAGTCGTTGCACCACTGATTGCAGGCTGAGGGAAGGGAAGAAGCAGTAAGAATGAGAGAGTCAAGAAGCAGCACACATACTCACCTGCACCCAGTCAGCGATGAGGTGTGACATCTCAGTAAACAAATTATTTCATTCTACTGAGACAGAAAGGAGATTTTTCCAGTGTTTCCCTTTTTTTTTCAAATTTCCCTGATTCCCCTGATACATTTTAAATTCCCTGATGTTCCCTGATTTCCAGTACTTGTGGCAACCCTGAGAACATGCCAGCCAACCACCATCAGCTCTGCAGGCTCTTAAGGGAAGCACGTATATGAAGAGGTAAGTGTTTCACCCTACAGAAAGCTTATAATGGTTTTGTGGGGGCATAGGCGTATTTATTCTAACCCTAATGATACAATACCTAAATGCTTTGTCTTCACTAAACACCCAGTGTGAAGATCATACAAATGAACTGCATGAGGAACACTTTGGTTGGCAAAAAACTGGGTGGCTCTTTAATGAGGTACAGGCACATACAATCTATCTCCAAAAGCCACATATGCATGACAGAAAATTCTGGGCCTTCCCAAACAACTCATAACACTTACTGGGACCCAAGATGCCAAGGCTATGATAGTAGTAGCAAACACAAATTACACAGTCGCAAAAATAACTCAACTCAGTTCTGAACAAGCACCCACCCACAGCTGAAATTACACATGGACGAGAATCTTGGACTATCATATCCATGTGTGCACAGCTTTCCTGTATCTCTGCTGATCAAATAAGAGACATAGCACAATTTTCTGGTGACAAAAGACCACTCCTACTTAGTGACATCAATGTATGACAGAGATTATGACATGCAGACATAATGAACAGTAGGGGACAAAACATAGTTGAGACTATAAATGAATGCAGCCCATTTGCACTAAACAAAGCAGGATAAATCCATATGTATTGCTACAATGTAGAAGGAGCCAACAATACTGACATTTCACTAGCAATTGTAAAGACCCATAATATACATCAACAAATGGGAAGTATTAGATGATGCTACACACAGTGACCATACTGCCACACACATTAACACAAGTACAGATGTTAACATGAACACACGCTCTTCACAACAATAAAAATAATTACTACTTCTAAACAAGACTGACTGGCAAAAATTAAGGGACATGGTTGAAGAATTTCCACTCCATACAGTCAGTAGCATAGACTACCAATTACTCATACTGAAATACCTGCTTCAAAAGGCACAACAGCTGGCTACACAAAAGACTAACAGTGCATCAAAGCAGGAATCCCCCTAGCCAACTGAGTTAACAAGGCTAAGGGAAGACACTAGAGACAAAAGGAAACATTACCAAAAAGCAAAAACAGCAAAAGAGAGGGAAGTAAATCTGGAATTATAAAAAGATGAAAAGTGTAATATACAAGACTAGACACAATCAGTGGGACAATTTTGTCACAACTCAGTTACTAAACAACATATAGGGGAACCATTTAAACTTCAAACAGATAAGATAAAGAGGCTGACAGTGCTTTCAACTCTTAGGCACACAAGTGGCACTATTACAAGGGGATCAAGAGGTTTAACAGAGTATCTGCAGAACAAGTGACTCCCTGATGACAGAAAGGTGTGTGATCACAAAACCACACAGACTTACATAGGCAAATGGATAACACCTACAGAAATGGCCCCATTACTGTTCCATTTGTCTAAGAAGAGGTAGCATTACAGTAAAACAACTGAAGAGCAAGAAGTCTCCCCATCCAGATGACATAAGCTCTGGAACCCTCAAAAATACAGTTGCACAGATCAGCCCTTTCCCAACACAGTTACTGAATGAAGAATTACTGAGGTAGAGTCCCAACCACATGGAAAACTTTGTATGTAGCTATCATAAAATATCAGAGTATCAGGATCCAACAGACCCAAAGACAAACAGGCTCCTCTTCCTCTTGAACACTTTGGTTAAGACCAGGAGACTCTCCTGTGTGATCAACTATAGTCACACAGGATGCTCTTAAGGCTTAGTCCATCTCATTGTCCCCAAAGCTCAATAGATTGTGCAGTTACCCATGTGCTGGAAATAATACAAGACACACAAGCAAATTATGCAGCAGAAATAGCAATAGACATAGCCAGTGAGATACAGACACTAACAGTGCTATACAACATCTTACTCGACTACTGAAAAGATAAGAGTGGCTCAATGGAAAACAGGAACACAAAAAGCTATCAAAAAAGTAACTAATGGATGCCCACAAGGTTCAATCTGTGGGTAAATTTTCTGGTACATTGCCACAGAACAATTCCTAAACAGTTTGGACAAAAATGATAGGATTAAGGGTATAGTAGTTTTTGCTGATGACTTGCTAGTTGTAGTAACTGCAATCTCAAGAGCACAGGTAAAAAAGAATATCACAAAACTTGTTCTAAAAATAAGTGTCCGGTGCAGCTATAACTAGCTCACAATTGCAGCAAACAAGACAGTATATTCATTGATCAAAGGAGCATTTGACTGAACAGCACTAGCATACAAAGAAAAGTAACAACAAGATATCTAGGGATACACCTCAATGAACTATTGATATTGAGATAGTGCATGAGACTTACAACTGTAAAAGCAACACGACTAATGCACAAACTTGCTACATTAAACTCAACATACAACGGACTATGATTACACACATTATGAACATAAAATACAGCTCTCTTTTAATCTACTACATGCTTTGCAGCTAGTGCTTGCACACAATGACACTCCCTTGCAACCCACAAAACCATTGTGAGCGATGTGCAAAGACATGCATTGCTCAAGATGTCTGGGGCATTTGGCACCATGTCTGTGGAAGCCCTTTGCATTGTACTTACAACATACCACATTGACATAAGTATCAAACAAAGAGCAGTAGCACTGGCTCAAAAGGAAAAAAAACTTGATAAGATTCCTGCTATAACAGGGGAACATACTACAGAAAAACACCAATTAAATCTTTGGAGGGTTGAGACATGACATAAAGAATGGGAAACATCTGACAGGGACTATCGGTCTTCTCTTTTTCTTCTTCTTCCCAAACATACAGGAGTGGTTGAGCCTAAGACATGTTGACTCAAGATACAGTGGGGTCACTTCTTGAGGGGCCATGGTCCTTACCCTACGCAACTGCACTGCTCTGGTCTTAGCGAAAGTGAAACATATGCATGTGGGGAACACAGGTCCCCAAGCACATTAACACTACAGTGTGGCACACATACATGTGAGACTGATTACAGAAATTGAAGAAATAGGGCAAGCATTAAGAGATCCAGATAAAGGGAGCATTTTTAACTGCCTTTCTTGCCTCACTCACTCCACCCAAATCTACTTGCAGAACTGCAGTACCAACATTGTATATTTAGCTGGCACAGTACACAAGACACAAGACAAGGAATGACCACATACAAGACCATCACAAAACACAAATGGCCCACACCACAAAATGATATGTGGGACAACACTGATACAAACACTGATATGGAGACAGATGAACATGCAGACACAGAAGACAACATTAATACACCAGCATATGCAGACACACATACAACATAGTAACAGATCACATGACTGCAACAATATTGCAAGTAATGTATGCACAGATAGAAATAAGGCTCAAGGTTATCTTTCCGAGGCTCACACCCGCCTCCCTCCTCCCACTTGTGGGGGAAGTTAACTGTAGTAACAAATAACACTAAACACTGTCATACCTCATACACAAACCACATGGAGTTAAGCTCATTACATATATATACAGGGTGAGTCAGGAGGAAGGGTACGTGTTTTGATGGGTGATAGCATTAGTGATTCTGAACAAAACACTTGATGTGGATACATGCCCTACTCCGAATGGTTTCCAAGATAAAACACTTTTCATGTACATTTATATTTATTTTCTGTGTTACTCATTGTCATTGTTTACAATCCACAGTAATACAGAGGAAGTTGAGACGAAGATTTTTATACAGACACTTGTGGTCTATCAAGTCAGAAAACTACCTCAAACTAGTTTACAAAAAGTACCTAAGCTATCTTGTCATGTTCTGCACACTTCTTCTCTTACTTATCTTAAGTTCTTGCATTTGATACAACTCCTATTTCCTGCCACTTTTTCCCCTCACCCACTCCACCCCAAAATCCCTCTAGAACTTCAATTCAAACACTGTATACTCAGCTGGCAAACTCATGTTGTGTATGTGGACTGAAAAATAAATAGAGTATCAAGTGTGATTATACATGAGCAACTCTATGACATGCTTTCACTTAACCTTGTTACTTCTATGTGTAATTTATACCACAGCTGATGATTATCTATGTCCATGCCAAAAGTGACATCACTGTGTAGCAGACAGATAACATTCCCCAATCTTATGACCCTCCTCAGTGTGGGGACAAAGATCTCCCTCCTGCTTTCTCTGCACATCACTCTCCACTGAGGTCGAAACTTGACACTGACAATTTAAACCAACCTCTACTGATATCTATACAGCAGAACTGTGGCATCTGAGGTCACTAAAACATGAAATAAAAGAAACATGATTTAGGCAAGATAACGATTACCAAAAATTTGAACAATTTTAATGCTTTAGACTTTAGAGTGTCTCAGAGTGTAATCTGTAGTGATGTAATGACAATATGCATATGCATCAGCCAGGACAGGCAACAGAGTGCACTTGCCTCCTGAAATCTGTACTACAGAGTTTTTATTTATATACTGAGTGAATAACCATCAATTCTCTGTGATATAATATGTTTTTTGTGTCATCTATTCAGTTTAGTTCTTACAGTATGAACACAAGAAGACAGACAAAACAAGCTTACAAGTGTAGTGTGACGGGAGAGTTGGAAGAGGTAGGCATCAGTGAACATAGCTCATATCAGATTAAGGGCATTTTTAGTGAAGGTAAACTTAGGTTTATCTTAATTAAGTTAATGGCAATGCACTAACCTATACAGCTTAAGTTTATAAAATCTCACACTAAAAAGATATTTCAGTTGATGTACTGCTGATATTTGGCTTTGTTGACTACTGATTTTGCTACCCACTGGTAAACCTAAACATACAATTTTGCTTTCAGTTCATATTTCATTTCAGTAGGTTTTATTAAAGCAAATCTAGATTTCAGCTAATGCCTAGAAATTATCAATGCACTATTTCATAGTTCACTCCTTCTATTCTGTCAAATTAAATTAAGCTGATTCTTGTTGTATTGCTGATTGTGTTTACTTAAACTTAAGGCTTTACTTTTTCTTTGGGTTCATAAACATTTTATATTTGTCTGTTATTTACTTTTAAATTATAATTTCATGTACTGACATGTTCCATGACCTTGGAGATTTGCTCCTCAATTTAGTACCATGAACTTGACGTGTAAATAAAATTAAAAATAAATTTATTTCATTCCTCTGTTGGCCAGGCTTCTGTCACAGTAGATTCAAGAGTCTTGAATGAACTGTTGCAGAAGCCCAAACAACAGGGGACTGACATACAAGGACACACATTGAAACTATGAAATAGTGCACTGAAAATGGCTAGGTACTAGCCAAAATCTAAATTTCATTAATAAAACCTCAAAGAAAAGGATGACTGATTGCTGTGCTCCAACATTTTGAGAACCACAGTATTTATGATTATTTCATCCATGCAATTCCACAACATTTCAACACTGAATATTTCACATTTATTGCCTAGCATGGAGTCAACAGCTCAAAAAAGACTTTCACAAGCATCAGTTAAATTATTTTTTCAATGTAAAGTATCAAAAGTGGAATCACCCAATGAAGAATTTAAAGAAAGTGGTGAAGATATATCAGAAATATAGGAAGCTAGATGTAAATTCCCTTCTTGTTCTCAGTCTGATGTACCAGTTCAGAAAATAGGTACAACTGTGTTAACATTTCTACATTTCCAACTAAATCTAGAAAAAAAAAGGCATTTTTCCATTTACTGACAGAAGTAACTCAGGTCAGGTGATGCTGACTGATTTGATATGGTAAGCAATATACAGGTAACTACACTGAGAAAAGGAGCATTTGAAGTGGACTATTAGATAATGTGCAGTAAAAAGGCACTAAATACTAATGATTTATGGAACAATTTAGATCAAAATCAATAAGCATCACAATTTTTCTACTGTAGTGCTTTCATTTCCGTTCACTTGTATCAGAGTTTCCATAGCTGTAGTCTGTGTTCTAACTCTAAATGCTGATACAGTTTATGACAGTTCAACTTTTAATATTTTGGGATACTTATCTGAATGACCATTTGTACTTGAGCAGGACTGAACCACTCCCCCCCCCCCTTCCCCTCCAGAATAAAGACAAACAACTGGCTGTTATTTGTTGAGTGCTCCAGCGTTGTAGCAAGGAGAAGGTTACCTCTATCAGAATACAGAAAGAAACCAATGTTAGAAATTTTTCTAACATTACAAGTGAACAGAAGCTACAACAAAAAAAGTTTTGAAGACACACAAGAGAGAAAGCTTGATTCAGTACTGTCACTCAATAGGAAAAGATATCAGAATTATAAATGTCTAGACATAAGATCAGACATTCTAGAAATGGGAAATCAAGCAAACAGAATTCAGTAAGACACAAATGCTTTGGTTTGAGTTGTTCTTGGACAGAATTGCACCAGCTTTAACCTGTAATAAAGATGTTTACTTTCATGCGAGCAAAACATACCTTCAATTGCATATCACTTTTACAGAACAAGAATTGATCAATGCTTTAGAAAATTCACCCAACACAGTACCAGGTATTGATAGAATACATTATACCATGTAATTGTAATTTTATTAATCCTGTAGATCATACATTGTGTGCAGAGAAGCACATGATGATATAGGACAAGTCAAAAATGGAGATGGGATGATACATGGTTAAAATGATTATGGCAGTGATCTTATAATGATACAAGTGTTCATATTATACATGTGTAATGCCAAGAAACAGAAAATTGTATAGGTGAATATTTTGTGAAAAATTCAGAATTGCACATAAGTTCACGTTATAAGGGAAAGAAACAAATAAGCAAATAGCATGGAAATTCAAAAGTACCATACCCATTACTAAAGTAAAACAGTAAAGGTGACACATGTCTGTATTAAGGTGTTCAGGTTTGCATACAAAGTACAGAACATGGACAGAACTAATTTGTATGTTTCAAGATATTCATCTACACTATAACAACACTTTTGCAATAAATACTTACAGACAGCAATTTTAAATTTTGAAGTGGCTTTATTGGTTTAATGTTATTAGGTAGCTTATTGTACAGTATATTTGCAGTGGTCCATTCCGTTTTAGTGTTGTGTATGCATGTTGAACATGTATATCCTACTCTCTCCTTCTGTTACACAGATGGATACTGTGGTTAGTTGATACACAAGATTGTTACGATTTTTTAAAACCTTCCTAACAAATATCATTACTTGTAAGATAAATAGACATGGTAATGGAAGAATATGAAGTTTCATAAATAAAGGCTTGCATGAGCTTCTAATGGCAGCATTTTCTATGGGTCTTACAAGTCTCTTTTGGCAAATAAAACAACTTTTGATGGCAGATGCATTTCTTGAAAAGATTATGCCGTATCACAATAACAATTCTACATAGGCAAAGTATACTTTTTAAGTGTCTCTTTCAATGTGCAACCAGAAAGAATTTTGATGGTGTAACAAATGGTATTCAATTTACTTGTAATGTATTTTGCATGTTTGATCCATCTAAGATATTCTTGGATCCATATTTTGTATAGCTTGAATTTTTAAGGGTTATGGTAAACAACTCTATGTCTGATGTTAGTGGGCATTTATTTTGCATTGTATGTAAGTCCATTGTAACTGTTTCTTCTGTGTTTGTTACTAAATTGTTTCCAGAAAACCAGTATGTAATGTGGGTCTTACACTTTTTAATCTCATGCAGCAATTCTTCTCTGGTCCTTCCGTTTATTATCACCTTTGTGTCATCTCTGAATTTTATGTAATTAAAGTGTGGTATGGTCGGTTCCAAGTCATGTACAGAGTAGAAACAGAATTGATATGAGAATGTGGCCTTGTGGTACACCTTACTTAATACTCTGCTTTTCTGAGCAGTAGGTTTTTATCTTGTTCCCTTCTTGGATAGCAAGCTCAACTACTTGCTCTCTATTTCGGATATATGATTTGATCCATTCATGGGCTGGGCCCCTAATACCTACTGATTCAAGTTTCTTACAGAAGCTGTTGTGATTGATGACATTGAATGCTTTAGAGAGGTCTAGAAATATGGCTGACATATGTTCTTTGCAGTCTATTGCATTTAAGGATTCATTTAGAAATGCAAAAATAGCAGTCTCAGTAGATTTAGATTTTCGGAACCTGTGTTGTCTATTTGAGAAGTAATCATTATTTTCTATGAAACTGATTAGTCTTTTATAATAGAGTTTTTCTATCATTTTGGAAAAACCAGATAGCAGTGAAATAGGCCTGTAGTTTGATACTTGTGTTTTTATTATTTTCTTGAACAGAGGTTTTAATTTTGCTGTCTTCAATTTTTCTGGGAACACCCCTTCTGATAGAGAACAGTTATAGATGTCAACAGGCGGCCTGACTATGAGGGGATCACATTTTTTCAAGATGTGTCAGGGATAGTGTAAGTACCAAAAGAGAATCTGAACGTCAGTTCTTTGATTATAGCAAATTTTTCCTTTTCATTGATGGGGTATAGAAAAATAGATTTATGATTTATAGCACATCTGGACTGATTTCTGGGAGTACACTGTAAATTTTGATTTATAAGATGTTTGGCTATCTGTGTAAAGTATGGATAAAAATTATTTGCAGTTTTTGTAGGTGCAGTTATCACAGCTGATTTTTCCATTAGAAAAATGGAAATCTGTCTGTTCTGCTGCAGTTTCCTTCCTGACAATATTCCATGTGGCTTTCATCTTATTGGTGGAATTTTTTATATATGCGTCATTTGCCATTATTTTTGCTTGTTTCACAACATTTGCAACATTTGAAGATCTTTTTATCTTGTTGTTGTCTTCAGTCCTGAGACTGGTTTGATGCAGCTCTCCATGCTACTCTATCCTGTGCAAGCTTCTTCATCTCCCAGTACTTACTACAACCTACATCCTTCTGAATCTGCTTAGTGTATACATCTCTTGGTTTCCCACTATGATTTTTACCCTCCACACTGCCCTCCAATGCTAAATTTGTGATCCCTTAATGCCTCAGAACATGTCCTACCAACCAGTCCCTTCTTCTTGTCAAGTTCTGCCACAAACTCCTCTTCTCCCCAATCCTATTCAATACCTCCTCATTAGTTATGTGATCTACCCATCTAATCTTCAGCATTCTTCTGTAGCACCACATTTCGAAAGCTTCTATTCTCTTCTTGTCCAAACTATTTATCGTCCATGTTTCACTTCCACACATGGCTACACTCCATACAAATACTTTCAGAAATGACTTCCTGACACTTAAATCTATACTCAATGTTAACAAATTTCTCTTCTTCAGAAACACTTTCCTTGCCATTGCCAGTCTACATTTTATATCCTCTCTACATCGCCCATCATCAGTTATTTTGCTCCCCAAATAGCAAAACTCCTTTACTACATTAAGTGTCTCATTTCCTAATCTAATTCCCTCAGCATCACCTGACTTAATTCGACTACATTCCATTATCCTTGTTTTGCTTTTGTTGATGTTCATCTTATATCCTCCTTTCAATACACTGTCTATTCCGTTCAGCTGCTCTTCCAAGTCCTTTGCTGTCTCTGACAGAATTACAATGTCATTGGCAAACCTCAATGTTTTTATTTCTTCTCCATGGACTTTAATACCTACTCCAAATTTTTCTTTTGTTTCCTTTACTGCTTGCTCAATATACAGATCGAATAACATCGGGGACAGGCTACAACCCTGTCTCACTCCCTTCCCAACCGCTGCTTCCCTTTCATGCCCCTCGACTCTTATAACTGCCATCTGGTTTGTGTACAAATTGTAAATAGTCTTTCGCTCCCTGTATTTTACCCCTGCCACCTTTAGAATTTGAAAGAGAGTATTCCAGTCAACATTGTCAAAAGCTTTCTCTAAGTCCACAAATGCTAAAAATGTAGGTTTGCCTTTCTTTAATCTATTTTCTCAGATAGATCTTTTTATAGGTTTTGTAATAAGTATCAAATTCAGGTGATGTGATGATCCCAGAAGTGATCCATTTGTTTCTTGTTTTCCTTGTGTATATTTTCCTCTGTGTTGGAGTGAAGGAGGGAAGCACAATTCAAAATAGTAGGAAAAATTACTGGTAAAGTAATTATATTTCTGTGTCTAGTGCTTCTATTTTATAGTTCATTTCCACATTTACAAATATTTGAACTATGGTGGTAGATGAAGTCTTTGTGATACGAGTTGCTGTTTATACAGTAGACTTCATGTTAAATGTTTGCAAAAGATTCAGCAATTTATTCTTTTCTTTGATGTCCTTTGCAAAGTCAATGTTAAAATCACCACACAGAATAACTCTTCTGTTTCTTTGTGTTAGCCTGTAAGTCAATATTCTAAACTTTTTAGGAAAGTATTTATGTCACCAGTTGGAGTTCTGTATAAAAAAAATAATGGCTAGTTTTGTGTCCACTATCTCAACTCCTGATAGCTCTACATATTTTTCCAGGAAATTTTATATTTACAAAGTTTGTATTATTTATTATGAATCTATAACTGCCATCATGTTTAAGAGTTTTTCTACAGAAATAACCATGTAGCATAAAGTTGGGTAGGGACACAATGTGTAACTTTTCCTCATCAAGTCAATGTTCTGTGAGACACAATAATGAGGTAGTTTTTAATTTGTTTTCTAAGAGGATTTGGATTTTACTTATTTCACTAGTTAGTGACTGCACATTTTGATGAAAAAGGACCAAGTTCATATTTTTATGTTTTACTTGTGATTTTAGAAATAAGATGTTACTGTGACTTATCTGTGAGTTGGCAGGCTGATTCAAAACTTGCCATCGAAGGCACTTTCTAGTATGCACAATGACATATGGATAAGTGATACAGCTCCACAAGAAAGAACGATGTGAATTTTAATGCTTATTCTTAAATGAAACAAAGAATGGCAGTAAATAAAGAAAATTGTGAACTCATCCACATGAGTTCTAAAAGTAATCTGTCAAATTTAGGTTAAACAATAAATCATACAAATCTAAAGGCTGTCAATTCAACCAAATACACACATTAAATTGGAATTATTGCACAGACAATGTTGCAGGGAAGGTGAAACAAGGATTGCGTTCTATTGGCGGAACACTTAGAAGATGCAACAAATCCTCTATCAAGACTACCTACACTAAAATCATCCATCCTCTGCTAGAGTACTACTGTGTGATATGGGATATTTCCAGATAGGATTGATAGAGGACATCATAAAGTTAAAAGAAAGGCAGCTCATTTTGTACTATTGTGAAGTAGGTGAGAGAGGTTTATAGATATGATAAGAAAGTGGGAGTAGCAATCACTAAAACAAAGGCATTTTTCAATGTGGAGAGATTTTTTAATGGATTTTCAATCTCCAACTTTTTCCTCTGAATGCAAGAATATTTTGTTTATGTCTACCTGGATAGAGTTCACACAAAGAGATTAAAGTTCAAGATTTCCCCATGTGATGTTTCAGAGTGAAACAATAGAGAAATAATGTGAAAGTTATCCAATAAACCCTCTCCCAGACACTCCAGTGTGAACTGCATAGTTGCCTTGTAGATACAGAAGATCCTACAGACTGACACCAAAATCTTCACATACAACAAAGATGCTTAAAAAACAGATTAAGAGTGGTGGGTGGAGAGGAATCATGTCCTGCTCAACACAACATTTTGGAAGGGAAAGTGCTCTCGACGACATAGGGGTTTTAAAAACTGACATTGCAGATGTTTGTGAATAAATTTTTCTTGTTTCTGGTATTCTGTGATATAGCTAGAACTTATGCCGATGTGAAAACTATAGTGTTGGAAAGAAAGATTTCTTCGACTGATTACCTCATAAACTTATCTGTAGAATTAAATCTTTCCTGTCAGAAAGAAGAATCTATGTTAAGTATAATGAAAATACCATCAGGTCTTAGAGAGTTGACAGTGATCCCTCCCTCAGGGAGAGTAGGGAGCCTTCCGGTAATAGTGTATAAACTTGACCTTCAGGAATTTTCTTGCTGAGGGTACACACCTTACAGTTCATTGGTAATCTCTGCCTGTATCAACAGCTTATTCTATTGCAACAGCAACAGAAGGTATCAATCACGCCAAATCAAACCTTAGAATTTGACAGAAAAGAGACTGCCTGGGGATGACATTGGAAAAATCATCAGAGCTTTGCATTCCCAGGATGTTATGAGACTTGGTAGAATAAATATCTCATTCACGAGTCATGGTATGTTTCTAGGTTTGAGAACTGACTTGAGGTTAACATGCAGATCTCACATAAATGATACAAAATTCTTCAAAAAAGGAATATGGAACAAAAGTGGGTCATCTATAATTATAACATTATTAAAGTTGCTACAAATAAGCAAGCAGGAATAGTAACAAATTTCTTGTGTATTCCAGGGTACAGTGGCATTTTAAACAAGGAAACCGTATACAGCTTAGTGAAGTGAGCAATGAACTTAGTTGACATCCTAAATGACAGGTCACCAAATCAAGAAATGTTGAACTGAATGAATGAAAAAGCAAGAAATGACTGGCAGATACTATGGGATTCAACCAAAATTTCAAATGTAGTGCACTGTGCCCGGCTGAAACCTAAAATATCTACTTGATTTACCTACTCGAATGGAAGAAAACAATTCATAATAACGTGTGCTTCAATCATGGCAAATTTCCATTCTCACCTGTTCCAAATAGAACTGGAGGGAACTTCATTATGTGATTTATGCGGTGAAGAAGGAGACATGAATCATCTGACATTCTCATGTACCAGATACAAGATACAGTATAAATTTTTTATCTGAGCATTGGTTAACATAGATGTTCCACTTCCAACATTAGCTGTAGTGTTGGTGTCAACCCAAAAGAGTGAACTACTATTAAATGTGGTTGGTTCAAATGATCCTGAGCACTATGGGACTTAACTTCTAAAGTCATCAGTCCCCTAGAACTTAGAACTACTTAAACCTAACTAACCTAAGTACATCACACACATCCATGCCTGAGGCAGGATTCAAACCTGCAACCGTAGCGGGTCGCACGGTTCCAGACTGCAGCACCTAGAACCGCTCGGCCACCCTGGCCGGCCTTAAATGTGGTGCTCAACCACTTAAATACATGTGATCTACCTGCTTAGATATACAATGTATTTGATGTGTGGATATTTTGTATATGCTATGTTTTGTTTATTATTATGAAATAATTACTTTATTAGTAGTGTCTAGTGGTGTCATTTATCATTCATTTATTCAAATCCTAATTTTTTGTAAATAGCAATCAACAAAGAAAACAGTAAAATAACTATTAAGAATGATGCTATGTAAATTTGATGGTTGGCTGTATGGTGATGGCCAAATGCCATAAGAAAAGGAAAAAAAACCTATTTACTTACCACAGTCAGTGTTCGGTCCAAGAGTCTTCCTAAAATACTAGCATAGATTATGTCAGATGGAAGACATTTTGGAAGCACTTCCAGTTCACACAGTAGCCGCTTGTACAATCTCCACTTGAGACTGTTATTAACTGTGCCTTCACAAGCAAGCAATCCTCGTTGCACTTGCGTCACAGCATCATTTTGCTCAAAACTCTGTGAATAAAATTCTAACTGTAATGCAATATGTTATTTTACAATTGAATTCACACAAGAAGTTTACAGAGAATAGACTGCAAGTTATGTCCACCATTTTAAAACATTGTCACCACAGTCATGTGCAAAGATTCCAATTATTAACAGCTGAAATAATAATGGCATGAGTGAGAACAACATGGAACACACATCAGTCATAAACATGGAGTCAGAATTCCGATTTCTTCTATGTTATTTAGAAGATGCGAAGTACACTGAATGCAAACAATAATTAACAAATTTTTCATTGGACTCGATGGTGATGAGATTTTCTTTCCTTCTACAAAAAAAGGAAATTCCTAACTGAATGGAATTTTATCATTGGTCCATATCTGCACATCTTCCTAAAGATATTATACTTAAATATAAGGAGAACAGAGGCTCAGAAATATTATTTCTGAAGTTCTTTATTATGTGTGTCCATATAATGAAAGATGTACAAACAGTTCTACAGAGAGGTAAGCTTATAAACTGCCAAAGTACTGGGATATGGAGCTAAACATATAAAATAAATAGAGAACATCTACATCTACACACAACAAAATACTGTGATTTAATTCTGTTGATCTGTTACTCTAAGATCAGCTGCAAGCACTCAATCTGTGTCTAACAGCCTTAGATGAAAGCATTTTGTTCATCATAACCTAATTTTCACATGGTATAACCTGGTGCTGATGAAACATGAGAGATACTTTCTGTTACAAGATTAAATTTCTTTAAATTATCCATCTATTTTCATTTTAGTCTTTTTACTTATATTTAGTTTACCAAATCTTATTGTGTGACTCAGATTTTTACGTTTACCAACATATATTGAAAGTGAGAATCACCTCTTGTTGACTGTGACATAAAAGGTTTTGTGGAGGATGTCTTCCACTAATTCCACCATACCTGATATCAGAACATTGCTCAGCTTGTTTTTGGCAATTTCTTTGAGCAGCATTATGGCATTATGAGGCAACTGAGGTATCTCAGTCAAAGTATGAAGTCAAAATACCTCTGTAGAAGCACTTGACCCATCCAAAAGACAATGTTATAACTACTGTTAATTAAATGAAATGTCAGTTAAAATGCATTGACAACTTTCAAGATTACAGATTTGTAATGCACTAACTAAAACCAACTATCTGAGATACGTATTAACCACATTCTGTTCAGTTTTTATTTTGGCATTTTTGTAGTGATTTTTGCTTTTTTATGATTTTGTCTTTCCATCTTCATGTTTATGTGGTTCAATCAGTATTTTAAACATGGTTTGCATGCAAGAACCAGAAATCTGTGAGGGTCCCTGAATTCAAATTTGGTGCACTGAAACTTGCTTCAAATTGGCATTCAGTGTTCTTTAAAATTGCATAATTGATTAAAAGACACTGTAAAATGGTTTCATCGATGCCATGAATGATGCCACCAGCCACAATCATAAAAGTAGCTCCCTTAGCTGAGCATCAGCAGTTATAGCAGTTACTACTGAATGCCAATAGCATCAGATAGGAGTTTGATCTGAGAGTTTTAGATGGCACAGCATTTTCATTTCTAAGTAATAGTAAAGTGGTAAGACTGATGATGGCCATATTGAAGTGCAACAGATACATCTTTTTATTCATGCTGGAGTGTAAAAGTAATAAACAAAAATTATGGTACATGAAGTTTCTGTTTATTATTCAAACTTTAAGATCTTCTCAGACATTACATGAAGACATGGACATGCAACACAGAATAGAATGACAGCAATATGATAACTATATCCACAGGGGGTGTGGATTTAAGGAACTAATGATGGGGGCTCAATTATGTGTCCAAAAGTTATGGTGTATGGCAAAGATGCATGGGAAAAATGACTGTTGGAATGTTCACTCTTGGAATTTTAACAAAAAACTTCTCCATGATGCATTTTGCCTCACTAATAGTGTTTGCCACTGGAATTTGATGAATATCTTTTTAGCACTATTGCACTTACTAAATTAACCCAGGATGAAACATACTGTTCTTCTCTGGATCACCTGCATCTTCTCAACACAGTCTGCCTGCTAAGGGACCCAAGCTAATGAACAGTTCTCAAAAAGGTGTCAAGTAAGTGTTCTTTCATGGATAAATTAGATTACTTAGGTTTATTCCAAAGAACTGCAGTCTATAATTCGATTTGTCACAACTTTTATGTGATTGTTCCCTTCATACTCTTAGAGAGTTATTAAGTTTTGCCTAATACATTATCAATAGTGTAATCAAATAGTACTGAATTTTTCTGTCTATTTATATGTAATACATAATATTTATTTTCACTGAAGATCAACTGCTAGTCCCTGCACCAAGCATTATCCTCTACAGGACTTCCTGAATTTCACTATAATTTAACCTTGAGGTACTCCTGAAGCTACTTTTACATCTGATGGTTGTACTCCACTAAGAATGTATTGAATTCTATGATTGAAATATTAGACAAAGCTTGTTGTAACCCTATACAGTGAGCCCGCACAAGTAAACTCCAAGGGACTGCATAACTGGCCTAATGAGGCTGCCTCGCATGGCACAAATGGTGCAGCATGCACTGCACCATTTGCAGCCAGCAGTATATAAGCCAGCATGCTGGGACCTCAGCTGCTCTAACGTTTTGCAGCTAAGGAACATTACACTGTTTTAACTATGACTTTATACAACCCAGGATTTTGTGTGCTTGTTTTTATCACAACATCCTTCAGTGTGTCTATATTTGCCTTTATGTAGAAGTGAATTAAAAGTTGGTTTGTGGGAACTATTCTAACATAGTGTTTGTGCAACATTACAGTAGTTTTTGGTGACAAGATTAGTATTCTACTCTGTGTGTTATGTTGAAATTCTTCCATCTCTTGTTGAATGGCAGTGAGCTCTCATCAGCTAGCAGCAGGCCTTCTCCATGACTCTAAATAATTTGGCAGCCTCATTGACACAATAGTGTTCACCGCTGTCAACAAAACCCCAATCTTTCCTCTATATGATGACACTCTGGAGGACTGAGATGCATATGAAAATCACCTTCAGCAACATTTCCAGATTTCTAGTGTCACCGACTCCAATGTGCATAAGGATTTCTTTCTGTCACGGATTTCTCCACTTGTTTATCATCTTTTATGCCAGGTAGCTCCTCTGCAGGAATCTGCTAGTCTCTGTTTTAATGAAACATGCCAGTTGCTCTCTAATTTCATTCCAAATGTACTTCTGTTATTGCTGCTCACAGTGAATTCTACCATTGGCAAGAGCAGCTGCAACAATCGTAAAGAGCTTGGGCAGCAGACTTTGCATGCTTAGCCATAGTTGCCAGTCTCTTACTGAAGCTCAACAGGACTCATGTTCTGATTTAGTGGTTCGTGATGCTATAATATGCTTGGCCCCTGGTAGAGAAGTTTTTGAACATGCCTTACAGTCTGAAAACCTCTCTCTCACAGAGATTTTAAAGATTGCACAGTCTTTTGAAGTATCTAGGAAAGCAGGAAATCAGATAGAAGCTTGGTGTGATCTGGTATCAGGCAGTGTGGAAGTTGAATGCCTGCCATAACAAATGGATCTCAATGGCAAATAGAAGGCAGTGCCCCTGCAGTGCTGTGCTCACCTAGTGAGTGCACTACTGCCTTGCCACTTGAATACTCTGGCCAGTGGTGTCCCTCACAGCTGGCATAAATACCACCACATCTTGACCACTTGTCAATCATTAGCTTCATCCAATAGTGTTTGCTTTCTCTCTCCACCATACTACTGACTACTCATTGATAACTTCACTCTGATTTTGGTTTTCCTCTCCAGTCTTGATTTGGATTGTGGTTGTACTTGATCTGTTGACAGCAATGTGCCGAAGGTTCAGAGCACTTTGTTGTAGCCTAGTTTGCCTTGCCCTAGACGTGACGGGTCTGTAGTTTGGCTGCCCTGTTGCTTGACTCCAGTGTGAGTTTGAGTCCCAACCGCAGGTGGACTTCCTGCCATGTGGTGTCATCATTCTCGCCTGTTTGCTGACATGTGCACTGGTACCTGGTGACTCACAGATATAGCACCTGGCAATGAGGAAAAAGGTGGCAATGAGGAAAAAGGATGTTGTTTCATTGCAAGGAAGCTAAATTGGTGAGCCTGGTTGGGTAACAGCAGCAGCTGTTGCACCAGCAGCCATTACAGACAGACTTGTTACAAAAGTCTCAACTCTTAGTGGAGAAGTTTTGTGTGCAGGAGGCCACTGCGCCTCAGGGACCAGCACCCCCTTCTCTCAACACCATATTCCAGCTTCTGTCATTTCTTCCTTTCAATGAAGCTATGGAGGACTGGGAAACATTTTTACATCAATTGAAGCAATGTTTTACAGTGTTTCAAGTCATGGATAATTCATTGCAGTGGTTGCTCTTTTCGTCTTGGGCATCACCAGACATGTAATTTCTTCTCTAAAAACTGGCATCTCTGTCTGACACTGTCACACTCTCCTTTCAGATCTGCAATCTGCTGACTGCTTCCCAGTGGTATCATGTGGTTGTCTCCAGGCTAGAATTTCATCAATACCGTAACAGTTGGGACAGTGATACCACTTGTGGTTCACTGAAATGCAAGGACCTAGACAAAAATGTGATTTTACTTATGCTAATCAAGGCTGTAAGGTTTTCTACACCAATTCCTTGATTCATGATGTGGTGGTTCAGCTGGCACCTGCTCCAGAGATTCCCACAGTGGGGTTGAAACTAGATAACTTGTTGTCAGAGGACATCTTGCGTATTGCTAATTCATTCGAAATTGCACAGACAGGTAAAAAATGACTCAGGATAAGGCCACAAGTGGTAGCAGATCACCACCACATGCACCACCCCAGCGTTGTCATTGTAGAATGACTACCAGGTTGCAGCAACGTCATGATTCATCTTTGTTAGATGTCTCTATAACTTCTGAACCTTCAGTCGCCCCTTAGCAACAGCTGTGGGGGCCAGTTCCTTCATGCCCGCAGTGTTTTTCTTCTCACTCCTGAGGAGACTGTCCTGAATGCTGGGATTCCTGCATACACTGTGGCAAGGAGGGGCACTTCAGCTCAGTATGTCACAGCCACATGACCCAGACGCTCCCAGTCCCACAGTCACACCGGGACATTGTACACGTGCTGCCAACAGTAGTCTCCAAGGTTGACCCCTTCATGTGGAAATTGTTTCTCGCAATTCGTGTGTCTCACCAGTACATCCATTTTCAGGTGGACACTGGGGCCACTGTCTCTTTGATCAATCAGGTGACTTATGTCCGGCTGGATTAAGCCGAGTTTTCACCACTCTCACACAACTCGGTGGCCTGTGGTGATGGGGCAGTACCTCTTAGCAGGCAGTTCTCGACTGCAGCAACTTAAATATATGTTACCCTGCTTTTGACACTCCTTGTCATCAGTCATTTGTCAGCTACCAATGTTTTTGGCCTCGAAGCCTTCGCAGCATTTGGATTTTCTATGTCAGATGAAGTCAAAGTGGTCTCCACTGCAGCCCCTTTCCAGGAACTGGATAACCTCTGCATGGAGCTTTGGTCTCTCTTTCAACCAGATTTGTGGTGTGCTTCAGACTTTCAGGTGCACATCACCCTTGGGCCAGATGCCGTGCAATGTTTTTACCTTGTCAGACTGATTCCAGTGGCCTTATGGGCTGCCATGAAGTGGAACTCGATCGTCTGCAGGCAGCTGGAGTCAAACCTGTCAAATCTAGTGTATGGACCACCCCCCAAGTCATCTGGAAGCCGAAAGGGTCTCTTCATTTGTATGGAGGAGACTTCAAAGTGACCATCAAGCAGGGACCTATCCTATTCTCCAGCAAGAAGATCTCCTGACCAAACTGACTGAGGAGGAATATATTTCCAAGATCATTGATGCATACCTCCAGCTGCCCTCAGATGAGGCATCTCAGAGCATTGCCATCCTTAACACGCCATTCGGGTCATACAAGTACAAGTGACTCCCCTTTTCCATTTCCTCAGCCACTGCAATATTCCAGTGATTTCTGGAAAAGTTGCTACATCATATTCTGGCTTGCATCAATTACTTCAATTAACCTCATTGTCACAGGATCTCCCTCCAAGAGCATTTGGCAAACCTCCATATCCTGTTCAAGCCCCTGATTTGTAGTTTGGAGAATTGCAGATTTTTTCAGCCAGGAGTGGTGGATTAGGGGCATTGGCTCTCCAAAGAGTGTATCCGGCCTACCAATGGAAATGTTGCTGCCATCACTTCTTTACCTTGCCTGATGAACTTACCTGAATTACAAGTGTTTTTGGGCAAGTTCAGCTATTACACTAAATTCTTACCCCATGTGGCCCACATGGCACAACTACTCAAGAAGTTGCATAAAAAGGGAGTCCCTCACACTGAATATGTGCCTCTGACTAGGCTTTTGTCAAATTGAAAAATATGCTGACATCCACACCCGGCATCATGCCCTTTTCTCCCAACTGCCCATTGGTTGTTGCCAGTGATGTATCCGCCTACGATGTCAAAGCAGTCTTGGCATAACGGAATAGGGGTGTTTCCCAACAGTCTATTGCATATGCATCCAAGACCCTTACCCAGCACAGTGTAACTATTCACAGATTGAAAAGAAGGCCTTGACAATAGTGTTCATATCTACCTTTATGGGACACAGTTCTCTCTAATTATGGATCACAAGCCATTGGTGGAATTATTTAGGCTGTGTTCTGATCTCCCAGGATGAACAGCACAACACCTCCAACACTGGGCATTGTTCCACAGTGCCTAAATCGTATTATCCGGTATAAGTTGACAGCCCAGCATTCTAATGCTTACGCATTGACTCATCTACTGACTGGACTTCGACCAACAGGAAGTCCTCTGCTTCCACATCAATGTTGAATGTCAACATATATTGGACGGTTTTTCCCTTAAGGCCAAGTGTATTGCCACTGCAACATGCCAAGACCCCATCCTGCGGTAGGTCCTTTGCTATGTAATCCATAACTGATCCCATTATCTCACTCGTTGTTTGGCGGCAGCTCTCTGCCCTAGGAGACAGCTTCCTCAGTGCCTCAGTTGTTTATGGCATCATCCTTTTGGATACTGAGGTGCACCCATAGCAAGTGTTTATTCTGGCAGAATTGCATCGTCAGGTATTGAGTTTGCTCCACTCGGTTCATTGGGGCATGTCCCACAAGAAAACACTAATATGCCGCGATGTGTACTGGCATGGGATCAGCGGCAACATCGAAAAGATGATCAGTAAGTTGCACAGCATGTGCTTGCCACCATGTGGTGCCCCCTTAATTGTTTGCCTCCTGGCCTATTCCTTACCTCCCTTGGGATCACATCAATCTCGATTTTACAGGACCATTCTTAGGTTCTATGTGGTTGCTCATTGTGGATGATTTTTGAAGAACACCTATATTGTAAGCTTGGCATCCATCATGACTGAGGCTACCACTATTGCCTTAGTCCAAGTTTCGGCCATTGAAGGGTTGCCTTGCACTCTGTGCTGTGACAATGGCCCACAATTTATGGCCCCTGCCTTCGAGGACTTCTGTGCCACCAATGGCATCAAACACATCTGTTGCTCTCTATTCCACCCTTCCTCCAATGGTGAAGTTGGGTCCCAACTTTTAAGCTCCAGATGAAGGAGGCTATTGAATCCTGCGCCACTGTGGCAGTCCTTACTTTGTCTTTCAGGACTTATCACACATTACAACTGTGGCATGGCAGAGTGGGCATCCCACAGAAGTGCTGAGTCTTGGACGCCAGCTACAGTAGTGTCCAACCATGGGCGATGAGTTATGTTGGTCCAAATGAAGAAGAGGCTCGAATGCCATCAAAACAACCAGCTTAGGCTGCAGACACAAGCATTCCCTCCGTTTCCTCTTCCACCGCTTTCTGATACCAATGTGCCACAATGCCCACACAGCCTACAGTCAAACCAGCTAAACCTTCACCCTTACCTTCATTTCACCTTCCATGGCACAATCCAGAGCTTTTCTATTTCTGCCTGTAAGCACCAGTTTGGGGGGAATCAGGTGTTAGGCTGCACGGAAGTTGAATGGCCCACCAGAACAAATGAATCTCAATGGCACCTTTAGAGGGCAGTGTCACTGCAGTGCTGCGCAAGCTTAGTGAGTGTGCCACCACTATGACACATGAAGACAATGGCCTTGGCGATCCTCATAGAAGGCATAAATATAACCACATCTTGACTGCTCAGTCAGTCGTGTACTTCATCCGATAATGTTCACATTCTATCTCCATCATACTACTGACTACTCGCCAATGACTTTGCTTGGATTTTGGTTTTTCTCTCTGGTCTTGTTCTAAATTCTAAATTGCCATTGCACTTGACCTGCTGACATTGTGCTGAAGGTTCTTCGCACTTCATTGTAGCTTGGATCACCTTTCTCTTGTTGTGTTGGGTCTGCCATTTGTCTGCCCTGTTGCTTGACTCTGGTGTTGGTTTGAATCCTGACAGCAGATGGTCTTCCCGCCTTGCATCGCTATTGTTCTTGCCTGTTCCCTGACCTGTGAGTTGATATCCAGTGACTTGCAGACATAGCAGTGAAGTAGCCATCGTTGCAGCTCCACCTCAGCCGTCATCAATCAACTAACTGGGGGAAGATGATGTTGTGGTCCCGCAGTCATGGTCTCCATGCCATGTTGGGAGTGCCGGGCTAAGCAGCAGCAGCAGTCAGTGTCACAACAGCGGTCAGATGCCCCTTTTCCATCGTGGCCTTCCTGTTTTGTTCAACAGTAGTGGGCTGCATGCCCAAAGCATTGGGCAACATGTACGAAAAAGATACATTGCATCTGTGTACAACTCTTAATCTCGTGCGTCAACATTAACATGGATGTGAACAGTGTTTCTGTAGTGATGTACGTAGTATGCAGAAGATGTTACAAATGCAAGTAGGCACATGTGTAGCACTGACTTTATCAAATTGTCAAACTTATGTGGATCTCAGATCACCAGCTTTGTCTCCTGTCTCTCATCAGTTGGTGAGTTACAGCAGATACTCATATTGTTTTTTGGCATTTGACCTTTTTGTGGTAGATTAAGACAATAAAGAAAACTTATTTGGGTTAAATGCCTTCAAAACTTTTGGATTCTCTATTTCTGATAAGTGCATCTGGTATCAGATCAAGTTCTGTACAAACAACTGGATGCGCCATGCTTGTAATTTTCCTCACTGTTTTCAGATGGTTTATGGCGTGTTTCCAGTTTCAGTGCTCACATCACAATGAAACCAATGGCATGGCCACATTTTTTTCATGCCCACTCTATCCCCACTGCTCAGTGGGAGCCAGTCAAATTAGAACTAGATTGACTTACGTCCTTGGATGTTGTCATGCATATCTCCTCTAGTGAATGGTCTACTCCATTGGTAATTGTCGCAAAACCTAAAGGCAACCTTTGACTATATGGTGAGTTCTTCAAAGTCTGTAAATTCACAATCTATTATTGATACTTATCCCTTAACCTGGCAGAATGAACTCTTATCTTGGCTTTCCGGGGCCAATATTTTTCCAAAATAGACTTGTCTGATGTCTACTTGCAACTGCCTCTGGATAATGATTCCAAATATATCGTTGCAGTGAATGCCACTTCTGGATTATACCAATACCAGCACCTGCTATTTGGCATAGCTGCTGTCCCTGCTGTTTTCCAATGATTTATGGAGCAGCTTATGGCCTTTGTGCCAAGGGTGAATTACATATCTATATGACATTGTTGTCCCTGATTCCTCTAGAAAAGAACACTTGCAGAACCTTCATGACTTGTTGACAATGCTGCAGGCTTGGACAAATCTCAGTTTTTTTCAGCTGTCTATTGTCTATCTCAGCTTTGAAGTCTGCCTGCTGGTGTCAAGGCTTTACACCAACATGTTGATGCCACTGTGGCTTTACTACCTCCCACCAATGTCAAAGAGTTGCAGGCTCTTCTTGGCAAGATCACGTACTAACATAAATTTCTTCCTGATGTGGTCACAGTGGCTCAGTCCCTTCATCTCTCTTACATAAAGGTGTTACTTTTCACTGGTCGCCCACCTGCAAGCATGCTTTTACCTTGTAGAAATCAAAATTACACACATCACCTTGTTTAGTTACCTTCCAACTAGGCCAACATCTGGTTTTGGCCACAGATGCCTCCCAATACATGGTGTTGTGGCCATCCTCATGCACAAATACTGGATGTTGGCTCTAAATTTCCTACTGCAGTGTTACTCCCAGATAGTACAAGAAATTTCATGTTTTCTTCTATGGTTCTAAATTTCATTTGATTGTTGGTCATAAGCTTCTTGTTTCTCTTTTCCATCTTCCAGCATCTCTTCTGGACAAAGTGATCCATCGCCTGCAATGCTGGGCCCATTTTTGTGATGCTATAACTAGGAGATTCACTTCTACCCCACAGCACAACACGCTAATATAGACACTATTTCTCAACTGCTGATTGGCCGCAATTCTGCATTTGATTAGGATGAACTGTTGTGTTTCCATTTAGACATAAAACTAGTAAACATCATGGATGGTTTCCCATTACCAGTTCTCAAACTTCAGAAACGGTCACAGCCACAATTAACAAAAGCTTGCATGCTGCAGACGTATAAACCTGAACCAGCTACCTTACAGCTTTAAAAATAGCATCTGAGTCCGTAAAATGTTGGCCATGTAGTGCATATTTCATAGGCCCAAAGAGAAAGAATCTGAAGGTGTAGTAGGACACCTCAGCTAAATCGCCAAATCTCACAATCAGTTACTTGTCCACATGGCATTATCATGCTGCAAGCAAAAATTTGTTTTCTTCTATGGCCTGGCTGAGGATCTTCAGGCTCTGAGCCTAGCTAGTGTTGTCTCATACCATTCTGAAATGATAAGTGCTTTGGCCTCGAAGACACGAAAATAAGTCTCATCCTACAGAGTTGTGAAAAATTTTAGACTCAAAAATTATTTTTTCCAACAATGAACACATTTTACAACCTAAGAGTATTTTTTAAGCAACTGAACAATATATTAGCATTTTTTGCACATGCCTTTCTTCTTCATGAGCAGTTCAACACAAATTTTTTTGTGTTTTCTATAAGTCATGAGCATAAAGTTTCGATATCTTCACCATGATACCGTACTTTGATCAATTTTTCGATGAGTTACATCAACACTGTTACATTACTCTTCCTCAAGTTGTGATTAACAATTGCCCATAGATTCTAAATAGGGTTCATGTCTGTGTTATTCCCAGAGCTTGCCGAAGTTTCATTTTGCTTTCAGCTAATAACTGGGTAACTGACTCCACTTTATGGTAAGGTGCGTCATCATGCAAGAATACAAATTGGTATCAGAAAACCAGTCCTGAAATAAAAAGCTTTTTCTCCATAACTTTCTTGTACTGAATTTGATTCACAGTGCCTTCCACAACATAAAAACGACATGCACCCTTTACCAACACAGACACTGACCACCATAGAAGACATAGGATATTTTACAATTTGCACTGTAAAAAGCTCAGAAAATTATTCTTAGTAATTCTTCACACCTACTGGCTACTTTCTTAACATGTGAAGTATACAAACTCGTCATAAAAGCAGACCTAGAAAGAAAAAGAAAACATCTGTTCATACTAAGCTCCTGATTTCAGATGCTACATACTCATATTAACAATAGTGAGCAGAGAAAATTTTCTCCCTATGTCTTTTTGTTAGATTTGTGTTGAAATGAAATAATTGACTTTTAAAGAATTTTTTGCATACAGATTCCTTACTGGTTTCAATAAAGTTTATTTGCTTTGCTCCACTCATCTTCAAAGTTACTTCTGACTTCATGAACCCATTTAAGTGCCTTTGCAGCCATTGCAAGTGTAAGTTCTGCTTCTTGTGGTGGTGAAGTGCTGGAAGCCCATCACTATTCTAAGTTCTGTGAACTGTGGAGGCACAGATGTTTACTTTTTTTCAGAGGCTTCTTTAACCCTAGAATAACAAGGTAGCGTAAAACATTATCCCAGTCCATAGAATTTTTTATCCTACGTTGGTACTAATGGCTTCTTGGGCAGGAGCATTGTTTACATTTCCATTCAGTATCATTGTTCACACTGAGGAGGCTATAGTCTCTCAGGCTTTATTCTCCATCATCCTTTAACAGGTAAATGTGCAATCTGTCCATTGGAATTTTTAGAATTTTTGCTTACAAAATAAGTAGTATTTTCTTTTGCAGACATAGAAAATGTCTTATGACAAAATATTAAGAACTGCAGAGGAAATAATAAGAGAATTTGAGTGTCAAGAGGTTGAAACTATATAGTGACTCAGACGAAGATGTGAGTGAACCTGAAGACGGTCATATCACAGATGACAAGGAGGACGACGAATTTGATGTAATGCCATTTGAGGTTGATTCACCGGATGAAGGTGATCACCAAGTAAGGACAATTTTATGTGTCAGAGATAGGTATCACTGAAACACACAACCTTTCATAAACAATCATGAAGAGTGCCAGCAAAGAATATAGTGGCACAAGTACCTGGTGCAATAGGCAAGGCAACAAACGAAACGTCTCCCCTGAAATTATTCGAACTGTTGTTTCACTAACAGTTACGTACACAAATAAAAAAATTAGTGATTCAAGGGCCAAGTTCACATTGCCACAATGATATATTGGAGATACGAACCAAATTTAAATAAAAGCATTATTTGGTATACTTTTTATGAGTGGAGCTCTAAAAAATGTAAATGTCAATTGAACTGATGTGTGGTCTGTAGTATAAGGATCCCCATTTTTCTGAGGAGTTGTGATGAAAAACAGATTCGACTTTTTGATCAATAATTTAAGATTTGATGAGCAGCATACTAAATTGCAAACAAGAATGGCAGACAAGTTCACTGCATTCCGTGATTTATGGTGAATGTTTGTCAAGCACAGTCAAGAAGTGTACACTCCCTCTACTCTCCTACGCACTGATTAGACGCTCCTTAGCCTCCGGGGCAGATGCCCATTCAAAATGTATCCGCCAAGCAACCCGGACAAATATTGGCTAAAGAAAATTTAATTATGTGACACACAGACGTATTACATTTAGGGGGGACCCCATATTTGGGAAAAGAGACTAGGGATAAATGTGTTTCAGTTCCTACATATTATATGATAAACTTCTGTGAACCTATACATGGAACCAACCAGAACATTACAATAGACAACTGGTTTGCTTCTTGTGAAATAGCTGACAAAACAGCTGACAAAAGGTTGACAATTTTTGGCACCTGATGCAATAACAAGACAGAAATACCTGAATCCCTACTTCAAACCAAGAGTAGACCAGTTTCTTCATCCATATTCATTTACAAGAGAGAAAAAATGTTGGAGTCATATGTTCCAAAGAAAAATAAAAACATTCTTCCTTTGTCTACGATGCTTGGGATAGGTGAAACTGATGAGAAGGCAAAGAAATTGAACATAGTACCTTTCTACAATAATAACAAATGGGGGTTCGATGTATTTGATTTACTATGCCACAGCAAGACCATAGTCAATGTGATACATATATAGGCTTTTAGATGCATCGGGAATAAATCCATTTGTCTTGTATAGGGGAATTGGTGGTGCAAACAGCCGAAGCAATTTTCTCAAGTCATTGGCTTTTGGGCTGGTTGAAGCAGAAATTAAAGACAAACTCACAATAAAAAATTTATTCAGATAGCTTTGCATAACCATGGAACAGCTTTTGTCACATTTTGGCAACAACATTCCAAGATTAGCAGCATAACCAGAAACGATCTCAAAAGAAAAGAAAAAAAATTGTATGATACTTTCTTTGCAATTGAAAAGACCAGAAAATTTCCTTTGAATGCTGCATCTGTTTGAAACCAATGTGCAAAGATCATTGGAAAAATATTTGTCAAAGTTGCCATAACAGTTTAGTTTGAAAATGTTTGATATGTTCAAAATTTCATCAAATTGTGAAATTAATTTATAAAAATTGTATTTCCTTTTACATGAGGAACTATTTTTTCATAGTTGTTAGCTTTATATTTTTTGCCAATTTACACATTATTTGTGATATTATGCTAAACAATTCCTTCAATGATACTTATGCTTTATTAACTTTTTATACCTGGGATTCACAGTCATTTAGAACTTTATAAAAGATATCATATTTATGCTAGTGACAGTCACTGGTGTAAATATGATGTCTTTTATAAACTTATGCTTTATGATATGTTCTATTGTGTTTCACAATATTATAACAAAAAGAATAACTGAATACAATAGATAAGAGCAATCTCATTTTTCCAGATATGATAACAATGATACAATAAAATACATTGATATTCTAATTATTATTTGCTTTGTCACACTGTAAAACATTAACAATACTTTGTAATAAATGTTGGATGTTGTTTGATTATTACTTTATATTACTCCAGAACATTTTTTTTTTTTTTTTTTTTTTTTTTTTTTTTTTTTTTTTTTTTTTTTTTTTTGACAGAGATAATTTAGAAAAATGTTGGGTAAATTTTTACCTCACATTGTTATTTATGTCTTGGGATTCACACCTTGTTTCTCTAGGATTAAATCTTTATTGTTAGCTTATCTGTTGCTATGCCATCTGGATAAGTTTGGGTTGAGTC
Organism: Schistocerca serialis cubense; assembly: GCF_023864345.2. Lineage (NCBI taxonomy): Eukaryota > Metazoa > Arthropoda > Insecta > Orthoptera > Acrididae > Schistocerca > Schistocerca serialis. The sequence goes on along the minus strand of NC_064642.1, from coordinate 320,833,663 downwards.
CTATACGTCAGTGTGCTCTACCCTTTTGTCCACACTTCCCTTGTCATACAGAACTGAAGATAAGGCTACTTTTGGTGTCTGGCAAATGTGGCTTACTGATTATTGAGAAATCCATAAGTATTTGCTATAACACACTGTGAATACTGTCCTTCTACCAGTAACAGCTTTATAGTGGCAACTTTCCTTGGCAAAAGGTCACTTCTCTGATGCGTGATCTACAGAATCTAAAAAACTAGAGAATTACTGAATGAATGAAAATAGATATTATAATACAAGTATAAACACTCATAAATTATTATTTAATGTTGCATTAAAGATAAAATGCACCTATAGCATCTTCCAGATGACTTACTCTCTCTTTCCAAAATACCATGAAATCAGCACGACACAAAAGCTGTTTAAGCAGAACTTTCAACAGGGGTTTCTCCACAGTGCTGCCAATAAAGAAGTTCAGGATTACCTCAAGTATTCAACTGAGTGAAGTTGCCAATATTAGATTGGTTTTTGTTTTGAATCTAGTAATTTTCACACCACTGTACGTATCCCAGAACACTGCGCACAGCACTTTTCCTGCAGATTGCTGTGCCTTGAACTAATATGTTGGAGAATTCCGGCTTAGTCGTGCCACCATAGCTCATCTATGGTCATGATATCAATAGTCACTTTCAGCTTAATATTGGTCTGCAGGTCGCAATGAATTTCAATCTGATGACAATATTGACCTCATGTAACTAAGGTGTTAATATCCTCTCTAAAGCATCACAGCTGAGATTACACTGTAGGTACAACTTTGATCATCATCTGTCAATCCTAGATATGAACTGATTGAGGCACTTTTCATTATTGGGATGGCAGGTGAACAAGGCCAATTGGGTTGTGGCTTGTGCACACCATTTCTGAGATGATGTATCCAAGAGTTGAAAATCCTGTCTCTTGGCAGGGAACAAAGAGCGTCATTAGGAAAGAGTTATGTATTAAATTATGAGGCATCATCCAAATAGAATCTAATTAGATGTGAGGTCCCACAAGGTTCCATCTTAAGGCCATTAATTTTTCTTGTTTCTGTCAATGACCCTCCATTTGTAACATTACCAGATGCCAAGTTTGTTCCATTTGTAGATGATACATAAATCACAACAAATAAATCAAGTATAATTTTAGAAAGATCAGTTAAAGAAATTCTCACAGATATTAGGAAGTGGTTTTGAAAAAATGCACTACAAACTTTTGGGAACATGTAAGAGATTACCCACCAGTGTATGCCTAAGACATGATGACAAACAGACAGAAGAAGTGACATTGTTAAATTCTTGGGATTACAGCTTGATAACAAATTCCAATGGGAGAAGCATAGAAGTACCTAACCAAATCCCTATCTGTGATGCGGATGTTCTCAGATACAGGTGATATAACAATAAAAAAAAGCTGACATACTATGCTTTCTTTCATTCTGTAATAACATACAGAATTATTTTTGTGGGTAACCCATGAAGCAACGCTAAAGTTTTCTGGATCCAAAACATACAATAAGAGTTATTTGTGGTGTGGCCAGAAGAACATCCTGAAGTGGATCATTTAGGAAACTAGGAATATTACCTACTGCTTTCCAATATATTTATTCCTTAATGAAATTTGTCATTAAAATATTGGAAATTAATATTGAAGAACTTTAATTACACACTGTGAATTACATGTTTTAAGATTTACACCAATGATGAACCAATGTTAACTGGAAATGATGTAAATGTTCATTTACAGCATCAAGACAACATTAAATGCTGCATATTTGAACTGAAAACACTTTTAAAATATTTTTTTATCATCTGCAAAGAAGAAATATAAGCAAATTTTCCTAGACAACAGTAATAAACATGATAATGTCAAGTAAATCAACAAGAAGAGAAATATGCCATTAAACACTATCCTGCAACTTCTGGCAGCAAAAATCAAAAGTCAAGAGGATTTTCCATACAGTTAAGCAAATTAAAACTGACCTCAAGTGAAAGTTAAACATAAGTTGCCTGCACTAGAAATTTATCTGCCGTAAATTTAGTCTATGACAAGAACAATTCAAGAAACAGATGACAGAGTAACACAGTAGATGTGCTCTATCAATTTAATGGGGATTGTCAGCCTGCTTTTTAGAGTCAGCAGTTTCTATCAGCGATCAACACACAGCATCCACACACTAAAAGCCAGAGACAACTGAAAACCTGTAATGACATCCAGGCATGTGTGAGAACCACAGATGACTGGCAGATGCTATTGAATCATATGGTACAACCACTCAGCAAATTCCATTAAATCAGGACGCAGTGATTCTGTTTCTTTAATATATAAGTCATTGTAAACTGATTTCTTAATTGCAACTCATGATGTGTTTATGTGATTTGACAGAGTCAATGTGTTAGGCAAATAGCAAAATATACAACTGAGGTGTCTAACAGCATTCAATTAAAGCACAAACCTTGTTCAAAAAATTTAGTTATTTAGCAAACAATGCAGCTCAAGGAAAAATATATTATTTATTATTGGTATTATCTTATTTACCTTCAGTTCCAATTCTGTAACATTTTACATTAATATTGTTAGGAGATTGGCGAAGAATGACTCTCATAGAGGGAGAAGTAACTTTGGAAACAATAATGCAAAGTAATTTCATAGCAGTCAAGACAAATGAACGAAATGGATAATAAATTAAGTAGGAGATTTTGAATCATTCAACAGAAACAAATGAACAATTTCCTCAAATAACAATTTCTCTCAAATAAATGACTAAAACACTGTTTGAGATAGGTTCTCCGTTAAATGAAAGAATGGTAAATTAGAGCAAAAAATATATTTAGGATAAAACAGGTTCTAGATTTCACTGAAGATTTTGATGTAGGGTAAGAAAAGACTGAAAACAATGTTAAACATACAGAGTTCAGTAGAGGCTGTCCTAGTAAATGAAGAACAAATGTTAGAAATGGAATTACTGGAAAAAGTAGATAACTTAAAACAAGTAACTTAAAACAAGTTACAATTAAGAATGCAGATACCGGCAAAAGTGAAATGAAGCCTCAATTGGAGAAAGTAGATTTAGTGTGGAATCCTCAAGTAGGTCATATGCCACTTTCTTCAGTTAATTCTGATAACTTAGTAGCTTTAGTAACCACTGAAAGATTACTAACTTCAGTTGATACTGAGGACTTAGAGCTTAGTATTGATAATTTAGCAGCTCCTGCTAGTACAGAGATTTTACTATCATTTGATACACTAAATATTTATTACTTTTATTACTATGAGATTACTACTAAAAATTTACTATCTGCTACTGTAATTGATATCTTATGTTACTGAGGCACATGTTAATATTGGGACGTCATTACATAGCACTGAGGACAACTGATCCATTACACATGATCTGTAATAAGTAATTACTTTAACTTTGAAGATTTAAGACATGAGTTGAGTATACAATTAAATGATTTACATGTTGGTCCAAAGAAGTCCGCACTACAGAAGAGGAAGCATTATTACTTTAAGATTCAGATTCGGGGGGGGGGGGGGGGGGGGGGGGGGAAGGTAACGTAGTTCAGGAGAAACATTGGAACACTCTGTGGAGGTATTGGGTACCAACACTTGGGACGGTGTAATGTTACACGCAACATGAGGCTGAGCGTGAGGTTGCGGATTGTCACACGCAGTGCCTGTTTGAAACGAGGGTAGAGTATCATCGTACGCAACCACTGAGTTGCCCACAGGTGTAGGCTTGGTGCACATACGATCATGATGGGGTGCAGGGGAGTGGGTGGTCCGTGTGAGATCGGGGTCGTCACCATCTGATGGAAGAACACTCGGCTCGGGGGGGGTGTGTTACAGAGTCTTCGATCGTCCAGGCTGGTTTCACGCATTGGAGTGAAACTGTCTGCCGGCGACCACTGACGTGAATGTCCATAGTATTGTCCATGTGAGCCACTACTCAATGCAGGCCAGAGTAAGGTGGCTGTAATGCCGGTTTGACTGTCATCCCGTAACATAATGAACTTGTAAGAATCCAATGCCGCATGCCGGAACACCTGAGGACAGGTATGTGGTCGTTAAGGAGGCGTGTGGATCGTGGCTATGTGTATCCGGACCCGCTCAGCTAGCATGGGGAGGTCGGATAGGTCGGCGATTGCTTTGTCGTTGACAAAGTCTGCAGGGAGGACTAGGGTTTCGCCATACAGGAGCTCTGCAAGTGAAACCTGGAGGTCTGTCTTGTAAGCCATGCGTATTCCTAGCATAACCCAGGGAAGGGCATCACACCACTCACCACCGTGGCACATGAGTGCCGCTTTCAGCATCCTGTGCCACCACTTGACCAGTCCATTGCTCTGGGGGTGGTAAGCAGTAGTGCGGAATCTATCCACCCCATAGAGAACGCAGAGTTTGCTAAACAGCAGGGATTCAAACTGTCTTCCCTGGTCAGTGGTGATGGATGTAGGGCAGCCAAATCGAGCTATCCAGGAGGATACAAATGCGCGTGCCACAGAATCTGCTGTGATGTCCTGCAGGGGTATTGCCTCCACCCAATGTGTAACGCGATCAATGACAGACAGGATATACGTGAAACCATCGGACACGGGTAATGGTCCTACGAGATCCACACATACATGATGGAAGCGGCCTTTAGGGCTGTCGAATTTACCTAGACTGGGTTGTGTGTGCCTGCCGACTTTGCTGCGCTGGCACTGTAAACAAGCACGAGCCCAAGTATGACAATCCATCTTCACACCTGGCCACACAAAGCATTTTGTAACCAGGCGCGTAGTAGCCTTAGTATTGTCCACCAGGATGATCCAGGTTATGTAAAGTAGTGAACACTTGACGACGCAGCGCAGGGGGAACAATAGGCCGAGCGCTGCCCATGGATGTATCACACCACAGTGATTTGGCCGAGCCCGGTAGGTTGCACGAAACGATCTGAAGGGAAGTATCTGGGTCCTGTCAGAGGTTGTGCAATTCGGTGTCACTGTCCTGTAAGTGGGCCTGCAGTGATACGTGAAGGTAGTCAGCCACCACATTTTCTGACCCTCGAATGTAACGGATGTCTGTTGTGTATTGGCAAATTAAGTCCATTTGCTGGAACCTACATGGGGGTAGGTCAACAGCGGGGCTACGGATAGCCTCCGCGAGGGGGCGGCGGTCCGTGAAAATTGTTATGTTCCTTCCTTCAATGTCTGTGCAGAAATATTTTACAGCTTCATAAACTGCATGCAATTCTCTGTCGAATGCTGACCATTTATGTTGAGCTGTAGATAATTTTTTTGGAAAGAACCGGAGTGGTTGAGTCGTGTCATTGACATGCTGTTGAAGGACTGCACCGATTGCGAAATCACTTGCATCCGCTGTAATCGAGATGCAGGCATCTGGCAAAGGGTGGGCGAGAGTGACACCACGTGCTAATGCTGATTTAAGGTCTTCAAAAGCTCCCACCATGTTGTCAGACCACGGTACTCGGCGACTGCCTGAGGTTTGTTTCCCGGCCATTGCATCAGTCAAAGGGGCTTGAATTGCTGCCGCCATCGGCAGGTTACGACGGTAGAAATTGACAGTTCCTAAAAACCAGCGTAATTCATGAAACGGCACTGGGAGGGGTAGCTCGCGAATGCAGTCAACCTGCTCTTGCGGGGGGCATATACCATCCTAGGAGACTGTGTACCCCAGAAAATTGACAGCGGTGCAGTGGAGTTGTGACTTGTCATTATTGATCTCGACTCCGTTATGTGTCAACAAGTCCTGTATCATGGCCAGGTGGAGTTCATGTTCCCTATCAGAGGGGGAGAAAATTAGTATGTCATCAAGGTATGTGTAGAAATATGTGCAGTTAAAAAGAAGTGAGTCTATAAAGTGCTGCCAAGTTTGGGCCGCATTTTTGAGACCATAAGGCATGTAACAAAATTCGTACAGGCCAAAAAGTGTGATCACTGCTGTCTTTGGTATGTCGCTCTGTTCCATTGGTACCTGTAAATATGCCTTGCGGCAGTCCAAGACACTGAAGATGCGTGCTCCGCTAAGTACAGGCGCAAAGTCTTGTATGTGAGGTATCGGGTAATTGTCTATTACTGTCCGCCTGTTGAGGCGACGATAGTCGCCGCAGAGGCACACAGTGCCGTCCGTCTTGGGGACTAAATGTATGGGGGAGGACCAGTTACTGTCCGATGGGCGAACAATACATGCCCATAGAAGTTCCTCCACTGCGGCTTTAGTAAGGCGTAGTTTATGTGGTCGCAGTCGGCGCGCTTTATGGTGCACTGGAGGCCCATCTGTCATGACAATTTTGTGTGTCGTGCCATTCATGATAGCGTTCAGCTTGGCTGGCGAGGGGGAGGGGGGACCAAAGAGGCAACTGAACATGCAATGTGCGTGGACGAGGCGTGGTGCAGTAATGCGGCTGACTGAAGATCTGGAGACAGTCCGAAGTGGAAAAGGAAGTCAATGCCTAATACTGGATCTTCAACATCAGCCACATAGAGGGACCAAGTGAACTGTTTACCAGGTATGAGGTCAATGGGTAACTTGGCCAAACCCTCGACACGAAGTGTTGACTTATTTGCTGCTAGAAGGGACAGTTTGGTAGGTGTCGTGTCCTTTACAGAAAATGTGGGAGGTACGACACTAAAGTCTGCTCCGGTATCGACACGAAAATACTGGCGCGAACCTACATCCAAGGCGTACAGATGTCCTCGTGAGGTGGGGGATCTGACAGAATGCAATGTCCGTGGGCGCCCCTGCATGTATCCGCGGGCCGTGGCGCCTACTGCGGCGTTTGGGAACGCGCAGGGTGGACAGCAGTTGCGAGTGGCGTCCCTGAAAGTGATGTGAAACCAGCATATGTGTGGGTCAGCTGTACTCGTCCCGCCAGCCGAAGTGTCAGGCGGGGGCAAGGGGGGCCGGACAGGCGCTAGCCTGGTTGGGATGGGGAGAGGCTGTTGCCGACCCGCTGGCGGTTCCCGATCTTGGCCGCTAGATGACTGCCGTTCAGTGTGCTGTCCGCAATACACATGCGCCCGGCCTCTACCACCTGACGGTGGAAGTATACCCACAGGATTACCAACCTCAGTGGTATTAGGCACTGTGCTGCGCGGGGGGAAGTGGCTGTGTCGAGTAGTTTATCCTCGAGTGACTCTGCGGTATGTCGAAGCAAATGTAACTGTAGTTCTTGTGGTAGCTTCACCAACCACAATGCCCAGAGCGCTAAGTTCGGCAAGATCCCAGTACAGACCTGTGCATGCAAGCGTCGCCACAGCTGTGAGGGTGTTCTGTCGCCTAAAGTCTCGTTGTAAATTATGTTGTGAATAGTATTGGCCGGCGGACGAGAGAGGCGTTCGATGAGTAATGCACGAGCAGAGGCATATTTGTTGCTCTTAGGTGGGTTCAGCAATAAGTCACTGATGAGATCAGAGTGGTCATCCAGGTGCTTCACTAAACACACGAAATGAATGCTGTCGTCTGCAATACCGTGTATGTCCAACATGTTGTATACCAAGGTAAACCACCTCACTGGGTTGTCCGGTTGTAACAGCAGCAGCTTCGCAAAACGGCTGGGGGCCAGTGCTTGAGGGGCTGTAGGAGAGGCACGAAATGTACAGGGATTCTGCACGGTGTTCACTGGTGCGAAATGTGCCTCAGTGGCAGGCGATGTGTTGCGTTGAACGTCCATTAGCTGTGTAGGCGAGACTTGGTATGCAGTCCTTGTAGGCACGGAATCTGCACGGCCACACGACGAGTACGGCGTGGCAGGCGCAGGCGGATCAACTGCTGGTGCAGCCGAAATCTCGAGCAGAGGCACGAGATTGCGATTGAGCGCCGCGTGATGGGGCGGAACCACGGCAGGTGCATCGCCCAAGGTGTGCACGGGGCGGCAGGACAAATAGGCATATAAATGGTCTGGCGCGGTTGGCGCGAGTGTCCCTTCGACCGGCGCGAAGGGGGACACATTAAGCAGCGACTGTGCATGTGGACCCAGAAACTGGACATCCACGTGGTCCATGTTGTGTGGTAGAAACTTGGGGTTTCTGGGGTCCTGTGCTGGAGGAGCATTCTGTCGAGCGTAGAATGCCGTAGAAGGTGTCCGCAATGATGTGTACAGCACCCGGTGTGGTATGCCGGCAGAGGGTAGAGTTGTCTGGCCAGGCGAGGCAAACACGGGAGATAAAAAAATTCCTGGTGTATTAGTGGCACATGGAGTGAAGCGTTGCACTTCACAGTCAAATGTCCATTCTGCGGTCACGGCGTCGTGCAATGCCGGAAAAACTGGAAGCTGCGACATTGTCTATTGGCACGAAACCGGTGATACACAGCGAGCGACTGCAACATATTTTCGAGACTCAGGGTCACCAATGTGTTTTTTTTTTTTGGCTATAGTGACGGACCACGCACCGAAAACTCCAACCTATTACGATAAGACACTTTTATTAAGGTTCGTATATTTACAGAAACACAAGAAAAACAATGCACAATTTCACGACACGTGTATCACTAGTCAGGTCGCAGACGGGACTGCCAAAGAAGCTCGAGTCTCCAAAGACCGTTTACTCTGCGCCTGACCGGTGAAGTTACTATCGGTCGACTGTCACCACACATTTATTATCTGTTTCGCCTGAATCATCTTTCCATATTTGTATTATCTTGTCTAACAAAGGGCACTCAGCCCGACTGTGTCAATTCATCACTTTGCTCCTAGCATTGCTATACTTACAAAAGAAAAAAAATTAAGCTTTTTATGATGATTTTTATATTTATGTATTTTATATATTTTGTTAGACATCACTTGAGCCCATAATGTATCTTACATATAAATCACTTGGTGTAGTTATCTCACCATTACTTTTTATCACGGCTTCTCCTGTCTAATTTTCTGTTTACTCATTTGGTCTATGAACCATTGTGTTGTTACCAATTGCAGCACATACTTTTACAATCTGTGAGGTCCAGGATTATTTTTCTCCCATTCATTTAGTTGTTTCAGCTCTTAGCCATCTGTCCATATCATTATTACTTTGTATAATGTAGGGCTCTCAGCATGATCGTTTTTGTTTGTTATTTTGCTTCTTACATTACTACACTCACATTTTAAATTTGTGATGGTTTTCATATAATTTATTTTACATCACTCAAACCCATAATGTATCATAAATGTGACAATTTATTTAGCATGGGTCTACATTGCCACTGATCTTTATCACTATTCTTATGTTTTTATCCTTTGTTCATTCATTTTGCCTATGTCAGTGTACTTGCTGGTACACTATTGGTGCCTTCACCGCACCATGCCTCCAAATATCTGGTGTGGCCCTCCCCTTAGTCATGGATGGCATTCATACTGTGCAGTTGTCCAACTGCAGACAGTGAGTATAGTGTTTGTTCTCGGTTTCTGTTTCCTTCATCCCACCCACCCAGATGTTACATTTTTAAGTCAGTTAGATATTTAGGCCCTCTCTTTTTTATGTCGTGATTTGGAGCTCTTGCAATGACTGGCCTGATTGTATGTTATGCTTTACCAGACACAATAAGTGAGTCGACTTGTTTTGGTAGTCTGGTTGTCTTGATGCATTGTATTTCTTCCCTCTTCTCTTTTGTATGTTACAGATTCATGCACCTGAAGATGGGGTTTTAAAATCTGGAAACCGCTTGTGATTTGAATAAATGATTAGTACAACTGAAGAGGATCTCTCTAAATTAATTAAACAAACAGAACTCATTCGATATTTCTGATTCTATGCAGCAAAGCCCAGCAAAATCTTTCAGCAAGTTGGCATAAGAAAAAGATATCAAGCTTGCAACCACACAAAAAGCAGTTAGGCAAACATTGATATTGTATCTGTGACAGCAGTGATGGAACTGAAAAATGTGGGTCTTGAAAAGCAAATCTGTTTCTGCAAATGTTTTAAATCTTTTATTGACAGGAATACCACTGATATTTTTGATGCCATCTTCTGTACAGACGAGGCGTGGTTCCAACTCTCCAGTCATGTTAATACCAAAAGCACACAATTATGGTGCTGTGCTTGAAACACCATCCTACAATCGGAAAGCTGGGGTAGAGGTAGCAATATCCAGATGGAACATTATTTTGGAAAGAGTCCATGTACAGGATCTACAATTTCACTCAGTAGGTAATGGAAGACAAAATAAACTACCCATGGTTTCAATAAGACAGTGCTACTGCGCTCACACCAGCTGACAAAACTATGCTTTTTTGGATGAGTTTTTAGGGAATGTGTCATTCAAAAGACCTCTACCTCCTCACCAGCCCCTACTTATCCTGGCATCACCTGCATTACTTTATTTGCCAAACTCAACAGATTACATTTTCTCCAATGACTTCTTCTTTGCATATGCGCAGTTTTTAAAATTTTACTTTTTTCATGACTTTCACAATAGCTGTTTTTTCTTTTCCAATCATAATTTTTTTGTATCAGATAGACCACTATTCTGGCAATAAATTCTTGCCCACTCATTACCTCTTGTTAACCATTGTCTGTTCTCATGATTTCTGTTCTCATTTCACCAATTTCTCTGCTCTCTTCCCTTACAGCATTCTAGGATCCAATCAGTGGTACACACATAACTATGTTTGCTGATGACACAAATATTGTTGTAACAGACATAAATAGGGTATTGCCAACATCTGCAACCAGAGTTTTGGAATACATACAAAACTGGTTTGAACAGAACAGGCTAAACTTAAATATTTCAAATACTAATTATATACATTACAGGAAAACAAAGTCTCATCATAATGTGAACCTCAAAATTCAAAATAAACAAATTGAAAGGGTAGCTGCCACAAAAGTCCTAGGTGTGCAAATTGATGAAAATCTATGCTGGAAAGCCCACATTCTCTACCTCACTAACAAGTTAAGCTCTGCTTGCTTTGCATTACGCATAATTAGTACTGTGTGTAGTAGAGAGTGTAGCAGAACTGTCTACTTTGCTTACATACATTCTGCTATCACCTATGGCCTAACCCTCTGGGGTCATAATAAGGCAAACATTAAAAACATCTTCACCTTACATAAACGAGCTGTCAGAATAATTTCAAACATTAAGAGGCTGACACCTTCCAAACAGTTATTTCAATATCTAAATATTCTACATTTACCATGCCTCTATACAAAAAACGTGTTGTTAATGTAAAAATGCATACTGATAACTATAAAACCAACTCAGATCTTCATTCGTACAATACAAGATTGTGCAATGACATCCTCATAAAAAGAGTAAACAAGGATTTAACACAAAAACAAACCAACATTCAGGGTACTATTTTGTACAACAAATTTCCAACTCAGCTAAAAAAAAAAATAAAAACACTGTTTACATTCAAGGCAGCAATATTTAAATTCTTAATGACCAACTGCTGTTATAGTATAAATGAATATCTGCAGTAACCTTGTAGCAAGTAACTACATTCATTTACTATATGTTAATAGTAGCATAAATCAAATGCTTCACACAGCCTCAATGTTAGTTTTTCTAAACAAAAGTGTTAAATCAATTATTTACTTGTAATGTATTTCATGTAAAAGGCCCTGAACAATAAGTGCTAAATCAATTATTTACTTGTAATGTATTTTATGTAAAATATCCTTCTCATACTTTTATATTATTACAGTAATCAAAGTTGTAGTGCCCAAAAATATTGTAACAGGTAAAATGAACCATTGTATTATGCAGGAAATTGTACACCCTTATCTTATTTTGTTATACTATGTTCTTTGATGAAATCCATAGAATGTGCATTGTCACTGGATGAATAAACTACTACTCCTACTACTACTACTGCTGCTTTTCTTCCATTTTTTCTTTTTACACCCTCTGCTTCTCTTTCCTGTCATTCCACCCATCTCTAACACCCCAAACCCTTCTCTCTTGCCATGATGAATCTCGTCATATATTACATCCCTTCCTTTTGAAAACAGGATTTTGCACTATCAAAGCTTAGGTCCCACAGTCTGTTTCTTGAAACTGCTTTTTCCTGGGAGTTACTCCGAAAGTCCTAACATTGAAAGTCCCTGTTTCTGGATGTAATCCTAAACCAGTCTCTTTTATTGTTTCTAATACAGCAATCTCTGGCACTTATCTGGCTAATCTGAGACCTACAGGGTGATTATGATTAACGTTAAACTTTCAAAATGCTGTAGAAATAACACCACTGGTCAAAATGACATCAAGTTGCAATGGAATATTATCAGAGATGGGGCAAAATGTATGGCAGAAGAAAAAAAGTAGTGTGAAAATTGATCAATATTGTCACAATACATAAATGAAAACACCTGTCATGCGCATGACCCATTGAAGTTGGTATAAACACACTGGGTACATGGCTTTTCCTCCTTTCGCATCTGCAATGTTTGCCCTGACTGTCATGATGCAGGATCGTGCTGTGCTTGTAAATCTGTATTACAGGAATGATGACTGAGCACACATCGCTCTGCAGAAGTTCTGGATACTGAAGGGTTTGAAAAAAGGCACTGATCCGATGACTGCCATGGTTCTGGAGAAAATGATCCAGAAATACAAAAACACAGGTTCCTTTGGTGTGCTACCTGGTAGAGGGAGGAAACAATTTGATTCATCATCAGTGGAAGCAGTGGCCACCGCAATGCAGGAGGAGATGAGTGGTTGTGTGCAACATGTAGTGCATGGAGAATTGCCTGAAGATTGGACATACCCATGAGCAAAGTGCATAAAATCCTACAAAACATCCTTCTTTGCTATCCATTCAAAATTGCTTCCTGTTGACCTGCCAGCAAGAGAGACCTTTGCTTTAGAATTTCTTGCTTGCATGGAAGTGGACAATGATTGGCTGTGGAAGATTTTGTGAACAGACAAAGCCCACTTGCACCTGACAGGATTGTCAATACAAAGAATTGTCCAACATGGGAAATGGAAAATCCACACACAAATCGGCCAGTACCATTCACTCTGAAAAGGTCACTGTGTGTTGTGGGTTTACTGCATCATTTATCATAGAGCCATATTTTTTTGAAGAGACAGGTGCTTCTGGTCCTGTGACCTGTACGGTCACTGGTAAGCGCTGTGAGTGTCTTTTGCACAATCACATCACTGCAGCTCTCCAGCAGAGTGGATCGGATCATTTTTATGCAAGATGGTGCACCTCTGCACATTGCAAATCCAGTTAATCAGCTGCTGAAATGCCATTTTGGAAATGCTAGAATTATCAGCTGCAATTTCCCTACAGCCTGGGCATCCTGATCACCTGATCTGAATCTGTGTAACTTCTGGCTGTGAGGCTATCTGAAAGATGTTGTGTTCAATTTTTCAGTTGCAAACTAAGCTGCACTGAAGGCAGGAATTGCACAACACATTCTGAATGTGGTCCCGGAAACACTTTGATCAGTTCTGGAACATGCTGTTTCTCAATTTCAACTTGTTGCAGAAAATGGTGGACAGCATATTGAACATGTTTTGCACCAGACACATCGAAATTAATAATCCAATTTGATTTTGATTTATACTTTTTATGTGGTTTTTGGCCTCAGGACAATAAAAAACCAATGTGACTGATGCTTTTATGCAGTTTTTGGCCTCAGGACAATTAAAAATCGATTTTTCCCATCTGATGTGGTATGAGCTTGACATGTTGGATGGGCTTACATAACTAATAGTATGACTCCTGTACACCCATGCACACTGAGTAGTATAATTTGTTTAACCTCAAATGTACACCTTAGACATTGTTATGTGATTCATTTCTCATTTGTAGTCGACCACTATCAAATTATGATGCTTTAATCGCCATCTATTACTACATTTCGTAACTATTTATTTTTATTCTGCCATATGTTTTCCCCCATCTCAGATAATATTCCATTGCAATTTGATATCATTCTGACCAGTAGTGTTATTTCTACAGTGGTTTGAAAGTTTAATTATAATCACTCTGTGTATGCCTCATCTGCCAATTTCCACTCCACGAGATATCTCTCCTTCTACAGAATCCTGCAGTTACCTATATGACTCATTCACCAGTTTTCACTCCACCATACATCTCTCCTTCTACAGAATCCTGCAGTTATCTGTCCCCCATTTTTTCTTGGAAGGTATCATTTGCCAAGGCAACTTAAAACCACCAAAACGTGACAGACTTCACCTCAAAAACCCATCCCACCTTCTCCTAACCTACCTCCACAGTGGTGTTTCCCTTCCTGTTCCACTACAGCTCTCTAAATATCCACACCATCAACCACCACTCTTCTCCATCAAACAAAGCTTGGCCAACCTCCATAATATCCTCCAGCCTTCACCACTGCACCCGACCAATGATGGGTCAAGATCACAAGAACCAGTCACAACAGTGCAGTGTTCTCAGCTTCTCATCTAAGTCACTCTCCCCTCCTGAATTATCTGCATTATGCTAGCATCTAACTTTCTGACCTAAACCTGCATTTCATCATGCTTTTTTGGAGCAGGGCCAGCTTTCCTTCACACGTAATGTCAATTGAGAATATCAAACAATGGAAAACCCAGTATGGAATAATGACAATTTTATAAAAAACATAGTTGCTAATCACCACATAGCAAATGTGCTGATTTGCAGATAGGCACAACAAATGACTGTCAAAGAAGTAAGCATTCGGCCATAAAGGCCTTCATTGGAATTAGACAAAACACACACACACAAGCACACATCCATGCACAAATGCAGGTCACACACACATACACATATTACCACAGTCTCTGGCTGCCGAGACCAGACTCCACTCAGCAGGGCATGATAGGAGAACCAATCTGGGGGCCGAGCATAAGGAGGAGGCTGGGATGTGGAGGGGGAGGACTAATAGGTTAGGGGTGGGGTGAGAGGCAGTAAAGTGCTGCTTGTGGGAGCATGTAGGGATGAATGGATGAGGTGGGGAGATGGTAGAGCAGCTAGGTGTAGTCAGGAGGTTAGATGCAGAGCAAGGGGAGAAGGAGAGAAGTAAAAAGACCCTGACTGCATTCATGGAACAGAAGGCTGTGTAGTGCCAGAATGGGAACAGGGAAGGGGATAGAAGGATAAAGGACAATGACTAACAAAAGTTGAGGCCAGGAGGGTTACAGAAATGTAGGATATATCGCAGGCAGAGTTCCCACCTGGACAGTTCAGAAAAGCTGGCGCTGTTGGAAAGGATCCATATGGCACAAGCTGTGAGGCAGTCATTGAAATGAAGAACTTTGCGTCAGACAGCACGCTCAAAAACTGGGTGGACCACCTCCCCCTTGGCCACAGTTTGTCAGTGGCCATTCATGCGGACAGACAACTTGTTGTTTGTCGTGCCAATCTAGAAGGCCAGTGATTCCAACTTAACTTGTAGATCACATGACTGGTTCCACAGGTAGCCCTGCCTTTGATGGGATACGTCATCCTTGTGACCAGACTGGAGTAGGTGGTGGTGGTGGGAGGATGTATGGGACAGGTCTTGCATGTGGGTCTATTACAGGGATATGAGCCATGAGGCAAGGAGTTGGAAGCAGTGGGTTGTATAGTGATGGACAAGGGTATTGTATACATTCAGTGGGCAGCAGAATACCACTGTGACAGGGGTGGAAATGATAGTAAGTAGGATGTTCCTCATTTCAGGGTACGACAAGAGGTAGTCAAAATCCTGGCACAGAATATGATTCAGTTGCTCCAGTTCTGGGTGGTACTGAGTCATGTGAGGAATGCTCCTTTGTGGTTGAATGATGGGATTTTGGGAGGCAGTGGATGACTGGAGAGGTTACGCACAGATCTGTTTCTGTACAAGGTTGGGAGGAATATTACGATCTGTGGAGGCCTCAGTGACACCGTTAGTACATTCCAAGAGGGACTGCTCATCACTACTAATGCAACTGCCATGGGCGGCTAGGCTGTATATAACAGACATCTCAGCACAGAATGGGTGGGAGCTGTCGAAGTGGAGATATTGCTGGTGGTTGATAGGTTTGATATGGATGGAGGTACTGATGTAGCCATGTCTGAGGTAGAGGTCAACGTCGAGGAAGGTTGAGGAGCACCGGGTGAAGTGAACAGGGAAGCAGGTGTTGAGATTCTGGAAGAATGTAGATAGGGTGTCCTAACCCTTGTTGCAGATCACGATGATGCCATTAATGAAACCAGGTGAGGGGTTTGAGATTTTGGGTGGTTAGAAAGGATTTCTCTACATGGCTCATGAATAGGTTGGCATAGGATGGTGCCATGTGGGTGCCCATAGCCATATCTTGGATTTTTTGTAGGTGGTGCATTCAAACGAGAAGTAATTGTGGGTGAGGATAGAGTTGGTCATGGTGACTAGGAAGGAGGTTGTAGGTATGTAATAATGACGCGTTGGGAAAGTAGCATTCTATAGTTATAAGGCAGTGGGTATCAGGGATATTAGTGTAAAGGGAGGTGTTGTCAACAGTGATAAGGAGGCACCATGTGTTAAAGGAACAGGAACCGTGCAGTGTCAATGGAGGAAATGGTAGATATCTTTTATATAGGAGCATAGGTTACAGGCAATAGGCTGAACACATTTGTCTACGAGTGGAGATATTCTCTCGATGGAGTACAGTAACCAGCCACAATGGGCTGTCATGGGAGGTTTGGTTGATGAAGGTTAGGAAGCAACTACAATGCAGGAGTGTGTGGATTGGTATGAGTTTGGGGACCAATGGACTCTGGGGAGAGGTTTTGGTGGAGCGACTGGAGATCATGTCTGATTTTTGGAATGAGGCCACTGTGACAGGGTTTGTAGGTGGATGAATCTGGCAGCTGGCAGAGTCCTCCTTCCAGATAATCCTTGCATTTCTAAACAACAGTTGTGGAGAATTTGTCAGCAGTTGGGACTATAAGGTCAGTTTTTAAGTGGTAGATATCGGTTCTTTTTGCAGGTGTAAGGTAAGCTTGCATGCTGAGGAATTTGAGGAATGATGGTGAGGCAAGGTTTGAGGTTAAAAAATTCTGGGAAGTTAATGAGCGGTGACTTGGGGGCAGTAAGGATGGATCACTGTTGAATGGAGGAGTGAAATGAGTAAGACAAGATTCAACTTGGCCTTTGGTTGAATCTGATCAGCAGTCCTGGTGGAAAAAAGTCTTTCCACCATAGGGCCCAGGAGAAGGAGGGGTCTTTAAAAAATTTCTGCATGGCTGAAATTGGGAGTGGGGCAAAAGTTGAAGCCTTTGGAAAGGACTGACATTTCTCTGAGGCTAAGACTTTCACGACTGTGTTTCGGGTCTGTTTAAGTTCTAGGTTCTGTATGGTGGTGAGAGGGAGCTTTTGAGGATAGAGTAAATATAGTAGGTTGCGAGGTAGGGTTTTTCAGGAGGTTTGGAGGTTGTTGTAGAGCTGGTGGACAGTGGTAGTCGAAGGCAGGAGTGTGAAGCATACAGGATGGAGAGTTTTTTGAGGTGGCATTGTTCACTCTTCTCTAGGTCCTTAAGGGCGAGAGCTTCTGAGTCTTATGGATGGAGAGGAGGTACTGCAGCAATGTTTGGGCCTCAGTGACATACTTTTGCTGGACTATGTTGGTAACGGTTAAGGACTGGCAGAATATGAACAGACAGAGGTCAATGTGGAAGCAGGGGCTGCAGCCAGAGATGGGTAATTTGATAGTAAGACCATTAGGGGGTGAGGGGGGTCAGAATTCCATGAGCCAAGCAACAACATAGGAACAGTAAGTGGGACTCAGTTCTGGCTATGGATAAGGAAATTTTTCTCTGTTGACACAGACGGAAAGATCAAGGATCCATGTTGTTGTTGTTGTTGTTGTTGTCGTGGTCTTCAGTCCTGAAACTGGTTTGATGCACCTCTCCATGCTACTCTATCCTGTGCAAGCTTCTTCATCTCCCAGTACCTACTGCAACCTACATCCTTCTGAATCTGCTTAGTGTATTCATCTCTTGGTCTCCCTCTACGATTTTTACCCTCCACGCTGCCCTCCAATACTAAATTGGTGATCCCTCGATGTCTCAGAACATGTCCTACCAACCGATCCCTTCTTCTAGTCAAGTTGTGCCACAAGCTCCTCTTCTCCCCAATTCTATTCAATACCTCCTCATTAGTTATGTGATCAACCCATCTAATCTTCAACATTCTTCTGTAGCACCACATTTCGAAAGCTTCTATTCTCTTCTTGTCTAAGCTATTTATTGTACACGTTTCACTTCCATAGATGGCTACACTCCATACAAATACTTTGAGAAACAACTTCCTGACGCTTAAATCAATACTCGATGTTAACAATTTTCTCTTCTTAAGAAATGCTTTCCTTGCCATTGCCAGTCTACATTTTATATCCTCTCTACTTCGACCATCATCAGTTATTTTGCTCCCCAAATAGCAAAACTCCTTTACTACTTTAAGTGTCTCATTTCCTAATCTAATTCCCTCAGCATCACCCGACTTAATTCAACTACATTCCATTATCCTCGTTTTGCTTTTGTTGATGTTCATCTTATGCCCTCCTTTCAAGACACTGTCCATTCCATTCAACTGCTCTTCCAAGTCCTTTGCTGTCTCTGACAGAATTACAATGTCATCGGCGAACCTCATGGTTTTTATTTGTTCTCCATGGATTTTAATACCTACTCCGAACTTTTCTTTTGTTTCCTTTATTGTTTGCTCAGTACACAGATCGAATAACATCGGAGATAGACTACAACCCTGTCTCATTCCCTTCCCAACCACTGCTTCCCTTTCATACCCCTCGACTCTTATAACTGCCATCTGGTTTCTGTACAAATTGTAAATAGCCTTTCGATCTCTGTATTTTACCCCTGCCACCTTCAGAATTTTAAAGAGAGTATCTATCCATGGTGGAGGATAAAATGCATCAAACTATGCTGCAATACTGTGCTGCATTGTATGTGGGCATGACAATTAACAAGCTGTCTGTATGAATGGCCACCAAGAAACTGTGGCCAAGAAAAATCTGACCCATCCAGTTGCTGGGCATGCTATCAAACATGACATTCGTCATTTCAATGACTGTGCAATCTGGATCCTCCTACCAACACCAGAGTTTCTGAATTGTGCTAAATGGAACTCTCCCTGCAACATATCCTACATTCCTGTAATCCTCCTGGCATCAACTTTCCTTCATTAATCATGGTCCTTAACACATCTATACCCTTCCCTGTTCCCATTCCTGCACTAAACTGCCCCCTTTTCCACCAACACACCCACAGTCTTTTTAATTCTCTCCTTTTCCTATGCTCCCCCTTCCCCCCCTCCCCCACCATCTACCTAACTTATCAACTGCACCCAGCTGTTCTATCCTCTCCCCATCTCGTCTCTGCGTGCTACACGAACAGCACTTTATTATATCCCACCTCTATCCCTCCCCCTCCCAACCTCCTTCTTAACCGTGTGTGTGTGTGTGTGTGTGTGTGTGTGTGTGTGTGTGTGTGTGTGTGTTTTGCCTCATTCCAATGACAGCCTTTTTGGCTGAAAGCTTACTTATTTGACAGTCTTTTGCTGTACCTATCTGTGACTCAGCATATGCGCTGTATGGAATGTAGCAACTATACTTTTCATAATATTGTCAACTCTGCCTTGAACAGTTCCGACCATGATCACAACTTTATTCACCATCTCTATCTCAAAACCACCCCATACAAGCCCTCCAAGATTTCCTCACATCCAGCACTGCTTCATAACCCTTCCTCAGGTCCCTAAAACATGACCTAACCTCTCCTCTGTAGATCTCCAGGTTCTTCCATTTCCTAAGAGCTGATGACTCCATCTTTATCCTCCCTGTGGACAAGGGATCAACCATTTTGGTACTTGAGTGATGTGTGTATGCAAGTGAAGGTCTATGCCAGTTGTCTGACACCTCTATATAGTGCAGTTGAAATCAAGATCCCACCCCTGTGATTCAAAATGACCTGCAGATCCTCCTCAAAAATTCAGCCTCCTCACAAAACTAACATCTCAGTCAATAGAACTTCTTACCCTATCTACTGCCCCCCCCCCCCCCCCCGACCTTTTCCTTTCTTCCTAAGATGCACAAACCCAATCATGCTGGCCATCCCATATTTGCTGGGGTCCTGGTGTCAAAGCAACCACCAAACATATATCTGCCTTAGTTGATCTACATCTGCAACTCACAGTAGAGAGTCTTCCCTCCTACATTAAAGACACCAACCATTTCCTAAATTGTCTGAAATCTGTGCCTGTCCCACTCCCACCACACACCTTGCTTGTCATCATTGATGCCATTGCCTCTATATCAGGCTCATTCAAGAATTGCACCCGGCAGACGCACCCGCGCCCCGGAGGTGCAAGGCAGTGTAGTTCAAAGCCCCGTCCGCGACCGTGTATCACTAGTGTCACCACAGGAGCTGCGGAGCGAGTGAGACCGCACAACACTGTGCTGCCCTGGACTGTCCCACAGTCAGATCCAACGTAAACAATGTAACAGAGGAAGCACGCCTCTGTAAAAGAGGTTGATGAGCGGAAAAACAAGCAAACCATTTACTGTTTAGGTAACAACTAGCATTCGTGTGGCAGAATTACTATGCAAAGCTTTAGAAAACAATATCCAAAACAAGAATCGAAGAACATTTTAGTTGTTTTCTGACCCACAGGTTCATTCTATTAGTACTGCACATGCACACTCATCATTATGTACAATAGGCATCTTCTGAAAAATATATCAGTTTCTTAAATGAACTAGATTCATAAATATTATATTTTAGAAATAAATTTATCTAAGGGATATAGAGTCTCATTCTTACTGTTAGCAGTTACAAGTAAATATTTTTTTTGTTTTATTTCGGGCTACATCTTTTTGTATCCCTTTTCAGAGTTTAGAAATCGGATCCTCAGTTTGCTGTTTTCTACATAATAATTTTAACCGACCAAGTTTGAATACTTATTAAAAAATAGAATGAAGATTATAAAGCTCTTTAATGCTTACAATCAAAAGTGTTAAAGAAGACAATTACATATGAGGCGCATGTACAGCGGCATGG
Organism: Schistocerca serialis cubense; assembly: GCF_023864345.2. Classification (NCBI taxonomy): domain Eukaryota; kingdom Metazoa; phylum Arthropoda; class Insecta; order Orthoptera; family Acrididae; genus Schistocerca; species Schistocerca serialis. The sequence continues at coordinate 320,812,695 of NC_064642.1, read as the reverse complement.
CGAGGCTCGACGGGTGGTCCGCATGGCCAGATAAGTGACACGGCTCAGCCACTGTGACAACAAACGAATTCACCCGGAGTGCTGGCCGTGGGCGATCGCGGGTGCTAGCCCCCCAGGGGCACAGTTTGGACGAGCCTGCACTACATGATCATCCCCATGAACATTGTCAGTGCCCACCTGATTCCAAACCTATGACATTCTTCCTACTCACCTTAATCAACTTTATACTTACCAACAACTACCTTACCTTTGAGGAGCAGAGATACAAACAAATCAGGAACGCAGCTATGGGAATCAAGATGGCTCCTTTCTGTGCCAACCTTTTCATGGGTTGCTTGGAAAAGGCTTTCCTGGGATCCACAAACCTTCAGCCCCTGATTTGGTTTAGATATATTGATGACATCTTTGCACAGGGGCTCATGTTGAATCTGGTCTGTTAAAATTCTTGGTTTCTCGAAATACTTTTTTCCAAATTAAATGCCAAATTGTCCTATTGCGAATCCCAGGCCACCTTCCTTGACATTGATCACATGCTCACCGAAGGCCAGCTACACACTCCTGGTCCCATTGAACCTACCAATAAACAACAGTACTTACATTTTGACAACTGTGCTCCTTTGCATGTCCAATGTACCTTTGCATAAAGCATTGGCATTTGAGGCATTCAGATGAAGACTCTTTATAGCAATTCACCACCATTCTCACCTATACCTTTACTGTACATAATCACTCCATCAGCCAGGGGCAACAAGAAGATTCCGCATTTCTAGATTTCAGGAAAGTGTTTGACACGGTGCCCCACTGCAGACCATTAAAGAAGGGACAAACAAATGGAACAGGTTTACACACATGTGAATGGCTCAAATGCTGCTTAAGTTATACAACCCAGTATGTTGTCCTAAATTGCAAGTGTTCATCAGAGACAAGGATATCATCAAGAGTGGCCCACAGAAGTGTGATAGAATTGCTGTTACTTTCTGTATACGTAAGTGATTTGGTGGACAGGTTGTATAGCAACCTGCAGTTATTTGCTGATGATGCTGTGGTGTATGGTAAGGTGTCAACATTGAGTGACTGTAGGAGGATACAAGATGACTTCGACAAAAGTTGGTGTGATGAAAGGCAGCTAGATCTAAATATAGAAAAATGTAGGTTAATGCCAATGAATAGGAAAAACAATCCCATAATGTTTGGATATAGTGTTAGTAGTGTCCTGTTTGACACAATCACATTATTTAAGTATCTTGGCATTATGTTGCAAAGCTTTATGAAATGGATGAGCATGTGAGGATTGTGGTAGGAAAGACAAATGATCAACTTTTGTTTATTGGGATAATTGTAGGAAAGTATGGTTCATCTGTAAAGGAGACCACTTATAGGACACTTGTCTGACCTGTTCTTGAGTACTGCTCGAGCTTTTAGGGTCCGTACCTGGTTGGAGTAAAAGAAGACATCAAAGCAATTCAGAGGCAGGCTGCTGGCTTTGTTACTAGTAGGTTCAAACTCACAAGTGTTACAGGGATGATTTGGGAACTCTAATGGGAACCCCCAGAGGGAAGGCAACAATATTTTCAAGGAACACCTTTAAGAACATTTAGAGAACCAGCATTTGATGCTGACTGCCAAACAATTCTATGGCCTCTAACACACACTGCGTGTAAGGACCACAAAGATACAAGAAATTAGGGCTCATCTGGGGGCATATAGACACTCGTTTTCACCTTGTTCTATTTGTTTGTGGAACAGGAAAGGAAATGACAAGTAGTGGTATGGAGCACCCTCTGCCACACACCATGAGGAGAATTGTGGAGTTTGATGTAGATGTACATGAAGATGTAGATGTCATTTTAAAGCAGATTTCCCAGGCCATTGCATCCAGTTCTAGTACTGCTGATCCCTCCAAAAACAATCACACCACTTGTCGCTCAATATCATCCTGGCCATGCATGTATTAACCAGCTACTTTGAGAAGGCTATGATTTCCTAAAATCATGCACTAAAATGAGCTCCATTCTATCTTACATTTTGCCCTCAACATTTAGAATTGCTTTTTGTCACCCTCCCAATCTTTTTAATATCCTTGTCAGGCTCTATGCTCCTTCTGCACCCATCTCCCTAACTACAGCTCCTACCCCTGTGACTGTTCCCACTGTAAGACTTGTCCTATGCACCCTCCTGTCACCCCATGTACTAGCCCTGTAACTGACAAAATATATACTGCCAAAGGGAGAGCCACTGTGAAAGGGCACATGTCGTATACCCATTTTTATGTAAACACTGTTCAGCCTTTTACATTGGAATGACTACTACTTAGTTATCAGTTAGGATGAAAGGGCATAAGCAGATGGTGTATACTGGCATCACACAATATGCTGTTGGACAGCATGCTCTACAACATCACAGTCATGGCATGTCCTTAGTTTACATTAATTTCTATAGTTTCAGTATTTCTTCCAGTAACTATTCCTTTCAACATTCCCTTCTAATTTTCTACATCTTCCATCTTCTGATCTGTCCATTTTACACCACCATCCTCCCAACTCTATCACATATATTGCACTTAGCTTTTCACTCTTATTAACTCATGGATGACATTTTGGCAGTAATCTCTGTCTTGCACACTACCCTATCTTCGACTTTTAAGATCTCAGGTTTTCAAATCTCATCAAGTGCAGTCCCCAACAATCAGTTTTTACTTCCCATCCCATCCAGTAACTGACTGGATTTTGACAACTTTTCTGAATTCTACCACTTTTCCGAGGCCTCACCAGTCCTTTCCCTTCACCCCTCTTCCTTCATCTTCAACCATTCCGCCAGAAGAAGGAGCCACTGACTCTGAAAGTGTGCAAACTGTAATATGTTTTACATGTGTGTTTTCCTGTCACCACTTGGTGAGTAGATATTTTATCTCTCCAATTACATTAAATTTTCATAACTGATATTTTCATCGCTATAGATTAAGTTGTTTACTGTTAGTAAAATCTCATCTCCAACTCTCTGATTTATTTGTTTGCCTGTATTATCACTTCCATTTCAGTTACTTGTATTTTATGTGTTTACATTGTCATGTGATGGGGGATCTTCATTCTGTGTACTAATCCTAATAATGAATTTTGTAGGGCAGTTTGTTGGTGATTCAACAAGGTGAAACACTGTCACCAATGTACTTGAGAGGATGGATATTTGATGGAGATACAACAAAGGAGAAGGCAACAGAATAAACAGTAATGAATATGGCTGTGACTTCATAGCCTTTCACTGCATAATAAGTCTTGAAATGACCGTGGCTATCTGTAAAGCAGTAGTCAGAAGAAACAAATGTGAGTCATAAAAAGTACAAAAGGATACACTTGCTGTCAATAGTTATAAATCTGATGTCTGAAAGATTTTTCTTTGTTTTAAGCTTTTGTGGTACTTCAGAAAATTCATTGGCCTGGCCATGCTGGTAGAATCCCACTCATAAATTTATTGTGTGAAATTCTAGGGAGTTATTGTCATGCAATAAAGACTAGTACATAATGTGAAATCTGATACCCTTGAATCCAAACACTTCATGTGTAAATTAAATAGAAAGTTTGTAAAAAAAAAAAATGATTTTTATACCTTGTGAACAACCAATTTGCTGAATACACATGAAAGATTTGTGTAGTTAAATTAATACAGAAATAAATATGCTAATTTTTATATATTCATTTGCATGAGAGATTTACACAAACTTCTGTGATATGTAAGTATCAGTTTATGTAAGAATTTAGCAACTTTCGTTGAATGCCTATGTCAGTGACTAACTCTTTGGATTACATGTGTATTATCGTCTTTGTTCTTGATGTCTGCATTTGGTAGGAAGAGCTGTGAAAGAGAATATGGCGTAGGCAGTGGAAGTTGTCAGACTTGTTTGGAGTTCATAGCTCTTGTGAGCAGTCACAAAAAATATTGAAGTGGAAATTGTATTATTATTACTGTGATCAGTCATCACAGATATTACAGATGCACTAAATATAATGAAGAAACTATTTTTATCTGGTAGTGAACCATCACCTCGATAATCCCAGAAATAGCACCATTTACTTGAACAAGGAAATCCTGCAAACTTTTCAAACTGCTAAGAAGAGACAATGGCGCCAACTTCACAAGGTGAGTGCAAATTAAATAATTAGTATTGTGTGCATGTCTTTTCAGTGTTAATTGAAAATTACAAACATTTGTGTAGTGGGTAAGTCATTGTATAAACATTACTGAAAGAATCATGTGACAAGTCATCAACAGGCACCAAAGAAAGAATTAAAACTTTGCTAGCTTTCACAATATATTCTTTAAATCCTTTGATAAACTAGAGTACACACACAAACACACACACACACACACACACACACACACACACACACACAACACAGACACCACTTCTGCTATCTAGTAGGTAGTCTCCTTCATTTCTAAATTATTTAAATTATGAACTTGTATAGCTGAAGTCACACAGAAGGAGTGCAAAAGACTCTTTGAAGCAATGTGAAAAAGCAACTATATTTTTAGTAAGACTGCAGGTGGAATAATATATTTCAGTATGGCATTCAAAATTGAAAAAATACTGATGTAATTCAAAAACCAAAAAAATGTTAGATTTTCATTTGCTTATTGATGGAGACTGAAAATGGAGTAATATGCTTCAGTATGGAACCTAAAACACAAACACATATTGGATTTGTGTTTGGCAATTGAAATAGTTGAGAAAGTAAGGACTGGATAAAATCACAGAACACTTGTAAAAAAAAGCAGAAATGGATAGTTGCTTTGGTGTGACAAGTATGCTGAAAATCTATGATGTAAAACTGCACTACTGATTGGAATACACAAAAGTACAAACCAGCTAAGCTCTAAAAAAAATTATGAAAACTGAAAACTATTAATGTGTAGGAAGAGCTATAGAAAAGAAAAATAATATGCTCATTGTTCACAGTAAATGTTAGTATCTGGTAGAGATAAAATAATTTTAATTGGTATTTATTTTCCACATGTAACACAGATGCAATTAAATAAATTTCAGAACTTCTCAGTTTTTCATTTCCAACAACAGAACATCACAGTGGGCATAAGTTTTCCTCACTTACTCCAAATTAAATATCCAATAAATTAAAACCAAACAATGGAAAACCCAGGATGGAATGTAAAAGTATTAGAGAAGGAAAGTTGCCACTCACCATATAGCAGAGATGCTGAGTCACGATAGGCACAACAAAAAGATTCACACAATTAAAGCTTTTGCCCATTAAGCCCTTTGTCAGCAATAGACACACACACACACACACACACACACACACACACACACACACACACACACACACTCACACTCACACAAACACAACTTTCACACACGTCTGCAGTCTTAGACAACTGAAACCACACTTCGAGCAGCAGCACCAGAGCATGATGGGAGTGGCAACTGGGTGGGGGTAAGGAGGAGGCTGGGGCATGGAGGGGGAGAGATAGTATGGTGGGGGGGGCGGGGGGGGGGGGGGGTGGCAGACAGTGAAGTGCTGCAGTTTAGACAAAGGGCAGAAGAGAAGGTGGGGATGGGATGGGGTTAAGTAGCGCAAAGGAGAGAAATAAAAAGAAATTAAAAGACTGGGTGTGGTGGTGAAATGACAGCTGTGTAGTGCTGGAATGGGAAAGGGAGGGGGTTGGATGGGTGAGGACAGTGACTAACGAAGATTGAGGCCAGGGGGTTACGGGAATGTAGGATGTATTGCAGGGAAAGTTTCCACTTGCGCAGTTCAGAAAAGCTGGATTTGGTGGGGAGGATCCACATGGTAAAAGCTGTGAAGCAGTCATTGAAATGAAGGATGTCATGTTTGTCAGTGTGCTCAGAAACAGGGTGGTCCACTTGTTTCTTGGCCACAGTTTGTTGGTGGTGATTAATGCAGCACAGTGGTTGCAGGTTAGCTTATAGATCACGTGAGTGGTTTCACATGTACCACTGCCTTTGATGGGATAGGAGATGTTTGTGACCAGACTGAAGTCTGGAAGGTGGAAGGATGTATGGGACTGGTCTTGCATTGAGGACTATTACAGGGAGCCATGAGGTAAGGGATTGGGAGCATGGGTTGTGTAAGGATGGATGAGTATATTGCGTAGGTTCGGTGGGCAGCGGAATACCACTGTGGGAGGAGTGGGAAGTATAGTGGGCAGGATATTTCTCATTTCACGGCATGAAGAGAAGTAATTGCAACCCTGGCGGAGAATGTAAAAAATGGCTCTGAGCACTATGAGACAACAGCTGAGGTCATCGGCCCCCACGGAGAATGTAATTCGGGTGCTCCAGTCCTGGGTGGTACTGACTTACGAGGGGAAGGCTCCTCCATGGCTGGATGATGCGGCTTTGGGAGGTGGTGGAAGACTGGAAAGATAAGGCACGGGAGATTTGTTTTTGTACTAGGTTGGGAGGATAATTATGGTCAGTGAAGGCTCAAGTGAGACCCTCGGTATACTTCGAGAGGGACTGCTCATCACTGCAGATGTGACGGCGATGGGTGGCTAGGCTGTACAGAAGAGACTTCTTGGTATGGAAAGGGTGACAGCTGTCGAAATGGAGGTATTGCTGGTGGTTAGTAGGTTTGATATGGACGGAGGTACTGATGTAGCCATCTTTGAGGTGGGGGTCAACATCTAGGAAGGTGGCTTGTTGGGTTGAGTAGGACCAGGTGCAGGAAATGGGGGAGAAGTTGAGTTTCTGGAGTAATGTGAATAGGGTGTCTTCACCTTCGGTCCAGACAGCAAAGATGTCATCAATGAATCTGAACCAGGTGAGGGGTTTAGGATTCTGGTTTTTTAGGAAGGATTCCTCTAGATGGCCCACAAATAGGATGGAATAAGATGATGCCATGCAGGTGCTCATATCCATACCCTGTATTTTTTTGTAGGTAATGCTTCAAAGTTGAAGTAATTATGGGTGAGAATATAGTTGGTCATGGCAACTCGGAAGGAGGTTGTTGGTTTGGAATCCATAGAACATCGGGAAAAGTAGTGTTCGATAGCAGTAAGGCCATGGGCATTAGGAATGTTAGTGTACAGGGAGGTGCATCCATTTCGGCTGAGTGCAACAGACGGCCTCAAGACCACGCTGATTGTTGGTGCAGCATCTTATGTTCCATATTACTCCCGCTGATATAATTAATCCTATACTTTTGAACTGATCACTCTACCTGTGTCAGCTGCCATATTTCTGCGTATTATCTCTCGCACCTTTCTGGTGCCACACGATCTTGTATCTCTACCTACGAACCCCTCCCCACACCCCTCACTTTCTCCATTCTATCCATGTTTGCACCCACTAAATCCACCTGATCCAGTCACATCTGCCGTCCCCCTTCTTCATGCTTCTCTGCCCAAACCTGTTACCCACAGTAATATACATATATTTATTAAGTATTAGTTATTCTCTACTTTGATCCTTGATAATTCTTGCCAATTTGAGTGAGTTTTCGCCTTCCGCTATCATCGTCTTCCTTAGATTTCATCTCGTTTTTTCCCCTTGTGCATCCATTTCGTCCTTTTCGTATTTTTCACACATATTTGGGTGTACTTTTGCGTAATTTTTCCAATGTAATTTTACTTTTTTACGTAATTTTTTGCATTTTTTGCACCACCATGGATCTTTGCTCCTTCCATTTACGTCAATACAGAAAAGTTCCCTTATCCCTAGCCAGACCCCAGTCCCACATACTGTTCCTGCGTTGTTGCTTAGCTCGTGAAATCCCCCCTAATGGCCTTACCATCAAATTACCCATCTCTGGTTGCCACCCCTCCTTTCACAATGACCTCCAGCTGTTCAGATTCCGCCAATCTTTAGTCCTCACCAACATAGTCCTGCAAAATCATATCAGTCAAGCCCAATTCTCCTTGCAGTACCTTCTCTCCATCTGCAAAATTCTCCTGCTATGTAATCCCAAATTCCTGGAACCCATAACACACATTGGAACTCTTGCCCTGCAGCAACTTGAGTAACATGGACATCACCACCTCAAAAAGCTCTCTATCCTGCTCACTTCCTATTCCCGCCTTGGAGTACCACTGTCCACCACTTCTACAACAACCTCGAAACCTCCCCCACGTCCCCTCATAGCTGAGAAACTCTGTCTCGCAGACCTACTACACTTACCCCACCCTCTAAAACTCCTTCCTGACACCGCGCTGAACCCAGAACCTAAACAGACCCACAACACATTCATGAACTTTTCCTCCAGAAGCCTTAGCCCCGCAGAAATATCAGTCCTTTACAAAGACCTCACCTTATGCCTCAATCCCAAATTCAATCACGCAAGACTAGTTAAAGACCTTCTCTCCTCCCCGTCTCCACAGTGGAAACACTTTCTCGCCACCAACCCGACCAATCAGACTCAACCAAAGACCAATATTGCACCTTGCCTAACTCAGTTCACTCTTCTCTCCAACCGTGATCCAACCCCAGTGCCTCCAAGCCACCCCCTGTTAACTTTCCAGAATTTCTTAACCTCGAATCTTGCCTCACCATCAATTCCCAAATCCCTCAACATGCAAACTGACCTTACATCTGCAGAAAGAACTGCAGTCCACCATCTAAAAACTGAACCCAAGCTTATAATCCTACCTGCAGACAAAGGTTCCACCACTGTTGTTTTGAACCGCAAGGATTACATGGCGGAAGGTCTCCATCAGCTGTCAGATACTTCCACCTACAAACCTTGCCACAGTAACCCCATTCCAGTAATCCAGCAGGATCTCCAGTCACGACTCAAATCCTTTGGCCCGTCCCAGAACCACTCCGCAGAGTCTATCTTACCACTTACCCCAACCACTCACCGCACTCCCACCTTCTACACGCATCCTAAAGTCCATAAACTGATAGAATCTCTGCTCTAATAGACCAACACCTTCAACCTATAACCCAGAACCTATCCTCCTATATAAAAGATACCAACCATTTCCACCACTGACTCTCCATAGTTCCTGTCCCTTTACCACATGGTGCCCTGCTCATCATTATTGATGCCACCTCCCTGTACACTAACATTCCTGATGCTCACGACCTTACTGCTATGGAACACCACCATTCAAGATGTTCTATGGATTCCAAACCAACAACTTCCTCCAAGTTGCCATGACCAACTATATCCTCACCCACAATTAGTTCTCCTTTGAAGGCACTACCTACAAATAAAGACAGGGTATGGCTATGGGCACCCGCATGGCACCATCCTATTCCAACCTATTCATGGGCCATCTAGAGGAATCCTTCCTAAAAAACCAGAATCCTAAACCCCTCACCTGGTTCATATTCATTGATGACACCTTTGCTATCTGGATTGAAGGTGAGGACACCCTATTCACATTCCTCCAGAACCTCAACAACTTCTCCCCCATTTGCTTCACCTGATCCTACTCAACCCAACAAGCGACCTTCCTAGATGTTGACCTCACCTCAGAGATAACTACATCAGTATCTCTGTCAATATCAAACCTACTAACCACCAACAATACCTCCACTTCGACAGCTGTCACCCTTCCCATACCAAGAAGTCCCTTCCGTACAGCCTAGCCACCTGTGGTCGTCACATCTGCAGTACCTCTGTCCATATCAAACCTACTAACCACCAACAATACCTCCACTTTGACAGCTGTCACCCTTTCCATACCAAGAAGTCCCTTCCGTACTGCCTAGCCACCTGTGGTCATCACATCTGCAGTGACAAACAGTTCCTCTCAAAATATACCGAGGGTCTCACTGAAGCCTTCACTGACTGTAATTATCCTCACAACCTAGTAAAAAAACAAATCTCCCATGCCTTATCTTTCCAGTCTTCCACCACCTCCCAAAGCCCCACCATCTAGCCACAGAGGAGTATTCCCCTCGTAACTCAGTACCACCCAGGGCTGGAGCAACTGAATTACATTCTCCGCCAGGGTTTCAATGAGAAATATCCTGCCCACTATCCTTCCCACCCCTCCCACAGTGGTATTCCGCTGCCCGCCGAATTAACGCAATATACTCATCCATCCTTACACAACCCATGCTCCCAATCCCTTACCTAATGGCTTATACCCTTGTAATAGACTTCAAAGCAAGACCAGTCCCATACATCCTTCCACCAGCACCTACTACAGTCTGATCACAAACATCACCTATCCCATCAAAGGCAGGGCTATCTGTGTAACCAGTCACGTGATCTACAAGCTATGCTGCAACCACTGTGCTGCCTCCTATGTGGGCATGACAACAAACAAGCTGTCTCTCCATATTAATGGCCACCAACAAACTGTGGTCAAGAAATAAGTGGACCACCCTGTTTCTGAGCACAGTGGCAAACATGACATCCTTCATTTCAATGACTGCTTCACAGCTTTTACCATATGGGTCCTACCCACCACATCCAGCTATTCTGAATTGCACAGGTGGGAACTTTCCCTGCAATACATCCTACGTTCCCATAACCTCCCTGGCCTCAATCTTTGTTAGTCACTGTCCTCACCGATTCAGCCCCCTCCCAGTTCCCATTCCAGCACTACACCGCTGTCATTTCACCGTCACACCCAGTCTTTTAATTTCTTTTTATTTCTCTCCTTTGCACTACTTATTCCCCACTCCCTCCCCACCTTCTCTCCTGCCCTTCATCTAAACTGCAGCACTTTACTGTCTGCCAGTCCCACCATACTATCCCTCCCCCTCCCCACCCCAGCCTTCTCCTTACCCCAACCCAGTCGCCACTTCCATCATGCACTGGTGCTGCTGCTCGCAGTGTGGTTTCAGTTGTCTCAGACTTCAGACGTGAGTGCAAGTTGCATTTGCGAGAGTGTGTGTGTGCGCGCATGTGTCTATTGCTGACAAAGGCCTTAATGGCTGAATGCTCTAATTGTGTGAATCTTTTTGTTGTGCCTATCGCGACTCAGAATCTCCGCTATATGGTGAGTGGCAACTTTCCTTCTCTAATACTCTTACAATAAATTAATACATATATCTTCACAATAACACTAAATTAATGGACCTACAATGCAACATACTTTCTAAAAAGGAAAGCCATAATAAATCGTATTTCATGTGCAACTTATACACAACATTAATATTTTTATTTCTGACCTTTAACAAGATTTATTTAGGTACATACATATTGTTTTATAGTGTTTTCACTGAGGCTTTTCAGCAAAAGTCTACATAAACAACACAGATTCTTTCAATTGTGAAATGATATTTAATTTTGATAATGTTTACCTACTGTATTTCTTGTAGCCAAAATTGCCTTGTCTGCTAGAAGAGATAACAGCTTTGCAATATTAGGTACCAGTTCATGTAGAACATCAGTGTTGGAATCATTCAATAGGAACACCATATCTTTCAAGACCAGACACTGAACATCACGATGCAGAGATGACATTACCTGCAAAGTTTAGAAATCACTAGCAAAAACTGTTGAAATTTATTATTCTTCACTTATTTACTGCATGTATCAGTTGGAAATTCATGCTTTGAAATGTAATTTAATTGCATATGGAAGTAAACTGAAGAAAAAGTATCTATGTGTATGGGATGGATTCTTCACCCAACACACTCTTTTATAAATACAGACAGCCTTTTAAAATGCATTTTATATCTTTGTCTGTTGGTCAGTGCTGAACAATTCATCAGGGTCAGGCTGTGGAGCTGGTCAGTACCAACCAGCAAACACTCGATTCTTTACAGAATTCAACTGCCATGTATAAAGCAGCTTCAAATTAATTTTAATTGTGCCTGTTTGCATCTTATTAATCATCTTTACAGTAAGTAGTAATCTGTCTTTTCCTACATCATTGGCATTCCTACCTTGAGTTTGCATTGTTTGACTACTTTACAAATGAGTTACTGTGTTAAATATTTAATGTTGAACATACAAAGAAGAAAAAGTTTGCCATTTGCTTGAAATTATGTTTAAAGTTTGTTGTAAGTCACTAAGTGATCTCACTATCAAACACTGCATAAATATAGCCAGGTAATTTGTGCTTCATTTTAAGCAGAAGTAATTTTTTCACTCATCTCACCTCTGGCAACCTGCTGCATCAGCAGCACCATTCTCACTGTCATCAGCACACACCAAGAGGAGGGTTGGAGGGGGGCCGGGATGCCATTGCAGTTTGTCACTAAGTGTGGTATAGTTTGTTCTCCAATAAAATGTATGACCAATAATGATATTTCCTTGAGCAACTGTCAGTCATCATCCTGACAACAACAAGCAGCCTCAACTCATTGCTGCTACTGCAGGTGTCATCCTTCCTGGGTCTCTACATTCCCATTCAAAGATATGAAAACTTCCTCCAGGGTTGCTGAAAATAATTTAAACAATGTGAAATCTCCTTCCTTGACTCCTCTTTCATTTCTAAATTTCCCAATATCCTGATGAAGTCTGATGGAGGCCTACAGCATTGACATATAATGCACCGGTCGGCAAATCTCACAGCAAGGTTAAAATGAAGGACTGAAATGCAAAAGTAGGACAAAAACTAAAGATTGATTTGTCAGTGGGAAACTTCAGACATTATATTGGAAATGATGTAGTCATAAAGTAGTAGTATTTTCCAAGAAAAATGAAATATTTGTGCTTAACACATTATCCTGAGAAAAATAAATAGAAAATGGAGATGGTGAAAACCAAATGGAACTAAAACAAAAATAAATTTTATTATAAAATAAGGAAATTGTACAGCATGTGACAATTCTAAAACATTCAATTTTCATGAGTTACAGACTTGCAATACGTACAGGAAAAACATACTCAAACCTTGAAAGAAATACTCATATGGCATTAACTCAGAAATGTCAATTATGCATCTTTGTTTAAAAACAAATGAACATTAAAACAAGCTACAAATCAAGCATATCAAACAATCGGGATTACTCAGACGTAAATGAAAGTGTAATTATCTAACACAGCTTTTTATACTAACAGTAAAAATTTTACAGATTTCAAGAAGCCAAAAGAAAAGGAAGTATCACATGAAATGAGACGGCTATTAATGAGAAGGGAAGAAGAACTTAATAGAATATACTCAATGAAACAAAATCAAACAATGGAAACTCCACGTAGGAATATCAACAATATACATAAATATGACGCCCTAAGTCACAGACAGGCACAATCGAATGACACTTACACATACACTTTCAGCCACAGCCTTCATGGGAAAAAGATAGACACACATCATTCACCCACACAAGCAAGCGCACCTCACGAACACATGACCACCAACTCCGGTAGCATAGAGAACCTGTCTATTCCCCTTTTATTTAGGTATAGACCATGTCTAGTACATCCCCATTTTCCAATTGCTGCAATACGCACTGTATGCATATGAGATTTCATTTCAGTCAGCAGCAGTCTTCTCAACTCTGTGTCAATATGGCTCAGTTAACAAGTGGAAATTTTAAAATTAAGAGTAAAAACTATTTTTAATTTATTGTGTCAGAGAAACTATGAACTGGCAAGAGAAATACACAAAGGAGTTTTGTGGCAGTTTACAACTAATTGGAATAACTTTGGTGGTCAAACAATATTTGATGTCAATTTTATTGGAATGTTTGTTTTTCGCCTAAAATTATGTAACCACTAGTTAATATAAGCATTAACAGGAAGAATTACTGATGGAAGAAGAAGAATGAAGTGCAGTTGTTCATTTAAGTTTAAACTGTAAGTTACAAAAAGAGATAAATTTAAATATTTTGTACTCTGGCTTTCCTTCAAGATGAATACACCTTTGCCTTTAAACAGTTCTGGAGACAGGAAGAAGAAATGAAAAATGAGACTTGAAGTAGAAAATAAAAAGCCTCAAGTCTACATTAAGTAAAAGTAGGTAGGTGGGTCAATAGGTGCATCCTGAGATGGGCTTGAGATACAAATTTCAGTATCCGGCAAGGTGTGATTAGAAAGACATGAAAAAAGGCTAGTCACATAAAGACTTGGAACAACCTCTGAAATATCTATAAGATGATCAGTAAAACACTATAATGCAATGTGACAGGTAAGAAAATTTAGAAATACCACTGAGAAAATGAGTATTATACTGAACTGACTAATTATATCAGAAGGGAATTATTTCCATAGATTTAGTAATTAGTTACATGTATTATGTTTTTGTGTATAGTGACTCTACAATACTTCTTTAAGAATATTTCGATGATTTCTCTGAAAGGAATGTCTCCCACAAGATCAAGTCATAACTGTTCCAATCTGTTCCAGATCTTTTTAATATTGTAGTTGAGAAGACGATGACAGATTAGTCATTTTCAATAAGCACTGTGTTCTCTGTAAATAAATGTTTATCGAAAATATACATCTTAGAACCTCCAAAAATATTCTTTTTAGGTTAATGTGGTGTAGTTGGTAATGACAAATTACTCCTCTTTTGTGTATGTTGTTTTAAACTTGTTTCAAAATGTTAATATCATTATGTTTATGGGGGAAGAAAATACTAGGTAGCTGACTGTGAACATAAGTTATGATGTGCTAACATAAACATTAAAATAACAACTACAAAAGACTTTCATAAGTGATAAAATGATCTAGTAACAATGATTGCTAACTACAATAACATAAATGAGTACTTAGAAGACAGAGAAAAGATAAAAACAGGCAACAAGATGGTTTAATTATTCTTTTGCATGATAGGAGTAACAGTGTGTCAACTTTAAAAAGAAAACAATGTGTACAGGTGCTGTTTTCAAATAGAATGGTGCACTCATATATGTGTAGTGTGGTAGGAGGTAGGTCAGGTTTAACAAGTAAGGAGGAGCTACACTTCTGTTTTAGGTTGAGGACGATACTGTATAAAGGGGAACCATTACTGAGAAGAAACAGAGAAAGGCTAATTTGAACTACAAAAGAAAATGTGTCTGAAGAAGGAGGTGTAAAATTTAATTTGAATAAAGGTGTATTATTTAATATCATCAATGTTGTGAAAAATATAACTACCATGAGTTGCAGAACCTTGAGAAAAATATGTAATTACGAAAATATTAAAGATATGAGGAAGACTGAGTCTGTACAGCAGAAAGGACAGAGAATAAAAAGAGAAAGTAACTATGACACAAAATCTATTCGAAAGTTTATGGTTCCTAAATCCTCAGAATTTAATTTCACCTACATTGTCATTAATGTGAAAGTACAAACTAGTATGGTATGAAAGGTATCCAGGATCTATTGGTTTTTCATAAAAGATGCATGTTTTAAAGATGCATGTTGTAAATATAGCATGAAAGCACATTATTACAACTGTATTTTAGTTATCATTAAGATACAAATATTGTAATGAAAAAGCAGTGTTAAGAGCACATGTAAAGCACATTCTTGCAACTATAGCCTACTGTAGCTGGAACTGAGATTCAAATACTTAACATAATAATAAAATGCTATGTTCAAATGTAAAAACACACTCATTTAATTATAAGAGAGCTATCATTACTTTTGTAATGATGGACATGAGAAAAAATGAGGTGAGCAAAAAGAAAGACATAGATTTTTGCAATAACATGATTGTTATCAGCTTCATAAAGTTGTTATTAGTATAGCACTTCAAAATGATACAAACTAACATATGAAATGGGAAAATAGCTATACTTACAAGGAGGTCATTTGTCTAAATTGGGGATATGTGGTGACAACTACCACTCCAGAGGAGTTATGTGTATCCCTGCAACTTTCTACCAATGCATTATACTTGAAAACTGAAACTATAAAATACAGTATCTTAGGTAAGAGCTCAGATATAGTGTGTGATTGTTATTTTGTTTGCCTGTGGCAATTCATAGTAATGGATGATGTGCACCTTCAAAATAAGACAGCAATCGCAGGACATATCTGCTTGGATGTAAATACATAGTTTCCAGGGATTTCCAACCTCCTTTAAAGAAGCACTGAAGTCATATATATAAAGAATTTTGACAATAAATATTATGGGTTGCAAAGAGGCAAATGAAATTTGCTTTTAAGATTCATTCCATGTTGAGAATCTGTGATGGGACATTATAAGTAACAGAACCTGTTATTATGTTAAGTTGATAATGTACACGTTTTAATGTCAGTATATGGTTTATTAATACAAATTGACTTCCAATGTTCTTTAAAACAAGTTACAATTGGGGTACCAGTATTTATTTTCTTGTCAGTAATAACAGCACAGTTGGAGAAGAAGTCAAGTCTGTCACAGCGGTGTACATCTACATCTATATCCTCCTCCACATCAGCACTCTGCACGCCACCTGACACTGCATGACAGAGGGAACTTCTAGTATGACTAATTGATCCTCCATTCCCTATTTCATTCACAAATAGTGGATGGAAAGAATGACTGTCGATAAGCCTCTGTATTAGCTCTAATTTCTCAAATTTTCTCGTCGCGTTCATTTTGCAAGATATGTTGGAGGAAGTAATATATTTTCAGACTCTCTTGAAATTACAACAGTAAACCTCAACATGCTGCAAAATGCCTCTCTTGTAGCATCTGCCACTGGACCTTGATGAATACTTCTGTAATGCTCTTGTGCCAACCAAATGATCCTGTAATGAAACTGCTGCTCTTCGTTGGATATCCTCCATCTCTTCTATCAGTCCCACCTGGTAAGGAGCCCATATTGATGAAAAATACTAAAGAATGGGTCAAACAAGCATCTCATAAGCCTCCTCTTTCGTGGATGAGTTACCTTTCCTTAAGACACTTCCTATGAATCTCAGTCTCGCATCTGCTTTTCCTGCTGTTTGTTTTACTTGGTAGTTCGATTAAGATCACTCTGAGCAGTTACTCCTAGATATTTTATGGTCAAGAATATAACAAGGTAACAAAGAACTGTATTCAATCATATGATATCCATAACAACACCTCAAGGCAGCCAAGAAGCCACTCTGCCATGCTGCAGCCTTCAACTGGACTGGTCCTGTAAATTGTGAGAAAGTTACAGAGGGTGTTAGGGCCATGTTGACATTAGTCTGAGGGTGGCTGGGTGAAAAGGATCAATGAGAATGTGTTGGATACCATTACAGGTGCAAAACTGTGTGAAGTGATAAGAATTAAATTTCATCCCATTGTCAGCAATCAAGGTGCATGGGGTGCCTTCAAAGCAAAGACTTTTTACGAGACTGTGAAGGTGTCAGCAGGACTGACCTGAGACATGCAGAAGACGAAAGGGAATTTAGAAAAGGTATCACTCATGACCAAACATATAGAGCACAACATCAAGTCAGAAAAATCCAAGTGGACACCGCTCCCATATTCAGCAGCATCAGGCTAGGGAGAGAACTCCTGGGGAGGTGCAGCTTGAAGGACCTGAGAGACAGAACACCAGTGGACCATGTCCACAATGTTGGAGTCAGTATTTGGCCAGAACACATGTTGTTACACCAAGCTTTTCAAGAGGGACCGCTGCAGATGGGCAGTGTGCAGAAGGCATGACACTCTTGGCTGAATAGGAGGTGGCATTAGGATGCGACAGTGGTTTTTGCCCAAGACTCATAACAGTACTCCATGATTTAGGTGTAGCTGATGCCAGCATAGCCAGAAGAGATGAAATTTGGGTCAATGGTATGTCCATGGCCCTCCATGTTTTACAAATGAAAACAAAATGGCTTAACGTTGTGTTCTTGTGGGTGGCGGATGTAACATCAAGCAATGTTATGGTAAATGTGGAAATGGCCACATTCAAGTCTGAATCAAGCTAGAAGCACATCAATTCATTCTTCAAAATATATTCTCTGAGTGTGAATTCCTTGGTTGAGTTGTGTTAGATATAGATATGCTACCCCTTACCGATATATGAAGATTTGTACCAGACTGGGACTAGTACCCAGATTTCCTGCTTATCTGAGTAGTGACCTTAACCACTTCAGCTATCCATGCACACTCCCCAGACCAAACCAAACCTCCATATGTCACACTGTCTATGCCCTTATGTCATTTTCTTATCTTTATTTTTATTTGAGTCATCATCAGACTTCTGACTGGTTTGATGCAGCTCTAGTATCACGGAAGTCATTCCCTGATTTCTTAATAGATTTCATATCACCCTTCCCTTCTACTTGTCAATGTTTTCCACATACTCATTTCCTCTTCGATTTTGCACAGAATCTCCTCATTTCTTACTTTATCAGCCCACCTAATTTATAACACTTGTCTGTAACACCACACCCCAAATGCTTCGATTTTCATCTGTTCCAGTTTTGTCACAGTCTATGTTTCACTACCATAAAATGCTGTCACCAAATGTACATTCTCAGAAATTTCTTCCTCAAATTAAGCCCACTGTGTGATACTAGTAGACCTCTCTTGGCCAGGAATGCCCTCTTTGCCAGTGCTAGGCTGCTTTTGAATTCCTCCTTGCTCCATCCATCATTGGTTATTTTGCTGGCTAGGTAGTAGAATTCCTTAACTTCATCTGCTTCATGACCATCAGTCCTGATATCAAGTTTCTTGCATTTCTCATTTCTACTACTTCCCACTACTTTCGTCTTTCTTCAATTCCCTCTCAATACATATTCTTTACTCATTAGACTGTTCATTCCATTCAGTAGATTATGTAGTTCTTCTTCACTTTGACTCATGATGGCAATGAGATTAGCAAATTTTATCGCTGATATCTCCCACAAGTCCAACACATCATCCAAGTCATGGGAGATGGGCAATGGCATGAAGTAGGGGATTTCCTGTAGGAGCGAGGTCTTGTACAGTGGTGACTATGTGTGCCCAGCGACCGCTACAGTAGCTGTGAAGGTCCTGCAGGAACCCTGAAAAGTAACGGCTAAAGGAACTCTGGTGAAGCTACAATAGGCCCAGCAAGCCAGTAGTGGATTCTGACTTCTGCTTTCAAAAACAGAATGGGCCTTGAAAATGACAGATTTAATCAATGATGAACTGGCTATAGAGAAATCAAGGCTGAGGTGGTATGGACTCGTTAAGAGAATGGAGGAGAAGAGGATACCCAGGTGGATACACGAGATGAAACTGAAAGGAAAGAGACCAAGAGGAAGACCGAGAGACAGGTGGCTGAAAGGAGTAGAGGAATGCATCCAGAAGAAAGGAGAATACTGGACCAAGGTGAAGACGGAGAAATGATGGCAAGACAGAAGACAATGAAGAGGCCTATGTTCCATACAGACCTGGCCAGAGTCTGGAAACTGTCCAAGATGATGGTGAATGAATATCCTTTCATGTTAAATTATAATTCCACTCCTCCTAAAACTTTCTTTTATTTCCATCATTGCTTCTTAGGGGTGAAAGATTACTTCCCTGTTTTCCACCCTTTTTAATCTGAGCACTTCATTCTTGGTCATCCACTCTTATTATTCCCTCTTGGCTCTTGTGCCCATGGTATATTATCCATCTCCCCTATAGCTTATCCATATTTTTCTCAGAATTTCGAACATCTTGCACCATTTTACATTGTTGAACATTTTTTCCAGGTCAACAAATCCTATAAAGTGTCTTGAGTTTTCTTTAGTTTTGCTTCCATTATCAACTGTAATGTCAGAACTGCCTTTATAGTGCCTTTACCTTTCCTAAAGCCAAACTGATCATCATCCAACACATCCTCAAATTTCTTTTCCATTCTTCTGTACATTAATAAAAATAAATAAAAAAATAAAAACCTTCGCAGCAACTTGGACGCATGAGCTGTTAAGCTGATTGCACAATAATTCTCTCACTTGTCAGCTCTTGCAGTCTTCAGAATTTTGTTGATGATACTTTTCCAAAAATCAAATGGTACATCACCAGAGTCATACATTCTACACACCAACATGAATAATCATTCTTTTGCCAATTTCCCCAACAATTTTACAAATTCTCATGGAATGTTATCTATCCCTTCTGCCTCATTTGATCATAAGCCCCCCCAAAGCTCTCTTAAAATCTGATTCTAATTCTGGATCCCCTATTTCTTCTAAACCAATTCCTGTTTCTTCTTCTATCACATCAGACATATCTTCTCCCTCACAGAGGCTTTCAATGTACTCTTTCCACCCATCTGCTCTCTCCTCTGCATTTAACAGTGGCACTCCCGTTGCACTCTTAATCTTATCAGTCTTAATTTTAATTTTACTGAAGGTTATTTTGACTTTCGTATATGCTGAGTCAGTCCTTCTGACAATCATCTTTTTTTCGATTTATTCACATTTTTCATGCAACCATTTCACCTTAGCTTCCCTGCACTTCCTATTTCTTTCATTTCTCAGTGATTTGTATTTTTGTATTCCTGAATTTTCCTGAACATTTTTGCACTTCCTTCTTTCATTGTTCAACTCAAGTATTTCTTCTGTTAACAATGGTTTCTTTGCAGTTATCTTCTTTGTACCTATACTTTTCTTCCCAATTTCTGTGATTGCCCTCTTCAGAGATGTCCATTCCTCTTCAATTGAACTGCCTACTGAGCTACTCCTTATTGCAGTAACTACAGAATTAAAGAACTTCAAGTGTATCTCATTATTCCTCAGTATTTCCGTATCCCACCTCTTTTCAAATTTATTCTCCCTGACTAATCTCTTAAACTTCAACCAACTCTTCATCACTATTACAATGTGATCTGAATCTATATCTGCTCCTTGATATGCCTAAAAATCCAGAATCTGATTTTGGAATCTCTGTCTGACCATGATGTAATCTAACTGAAGTCTTTCTGTATCAACCAGCTTTTTCCAAGTATACCTCCACCTCTTGTGATTCTTGAACAGAATACCCACTATTCCTAGCTGAAATTTACTGCCGGCCAGAGTGGCCGAGTGGTTCTAGGTGTTACAATCTGGAACCGCGCCACCGCTATGCTCGCAGGTTCGAATCCCGCCTCGGGCATGGATGTGTGTGATGTCATTAGGTTAGTTAGGTTTAAGTAGTTCTAAGTTCTAGGGGACTGATGATGTCAGACGTTAAGTCCCATAGTGCTCAGAGCCATTTGAAATTTACTACACAACTCAATTATTCTTTCTCCTCTCTCATTCCTTGTCCCAAACCCATATTCTCCTGTAACCACTTCTTCTACTCCTTCCCTACAAATGCATTCTGGTCCCCCATGACTATCAGATTTTTGGCTCTCCTTACATATTGTATTACCCTTTCAATATCCTCATACACTTTCTCTGTTTCTTCATCTTCAGCTTGTGATGTCAACCTGTGTAAATGATCTATCGTTGTCAATGTTGTTTTGCTGTCGATTCTGATAAGAACAACCTGTAGGGAAGCAGCCTACTCACGCCATAGTAAATTCACAGCAGTCTTTCCATTGTGTGCCAGCCAGTCCGCTGTAACTAGCTTTGACGTCATAAATGTTGTGCAATACTTTTAAAATCAAGTCAAAAACCTGAAACGGTTCTAGCATGTCAGGAGTAATACTAAATTAATATGTGTTGAATATCAGTTCGATAACTTTAACCATTTTTGAAATTTGGACGTTTTTCTGTAAAAATCATTGGCGCAACAGAAAAGAGCTAGAGATTTAAAAATTTATATTTAGATTCCTTTTTCATAATTATTTAATAGAAACAGTCTTCTGGATCTCACAATTTAAGATTTTAGTTAAAATTCATGATTTTCTGGTTTTTGTCTTA
The DNA here is from genome assembly GCF_023864345.2 of Schistocerca serialis cubense. Taxonomy (NCBI): domain Eukaryota; kingdom Metazoa; phylum Arthropoda; class Insecta; order Orthoptera; family Acrididae; genus Schistocerca; species Schistocerca serialis. Next base: position 320,791,120 of record NC_064642.1, on the reverse strand, counting down.
AAAATTAAGGAAGCAAGATAGATTAAGTAGGTTAATAAAGAAGGCTAGGATGTTTATATTTAAGTAGAATGGAGATCCGCTATAACCATAAAGATGTGATGAGTTTCATTTGAATAACTATAAAACTATAGCGATAGCGTGTCTCCAAAGGGCAAGTTCAGAGCTCGTCTACTGCGTGTAGTGTAATTAAATTAATCCTCTCGCCCAAAATATTTAACTTAGCCATGTCAAACTTGTATTATGATTACTTACCTGTGTGCTGAATGCACATTTAAATTGAGAGCTTCATCGGCCATCAGCAAAAGAAGCTATGATTTATTCAATGACTTAAAGTGGTGCATTACTAGCCCAACAGCTAGTTGGGAGAGCTGATTTGATCAGGTGTTCCCTTAGCCGTCCGCACCGCGGCTTTATATATAAGAACGCTGCGAGAGGAAGCAAGGCCCCAGTTCTCTCCAGACGCTGAATAGCACGCCATCTGTGTCGGGAGTCGCGTTGCGTCGGTATCATTGCTATAAACAGCCTCGGATGCCGTATTAAGTTACTCGGGATACGTGTAACCATGAAATCATTTTCGAAAGAAGTGTTACTTCTGGGATGACTTTAATGATATATCTTCAGTTTGCATATGTCGTATTTTCACGTGCCGCTGCGGGACAGACATTCTACCATTATTTAGCGTGGTGTTTGATGAACATTATCATCAAATTATGGCGAGCATTCGTTTAAATATTTAATTTGGACAGTTATAGTGGCATCAGCGCATTAGACTTTGAACTGCATTGTTAGTTAGATTGTGTGGATTCTTTTTTTTTTTTTTTTTCATCTGTGACTTTCAGAATATAGAGAAAGTTTTTTTTTCACGATCGTTTTTGATTACAAATCCCAGACAATCTCCTAATTTCTCACAGCTACGAGTATAAGCTGCAGCTATAAGTGTGTTTCTCAGATGAAGTGGGCACTAGGAATTCTAATTACAGGCTTCACGTTTTGCTAATCACTTTCTGGTTGCCAATATTGTAGTTAGAGAGCCAGTGTTGAGAACGGCAAAAGGCAGCATAAATAATGGGAACATTTATATAAACAATTAATTTCACCCGCCGTCCCACATATGGCTAAAACGGCCGGGAACACTGCAATAATTTCTACATTACAAAACATTCTACATGTAAACAACAATTATTCCACCCGCCGCCCCACATATGGTGCTAATCGGCCGGGAAATAAACTGAGTAAAAGTGAAAGTGATTCTTAAATATTCGGATTCGCGAGTGAAATGCGACACGCAGCTGAGTAATAGAACAGTGAAGGTGTTACGTGTGCATGTGGACGACGCAATTGGATTAACAACGCATCTGGATTGACGGAGCTGGCACTGAGTCTAGCGGCGCTGCCGGCATCGTGAGAAGCCAGTTTCGCCACACCGCAGTCATCCGCCGGAGCAGCCGGAGCCGTGCCTGCAGTTGCGGGCCACGCAAACACACAACAGCCGTCGGAGTGCCGTCTGCAATTCAGCGAGCTGCGTCGCATCAGTAATCCTGGTACGTCGTGCCGGCAATGCCATACGTCATGCAGAAGGAACTAAGTTAAGTGAAAAGCTGTTAAAATTTTACTAACCTGCACTAAAAGACTGCCGGAAATGGAACTGCCAGAAGAAACTGAGGTTATACTTAAATCAGAACCTATGTCTGTTGAGGGAACTGTAAATCCAGACAACGATTCAAGTGTAAATATGCATGAAAGTAGTAATGTTAAAGTGAAATATGAAGTATTGTCTCCTGACAATAGTGTAAAAAGGGGCAATGATTCAGTAATAGAGACCCCTGTAGTAAAGCAGAAATCATAAATTGTTAATTTATTGGATGATAGTTTATCTGATGAATTAAAAACGAAACAGCCATCAGAGGTGGTAGAGTTTAAACAGGAGAAGTTAGATATGACTGATCAATCAGAGGTTTCATTTAATTTTGATGACTCTGGTGTTGGAGCTAGTTTTTCGTCACCTGAGGGTGATAAAAAGCCAGCTAGTGAGCAACCCAAAGATACTGCGGCTATTGATTTAAATGTTATATTACAAGCAATAGCTGCCAGTAATGCTAGAATGACAGCTGAATTAAAATCTGATATAATTGAGGTAAATAACAGGATTGTGGCCAGCCAAACCAATTTTAATAAACGATTGGAGGTAATGGACGATACCTTCAAGGCTGGTTGCAATAAGTTGAAAGAGGATCTGGACAGTTTGAATTATAAAATTGATTACAATCATGAGGATATTAAGAAAAAGGTTGCTCAACAATTTTCTGAAATGTATAAAACAGTAAAATCCGAAGTTGCTGAGGTTCGCAAAGACTTCCAAATGGAAGATGCGAAGCTGGAGCACAAGTTAACAGAAAAGATCGAGGCGGAGTCTGAACTGTGCTCAGATAGGTTTAAAGATGTTAATATAAAAGTAAACATATGTCAAGCAGAAGTAAATGCAATCAAAACTGATACTACTCATATTGTGCAAAGAGTAGATAATGTCGAAATGAGAATAGAAAATATTAGTACTAACATTGCTAACATTGAGAGTAAAGTAGCTTCAGTAACTTCTGGTAATGATAGTATACAACAAGTTGTAGCTGCAAACGCCGCTTTTATCGGGTGTCGGCAGTTCTTGCGGTTCTATCCAGATAAAAATATCCACCAGCTAGATTTCTGGAACGATTTTGAAGATGTCATTCCATCAACTTGGTCTGAACGAGAGAAAATCTCATTTATTAGAAGCCATTTAGCAGGTGACGCCATGCGTTGGTCAGCTGATGTTATGTTGAAGTGTAAAACATTAGCAGATTTTAAAACAGCTTTCATTAATGAGTATTGGTCTAGTAATAAGCAAAATGAAGTGTTGAGAGAATTTTGGAGTGGAAAATGCTTCAATGCAGGCAAGGAATCCATTAAAGAGTTTGCTAGGTCATGGATCTCACGTTTGTCACATTTGGCCGAAAAGCTAAAACCTGAAATGATAATACTAGGTCTTGAAGCCAAACTGCCATGGTATTGGCAAACTAGAATTATATCTGCCCCTAGAGACAATCTGGATCATTTCATTGAGTATCTGGAATGTGTAGAACGTGTTGCTGCCAATGAGGAGCAAGCACATAATAACAGAAATGCTAATAACAATAGTAGTAATTTTAAGAACGAGCAGAATGGCAACGTAAACATCAGAACAGTAGGTGTTTGCCATCCTAAGAGAGGTAGGAATTGGAGAAATAATTATCAGAACCAACAATGGCATCCAAATGATAATAATTTTGTTCCAAACAAAATTATGCAGGTAAACAACAGTACGGAAAGCAATGCTGTGCCAGTTAACTATAATATAAATAAAGGAAACAGTAGTAGGCAGAGGCAGGAAAACTAGTTCCCGTCTATGAGGATACTGGCGCTCACCAGGCGGTTACTTTTCCTAAGCCAGTAGTTACAGTAATTGGTAAGACAGATCAGAATACTCAAACTGAACATGTGGATGAAGTGTCAGTAGCATCTAAGGATACAGCAGAAATATTAGATCACTCACAGTATTTAATAGATACCGTGTTAGAGACGCTTTCTAAATGGGAAGAGAAAGAGAAGGCGCAGCAGTGTAACGATAGGAAGGAGCTACAAAATACTGAATTGTCAGGTGAAGAAGCAGAAGAAATTCATGCTTATATTTACGATGAGGATGATGTGCTCTTATCTAAAGTGCCTGTGCAGGATGTTGATACTGTACTACTAGATTTAGGACAGGAGGTAAGTGAGAATGTAGAGGGTAGCCTGTTGGCGGTCGATGAACACAGTAGCTGTGACCAGTTGTCACTTGTGAAGGAACCCGACGATAATGGTGAAAGTGGTTTAGCTGTAACTAGTGTTATGCCCAGTCTGGAGGCGCAGAATCGCTCAGACTACAGTAATTTGGGTCATGTTCAGCAAACTAAATGTAATGAAGTCGTGCGGTGTTTCGATTTAAAATTAATAGACCGACTGGAAAAGGCAGCTGAAAATGTAATTCAGGAAACCCCTACACACTGTGACCTAAATGTAATGAAGACAGACGTCGATCACTTTAGTGAGAGACAAATCCAAAAGGAACTATTGGATGAGTTTGAGGAACCACCTGTACAAACTAGAATAAGCCACCCTATAATAATAGTGAATATGTTGGGTATCAATGTACATTGTCTCTTAGACAGTGGAAGTGAGGTGAGTGCGATATCTCAGTCCTTCTTTGATGCATTACCTGGTAAAGACAAGCTTACAGTAATGAGGGTATCAGGACTAAGAATAATTGGTGCTACTGGCAAGGTGTCAAAAACGGTAAAGCAAGAAGCTTTGCTGCCCTTTAACATTAATGGTAATTTAATTGATCATCCTTGCTTAATTGTAAACAATCTCAGTATTGAGGTTTTAATTGGCATAGATTTCTTGTCAAAATATCAGAGTGTTGTTGACTTTGAAAGAAGCCAGTTAAAACTGGTCTTGCCAATAACCGGAGTAATTACAGTACCTTTTAGTGATAAACATGTAGTAACTAATGATGAAACTTGGGAGCTGCCTATACGAGTTCTGAAAAATAGGAGATATTGGGACGAAAGTGTTAATCTTAGTAACAGTAAGCTAAACACAGAAGAAGAAGAAGCAATTATTTTGGACAAAATAGAAGCTAAATTGCAGGAAATCGATAAAATTTCAGCTAATCAGAAGGAAGAACTGATACAGGTTTTAAAAAGGCATCATAAGGTATTTTCAGATCGACCTGGCGTGGGCAAGGTTATGAATGTCAATTAAAGGTGAAACCTGGCCAAGTGTTTTTCAGGAAGCCATACCAAATACATGTAGCTAGGAAGGAGGTAGTTCGAAAGGAGATACAGAGAATGCTAGAGTGGGGTGTGATTGAAAAAGCGGTCAGTGAGTACAGTAATCCTCTTGTTGTTGTACCAAAAAGAGACGGGAGTGTCAGATTGGTCTTGGACGCTCGTTGGTTGAATGAAATAGTGGTTAGGGAAAGTGATAGACCGCAGAACATGGACGAGTTATTGCAAAAGTTCCGGGGAGTAAAATTCTTAACTTCTATGGACATCACGTGTGGATATTGGAATTTGCCACTGGCGGAAAGTTCAAGGAAGTACACTGCTTTCTTGTACGAAGGAGTTTGTTACCAATACCGTGTGGTACCTTTCAGACTTAATATCTCTGTTTGTGCCTTCGTACGTGTGATGTGCCATGTTTTAGGACCAGCCTTAAGTAATAAAATAACAGTCTACGTAGATGATCTGTTAATAGCAACTCCTACCTGGGAAGAACACATAGCTTTATTAGAGGAAGTGTTAGAGGCTATTGAGAGAGGTGGCATGAAACTAAAGATTGAAAAGACAGAGTGTGTTAAAGAGGAAATAGGTTTCTTGGGATGTATGATAAGTGGAAAAGGTATTCTGCCTGAACCAGGCAAGCTAGCAGTCATTGAAAAATTTGAGGCTCCCAGGAACAAGAAGCAGTTGAGATCGATGTTCAGTCTTTTTGGCTTCTATAGGCGTTTTGTTAGTGATCAGGCTTTTAATGAGCCCTGTCTTCACTTCCTGCTGAAAAAGAATACCCCTTGGGTTTGGACAGCAGAATGTCAACAGGCGTTTGAGAAGCTTAAACAATCTTTAATTAATAGTCCTATTTTACATCATCCTGATTTTGAAAAACCATTCTGTATGTCTGTTGATGCTAGTGGCTATGGTATAGCTGTGGAGATATTCCAAGTAGAAATAGAGAACGAACAAGAAGTGCACAAGACTATAGCTGTCGCAAGTCGATCTTTACAGGCAGCAGAGAGAAATTATGGCATCTCAGAACTGGAAGCATTGGCAATTGTATTTGGGGTACAGAAGTTTGAGCAGTATCTATTAGCTCACAAGATAATTGTTTACAGTGACCATAAGGCATTGACCTTTTTAAAGACCTGTAAGTTGAGGAATGCTCGTTTGGTAAGATGGTCATTGTATCTCCAGCAGTTTGACCTTGAGGTTAGATATATTCAAGGGAAAGACAATCTGGTAGCTGATGGGTTATCTAGAAGTGCGGAGCTCTGTGATGACGTGGGAATTACAGCAACAGACCTAAATGAAGTTCGAATGTTTGCATTGCACGAAGTAAAGGAAGAAAGTGCATTAAAGAGAGTGATTAAGAACTTGAGACGTGAGCAGAATGCAGATGACCAACTGAAATTAGTGGAGAGCTATTTAGGAAATGCGAACTATCCTAAGGTTTCGCAATACTATTGTCTGCATAAAGGTATTCTGTTTAGGAGGAAAAAGGTAGGTGTTTCTGAGTGGAAGCTGTGCTTTCCCTCACAACATGTAGACTTACTAATCGACTATGTACACCTGAGGTATGGGCACTATGGTGCAAAGAAGTGCATTGCAAAATTAAAAGAGAAGGTTGTGTTTAACAACATGTACCGCCGTGTGGCCAAGCGTCTAGCATCTTGTGTAGTGTGCCAGAAAGTCCGTGCTGCTAACACCAGAATACAAGGGGATATGCATTCAGTAGAGCCAACTGAAACCCTAGAATTACTGGCTTGTGATTTGTTTGGCCCTCTTCCTGCTTCGAGAGGTGGGTGCACCCATGTTTTTGTTGTTGTGGATGGATTCAGTAAATATGTTAAGCTGTAACCAATTAAAAGAGCAAATGCAAAAACGTTGGTAGAAAAGTTGGAAAAAGATTTCTTCGTGAACGTTGGCGTTCCGAAGAATTTGCTGTCAGACAATGGGCCTCAATTTACTTCTGATAGATTTAAGGAATGTCTAGATAAGGCCGGAGTGAAACATCTGAAAATATCTGCATATTTCCCCCAAGAAAATATGAGTGAACGTATTATGAGAGAATTGAATAGGCTTTGCAGGACTTATTGTACTCAGAAACACTCAAGTTGGGCAGAACACATTAAGTATTTTCAGAATGTAATTAACAACTTAAGACATGATGCAACTGGTTTTGCACCTTGCGAATTGATGTTTGGCCAAGAACCGCACAATGTGATTGCAGATATGGTAGAATTCCCTATTCTAACGCAAATATCCACAGACGAGAAGAAACTAAAAGGTAGGGCTAATATGAGAAAAAGAGCGTTGGAAAGGAAGAAGCGTCATGACGCAAAAGCTGTACCTACTAGCTTTGAAATAGGTCAATTAGTCCTTGTCAAAACCAAAGAAAAATCAAAGAAAGTAAATGCAGAAACAAAGAAATTCATGTTCGTATACCAAGGACCTTTCAGGATCATAGGAAAACCACATGCCAATGCATATAGGCTAGAGTACCCTAAAAGTAAAAAGCTATTGGGTCTCAGGAACGTGATCGACCTAAAGAAATTCATAGGTAGTGAATGAATGCTGTAGGGAGGAGGTTGTTCTGTAACCTCTACACAGTGTGGCAGCTGTGCAGTCCCAGCTGTGTGAGATCTTCTTTCCCATTTCAGGTCTCACTCATTCTTCATATTTCCTATCCACATAAAATTTCGACCCCTTCTCTCCAACATGAAAATTTTCTGAAACCAATGAATTCTGTAGGGAGGAGGTTGTTCTGTAACCTCTACACAGTGTGGCAGCTGTGCAGTCCCAGCTGTGTGAGATCTTCTTTCCTCTTCAGGTCTCACTCACTTCTCATCTTTTCTATCCACCTAAAATTTTGACCTCCTCTTTCCAACACATGAAAATTTTCCGTCATGGCTATCAAGCCATGAGTTCTGTAACCATTATATCCACCGATTAGTGAAGAAAATACCTAATGTGACAAACCTAACTGTGACATAAACAACAGAGAAGTATGACGTAATTAAGATACAAATGTATTTGAGTAACAGTTATGTATAGAACCCTGGTAATATTATAAGTACAAAGTGTTATTTTATTGGAAATGGTCCCGCAGTAATATTTAAAAAAGATATACAAATTCGTGTACAAGCAGGATCTGAAGTGGCAGTGAAACCTATTGTATGCTGTAGAGCTAACTAATTAATAGTAAAAGAGATTGCTTACCGTATTTACTCGAATCTAAGTCGCACTCAAATCTAAGCCGCACCTGAAAAATGAGACTCGAAATAAAGGAAAAAAAATTTCCCAAATCTAAGCCGCACCTGAAATTTGAGACTCGAAATTCAAGGGGAGAGAAAAGTTTTAGACCGCACCTCCAAATCGAATCAAAGTTGGTCCATTGTAATATGAGACACAATTTAGGTCTAATGAGTGACGATACAGCTACAGTAGTTTGGTTCGAGTCGTAAGCTTAGCAGTTAAGCTTTACCAGGCTATGCGTCAGGCGCTCCGTCCGTATTTATACGGGTACCCTTCCTTTTTCAAGTGCTTCATCTGGTTTGAATCTATTGCTTATTTTGCTTCGATCTGATAAGTGCCGTTTTCTTTGTTATATGTGTTCCTCTAAGCTGAAAATGCATTACTGTACTGTGTCACGCATTGTTTGTCACATTCTGATAGTGCGTGTTTACGGACTGTCGCCGCTCGCGGCATGGCTTGCTTTTGTGCGCGCTACTGCCGCTAACAATAAAAAAAAGAGAGAGGAATCGTCTCATTAGCGAAACAATGGCAAGAGACTGCTACTTGTTGTTACTTACACTGCTGCTTTCTTTGATAATAATCAACAAGAACCAAATAATAGACTGCGTATGATACAACATGTTCTGAACGAGAGTTAGGCGAAAATTTTTCTCCGTTTGAAAATCTTTGCAGCCGCTTCTGTAGTACATCAAATTCTGCACAAAAATTAGAATTAGATTTGAAAATCAAGTCAGTTGCCGTGCTTCATTTCTGACTGTATCACTCAATACGAATATAAACATGACACGATACATACACTCCTGGAAATGGAAAAAAGAACAAATTGACACCGGTGTGTCAGACCCACCATACTTGCTCCGGACACTGCGAGAGGGCTGTACAAGCAATGATCACACGCACGGCACAGCGGACACACCAGGAACCGCGGTGTTGGCCGTCGAATGGCGCTAGCTGCGCAGCATTTGTGCACCGCCGCCGTCAGTGTCAGCCAGTTTGCCGTGGCATACGGAGCTCCATCACAGTCTTAAACACTGGTAGCATGCCGCGACAGCGTGGACGTGAACCGTATGTGCAGTTGACGGACTTTGAGCGAGGGCGTATAGTGGGCATGCGGGAGGGCGGGTGGACGTACCGCCAAATTGCTCAACACGTGGGGCATGAGGTCTCCACAGTACATCGATGTTGTCGCCAGTGGTTGGCGGAAGGTGCACGTGCCCGTCGACCTGGGACCGGACCGCAGCGACGCACGAATGCACGCCAAGACCGTAGGATCCTACGCAGTGCCGTAGGGGACCACACCGCCACTTCCCAGCAAATTAGGGACACTGTTGCTCCTGGGGTATCGGCGAGGACCATTCGCAACCGTCTCCATGAAGCTGGGCTACGGTCCCGCACACCGTTAGGCCATCTTCCGCTCACGCCCCAACATCGTGCAGCCCGCCTCCAGTGGTGTCGCGACAGGCGTGAATGGAGGGACGAATGGAGACGTGTCGTCTTCAGCGATGAGAGTCGCTTCTGCCTTGGTGCCAATGATGGTCGTATGCGTGTTTGGCGTCGTGCAGGTGAGCACCACAATCAGGACTGCATACGACCGAGGCACACAGGGCCAACACCCGGCATCATGGTGTGGGGAGCGATCTCCTACACTGGCCGTACACCACTGGTGATCGTCGAGGGGACACTGAATAGTGCACGGTACATCCAAACCGTCATCGAACCCATCGTTCTACCATTCCTAGACCGGCAAGGGAACTTGCTGTTCCAACAGGACAATGCACGTCTGCATGTATCCCGTGCCACCCAACGTGCTCTAGAAGGTGTAAGTCAACTACCCTGGCCAGCAAGATCTCCGGATCTGTCCCCCATTGAGCATGTTTGGGACTGGATGAAGCGTCGTCTCACGTGGTCTGCACGTCCAGCACAAACGCTGGTCCAACTGAGGCGCTAGGTGGAAATGGCATGGCAAGCCATTCCACAGGACTACATCCAGCATCTCTACGATCGTCTCCATGCGAGAATAGCAGCCTGCATTGCTGCGAAAGGTGGATATACACTGTACTAGTGCCGGCATTGTGCATGCTCTGTTGCCTGTGTCTATGTGCCTGTGGTTCTGTCAGTGTGATCATGTGATGTATCTGACCCCAGGAATGTGTCAATAAAGTTTCCCCTTCCTGGGACAATGAATTCATGGTGTTCTTATTTCAATTTCCAGGAGTGTATATTCTTCCGCGTTTGCTGTTGTCTCACTCTAGTTTCGTAGTTTATTAGGCAGGCAGGATTTAAATGAGATAGCAGCAAACACGAAAGAAAACATGGAAAATGCCGGCCGAAGTGGCTGTGCGGTTAAAGGCGCTGCATTCTGGAACCGCAAGACCGCTACGGTCGCAGGTTCGAATCCTGCCTCGGGCATGGATGTTTGTGATGTCCTTAGGTTAGTTAGGTTTAACTAGTTCTAAGTTCTAGGGGACTAATGACCTCAGCAGTTGAGTCCCATAGTGCTCAGTGCCATTTGAACCAACCATGGCAAAATGTTTATATTCGTATTATTCTTATGGTGAAGAGAATACTGCATGTGATTCACAATTCATAAAAGTTCCTATTAGCAACCACAGGTAGAAAAAATTTCAGAACGTAGAGTTGGCCATATTGACAAACATCCCAAACAGTCTTGCCAGTCGGATTTTCTTGGTACATTGAAATTCTGCTACATTCGAAGATGAACAATACGGAGTTTGTATTTACTTCGTTGGATAATGTATGAAAATGCAGTGGTCAAAACTCGGGGCGGAGAAAAAAAGATCGTCTTCCACCTTTTTTTTTAAATTTATTTACTGATGCAGAGGGTTTGACGCCAGTATTTATCTTTGTGCCTACAAACCATGCCTGTGTAGCGCTACATATATTCGACGGCAGAAGTTCGTTGTGGCGGCACCTACCAACATTTTTCAGAATTCCCGCATGCTTTGCACTCAATTCTAAGCCGCAAGCGGTTTTTTGGATTACAAAAACCGGAAAAAAAGTGCGGCTTAGATTCGAGTAAGTACGGTAGTGTTATGAAAAATATGCAGATAATTTGTAAGAATAAACTCACCTTGTGTAGCAAGGAATGGCAGTGTAATAGAATTGAACAGTGTTTGTGGTTGAGACGTGAAGGACACGTCTTTGAAATATTTATAAGGTTGGAGCTGGCCGTTATTTGGTGTAGTGTGTGACAGGACACACCTACACGTATTGAGGTTATGAGTTGGAGGCGTGAATGCGACCATAGGTACCCTTATGTTAGATGAGACAGAGCAGCTCATGGTGTCCTATAGGTTTAAGGAATTTAGCATTACGCTCGTCCATAATTACTTGATGCATTTTAGTGGTAGGTTGAGAGAGACTACCTGAGGTTTCAGCGTCCGATCGAGTGGAAATGGATTGCCACATGAGCAAACTGATCAGCTGCAATACACTATAGATATGAAATAAAGGTGCTATCCTATGCTTTAAATGTTAATAGAGTGAGTGTTAAACAAGTACTTACACTAGCAACATAATTGAGTAACCTAATGGCAGAAGTGAAACATTATTTATAGCTCAGCATAAATACACTTCAAAGTAAGTAAGTACATGATTGCAGATGTGGAAGTGACACAGCAGCAGAGGACCAATAAGTGGATTTAGTAGTCAACTAAACGTAGTGTGTTTTGAACACTCAGAACTGTACTATTACCACAAGTTACTCACATATACAAAGAAGCTGATAATACAACCACTAATCAAATATACTCATAATATCTCTAAGAATAAGGTAATCAAAGATGAGTCAGCTAAGTAAATAAAATACAGATTTGTCAGGAATGTACCAAGCATTGGTTCAGTGTTCCGGCCCAGAAATAATAAATTCAGATTAAATAGGATTTATGATTGTATGCCTTGAGCATAAATTTTCTCTAGTACGTCACTAACGGCGTTTTAAGCCATTTGTTTACCGATTTTATGACAATTAAGTAACCACGAGAGTAATATTGAAAAAGTTCTGTTAACTTTGTTCCAGCAAAATATTGAAGGATAATATGTACATATCCCCATTTCATTGTGACCCACCCATAGATATTAAGTGAACGGAGTCTGAGGCACTCTTTTTGTTTGTTCTACAGGACAAACCAGATAATGGCAGCCTGGTAGCTGCGTGAAAACGTGGAGTGACTTGGACACAACTCATAGTGACCCCTCCCCTTTCCCCATGTAATTTAGAGTGAACGTGAAGGACGCACACCATAGCAACTTCCCCTCCTCTACCCTTGTGAATGGAAGTGTAGAACACCAGCCAAAGTGGCTACAACCACGTGTGTAAAAATTATTTGTGAAATTTTCTTTCAGGTTTAGAAAAGACTGCTAAGATATAATCATCTGTTTATGTATCTTGAATAACTGTTTTTATTTGTGTATGTAAAAATATATTTAATGGATTTAGGATTTCATAATTTTACATATTTTTATGTGTGTATTTGTCTAAGGCAATATGTATGCCAAAGAGTTTCATTGATTTTGCTTAAATTTTGAGGGATAATATTGCTTAAGAGGCGGTGAACATGCCCGTAATTTAAATAACTGAAGTAGGTAATCAGTTTTCTTTTAATATTTCTATATGTTTACATTTCAATTTTAATTTTCATAGGGAGTTAAGCTGTACTTTTGCTTCCCTTTTTGTAATTAAATTTTTTTTTCGTTCATTAACATTCAAAAACAAAAAATTTAAGTAGAGGGTGATGTAGGGAAGCAGCCTACTCATGCCGTAGTAAATTCACAGCAGTCTTTCCATTGTGTGCCAGCCAGTCCGCTGTAACTAGCTCTGACGTCATAAATGTTGTGCAATACTTTTAAAATCAAGTCAATAACCTGAAACGGTTCTAGCATGTCAGGAGTAACACTAAATTAATATGTGTTGAATATCAGTTCGATAACTTTAACCATTTTCAAAATTTGGACGTTTTTCTGTAAAAATCATTGGCGCAACAGAAAAGAGCTAGAGATTTAAAAATTTATATTTAGATTCCTTTTTCATAATTATTTAATAGAAACAGTCTTCTGGATCTCACAATTTAAGATTTTAGATAAAATTCATGATTTCCTGGTTTTTGTCTTAAAAATTAAGGAAGCAAGATAGATTAAGTAGGTTAATAAAGAAGGCTAGGATGTTTATATTTAAGTAGAATGGAGATCCGCTATAACCATAAAGATGTGATGAGTTTCATTTGAATAACTATAAAACTATAGCGATAGCGTATCTCCAAAGGGCAAGTTCAGAGCTCGTCTACTGCGTGTAGTGTAATTAAATTAATTCTCTCGCCCAAAATATTTAACTTAGCCATGTCAAACTTTTATTATGATTACTTACCTGTGTGCTGAACGCACATTTAAATTGAGAGCTTCATCGGCCATCAGCAAAAGAAGCTATGATTTATTCAATGACTTAAAGTGGTGCATTACTAGCCCAGCGGCTAGTTGGGAGAGCCGATTTGATCAGGCGTTCCCTTAGCCGTCCGCACCGAGGCTTTATACATAAGAACGCTGCGAGAGGAAGCAAGGCCCCAGTTATCTCCAGACGCTGAATAGCACGCCATCTGTGTCGGGAGTCGCGTCGCATCGGTATCATTGCTATAAACAGCCTCGGATGCCGTATTAAGTTACTCGGGATATGTGTAACCATGAAATCATTTTCGAGAGAAGTGTTAATTCTGGGATGACTTTAATGATATATCTTCAGTTTGCTTATGCCGTATTTTCACGTGCCGTTGCGGGACAGACATTCTACCATTATTTAGCGTGGTGTTTGATGAACATTATCATCAAATTATGGCGAGCATTCATTTAAATATTTAATTTGGACAGTTATAGTGGCATCAGCGCATTAGACTCTGAACTGCTCTGTTGGTTAGATTGTGTGGATTCTTTTTTTTTTATTTTTCATCTGTGACTTTCAGAATATAGAGAAAGTTTTTTTTTCACGATCGTTTTTGATTATAAATCCCAGACAATCTCCTAATTTCTCAGAGCTATGAGTATAAGCTGCAGCTATAAGTGTGTTTCTCAGATGAAGTGGGCACTAGGAATTCTAATTACAGGCTTCACGTTTTGCTAATCACTTTCTGGTTGCCAATATTGTAGTTAGAGAGCCAGTGTTGAGAACGGCAAAAGACAGCATAAATAATAGGAACATTTATATAAACAATTAATTTCACCCGCCATCGCACATATGGTTAAAACGACCAGGAACACTGCAATAATTTCTACATTACAAAACATTCTACATGTAAACAACAATTATGGACCCACGATGCACCCACATATGGTGCATCGGCCGGGAAGTGTTTCAGCATTCAAACATTTTATAAAACAATTATTCCACCCGCCGCCCCACAAACCCTGTCACTGGACTGTTCACAGTAATATGCTCTCCAAGCTACCTTCCTATTCATAACAAATCCTACTCCTGTTATACCATTTTCTGCTGCTGTTGATATTACCCTATACTCATCCAATCAGAAATCGTTCTTTTCTTTCCATTTCACTTCACTGACCCCTACTATATCAAGACTGAGCCTTTGCATTTCTCTTTTTGGATTTTCTAGCTTCCCTACTACATTCAAGCTTCTCACATCCCATGCCCCGGCATGTAGAACATTATCCTTTTGTTGGTTATTCTATATTTTTCTCATGGTCAACTAGCCTTTGGCAGTCCACTCCTGGAGATTTGAGTGGTGGACTATTCTGGAATCTTTTGCCAATGGAGAGATTGTCATGACACTTTTTCAATTACAGGCCACTTGTCCTGTGAATACATGTTACATGTCTTTAAGGTAGTAGTTTCCATTGCCTTCTCCATCTTCATACTGTTGATCACACTAATTCTTCCACCTTTAGGAGCAGTTTCTCACCCCAAGGATAAGAGGGTGCCCTGAACTTCTGTTCACTCCTCCACCCTCTTTGGCAATACCATTGGCAGAATGAGTGTGATTTCTTATGCCAGAAGTCTTCAGCTGCCAACGCTGAATATTAATCAAAATTTAAGTGGTGGTGTGTTTCGAACCCAAGACCAAGGATGCTTTTATTACTAATCAAAGACACTACCCCTAGACAACGGGTACCCTCTCCCCTTATGTCGTAGTTCACCATATTCATCACCTAATGCTCACAACATTATCTGGTCTTCTGCAACAGGAAGAACAAGACTACCAGGAATTGAGACCAATGTTGTTACCATTTTATGCCCTTCTAGGCTTGTAATAGTTACATGCATGTCTGAAGGAACGAATTGCCTTGTATAGCTAAAGGCTCTATCTATAGCTAATATAGCTAATACCAAGAACTTCGAGTCAGTGAATTTATTTCAAAGTATTGCATACAACTGTTTATTACCAACAATGACTATTCTTTCAGACATGTTAAGTTAGTATTACAAGTCTATGCAGGCTTACACTACCATTGGTCTCCACTTCTTGTAGTCAGTCTCCTTGTTGCGAGAATCCGAGCAATATTGTGGGCATTAGATGGCAAATATAGTGGAGTGTGACATAAGGACATAGACAGTGTGACATAAGGAGGTTTGGTTTGGTCCAGGGAGCATGCACTAATAGCAAATGCTGTGTAAGGTGACTACTCACAATAAGCAGGAAATCCAGTGTCGAGACCCCATCTCGCACAAATTTTCATATTCTCTAATAAGTAGTATACCTGTGCCTAATGCAGCTGGTGCCAAAGAATTCACAATCAGTGAATATATTTTGAAGTATTTTGTATAGCTGTGGATCATCAACAATGTCTGTTCTCTCAGACATGCAAGTAATCAATTCATTTTGGTCAAATGCTGAGTGGGGTCCTGTGGAGAGTCAGGACATACACACATAATGTCACCCCTCAATAGTGGATAGAATAATAAAAGTTAGCAAAATGCAGCACCCAACGCTAGAAGCAAGGGGCGGTCCTGTCTGGTAAGATATGCTTGGGGCCAAAGATGGCGAGCAACAGGCAATGATCCATGAAAAGATGGAATTCCTGTCCATAAAGAAATACATTAAATCTCTGAACTTAATAAACACTATCAAGGTCCTCCTGCTGCATTCGAGAACTGCACTGATGAATGGCAGATAAGCTCTTAGGAAAGAATTCTACAGGGTATTCACAGAGTAGGAATACACCAAGATTGTGGAGGGATGCATCAGATGTTACAACTAGAGGTCTACATCATTAAACATGGTGCATGCTTAAGGAGATCTTTTCCAGCCTGGATTAGATTAGATTAGATTAGGTTCAGTGTTTGTACCACGGACCCAAAAAAATGAGGTGATTTTCGTGGGTGTGAAACATGTCAGAAAGTATAACATAAAAACACAAAACATTAGAGTATATTACTTACTACCTGGATCATTTGTCAGGAGATTGTCGAAATAGGTGAATACAATGCAGTAAACTGAAACACCTAATATTTACAAAATTAACATGCTGTCAGAATGAAACATTGTTATGCACTATTAATAAATTACACAAAATACCTAATCTTAACTGCCGTGACCAAGTGCTGTCAAAACTGGAATCTAGCAGACATTTTTACTTAACCTGGCTTAACAGTCTCTGTTAAGATATTCATCTATAGAGTAGGAGTTGCCTGTCAAGAAGTCTTTCAAACTCTGTTTAAACTGTGCTTTATCTGAAACCAAGTTTTTAATGGTTGCTGGCAATTTATTGAAAATCTGTGTTCCTGAATACTGGATCCCTTTTTGGACCAAGACAAGTGATTTTAGGTCTTGATGAAGATTGTTCTTATTCCTAGTATTGATACAATGTATTCAGCTATTGGTTGGAAACAGACACGTATTACTTGCAACACATTTCATTAAGGAATAAATATACTGAGAAGCAGAACTCTGTATATTCTTAGTATGTATTTTACTTATTTATCTTACCTCATACAGCCCTCTGCTGAACATGCACCTGACGGGAATATGAGGATCACGTGACAGATCACGAAAAACTCCCATCAGCACATCAACACAGTTCTCTGACTGAAAGAAGACTACAACTTTTGGAAAGCTGAAAGCCACTTCCGTGCGGATCTGCTGTGCCCACTTTATACTTTCCTGACTGTCACGTGTTACCTGTCAATATAAGGCCTTGTTAAATTCTTAAATTATCAATTAAAAATACTAAATATTGAAGACTTAAATAAATCAAGCATCATATTTTGGTAAAAGCAAGCAAGGAATAGCTCTTACAGTTTCCCAATTTGAACTGCGAGTAAATAAAGAGTGAAAACTGAAATCTGAATCTTCATAAGATAATTATGTTCTGAGCTAATAGCAAAAAATACAGTTAATGAGTTTACATTTAAGAAAGTGAACAACAGAATAGTGGACAGTGGGAGAAAAGAATAAATGCAATCACAGACATGAAATGTTTATGGAATATTGCGCCAGTATTTGGAGGAACATAGATGCATACAAAACTTAAACACCGAGTATTGATGTTCCACAATAAGATTTATATTGTCACATAGAGAAAGGTGAAAGTAGATGAAAGATAAACACTAACTTCACTTAACGAAGATTTATTCAGCACTTGCACATACAAGAGTGAGGAACAAACTGCCTCCAGTCATAATACATACAGTAGATATACAGCTATAGATCATTCCAGTACAATGATTATTGCCATTTGTGGATACTTCTAGAACATACTCTAACCAAATATAGAAATTAAAATTATACAGTCCAGGTGAGTTTTGAATTCATGACCTTTGATGCAACACTTTAGTATCATAACCACTACACCACAGTGCTACTCAGCCTCTTCTGTGAGATTGCTCCCTCCTTACATGAACAGGGTGTTGGTGTTACATCATCCTAGTCCAGAAACGAGTCATCGGTCCTGCATACACCGACTCACAATGACTGATACTTGCGCTGGTGGTGATCTTCTTAGAACTTCCCTTGCCGCTACATTCTTTGTTACCTTTCCACTTGTTGCCTGTCGCTGGAGCTTCGAATTTCCCCTGGGTTGCAGGATCCTTATAGAGCTTCATTCGAAGGACGTGGACCGTGTCTCTGATCTTCTGCCGTCTTGTGTCAGGGTCAAAATCTTCAACTTCATAAGTAACATCAGACAACTGTCTTACAACCTTATAGGTCAAAAGTAGCACCTGAGGAGCTTCTCAGAGAGACTAACCTTCCGAACAGGAGTGAAGATCCAGATGAGGTCACCAGGCTGGTATACAACAGGGCGGTGGCTAGCATCATACCTTCGGCAATCGTTTTCTTGAGCCTGCAGTGTGTGGAGTCAAGCTAACTGTCAAGCTTCCTCAGCTCTGGTTAACACCTGGCCGATGTAGTCATCATCCACATCATCAGGATGTAATGGAAGCACTGTGTCCATCGTCATCGTCGCCTCATCCCCATGCACCAGGAAAAATGGCGTAAATCCTGTGGTGTCTTGTTTGGTGGTGTTGTAGGCAAATGTCACAAAAGGTAGCACCTCATCCCAGTTGCTCTGCTCAACAGTGACAAACATTGATAGCATGTCGGCCAAGGTCTTATTAAGGCATTCAGTAAGCCTGTTAGTTTGCGGATGGTAGGCAGTCATCACGTGATGAGTAATGTTGCACCGATGGTTTATTCTGTCACAAGGTTCAATTGAAAATCTTCTCCTCAATCCGTAATTAAGGACCTTGGGGCACTGTGTTTTAATACAATGTCCCCACTATGAATTTGGCTACCTCAAATGCTTCGGCTGTTTTCACAGCTTTTGTAATGGCTTAATGCATCAGATAATCAGTGCAAACAACAATCCATCTATTGCCACTAGCAGACTTTGGAAATCGTCCAAGGAGGTCAACCCCAACATGCTGGAAAGGCGTTTCAACTGCTGGAATTGGTATGAGTTGGCTGGGTAGTTTCTGAGGATCTGCCGTTCTTGTCTGGCACTCTCGACAGAAAAATCTCTTGCTGATCCTATCGTATATCTTAATAAGTCCTAAATGTCTGGCCTCAGGTGAGTCATGGAATCTCTGTAGAACATCTAATTGCATGTGTTTAGGAATCACTGGTAGCCAACTCTTCCCAAACGGATCAAAGTTTTTCTTGCAAAGTAATCCATTAACTACCTTAAATTGTCCTTTCACATCCTCTGACTGATTTAAGGCAAGCATAATTTGAGATATCTTGATGTCTTTCTTCTGCTCAGCAGAGAGATCCTAGAGTGCAGCGAGACAGTCATTGCCTTCATCAAAATCTTGATGGTCTTGCTCAGGGTTTCTTGAGAGACAGTCAGCATCTTGGTGTTTTCTTCCACTTTTGTACACTATGGTAATGTCACACTCTTGAAGACGTAGCACCCACCTAGTGAGTCATCCTGTTGGGTCCTTAAGACCTGTCAAACAACAAAGTGAATGATGGTCTGTAACAACTCTGAATGGCCTTCCATAGAGATACTGTCAAAATTTGCACATGGCCCATATCAAAGCAAGACATTCTCTTTCTGTAGTTGAATAGTTTCTCTCAGCTTTTGTAAGTGTCCTAGAGGCATAGCTATAACCTTCTCTTTTCCATCCAAAATCTGCACCAGAACAGCACCTATCCCATACCCACTGGTATATGTGTGTAGTTCTGTAGGTGCTCTCTCATAATAAAGACCAAGTACAGCGTCAGTCATCAGAGCTCTTCCCAGCACATCAAAAGAATCTTGTTGAGCACCACCCCAGGTAAATTTAGCATTGGCTTTTAACATCTCTTGGAGTGGCCTGTCATTTATACAAAAGTCTTTGATAAAACAATGGTAATAAGAACACAATCCGAGGAAGCTTGTCACATCTCTAATACTTGGGAAATTCCATTATAGCTCTCACCTTTTCTGGGTCTGGCCACACACCTTCGTTTGACATAAGGTGCCCCAGTATTTTGATTAATTTGGCTCCAAAGAGACACTTTCTTGGATTAAGTTTCAGTCCAGCTTGTTGGAGACACTTAAGAACCACCCTCAGTCTTTTTATGTGTTCATCAAATGTCTCTGAGAACACTATAATGTCATCTAAATAACAAAGACACACCATCCACTTCAGGTGCCTCAGAAGATTATCCAGCATTCGTTCAAAAGTTGCTGGTGCATTACACAAACCAAACAGCATTACCATAAACTCATTCAGGCCCTCAGGGGTGATGAATGCAGTTTTCTCATGATTAGCCTCATCTACTTTGATTTTCCAGCATCCCGAGTACACATCCATGGTTGATAAAACTTAGCCCCCTTCAGACAATCTAGTGTATTGTCAATTCGTGGAAGAGGGTAAACATCCTTTTTAGTTATCTTATTAAGCTTCCTGTAATCAACACAGAAGCAACAAGTGCCATCCTTCTTCCTGAGGAGAACCACTGGTGATGACCACGGGCTCTTCGAAGACTGAATGATGTCATTATTCATCATTTTCTCTACTTCATCGCAAATTATTCGACATTACGTTGCTGATGCACGGTATGCTCTCTGGCTTATTGGTTGATGGTCTCCAGTGCTAATCCAGTGCTTCACCATCGATTTGTCTAATTAGCTCTTCACCTGTGGATTGAAGGATTCAGACAACTCTTGAAGAATGGCAAGTAACTTCATCGGTTGTTCCTTAGTGAGATCTGGTGATAGTCGAGCTAGAAGATCTTGTCTTGTAGTGGTACCGCTAATTTGGCCCACAGACTCGGCATGGGAGGTTTCTACGATGCTCAGCTGTTCTGCAATTAACGGCTCAGCATTTGCTATGCACATGTGTCTTAGAAGGACCTGTGGTTCTAGGTGACAGTTAACTATCCACAATTCACTGAATCCATTCTTAAATGAGATGACAGATGCTGGGATGACCAAGTTATTCTTCAGTGGTACTCTACTATAAAATTCATGGGTTGATACATGGCATGACACATGACAGCTACCTTTGTAGCACTGACTGCAGGAATGATCACTACATCCAGCACACACTCGGATGCGCATCTTCCTTTCCACAGTATGTCATCTTGTTTAGCATAATCTACAAGCGACCACAATCTATAATTGCTTGAGAAGCTTTCAAAAAGTCCCATCCAAGAATGACGTCATGACTACAATCTTGTAAGATGATGAATTCTAAGGGCTGTGTATGACCACTTACACCCACATGAATGACACATCTTCCTGCAGGTTTTACATGTTTCCCATTAGCCACCTTCAGCAGAGATGTTTTGTTGTCAACGAATATGGATTTCTGCAACTGGCGACAGTGCTTCTCCAAAATGACTGAATATGATGCTCCAGAGTCCATAAGAGCTTGGGTGGGTCTGCCATCCATGAGGATATTGACGTAGTTTCCAATCATTTTTGTAGTGATCGACGATGGAGGATTTTCTCTTCAGCGGCCTCACCTCCAAGGAAGGTCACACCCTTTAGTTTTCCAGGTTGCGGTAGCTAGGTGATCAGCTGGAGCTTCTAAACAGCAATGGAGACCTTGATCGGCGTGTTTGGGAGCGTCCTTTCCAGTGGATAGCTTGTGGCGACGGTGACCTATGTTGTCCTGCACCCACATCTTCTTGTTCATCTTTGTCGTCCCGGAGTCGGCGTTGGCTAAGATCGGTCTGCTGTCTTCTGGCACGGGTGTCATCAAATATCCACCACCTTTCTCAACAATAGCACACCACATGTCCCGGTCGTCCACAGTGGTAACATACTGGTTGGTTATCCTGGGTCCTCCAGATATCAGTCTTCTTTGGTGTCCAAACAGGTTCCTCATGCGGCATTGTAGGAATGTAACTTCACCTGAGTCTCAACATTTTTAGTTTTAAAAGGAAATGAATGACGAGAAATTGGGTTCAACGTCTGTTCCAATTCCTCCCTTATGACCTCTTGAAGCATCTCGGTTTTTTGCTCGCCCATACAATCCAAGTGCCTTCTGAACTTCCTCTCTCACTATCTGATGAAGAACACTTGTGAAATCAGTTTCTCCCTCCATCACAGATATCGATACGACGTTTGGAAGCCATTCAAACTTCTTGCATATAATTCTTTTTTGATGCACTGTCTCGATGTACTGGCACCATTTTTTGAAGTCATCTGCTGTTGAAACCTCCTTCAGGAGTAGGGCTTCATACATGTCCTCAGCAACACCGTTCATGAGATATGCAACCTTATCTTCCTCCTTCATTTGAGGAGCCACTATTTTACACAGCTCCAAGACATCTTGAATGTAGGATGCTGTAGTTTCTCCTGGACACTGTGTCCTGCACTTTAATTTATCTTCAGCTTTGCACTTCTGTTGTGTGCAGCCAAAATACTAGGGCAGTTCCGCCTGGAATACTTCCCAGCTTGTGAATTTCTCCTAGTTGTTCTCATACCACTGCTTGGCAGTGCCCTCCAAGTGGAAAAATACTTTAGCCAAACAAACGGTGTCATCCCATTTGTTAAATTTGGCTATACGCTCATATACCTTCAGCCATTTGTTTGGATCTTGGCCATCATCATCAGAGAACCCGGAAGGATATCTCATGTGGTGGCACATAGTTGCTGTCATTGTGATGTCCTCTTATTCTTCTGTCTCCAATAGATTGGGATTTGTGGAATATGGATTGAGCTTGGGTTTCTCACCATGTAAACAGTGGCTCTGTCGTGGCCTGATTGGAGCCACTGTGTTGTCGATAATGTGCGGTATTACAAGTTCCAATATCCAGTAGCTCCACCAGAATAATGTCACATAGAGGATGGTGTAAGTAGATGAATGACGAACACTAACTTCACTTAATGAAGGTTTATTCAGCACTTGCACATACAAGAGCATGGAGCGAACTGACTCTGGCCAGTACACATACAGTATATATACAGCTACAGAACATTCCAGTACAATGATTCTTGACATTTGTGGATACTTCTAGATTGTACTCGAACCAAATATAGAAATTAAAACTGTACAGTCCAGGTGAGTTTTCAATTCACGGCCTTCAATGCAACAGTTTCGTATCATAACCACTACACCATGGTGGTACTCAGCTTCATCTGTGACAATATAACAATTGACTGTGAATTGACTTTCTGCTCCCTAGGCCATCATGATAATGTAATACTAAACAGAAGGTACACATAACATCAGTGAGAGTTCATAGTTGTACAAAGATTGTTTTTCAAATATATGACATTTCATGACTATTTATTGATACAAAAGCACAAGCATAATTAAATTCACAAAGATGTTTTCTGAAGACAGACCAAAACTGCTTTCACAGCAAATTGAGGTTGTCGTATCGGCCACCGCACAGCAGCCATCAACTCAGCGCAGCGTGCTACAACACGCGTGGCACACAGCGAGTACCGCTGGCACCGCACACGATGTCAACAACTGGCGCAAGTGAACGCGTCATCGCGGGGTTAGCGGCTGCATACACACCACTATCGACACAGATTACCCTGGCGGTGCTGCTCTTGCCACCAGAGTGAGCAACCGTTTAAGGGCGCCATCTGCCAACACTCTGATTGGCCGGACCTGCAGATTTAAGCGAGCTCCCTGAGCCCGTTTAACCAGTTCAATCTTCGCCGATAACTGTTACTACCCGGCTGCTGGATTCATGATGACCGAACCGTACTGTGGCCTCCCTGGCTGGAAACTTGCACGCGTTGGTATCGACTGGTTGGCAGTGGTTTGGACTTGTATTCTCTACTAGTGACTCTGATTTCTCCTTGGCGCTACAGCCAGCGAAGTGTTGTGTAGTCGCCTTAAGTTTTGTTTTGAGTGACAGAAGGTCAAATAAATTTGGTTATCACAGAATATTTGTTGTGTTATAGTGCGGACATAACAGAGGTCTTTACCAATATCGAAGAATGCCATTTGGATTGAAAAATGCTCCAGCTACCTTCCAATGAATATTAGATGGTGTACTTCATGGGTTAAAACTTAAAATCTTTTTTGGTATATCTTGACAATATAATCATCAATTCAAAATCTACAGAAGGTCATTTTAAACATCTGGAAGAAGTGTATTGTAGATTGAGGACAACACCTTACACTAAATGTTGAGAAAAACCATTTGGTTCACACACAAGTAACTGTACTTGGGCAAGATGGAGTGAGGATGGATTCTCAACTTACTTCTACCATATGCTATTTTCCAATGCCACGAACTTCTAAACAATTACAGTCATTCATTGGGTTATGCAATTATTATCAAAAGCTTGGGAAAGGGTTTACTGAAACTGCATGACCATTAACTACATTGCTACAAAAAGGTGTTAGTTTTCAGTGGGCATCACAATGTCAAGAAGTGTTTGAGAAACTCAAGGAAATATTAATATCAGATCCTGTGTTAATATTCCCTGACTTTGAATCAAAGTTCATAATTGCATGTAATGTGTCTTAAGTCAGAATGTTGATGGAAAGGTACATCCAGTGGCAAATGCCTTCAAACAACTGAATAAGGCTGGAACTAATTACTCAACAACTGAAAAAGAAATTTTAGCAGACAGAATGGTGACAATCTCTTATTTTCATTGCTACTTGTCCGGTGGTAAATTCAAAGTAGTTACAGACCACACACTTTTAAAATGGTTATTAGGGTTAAAAGATCCATCAAGTCAATAATGAGATGGGTATTAAAATTAAGTGAGTTCGATTATGAGGTAATTCATAAGCCTGGAGTCAAACTCACAAATACTGCTGTCCTCAGCAGAAAGGTAGCAGCTTTGAAAGTAGTAGGTGGAACCCAGACAGACTGGGTAAAGGCACATGCAGCTGACAGCAAATGTCAATTGTTTTGAATGCAACCTCAGTCTGAAACACAAGAAGGCTTGCTAAGAGATCTACACACTTTGGACCTCACATTGTAGTTCCTCCAGCACTGAGACTGGAAGTATTACATCAAGCACACAACCATGTATTATCGGGTCACAGAGGAAAACGGACAACTGATAGATGTGTAGCTGAAAGATTTTGGTGAAAGGATATCCTTGGACCTTTTAACAGGACACAAGCACATAATAAATACATTCTTACAATGGTAGACCATTTTCAATGAAATTTGGTTATGGTAGCCATTCCAGAGCGGAAGGCGAGTATGTAGCACAGGCAATGTTAAACAACTGGTTATTAAAATTTGGTGAGCCAGAAACCATTATTATGGACCAAGATAGTAATTTTGTATCAGACCTAATGAAACAGCTACGTCACTTATTAAAAATTAAGAAGTTAAGTATCAGTCCATCCCATCCTCAAATGAATGGATGGACAAAACAAGTCCACCATGTGTTACCCAAAATGTTAAGCCATTACATGAATTCACAGCATTCAGATTGGGATGTATATTTAAGTTTTGTCTTCTGAGCATATCAATCAAAAGTTCATACCGCAATGGTCTCTCACTATATGAGGTAGTGTATGGGCGGGATAGCCATCACCTCTTAATGTAGTTCAAAGTGGATCCACATGGTGAGCCAGTGAAGAATTTTGCAAAGAAGTTGAACGAAATTTGGCAAAGGGTAAAGCATTCCTACACAAAAGCTTTAGACAAGCAAGAATGTATTGTGCAACAGGCAATCAAATGGCCACAATACAGGATAGGACACTAAGTATTACTAGCTAAACCGTATATCCCAAAGGACAAAACAATTTTTTTTTAACAAAGTACCATTGACTTACCAAGGTATCGAAATGACATTGCCAGCCAATGTCTTATTGCAGTTGGGACTTCTTGGTGGAATAGGTGGCAGCTGTCAAAGTGAAGGTATTGATGGTGGTCAGTATGTTTGATATGGACAGAGGTACTGATGTAGCCATCTTTGAGGTGGACATCAACATCTAGGAAGGTGGCTTGTTGGAATATTTAGAATATTTTTTAGAATTTTTTTTTTATTCGCCAGTATTTATCATACAATTGGCTTCATCAAAGTTTACAATGGAGTACAGTTAAGCACAGTAAACACTTAAAGACACAGAATTATTTAGCTTATTTAAGAATTGAAAACATTTCTTTATCACTTATTAAAAGCTTATATTATAATGAATATTTACTAGGAATTCTTCAATTGTATAGAATTCACTGCATTTTAACCAATTTTGCAATACGCTCTTGAATTTATTAAATGGGGCTGTACGAGCTGAGTATGGTAACTTGTTAAAAAATTTTATGCCCCAATTTTTATAGTTATTATGGACAACAGCTAGCCTCGAGAAAGGAAGATCCAACAAGCAACTATTTCTGGCATTGTGTCTATGTACATCACATCTCGTGCTGAATATGTCCAGATTTTCTTTAGCATACATTAAATAGTTGTATATGTACATGCTAGATACTGTCATTACACTGAGATATTTAAAGTGGTTTCTGCAGGAATCTCTGGGTGCTAATCCTAGTATACATCTGATGGCCTTCTTTTGGCATCTGAAAATGAACCAGGTGAAGCAAGAATATTTTGAACAGATTGACGGCGTCTCCATGGGTAGCCCCTTGTCTCCCTTGCTGGTCAACCTTTTTATGGAGGATTTTGAGGAGAGAGCACTTGAATCAGAGCCCTCAAACCAACTGTTTTTTGGAGGTACGTGGATGACACTTTCATAGTGGGGCCTCATGGAGAAGAAATATTAATGGAGTTTTTAGATCATCTCAACTCCATTCATGAGAACATTCGGTTTACCATGGAATTAAAGAAAAATGGTTGCCTACCTTTCTTGGATGTGCTAGTTAGACGGAAGAGTGATGATGGCTCTCTGGGGCATCCGGTTTATTGTACGCCCACACATACTGATTTGTATTTAAATTCGTCCAACTGCCATCGCCCATCGCAAACAATGAGTGTACTTAAAGCACTTGTACACCGAGCTCATGTAGTGTCAGATGCAGATAGTCTGCCTGAAGAGCTTGCCCATCTGAAGAGGGTTTTCAAAGAGAATGGATATTCTACCCAGCGAATTAGCAAGGCACTTGCAATTAAGCCAAAGAAACAGGGAGTGGAGAAAGAAGAGAGCACGTCTACTAAATCTTTAGCTTTTCTTCCCTTTGTTGGCAACATTTCCTTCAAAATTGCAAGAACCCTCCACGGTTTCGAAGTGAAAGTAATTTTCCGTCCACCATCGAAGATTTCCAACCTGCTGGGATCAGTAAAAGACGATCTGGTATTGCAGAAGGCGGGAATTTATAAAATACCTTGTCAGTGTGGTATGTCATATATAGGACAAACATTGCGAACAGTAGAAGAACGTTGCACTGAACATCAGCGCTGTACTTGCCTTTTGCAACCTAGCAAGTCTGCAATTGCTGAGCACTGCATTTCCACTGGACACTCAATGGAGTATGACAAGACAACAATTTTGGTCACAGCAACATCCTTTTGGGACTCCATCATAAAAGAATCAGTGGAAATTCGCATGACAGACAATCTTATCAACCGTGAAAATGGCTACCAGCTAGATACTGCGTGGAACCCCATCATCTCTAAGATCTGCTCCAGACGAAGACGTCAGAGTACTCCGATGGCCGCGGCAAATGACAACGCCGAAGACAGCTGAGTTCTGCAGTTCCACCAGCGAGGGTGCTGCTGGCAGGCGGTGTGGTTCGTCTCTCCATATGATTTTGACGCATGCGCGGAATACTCGCTCCACGCTATATATTACGGAATGGAGGGCGTCTTCTTCAGTCTTCGATGGCTCACCTGAGGATGGCTGGCAGTTGTCCAGTCGAAATATCGTAGATGGAAGCTAACGACGACTGGCTGCAGGCCCGAAATCTTTTTGAGTATTCAGTTCGCTGGGAAAATTTTTAATTTCACAACACATCACTGTCTGCCACCCCTACCCTACTATCCCCCTCCTCCCTGCCCCAGCCTCCTCCTTATCCCCACCCAGTTGCCGCTCCTATCATGCACTGATGTTGCTGCTTGCAGTGTGGCCTCAGTTGCCTGAGAATTCTGTCGTGTGTGTGAGATTCAATTACAAGAGTGTGTATATGTGTGTCTGTTGTGCAATTTTGACGAAGGCCTTACTGGTGAAAGCTATATTTGTGACAGTCCTTTGATTGTGCCTATCTGTGACTCAGCATCTCCACCATATAGTGAGTGGCAACTTTCGTTTTCGTAATACTGTTACATTCCATCCTGGATTTTCCACTGTTTGAAATTGGATGAATTGATTACCATTGTCAATAACAATATTATTTCAGTAAACATAAAAGTAGAGTCATTAAAGAATGAAATGGAAACAATGAATACTGAAATTGGTAGTCTTTAAAACGCAACATGACGACAGTGCAGTCGCAAGTTCAGTACATAAATAGTGTAGTTGACTCAGAAGTAGTTAGGGTTCAAGGAAAGGTTGAACCTATTGTTCAATACAAAGTGGGCAAGTTGAGGGATTGACTTAAAGAATAGATCACTACGGCACTGCAGGGATGAGGGAATGAAATCTCAAATTTGAAAAATTTAGTACTGACAGCTGATACGAAAGTTAACAAGCTGAGTGAAACCTGCCAACAGAAAAAGCTTAAGGGGGAAACACTGGTCACAACCACCACTGAGATAGCAAGTAAATTAGCAAAAGTTCTACTAACAGTTCAGGATAAACTAAGTTTCATATCTTGTTACATACATATATTTATTAGCAAAGGAGTAGCATTTTGATCCTCTCAAAAAGTAGGGTGGAGCTCATCCAACAGATTTTATTAAAAATTGTGAAAGGGTATTGCCAACAATATGGACAATGCTGTCATTGGCATGCTTGCAGGAGAAGCTAGGAGGTGGGGTTTAAACCTCAGTATTTCCAAAATGAGTTTTGATGAATTCAAAACCAAATTCTTGAACGGGAACTGGTCTGAGCAGAAGCAGCAAAGTGAATGGCAGGATTTGGTAGTTTCATGATCTTATGACAACAATGCACAAACCTCAATGCGAAAACTGGGTCCTAAAATTTGAGTATTTGTGTGACCAATGAGCAGAATCGGAGATCATGTGAGAGCTTGGGAAGAAGCTTCCCAACAACTCCAAGTGGTACATTGGCAGCAATCACAGGACAATTACTGCATTTTCAGAAAAATTAAAGGACAAAGACAACTGGTGGAGTAACCACAAAAATTTTTGAAATCAGTGTCATAATAACACAGAGCGAAATGGCAAAGGTCAGTACCAGATAAACACGGTACAAGGACCACAGTATGATAATAGAAAGAATACAAACAATCCCAATAAACACGGTACAAGGACCACAGTATGATAATAGAAAGAATACAAGCAATCCCAATTATAGGCAAACCAACATGAACAGTGCTGCCAACACCAATCAGGAAAACCTCTAACCATGCTGGTTAGGGTCCTGATGGTTGGGGAGGCTTTGGCAGCCCTGGAAATCACAAAATCAGTATTGCTGTGAAAAACCTGAATGGGTAAATTGACGATATGAGAGAGGGTGCATTAATTTGGACCGTGATGTATCCACTGTAACAATTGCTGAGTTAGACGCAAGTGATAGCAAAGTGCTGAACTGGCAGAGTACTGAAGAAGTAGTAGGACTGGTCATAAACAAAGAGACAGACATTGTTACAGGGACAGTGGAACTGCAGAGTTTGGTAAGGAGTGATTCACTGAATGAAGTGAAGGAAGCAATAGCAGAAAAAGCTACCATTATTGATCAATTTGATCGTATGTACAATGCATTGAAACACTATGAAGAGGAGGTTTTGGGGTTGTGCTGGTGGGGGTGGGGGGGGGGGGGGGGGGGAGCAGACAAAAATTGATGCTTCTCACACTCACTGCTATTAACAAATCTAAGATGGAGTGCTCTGTACAAGAGATACAAGCATGACTGGAAAAGGTAGATGTTGTGACCAAATGCAGTCAAGGTAGTCTTTGTGACCAACAGTTATCTATGTGAGCAGGGGCAAAGGGCAAATGATGAATGCATATAACTTATTGGAAGTCACACAGATTACAATGTCTGTGAGGTAAAGGCAGACTTAGTACAGTCCAACAATAACGGAGCAGGAAATGACAGCTTGAACGAGACAAGAGGCACATTCCTCAAAAGAATTGGAAAATGATATCCACTTTTTGATGGATCACTGATACAGACTTGGATGGCCTTGTGTCAAAACAAAAACAACTGATTGTCAAATTAAGTGAAAAATACTACCACGCATGTATCAATTCGCTTGGCATAAATTCAGAGTGAAGTGACAGAAATCCAAGACATAGAACAGAAAAAGAGGAAAAAACCACCAGATAAATCTTGTTCAAAAATACAACTAGACAGATTTTTCTGGAATTATTCGACAATTAATGATGATTTATTAGGGGAAAATGAGGATCCATAAACAGGTTGCAGTACTCACTGATATGCATGGACTACAGGTTCACGTTTTGATAGATACTGGAGCAGAATGAAGTGCTATGGCAGAAAACGTTTTAAAGTTGTTAAAAGAAAATACAGAGGTGGAAATAATGCTAGTAATGGGAGTAAGAATAATGTGAGCTATTGGGAAAAGTAGAAAATCTGTACAGAATCATATATTAGTTCCGTCTGGAAAACAAGGAGCAAAACTTGAACATGAATTTGTAGTAGCGTCCGATTTGAATACGGAATAAATTCTCAAATTCGACTGGTTGTTGAAGCAACAAGCAACCACTGATTGTAACAAGATGAACTATGACATGAGTCACAAAAGATAATAACAAAGCAGGAATAAAATTTGACAAAGTAAACAATTCTGTGACTGATCATTATCAACAACTTCACATTGTGACATTGCCTGATAGTGAGGATTTAGGTGAAGAAATGGAGTAATACAGTATACAGAACATGAATGTTGACCTTCTTGGACCTTTATCCAAAACTACAGGGAATTTTTCATACATTTTTATAGTTATGAAAACATATTAAAAGTTTATTAAGCTGTATCTTATCCAGAAAGCAACTGTGAAGGTTGGAACCTTTAACCTAACAATTATCCCAAGTTGTTATTACCATGTAAGTCCCATATCTCTTCCTGTTATTGAAACAATCTGTCATTTATTTGAAAAGAAAGAAAGGTATCAAATTAATTACAGTGTCAATTCAGTTCTATTTTTATTAATAATTTTGAAAATAGAAGTAAAAGTATTTTTTAATATGTCTCACTAACTTTACTGATGTGATAAATATTGTTTAGTGGCAAAGTTATTCTTGCAGATCAATAGTATATTCAGTTACTTGGAAGTAAATTAATTCCTGGCATTTCAAACTAATAGTTTTATTTAAAAGGATACAATTATTGATACTTGCTAATTTTTTGTAAATTTGTGATGCTGTTTTGTATGTTGGTCTGGTTCGTATTTTGGTGTTGCAACTGTGTTGATATACAGTGGTAGTTCCATTATTTAAATAATTATAAAGTCAAGTGAAGTATTCTTTCATGTTTAATTGTCACGTTCAAAGTTAGAAAAAAGTGAGTAAACACTTCTGTGAGGTTACACAATTGTTTAGCAAAGCCTCCAGTAAGTCAATGTGAGATTTATTTATTCCAGATTCAGTTCATTGTGTTTAATAACAAGTGTAGTAATAACTGAAATTTTTTGTCATTATTATTTCGTGATGTGTTTTGTTACTGCAAATGTGTGTGGCTTTTTCTTGCCATATGTATTCAAGTTATACATTACTCATTATTGTTAATTACGTAGTGAACAGACAGTGACTAATTGTGCTGGTGACCACATTTTCATTTATTCCAAAAGTATCAGTGAAGTTAATTGTTTTGTTTCCCTAGTCCCATGGTACCCCTTTTCATTGGAACAATACATGAATGATTGCACAATTTTTAATAATTGACTAAATTTAACTGAAGGTAGAGTTGGCAGAATAAGTTGTCTTCTGAGATAACTTGTTGTAAAGCCTTTTCTCACTAATCAGTGTTACATTTTCCCTCACAAATGACAGTCTTGTCAAATTTTACTTTCCATTATGCACACGTGAATACTGTCAAATATGTTTTTGCTAAAGTCAGTTATGTAAAGGAGGGTGTTACACCCTCTCTTACTATAAAGCATTATTTCAGTCCTTAAAGTCAGAAAATCATATATTTTGCTAGTGAAATGATCGGAAGGTTCTTGTGCTGTTTGTACTGTTAAATACTGCAGCTAACAGTTCGACTTAAATTAAAACAATTGGATGATTTGTTGCAATGCATTCAACATTTAGTGTAAGAAATTTTGCGCTACCAACATTTAAGTTCTCAACTGTCTGATTAGGAGTATTCTTTCATGGAATTACATTGTACCTAAGTAGCAGATAAGGCAATTTTCATGGGAAACCATTATTTTAATGTCAAGAAAGTGGTAGACAGCAATTGCCTGTTCTCAGCATATGCAGTGCCTTCTCCTTTTATTCCTTGTCTTTACTTCATAGTACCAAGGTCTTTGCCAAAGATCAAATCATCAGTGTTTTCAGAGAGTGAGGCACTACATTTGTTACCTGGAGTGAAATATTGGTTACTACTTGCATCAGCAATGACTATGGATTATGATGACACATTGTTGACTGCATTACAAACAAACCAATGGTGTGACGATGGCTAGTCCGTTATTCCCTGTTCTGGTGAACCTATACATGAACAATGCCAAGCAAAGGCACTAGAGTCCACCAAGTTAAAACAATGTGTTTCTATCAACACATCTATCAACACATGGGGAACCCTTTCGTGGTGTGGTCATGTGAAATGAAAAAAACTTGAAGAGTTTCTGGAATATTTAAGCTCCATCTTTCATAATATAAAATCATGATGAAATCTGAAAGATACTTGTTATTTATGAGAAGACCATGTGGATCCCTGGGTCACGGTGTACAGGTACATAGAAAACCCACTCACACTGACCTCTACATCCACAGCTTGAACCATCACCAGCTGACACAAATAAATTTGATGCTACATACTCTGATCCACAGAACTCAAATGCTTTCAGGGAAGGAGAGCCTCACCAAAGAATTACAACACCTATGATTAGTGTCCCGTTAGTTTGTATTCCAGTGAGTGGATAATTCTAACTTGCTCCTCACTGCGGTAATGGGCTGAATGCCGTAGGTGGCGAAAGTAAGCAGCTACCAAACGACTGCTGATGTAAGTGGAAATTACGGAAATCTCTTGTCATGGGATTGGGAAATTGACACTGAATGTTAATGAATCAAACTGAATATCAATGGCAGGAGAGTGTGGAAAGCAAAGTGAAACAACCCCATTAAAGATCCTCAAGGATATCTCAAGGTCTATAGCCAAAATGAACACAAAGAAGGACATAAATCAGACCACTTATCGTGGGAATTGGAGCTCAGGATCAAGCAGGTGAAGGAACCACAGGAAGGCTTCTGATGTCATCATTCAGAGAAACCCAAACTAAAAGTAAAGCAAAATTTAAAGTTACAACATGAATATGATACCTGTACTTAAAGATTGAAAACTAGAAGAATTAAATCATGAAGCTTGCTGAATTAGATGTTCTAAGTGCATCATAAACTAAGTAGATGGGAATAAATGTGTTTGCTCTCATATAATTATAAAGTTATTTTTGCTGATAATGAAAAATGAAGATCAAGCAGTGTGTCAATTGTGCTGTTGGGAAAAAGTAAGAACAATATGGTTCATATCTAAAATGGAAGAACAGTATGATTAATACTTACAATGATAACGATAGACTATTGGTAGTATAACTACATGCTTCTCCAGCATTTATGCATAATACAAGCATACTTCCCAACAACAAACAGCTAAGACAAAAAACTGAAGATATGTATGATCAAACAGTAGAATTGCAAGGAATAACACACAAAAATTATAATGTGATAATGGATGACTTTAATGCCTGTGCAGCCAGAATTCAAAACAGGTGACAAATATTGACTGCAGAATACAAGTAGCAGAGGTGAAACAGTATTAGAATTCTGTCATCACCCACTTGTATATTCCCAGCCTTCATCATCATCATCATCATCATCATCATCACGTCATCATCATCATCATCATCATCTCAGCCTTTTCCCACATCAATTGGGGTTGGTGTTGCTTTGCTGGATCCTTCTCTTCCATAAATTTCTATCCAGTGCTTCTTCCCTGAGCCATCCTTTCTCCCGTAGGTCCCCTGCTACCTTGTCTCTCAGTTTCGGTCTTCCTCTTCTCCTTGGTCCTCCGATTTCTGGGTCTTCAATTCTTCTCCTCACGTAATACTCCACTCTTCTCTGCACATGTACATACCATCGTTGCCTACTTTCTTGGATCTTCTGCCCTATGGGCCCCACTTTCACTGTTCCCCTGATGTACTCATTCCTTAGTCTATACTTTTGTGTCACCCCACTCATCCACCTTAACATTCTCGTTTCTGCCACTTCCATCTTTTCCTCTTGGGCTTTTGTAATTGGCCAAGTTTCTGTGCTGTACAGTATTGCAGGCCTTACCATAGACTTGTAAAGCTTTCCTTTCATTCTGCAGCTAACCTTCTTATCACACAATACTCTGCTGAATTACCTCCAGTTCATCCACCCACTATTTATCCTGTGCTGTATTTTGGCCTCCAGTCCTCCATCACTTTGCATGTAAGAGCCTAGGTATTTAAATTTCATGAGCAGCATCAGTTGTTCTTCTTGCAGGTTAATATATAGGTTCTTGGCATCCTTTGTACATATATATTGTGTTTTCACCCTGCTAATTCTCATTCCCCTTTCCTCTAGAGCGTTTCTCCACTGTTAAAGCTTGTCTTGAAGTGCCTCCTGGGTGGGTTCACAGATTTCAACATCATCGGCAAACATCATGCTCCAAGGTGATTCTTTTTTCACATCTTTGACTAGTAAATCCATGAGAAGGTCAAAGAGATATGGGCTGAGAGCAGATCTCTGATGTAATCCTACTCTCACTGGAAATGGCTTTGTTGCACCTGCACTGCTCCTGACCTGTGTCATTGCACCTTCATACATGTCTTTTACCACACTGGTATATTTTTATGGCAGGCATTAACTTCTCAGACATCTCCAATATCTCTTGCCTCGACACTCTATCACATGCCTTCTCAAGATTGATAAAGGCCATATGCAGCTCGGCTTGTACTTCTCTGTGCCTTGCCATCAGTCGCCTTAGTGCAAATATTGCTTCGGTTGTTCCTCTTCCTATCATAAACCCAAACTGTGCTTCCCATACTTCAGTTTCCAGATGCAAACTCTTCTCAATTATCCTTTCCCAGATCTTCATTGTGTGGGACATCAGTTTTATCCCTCTATAATTGCCATAGTTTTGGATATCCCCTTTCCCCTCATATATGGGAACCAGTATACTGCTTCTCCATGCATACGGCATTCTTTCTACTTTCCAGATCTTCTGCATTATATCCCAGAGAACATCAGTTCCCTGATGTCCCAGACTTTTCAATGCTTTTATTGGGATTTGGTCTGCCTCTAGGGCCATTCCATTAGGCCTACTCATTTTCTTCATCCCATGTTCGATTTCTTCCGTACTTGTACTTTGGGTCATTCCTTCATTTATATCTCCATCCACATACTTCTCTCATACGTTTTCCTCATTCAATATATCCTTTCAAAGTACTCCCACCAACTATTCAGGATTTTCCCAAGGTCGTGTAATACTACGCCTGATTCATCCATATCTGCCTCATTGATGTTATGTCCTTGGTTGCCTTATCTCTTGCTTTAGCAGTCCATAGAAGTTGCCTGCCATCCTGTCTTCTTTCCAGCTCTTCATACGCCTCTTCCATTGCCTCAGTCTTTGCTTTTGCCACTGCTCTGTTTGCCATCTATTTTGCAGTCTTGTAGGCTTCCCTATCCTCCTGTCTTCCTGTTAAGTCCCATTGTTTTTTTGCCTCTTTCATCACTTTTATCGCTTTCTGAACCTCCTCATTCTACCACCATGCATCCTTATCTTCTGGTGGTCCCTTTCCTGTTGTTACATCCAGCATGTCTTTTCAAGCTTTTGCAGTTATATTGCTATTGTAACTCCACCACTCTTGTACATGCTCTGGTAATTTCACTTCTCTTACTACCGTTTCCTTGAATTTTTCTTGCAACAACTCTTCTTTTAGTTTCCACAACTTTATTCTTCATTCTCCTTACTTGATACATTTGTGTCTTTTCCCCACTACCATTTCATAATCAGCCTTCCCACTCCAAGAAAAAATATGAACACAGGAAGTACTCACGTTCACTAACAGAGCCCTGCAAATGAATAGTAGTCTGACTGAGAACCAACTATGCACTCTCACCATATCTGTTGCATTCAAATTACTTTTCTGTTCATCAGCTTGAGATTTAAATAGTTCATCCTTTCAAAACTTTCAGCCACCATGTCTCCAACATTTTTAAGCCAATAGGTGTAAGGGTTTTGCAGATTACACAGCCTAATTTCTCAGCATGGTCTGAAATGTCACTTAAGCCATTCTGTTAAACCTTCAAAGTATAAGATTGTACAAAATTTGATACTGACAAATTTTGCTGCTTCACACATGAAATCATATACAATGTTTACTATTCTCCACCAATAATTCTAAAGGATAGAAGAAAAAATTACACTGATATTGCTTAACAATTATCTCCATTAATGGAGCATGGTGAAATGACAAGGAAAAGCAACTGATGCAAGTTTGGCAGATATTGCTTCCCGGGCTGTGACAAGGCACGAGATTTACTTTATAATGACAATATTGTTATTATTTATAACACTATCATCAAACAGTTACCAGAAAGATTTTTTTAGAAGACTTTACACACCTTGGAGCCCATCTTAAAGATTTTTTAGAGGGCAAGTACTACAGCTCTTGGACGCAACACGTTATTGTTGTCTGAGGTGTCCTCAAAGCGCTAAGGAACATTTCTATAGAACTACTGTTAAACAGTATCGAACACACGGCATTGTAGAACACATCGTCAAACGTACTGCCTCACAAGCAAGTCTCATTGCTGAGGAAAACCAGGATTTGCCCATTGGCAAGATTTTTCCATATCCTCAAGAGATGAAGGAAATTAATTTTCCAGCCAATGATACCTGTCATCATCTGTGTCCACAAAAATGTCTTGTCAGGAGAAAAATTAGCCTTGTTATAACTGCTAACATAATTGACAATGGACACTGAAACTATTTTCAGTCACTTTTAGATGTCCAGAATGTGTTTGGAGATATTTCAGAGCCATTATTACTGGTGTATAAAATATATCCCTTTCTCATTTCACATTCATTTTTTCTATGTTGTTAGAGGTTAGATGTTTTTGGTTTTTGAGTCAAAAAGTGGTTGGGTTCTAAAACTTAATTTGCTTGCAATCTAGACATATTTTTCACATGAGAGCCACTTACTTTATCTTCTCCATGAAACAAGATCTTCTCAAAAATATATCTTTTTCTTAAGGCATTGATCAAATGCAAAAATTAATGGTCAGTTTGTGTCATTTGAGAAAATAATTTTTAGCCTCAAAATCTTAGCACTGGAAAGGTAACTCATCATACTGACATTGGTCTTATGATCCACAGTAACTAGGTGTACTACAAGAAATACACACTCTTCAAGCTCTGTAATAACAAACAGTGTCAAATTATTTAGTTCCTTGCCTGAGACTTGTTCAGGGAAAAAGTACAGCCCGTGCAAATAAGGCAACACTCAGGTGCAGTGGCCAACAGGAGCGACCACAAATGGGAAAAACCTTTACGGTTGTTCCCATCAGCTACCACACCAAGTATCCACTTACAGTTAGTTTACATGGGTAGTTTACAGTAGGTCATGTGTGCTTAGCACATAAACATTCTATTGTAAAAAATAGCAAATTGTTGGCTACAATTTCATACTTACTCACACTACTGTCGGTCTTAACTTCAAATGTATTATTGCCAGTACTCTGATAGCTTTTGTTAACAGGTATTGTTTCATGACCAAAGAGCTTATCCACCTTTCTATTATATTGTGATCGTTGTTTTATTGTAATTTCATCGACTATTTGGGAACAAAGTCATTCAAGCTTATTCAAGCATTTAGCTTCTACAATTAATCTCTATTTTACAAGGCTCTTAACCCCTGCTTTGTATGAAGTGTCATCCAAAAATCAGGACAATGTGCTCGTAAAAGGCAACTACAGGATATTTTTTCTGCGTAGTTGTACGTTTTGCCACACTATTCATCTGGGGGACGATTTCTTCAAATTAGCTGTTTGTGCAAGAAAAACTGAAGCTTTTACCTTTTATGACTGTTGCTTTGCTGTTATGATTATGTAAGACAAGGCTTTGTGACAACTGTTATTGTAAGTCTCCAGCTCATGAGAGGCAGCACTGAGATTCTTTTCAAGACGTAAAAGTTAAGTCTGCCCTCTTCATGTTTCAGTCATGATTAATTTTGCTCTATTTTGATCATTTTTTCATTTAAAATGTCACACTGTATATCAATAGAAGAATGTCTATTATTACTGCTGTGATACCCATGCAGGGAGACACCTGAAGTAATGCCTTTATCATGAGTTTCTTCAATGTTTTCATAACTAACTAAATGTTTGAAAATAGATCTATGTTCTAACTTGACTTGCTGGTCTTTATAATCTGGATAAAAAGGGAAAACAGAGGAAACTGCAGCATCCTACAGTTTCTTAATTTTTAATCCAGGTTGACAGTCAGCTGTTGAAAATGAAGGCTTTGGTTCATGCAAAACAGCAGACATAAATACACCATTGCTGTCAGTAAGCTTAAACCTGCAACAAGATGATACTTTGTTACAGTACAGTGTGACAAGATCATACAAAATAACTAATTAGAGCAGATGTGCCAATGGGGTTGGAAATTCAATAGTGCATGTGGAACACAAAACTGACATTGGATTTATGCAAACCCTATAATGGTTACTTACAATAAATTACTATGATTACCTACCCTCTTCTATTGAAATAAATCCAAGGGCAACTAAGAGAAGTTCAGCACATCTGGCACTTGGCTGAAATTGACCAATTAAATATGGTGCAAGCATGAGCATTAGGCTACGCTCCAGGTCAGTCTGCTGCCACAACCTATGTTTGGCATTCACATTTCTTAGCTTCACCACATCACAAACAAATTATCACCGTTCAACCTAACATGGGCCTTGGGCTTTGATACAGATCATTCTGTCACCACAACCAAATCAATCAGTTTCAACTTAATACCAATTGTATTGTATTTATTTAAGCTACTCATTATACAGTATATCCACCATATTTCCTTATCACATTTCAATATATTCTTCCAAATCCACATCGATAAATGACTTTAAAGCACATTGTTTACTCATTTTACTGTTGATTCTAACATTCATCCAGAGTGTGTTTACTGGATGCTAACAACACCACAGCAGCCATGGTGGTAACTTCTAGATGCTTGCTAAATGGCATGCATGTTGAATGAATTGAGAAGGCTGGGAGTATATTAGTGGCCAATAATTCTGTGAACACTATGAAATTGTCTTAAGAAACACGATTCGAAGTTCCTAACAGCAGTAGGTGTAATACATGAAAATCACCAGGATGGAGTACTGGAAACCAAATTGATTATATTCTAGTCAAATGAAGATACACAAATCCCCGGGTTTTGACAATAATAGCTGTCACATAATAGTTATAGCCAAGTGTAATATTAGATTTAGAAAGTAACAAAATACAACTGGAACTCAGTGGTGTATATAAAGTAACTGGGGGGGGGGGGGGGGGAGACAAGAAGTTGTGACACTGAGGAAAGGAAGATTAGGCCTTAATGTCTTGTCAACATTGAGGTCATTACAGATGGAGCACAAGCTCAGAATATTTCATGTATGGGGAAAGAAATCAGTCAGCTATCCACCAGGATGAATGGCCACTGTCAAGCTGTGGCCAAGAGCAAGACAGCATAACATGTTTGATTTTAATGGCAGTTACACAACTCAGGCCAACTGGATCCTCACCTCCAGCACCAGCTTTCCTGAACTGTGCAGCTAGGAGCTATCCTTACAACATATTCTCTCCTCCTGACCTCAATTTGTGATAATCTACTGTTCCCACACCTCCACCCAACCATTTCCGCCCCCTCTGTCCTATAACCTCCTCCCAATTCATGTCTCCTCATCCTCATAGTGCTTGCTCTCTGCCAGTGCACCAACCACCCCCTCCCTGCTCCTCTCCTTTTCAATTCCCTATCCGCCCCCAGCCACCTGAGGCTGCACCTGGCAGATTTGTCTAAAGGCCTTCTACCCCTGCATGCTTGGCGGCCTTCTAATCCCTGCATGTTACACCAGACAGTGCTATTCTCTTCCCCTCACCAACACACTGATAGCCCTCCTCCTTCCCTGCCTCATTACTGACTGCTGCTTTCATTCAGCGCGACAGTTGCAGTCTGGCTCTAGTTGCCACAGACAGTGGCCATGCACACATGAGCTGTACCTACTTGTGTAAATGCATGTGTTATCCTGCTTTTTTTTCCT
Source organism: Schistocerca serialis cubense (assembly GCF_023864345.2). NCBI lineage: Eukaryota > Metazoa > Arthropoda > Insecta > Orthoptera > Acrididae > Schistocerca > Schistocerca serialis. The sequence continues at coordinate 320,750,606 of NC_064642.1, read as the reverse complement.
TGAAGAAGGATATGGCTGCAAGCTTAGTGTCTATAAGATTTTCATTGTACCCGTCTGCAACTCAATGTCATCTCCAGGGTGAGTAGTAATCTATCCTTTTCATAATTGTTGGTATTCCAACCTGTACTTTCCATTGTCTGATTTTGTATTACACCTTTGTACACAAATATCATTTGTACTGTACCCTTGTAACAATATGATGTTTGCAACACCCATCATTTGATGACTACAGGCAAAAAGAAATATGCATAAAAATAATATAAACACTCATTTTCCAGTGCATTACCCTGGATATATGATCAGTTAGTAAAAGTAGCTGCTGATGAGTTGCTATTAACCCAGCCATAATACAAAAAGCTAAACAAAATTATGCAAATGTTGCCTACTTGTTTAAGACTGTGAGTAATACATAAAACGAGAAATATCACTAAAGATTCAATAGAAAATTAAAATCCTGTTTTGTTAAGTCTTGGTTATTTACATTTGAGAACTTTAATGCTCTTTTCACAAAATGACAATTACCCTTGTTCTTACTTTTACAGCATGTAGATAACTGTTATCAATGTGACCATATAAACACCAAGGGGAAAAAATGCAGCACTTATGAACTATGATTAATAAGAACATTTTATCAAGGTAGCACATTTTACTTTGTCCTTTTTTAGCCTGCTAAGTATAAAAATATCATAGTAATTTAGAGAAAGTAAATTGTTCTTTAATGTATATTTCAATTCACTCTGCATAACAAAAGCTTCTGGGTCACAATGGGGGGAAGGGCCAGAGGTGAAAGGGGTGGGGGTTCTGGCAGAAGAAGTGGAAAAGGTTGGGTACTGGAAGGAAGAGTTCCAACACGTTGATTTCTACTTTGAAGGTTACAAATATATTGATACTTATTGTTAAGGTCATTGCTTATAAACAAATGCTACGCTGTATTCACGTGTCAAGTGTTCCCATTAATTATCAGAATACGAAACTCTCTACATAAATACACATACCAGATAATCACTATGCCGTAGGGTGTCTGCAGGCCGTGAAAGTCCCATTCGTGTCATGTTTTGATACAGAAAAATTAGCCACTTGCGTTCATCTGATGAAATGAAGGCTGTGAATGAGACAATATTGGTAAGAATAAAGAAAAATATTTTAAAGTAATGTATGTACTAATTCACAAAACTAATCCAATCACAAACATGTACATGAAATTTTGTAGCATAAGAATGGAAAATCCAGGATGGAATGTAACATTATTGTGAAAAGGAAAGTTGTCACTCATGGTATAGAGGAGATGCTGCGTCGCAGATAGGCACAACAAAAAGACAGTCACAAATATAGCTACTGGGTGGGGGTAAGGAGGAGGGTGGGGTGGGGAGGAGGAGGGATAGTGGGGTAGGGGTGTCAGACAGTGACGTGTTGTTGGGGGGAGTGCAGGGACGAGGTGGAAACAGGCTAGGGTAGCTACGTGCAGTCAGAAGGTTAGATGGTGGGCAGCAGAGAGGTGGGATGGGATGGAAGGGGGGGGGGGGAGGGGGGTGGAAAAGGAGAGAAGTAAAAAGACAGGGCTCGAAGGAGGAATGAGGGCTCTGTAGTGCTGGAATGGGAACAGAGAAGGGGCTGGATGGGTGGATGGGAGAGCACAATGACTAACGAAGATTGAGGCCAGGATGGTTATGGGAACTTAGGATGTATTGCAGGGAAAGTTCCCACCTGGGCAATTCAGAAAAGCTGGTGTTGGTGAGAAGGATTCATATGGCACAGTCTTTGAAAGGAAGGATGTCATGTTTGGCAGCATGCTCAGCAACAGTGTGGTCCACTTGTTTCTTCACCACAGTTTGTCAGTGGCCATTCATGCAGACAGACAGCTTGTTGGTTGTCATCCCCACACAGAATGCAGCACAGTGGTTGCAGCTTAGCTTGTAGATCACATGACTGGTTTCACAGGTAGCCCTACCTTTGATGGGATAGGTGATGTTTGTGAGCAGACTGGAGTACTTGGTGGTGGGAACATGTATGGGACAGGTCTTGCATGTTGGTCTATTACGGGGGTATAAACCATGAGGTAAGGGGTTGGGAGCAGGGATTGTGTAGGGATAGATGAGTATATTGTCTAGGTTTGGTGGACCACGTAATACCACTGTTTGAGGACTGGGAGCAAGGGCGTGCCCAGGTCTGAACTGGTGGGGAGGGGGGGGGGGGGGGGGCAGGTCATACTAGTCTCAGGAAACAAGGACTCGAGACAACATACAGCACTTCTTACTAAATAAAATAGTAAACCAGTGAAAAACTACTTTTAATAAACATTTTAAATACAAGAATGCACTTGTACAATCCGAGAAAACATGCAGCATTTCTTATTAAATAAAACAGTAAACTAGTAAAAAAACTGCGAGTATCTACTGGGGTGGGGGGTGGCAGCTGTCTTTAACAAGTCTTTAACAAGGTCTTTAACAAGTTCTGCATGACTGAATTTGGGAGTGGGGCAAAAGGGGAGGCCTCTGGAAAGGATTAATATTTCTGTGGGGCCAAGACTTCTGGTTGAAAGGTTCACGACTGTCTTGTGGGTCTGTTTAGGTTCTGGATTCTGTGTGGTGGTAGCAGGAAGTTTTGGAGGGTGGGGTAAATGTAGTAGGTCTTCAAAACAGGGTTTGTCTGCTGTGAGAGGACGTGGAGGAGGTTTGGAGGTTGTTGTAGAAGGGCAGGCAGTGGTACTCCAAGGTGGGAGTAGGAACTGAGCAGGTTGGAGAGCTTTCTGAGGTGGCACTGTGCATGTTGCTCTAGTTCCTGGGGGGAACCACTGATGCTGCTGTTCACAGTGTGGCCTCAGTTGCCTGAGACTGCAGTCATGTGTGTGTGCATTGGGTTTTGTGTGTGTGTGTTTGTCGTCTAATTCTGACAAAGGCCTTACCGGCTTAAAGCTATATTTGTGACAGTCCTTTTGTTGTGCCTATCTATGACTCAGCATCTCCACTATATGGTGTGTAGCAAAAGAATATTATTCAATGAACAAACGCCTGTATCATGACAATTTGGCACTGATTTGAGTATACTAGGATGTCAATCTATTACATTTTCACATTTTCTTTGGATTTACTGCCCACCCTCGATGAAACCTGGACTTCCTGGGGGCAGGGTAGAGGGCAGGTGGGGGTGTGGGGTGCGGCTTGCTGCATGCCTCAGCAGCACATATAGCCTTACCACAGGTACAACAACAATGGAGAAGTATCTATTGAGAAGCCAGACAAACTCGTGGCACAAACTTTTCAGTAGTTGCAAGGACGACAGTCAGATGATTAACAGACCTGGACTTACAACACAAACCAAAACTGCCTAGCTGTTCTGGTACTGTGAACAGCTGAAAGCAAGGGGAAACTACATCCATAAACATTCCCAGGGCATGCTGCTCTACTGTATGGTTAAATGATAAGGGCATCATCTTGGGCAAAATTATCTGGAGGTAAAATTGTTCCACATTCCGAACTCTAGGCGAGGACTACTCCAAAGGATGTCATTATTAGGAGACACAAAACTGTCATTTTATGGATAGGAACATGGAACATTAGATCCCTTGCAGGTGGATTAAAAAATTTAAAAAGGGAAATAGACAGAGTGAAGTCAGATACAGTGGGAATTATTGAAGTTTGATGGCGAGACAGACAGGACTTCTGGTCAAGTGAATACAGGTTATAATCACAGAATAAAATAGGGGTAATGAGGAGTAGCTTTAATAACAATTAAAGGAATGTGGGTAAGGTACTATGAAGGGCATAGTAAATGTATTACTGTTGCCAAGCTAGACAGAAAGCCAACATCCACCACACTAGTACAATTTTACACAGCAACTAGCTCTGCAGATGATGAAAAGTGTGAAGAAATGTATGATGAGATAAAAGAAATTATTCAGATAATTAAGGGAAATGAAAATTTAAATTTGATGGAAGATTGGAATTTGATAATAGGAAAAGGAAGAAAAGGAAAAATTGTGGACTGGTGGATAGGAATGAAAGACAAAGCCACCCGGTAGAATTTGGCACAAAGCCTAATTTAATCATAACTAACAATTGGTTTAAGAACCATGAAAGAAGGCTTTATACATGAAAGAGACCTGGAGATGCCAAAAGGTTTCAGACTGATTATAAATATTATCGTAGGGCAGAGATTTTGGTACCACATTTTTAAATCATAAGACATTTACGGGAGCAGATGTTGACTCTGACCATAATTTATTGGTTATGAAGTGTAGATGAAAACTACAGAAATTGCAAAAAAAGTAGGAAATTAAGGAGCTGGGCCTGGTAAGTTTAAAGAATAGGGGTTATTGACGGTTTCAGAGGGAGCATTAGGCAATGATTGAATAGAACAGAAAAGGAATACAGTACGAGGCAAAAGGGTAGCTTTGAGAGATGAAATAGTGAACGCAGCAGAGGATCAAACAGGTAAAGAGACAAGGCCTAATATAAATCCTTGGACAACACAGGAGACTCTGAAGTTAACTAAAGAAAGGAGAAAACACAAAAATACAGCAAATGAAGCAAGTGAAACAGAATACAAACATCTAAAAAAAACAGACTGAAAGGAAGTGCACAATGGTTAAGTAGAAAAAGCTAGAGGACAAATTTAAGGGCTTAGAAGCATATTCCACTAGAGGAGAGGTAGATACCACCTACAGGAAAATTAAAGAGGCCTTTAGAGAAAAGAGAATCATATGCACGAATATCAAGAGATGATGGAAAACCAGTCCTAAGCAAAGAAAGGGAAACTGAAAGGCGGATGAAGTATATAGAGGGCCTATGCAAGGGAGATGAACTTGAAAGGAATAGAGGTGGGAGATATGATACTACAAGAATAATTTGACAGAGCACTGGAAGACCTAAGCTGAAACAAGGCTCTGGGACTATATAACATTCCATTAGAGGTACTGGCAGCATTGGGAGAAGCAACTGTGCCAAAACTCTTCTATATGGTGTGCAAGATGTATGAGACAGACAAAATACCTTCAGCCTTCAAGAAGAACGTAATAATTCCAACTCCAAAAAACACAGGTGCTGAAAGGTGTGAATATTACTGAATGATCAGCTTAATAACTCATGGTTGCAAGATATTAACATGAATTCATCATATAAGAATGGAAAAACTAGTAAGCGCCAACCGTGGAAAAGATCAGTTTGGAGTCTGGAGAAATATTGGAACATGCAAGACAATACTTACGCTACAACTTTTCTTAAACAATAAGTTAAGGAAAGGCAAACTTACATTTATAGGATATGTAGACTTATAGAAATGACAATGCTGACTAGAATATTCTCTTTGACACTCTGAAAGTAGCAGGAGTAAAATACAGGGAGTGAAAGGCTATTTATAGCTTTTAACCAGACAGCAGTTTTAAGAGTTGAGGTACATGAAAGGGAACTGCTTGAGAAGGGAGAGAGAACATGTTATAGCCTATCGCCAATGTTGTATCAGTACATTGAGCTAGCAGCAAACGAAACAAAAGAAAAATTTGGAGTATGAATTAAAGTTCAGTGAGGAGAAATAAAAACTTTGAGGTTTGCTGATGACACTGTAATTCTGTCAGAGACAGCAAAGGACTTGGAAGAGCAGTTGAACGGAATGGACAGTATCTAGAACGAAGGATATAAGATGAACACCAACAAAAGCAAAACAAAGGTAATAGAATGTAGTTGAATTAAATCATGTGATGCTAAGGGAATCAGATTAGGAAAGCGAGACACTTAAAGTAGTAGATGACTTTTGGTATTTGGGCAGCAGAATAACTGATAATGGCCAAAATAGAGAGGATATGAAATGTATAGTCTTTGATCAAAGTACATGTACAGAGTGTAGCTGTGCATGGAAATGAAACATGGATAATAAAACAGTTTAGACAAGAAGAGACTACATGCTTCTGAAATGTGGTACTACAGAAGACTGCTGAAGATTAGGTGGTAGATCACGTAATTAATGAGGAGGTAATAAACATAATTGGGGAGAAAGAAATTTGTTGCACTACCTGACTAGAAAAAGGGATTGGTTGATATGACACGTTGTGAGACATGACAAGGGATCATCAATTTAGCATAGGAGGGAAGAGTGGGGATTAAAAATCGCAGAGGGAGATCTAGGGATGAATACAGTATGCAGATTCAGAAGGTTGTAGGTTGCAATAGTTATTCAGAGATGAAGAGGCTTGCACAGGGCAGGGCAGCATGGAAAGATGCACAAACCAATCTTTGGGCCAAAGACCACAACAGCAACCTACTATCTGCTTAGGCTACTTGAGACCTAATTTGTGTTAGTCACAATCAGCAAACATAATGTTGAGACTGTATCAAATCATTAATGCTGTTAGAAGTTAAAAACATTGCTGAAACACTTGATATAAATCAAGACCTTGAATTATTTCTTTTGCCGACAACACAAGTCTTGAAACAATTGTGACAAAAACAACTTCCCCCATCACCCAGCCCAGCGTACATTGGTACTCATCCCATCATCCTAGTCAGTTGACAACAGTGACAGAGACAACAGTGGCTATCTCTCTCTCTCTCTCTCTCTCTCTCTCTCTCTCTCTCTCTCTCACACACACACACACACACACACACACACAAACACACTCTCTCTCTCTCTCTCTCTCTCTGTGTGTGTGTGTGTGTGTGTGTGTGAGAGAGAGAGAGAGAGAAAGAGAGAGAGAGAGAGGGGGGGGGGGTGAGAGGGGGAGGAGGAGGCGTTTGACAGGAAGTTAAGCAATTTTCCATCTTTTGTATGTGCCTGTCCACTGCTCAATACATCTTCTATTTAGTGAGTAGCCAGAATCAGAATTTTACTGTCGCATAACATACATGTCAAATCATTAATTTATTGTGTAGGAGATTCGTCAAGATTGTAACTGTAATAGGTTGTATGTGGAATACAAGATTTACTAAAACTAAAAGACATCTGAAAATATATACTATTAATTTTTATCATGGTCAAATGGTCAGATCATCATTAAAAAATTGATCAATAAAGTAATAGCATTCTTGTGACAGAGTGCTGTATAATTCTTTTTTTACTGAGTCAGTATCAATCTTCTGAAAATTAACTTTAAAAAAAATTATTGTACATTTTCATCTTCATATATTGTGGGGTCTGTGCAAAAAGATTGAGTCTATGTGTACGATGTATGAAACTTTCTTTGTTTCTAGTTTCATATCCTTGTGAGAAGTTCCAGAATGAGATTTTCACTTGTCTGCCAAAGGCAAGGATCCCGAGTTCAAGTCTCGGTCAGGCACACAGTTTTCATCTGTCAGGAAGCTTCTTGTGAGAAGTTATTTGGTGCAAACAAGTCTGGATTATTATTTGTGAAAAGAATTATTTCATATGAATACAGTGAGGAAACACTTAGTATGTTTAGGTCTCTTAATAGTGGACAACAAGATTCTCTTGGCTTTGCACTACAAATGTTCCTTATAATTTTTTTCTGTAAAGTTAATATTTTTGTCAAATTGCTAGCATTTGTCCTAGAGGCAATGCTGTATCTTACTATTGTCTCAAAGTATCATTTATTTTCAGTATCATTTATTTATTTATTTAGTACTTCAAATCCTACATGTATAGAATATATACAAGGATAAAGGACATAGTTAGGTCTTTACAAGATAAAATACAGTTTGTATTGTAATCCTAAGGACTAGATATTGAAGTAATTTAGCAAGGAATCAGACATACAACAAACATTAGGGGCAACATACAAAGTAGTGGTACACAAATTTTTTTCGTGTCTGTGGCGGTGACATTGGCTAAGATTGACAGAGCAAATGCCAAACTGTTCAGTTTTCTGTCTAACTGCATTTCTAAGAATTTAACACATTCTGCTTCATTTAGTTCCAGTTTTCCACATACAATTTGAATATCATTTATTTTTTACTGCATTATTTTAAACTGCATAAGCTTTGTTTTTGAAATATTTAGTTTTAGACCAATTAGATGGAACTTCATATCTAGATTTTCTAGAGCTTTTTTGACATTTTCTGGAATTTCTTCTGCATTTTTATTTTCTGTCAGTACTGGTGTGTCATCAGTGAATAAAACTGAATGATGATTTTTATTTATGAGCAAGTCATGTAAGTAAAAGAGAAAAAGTATTGAGCCTAGAACTCATCCTTGTGATGCCCCCTGTGAGATAGTTCTCCATTTCGAGGAGTATTTCCCTTTGTCTGATGTTATGACTATCCTTTGTTGTCTCTTTTATCAAATATGACTTACACCACTGTAAGTTACTGTCCATAATTCCATATTTTTCCACTTTATATAATAATAGTGAAGGTTCACGTAGTCAAACACTGTGGATAAGTCACAGATGATTCCTGCAACTTTTTGTGATTTATCTAACTTTATTTATGAATTTCTTAATTGCATAAATTTTACTTATGCCTCTTTGGAAGCCAAATTGATTTTTTTGAGACTGCATGAAATTTGCAACAAAAATTTTGAATCTGGATTGCAACAATCATTTCAAATATTTTAGAAAACACAGGAAAAAGGGAAATTTTACAATAATTTCATATCTTCTTTAGAGCCTTTTTTAAATAATGGTTTCACTTTCACATAGTTTAGAACTTCTGGAAAGTACTTTCTTCAAGTGTTTATTAATTATTTCAGACAGTGGGTGTGCTATTATATTTGAAGCTGCTTTGACGACTTTGGTAGGTATTTCATCCCATCCAACAGAATTTTTATTTTTTAGGTATAATATAATATGTTCTACATCTTTTACTGTTACTTTGTCAAATTTAATGACACACTGATTCTTGCTCTGACTTGGCCCAAATAAATGTAGGTACATTATCTTGATCGGAGCCTACATCAACATCAAATTTTGCCACTGTTATAAAAATTGATAAAATTGTCTATTCGAGCAGGATTTACAATTATTTTGTCTTGTATCTGTATTTTAGAAATTTTGTGGTGGCTAGGATTGAGTCCAAGTTCAGATTTGACAACTGCCTTGGATCTATTTGGCTGCTTGTTCATAAATTTAGTGTTTGCCATTTTCTTTGCTGCTTTTACAACCTTCCTAAATATCTTTTTTTAATATGATGTAACATAGTTAATGAACTCAGGACTGTTACTGGATTTCAGCTCAGTGCGTAGCAGTCTGTTTCTATAGCTAGGTATTATTATGTGAGTAGTAATACACTTTGCATTGTTACTTGCCTTTCTGTGACAGACTATGGGTGGAAAAGTCTCATTGAAAATATGTAAAAAAGCTGTTTAAAAACTTATCAAAATTTTTTGAACATGAGCTTGTAATAAGAAATTTAGCTTCGTCAGTCTACAACAGAACAAGTGTACATTTTCTTCACTGAACCGTCTTTTCATGAAACATCTCCTTCCATTTTCTTTATTTAGTTTCAGTAATTCAATAAGCAAAGCAGAGTGATATGAGATACTTAGGTCTAAAGAAAATTTGGCAGTGTTATTAAATGTACAATTTGTTAAAATAATATCTATAAGTGTTGTAATTTTTTCATTTATTCTGGTGAAATCAGTAAAATTTAATCTAAAGCCATATTCTTGAATCAAACCAACAAACTTGGTTGACAAGCTCATTTCCCTCACCATATCTATCTTAAAATCAGCAGTAATTGCTGTTTTGTTCCTCTTTTCTTTTGTGAGTTTGTGTAGGGAGACTGGAATTTCTCTAAAAGTAATTTAGTCACATCACTACCTGGAATATTATATATTGAGAAAATAATAATATTGTGTTGTTCTAGCTCTACACAGAAACTTTCAAATGTGAATTCTTTGTTAAGGAAATTAAAATTGTCTCTTTCTTCATATTCTAATGAGTTCTTAACCAGTATACAGGAGCCACCATGGGTTCTGTTTTTCCTACAAAAACTGTTAGCTGCTGTAAAGTTTTCCAATTTTTTTAAAACTGTGACTGAATGTTTCTTAAGCCAGCCTTTGTTTAGGCAAATGACTCTATTTCTTCCTTCTGAAAGAATAATTTGAAGCTCGTCAGTTTCGTGATTTTATCCTGTGGATACATTGCACTGAGGCTGCTTATGTTCCAGTGCATTAAGAATGAAGACTTACACTTACTATCAGTTTTAAACATATCTTTCCTTGAACACTGTTCTTCTTTTTTTACTGTGTTTTTTGTTTCTCACCCCTGTCACTGGCGGTTAGTTTCTCTTGTTTCATATAATTTTGCACAAGTCAATAAACATTTTGATGAAAGTTACTGAATCTAAACTATTTAGATGCAACCCATCCTGTGTTATACAATTCTTGCTGATAAACTTGTTTGAGCCTACAAATATTGCTCCTAATATAGCGTTTGATGTAATATGTGTAGGCTTTAGTGAGTGATTTTCTGTGTAATGGCTCTGAGCACTATGGGACTTAACAGCTGTGGTCATCAGTTCCCTAGAACTTAGAACTACTTAAACCTAACTAACCTAAGGACATCACACACATCTATGCCCGAGGCAGGATTCGAACCTGCGACCGTAGCAGTCGCACGGTTCCGGACTGCGCGCCTAGAACCGCGAGACCACCGCGGCAGGCTCTGTGTAATGTCTATTTAATTTCGAAAAATATAGAATACTTAATTTCCCACAGCAAAGAGTATGAGTGCCATTGTTCCTTAAATATTGTGAATGTGTTTTATTCATCTTATGACGTACATTTACAATCCATTTGGTTTGCATACAGGAGACATGTCAATATTTATAATACAGTTACAATGATTTTCACATTAATAAATAATAACACTACAATAAATAATAACACTATAAGGATATTTCTTGGAATGTGTAACACATTGCATCCAACTCAAATTTCCAGTTTGTCCTGCATGAATTCATCCACTGAGTAATAACACTTCAGTGTCAGCATCTCATACATATTTCTTTTAAGTGAACCTAAATTCATCTGCATCAACTTGTTCCCTTTTAATTTATCACAAATTGTCATTCCCATGTATTGAGAACCCTGGGCATAGAGTCTGAGCCGGTAGGTGGGGAGCATAAAATTTTCTTTGTTTCTAGTGTCGTGTGAATGGACAAAATGGTTTCCCTCAAATAAATTGTGTCCGGTGTACAAAAATATAATAATCTCATATACGTATGAGGAGGACAGAGCTAATAATATAACTTTTCTAAATAATGGTCAACATGGTTCTTTGTGATTCACAGTGCACATATTTCATATGATTTTTTTTTCTGTATTTTTAGTATCCACACTATGTAAAATTAGAGAGATTAGAGCGCGCACGGAGGCTTTCAGTCAGTCGTTCTTCCCGCGAACCATGCGCGACTGGAACAGGAAAGGGAGGTAATGACAGTGGCACGTAAAGTGCCCTCCGCCACACACCGTTGGGTGGCTTAGGGAGTATAAATGTAGATGTAGATGTTGAGTTACCCCAAAAAACAATACCATACCTAATAATGGATGTGAAGTAGCTTGAATATGCTACTTTTCGTGTATCCATGTCAGTTGCAGTTGATAATATTTGCACTGCAAATGCAAAGCTGCTCAGTTTGTTTGCTGGGTATTCAATGTGTGCCCAATCTGCTCACATTTTGACTGTTTCGTTTTGAACAGTATCACACGAGTCTTAGATATGTTTAGATTCAATCCATTTAGCTGAAACCAAGTTTCTAAGGTACTGACGGTCCTGATCACAGATTTGGGAATTTTTTCCGAATCCTGGTGTTCAACTAAGACAGAAGTATCATCTTCAAACAGAACTGATGGGGAGCTGATATTTAATGGTAAGTCATTAACATAGGGCCTAATATGGAGCCTTGTGGAACACCCTGAGATATATTTTTTCCAGTCAGAAAAATAATATGTGCCATTTGAAGATATGCTAACTATTTGCTTTCTGTTGGATAAGTAGGATTTGAGCCATTGTAGGGCACTGCTACTAATGCCATACTTTTCAAGTTTGTAAACAAGCAATGCATGGTTTACAGACTCAAATGCCTTTGTGAGGTCACCGAAAGTTCCTGCCACCTTATTTCCCTTGTCTAATGATGTACTTGTTTTCACAATGAAACTGTTTACTGCATCTATGGCGTTTTCCCCTGATGAAAACCAAACTGATTGTTTAGAATAACAGAATATTTTGCAATGAAGTTTAGGATTTGTGCAACAGCAAGTTTTTCAAATATTTTAGATAGGACTGGGAGAATCGAGACAGGATGATAATTCCTGTGATCTCTTTTGATCCCTTCTTGAAGAGTGGTTTGACTTCAGCATATCTCAGTACATCCGGGGAACAGCCCCCTTCAAAATGTTGATTTATTATTTGAGCTAGTGGGTTTACAATTCTGCTGTGTACCACTTTAATAACTTTGGCGGGTATTCCACCGCAACCTACAGATTTTTTGTTTCTTAATGTTAGAATAGTATTTTCTACGCCCTCCACAGAAACTTTTAAGAATTTTGTGTAGTTTTCAGAGTTTTTGCCTAGGCCAAAGAGATTTACTACATTTACAAAGAATTCATTAAGTACTCTGGTATTTGATTTGGATTTACGACAGTATTTCCTTCAATGTCAATTTTCGAAATTCCTTGATTAGAGGCTTTAACATCTAACTCAGATTTAATGACTGACCACACAGCCTTTATCTTATTTTTATGATTTAAAATTAGCTTGTTATTTGCCAGTTGTTTTGCTGCCCTGACAACCCTTTTAAATATGGTTTTATAGAGTCTAACATATTTAATGAAATCAATATCTTTATTATATTTTAGTTCTCTGTGCAGTTGCCTTTTTCTTACACTGGAAATTTTTATGCCCTGTGTAATCCACTTTACTTTATTTGTTATTTTATTGCTGCAGAATCTAGGTGGAAATGTTTCATTAAAGACACCAAGAAAACTATTTAGGAATTTCTCAAAGTTTTCAACACTTGAGTTACAGTGACCTAAAGGCCATGTTTTCTCTTCTAGCTTCTCACTAAATGTTAGCAAGTTTTCTTTGCTGAAGTTCCTGCTCATATAGGTTCTCATACGTGAAATGTTCCTGTCTGTCTGTGGCAGCTCAATGAACAATGCACAATGATCTGAATACCTAGATCTAGACAAACTTTATAGACATCTTCATATACATAATTAGTTAGAACATTGTCAATATATGTTGCTGACTGCCCATTGTCTCTGGTAGATTCAAAGAAATTCAATTTGAAACCATATTTCTTTATTAAGTCAGTGAACCTTGAAGCATGGCTACTACAAATGTGATATCAATATTAAAATCAGCATCTATTACATTTTTTTTCTTTTTTTCTCTGCAAAGGTCTTGTAGCATAATTTGAAGCTTAGATAAGAATAGTTCTGTTGTTGACGTCCCTGGAATTCAGTAAACTGAGATTATTATAATATTTGCTAGTGAGTCCATTATTTCTACACAACAGCTCTCAAACATACATTCTTCATTTAAATAATTAAAACATCTTCAGCTTCATAATTTATATCATTATGTAGAAGTATACAATAGCCTCCAAGTGACTTGTTTCTTCTGCAAAAGCTACTTACTAATCTGAAGTTCTCTATTTTGTTTAGAATTTTAATTGTGTCCTCAAGTAAACCAGTGCTCATTTAAACAAATAGAAATACTAAAAGGAAACAATTGTATTTCTGGCAAATGAAAAGGTTTATATCCTATGCATGTGTTAATGCTGTGTTAGACAACTTACGCTATACGAGTGAATGAATGCCATTTAAAGAAGAGTGTACAATATTTATCAAACAGGAACAATATATATTCATAAAGTTGGACCTTGAATAAATATACTGTGTGAGTCAAAAAGATGTTACAACTTTTGAAACAATATACAAATTTACTGAGATTGCTTACAGAATTGGTTGATGTTTCATTTTGTAGCAAACATCAAGTTTCACATAAAAGTGTCAAGTTTCATTTTGGTTTGATGTGACTACCATTTGTGATGTGGCAAACGTCCCATGGGTAATCAGTTTCTTCCCACATGCATTGTAGCAAATTGGGCATAACTTGCGCAGTGGCACTGTAGATTTGATTTTTCAGGTCAGCTAAACTGTTTGGTAGGTGAGGGACATAAACATGATCTTTATTGAAACACCAGAGAAAGAAATCCATTAGTGTGGAGTCTGTGGATTGAGGTGGTCATGCAATTGGCCTTCACAGCCAATGCTGGGAAGTGGTTATTGAGGAAACCTCAAACTTCTGTGAGGAAATGAGGTGATGCACCATCTCGTTGGTAGTAAACCATCCCATCTCAGTCATCTTCATCAATCTATGGAATTAACGACTTTTTAAGCATATCCTGATGTACAATACCAGTGACAGTTTTCTCCATGAAGAAGAAAGGACCAAACACTTTCAATTTGCTACTAAGGGCACTTTGGGGCTGTCAGGAACATGTTCCAGGTTTGCATGTGGATTTTCGCTGCCCTGTATTCTGCAGTAGTGGGTGTTCACCATGCCACTGACATGAAATGTTGACTCATCACTGTATATTATTGTGTTCAGGTATGTACTGTCATTCTCTTTTCGATTCAATATTTCTGCACAGAATTCCCCATGAGCAACCTTTTTGCATCACTAATGTGCTGTGTCATTGCGAATCTATATCGTCACAAATGTAAACATCTACACAGTACTTGCAAAACAGTATTTTGTAAAACGCTAGTCTTACAAAAAGAATGACATATTGATTTTTGTGGGCGCCAAGCAAAGTTCCCGCTAACCTGTACAATACAATCATCAACACGTGGGACACTTCGTGATTTATCATGTTGCAGGGAACAATCCTTCTCAACAAAGTTCTTGCGCCAAGAGTAAATTGTAGGCCTGCTTGGAGGTTCTTTAGTGTATTTGGTGTGAAATTAACACTGAACAGTTGTTGCACAGTTCATTTCATGAAACCAAAACACACAGAAAGCGCACTCCGCTCCAGTGATAGTAGGCATTTTAACTTGCACTACACTGGAGATCCTGGTGGTGGAATGGGGTACTGATGCACTACGTGAGTCAAACCTGAGATTGTTTGCTACAAAATGACACATCTACTAATTCTGTAAGTTATCTCAATAAATTTCTATATCATTCCAAAGCAGTTTTTCTGTGTTTGTTGAGGCTATTGACTTTAAGGTTTCCACCAGCAGACAAAGTTGTTCATCATGGGCTATCAAATCTATGCATATGATTCTTAATATCCGGCGGTACACCAACATTTTAAACGAACTGAGCATTTTCATGGCTGAGGCCTTAAGTGCCCTGATTTGGAGACGTAGAACATGAGAAAAACTATGTGGCATTTCACGACTTGTCAGTGCATATTAAACAGAATATCACAATTACATCTAAAATAATAATGCAAATTCCTGGATGGACAATACATAACATAAGGGAAAGGCAACCACTCATCTATAGCAGATTGATGCATGGGGTACAGAAACACATTACATAAAACAGCATTCACTTTAGCTTTCAAGCACTAGCACTTTTTCTAGTAATAGTACACATGCACAACCACACAGACACCCATATGCACTCTCCTGATGCCCAGGTAAGACTAATTACTGATATTCAATTATTGAAAGCAGTTGCCTCAGAGTGGGGGGCGGGGTGGGGGGGTGGGTGGGTGGGGGGGTGGGGGGGCAGGGAGCAAGGAGAGGGAGAATGTCTGCTTGGGGGGGGGGGGGGGGGCGAGTTGAGTGGTGGGAGAAGGGAAGGCAGTACATGATCTACATGGAGAAGGAGTGGTGTGGACAGACAAGGGAAAGGAAAAGACAAAGTTAGTCAGTTGTGACATCTGTACTCTTTTTGTCTTGTTGTGGGGCCATGAAGTCATTAAAGTCATCTGTCCAAAGACCTGCCACTTTCCTGCTACTCAATCTTTGCGTCCTTTTCTACCCCCTCCTCATATACATCAGATTAAGCAATTACTTTTAATAATCGAATATCAATAACTGGTCTTCCGTGGCCTTGGGAGTGTGGGTTTGGATGTCTTTGTGGTTGTGTGTGTGAATGTGTGCAATATTGCTAGAAAAATAGCTAGTGAATGAAATATAGTGCAAATGACATTTTCTGTTATGTGTTTCTCTGCTCCAGACATCGATCTGCTATAGGTGAATGGTTGTCATTTATTTATTTTACATATAGCTATACTTCAGACATTTGAGATTTTTTATATATTTTCTTACTTTCTCACTATGATCTCACTGTTTTGTTTACCTGCATCCCACATGTTTTATTCTGTTTAGTGTTTCTAAGTTAGTTTCCACTTAATAGTAAAACCACATTCTTCATTCTTTAATTGCAGCTGAACAAGCTTTCATAAACTTATTGACAGACTGAAAATGTTTCTCTAAATACAATTCAAATTTCAGCACTTGCTTACTGTTGGTGTATCTTGTACTGACTTTACTACTCTGGCATGGGTCGTGACCCAAAGTCACAGCTTCAATTCTATCACTACCTCTCTCCTACTTTACAAAATTCACAGAAGCTGTCTGGTATAGCTCACTTGACAAGCACTGCTGGAAGAAAGAATTTCAAAGACAAATGGCTTAGCCACAGCTTGGGATCTGTTTCCAGAGTGTATCTTCCACTCTGCAGTGCAATGTGCGTTACTATGAAACTTCTTGACAAATTAAGACATGAATCTGAACTTAGGCCAATTTCTGCACAGTATACTTCTTTTCAGAAGGACTAGTTCAGCATAACATACATGAGATCTATAGATCTTTGAGTTGTATGTTATCACATCTACTGCATAGTTGATATTGTTTAAATTTTTACCCACTGCTGCTGATCTCTTTGCAAATATTACAGTTCCAAAAATGCCTTCAATATACACACTCAGAAGCAACTGAGTATGGCACACGTACTCAGTAGCAGCTAGTTCACCTTTTGCACTAATAAAACAGAAACACATTGAGGTGTAACTTCCATAGGACACTAAAATCATCTTGAAGCCATCCTGATCCATGGCCACTTAACTGTCACCAAAAATCATGGAACATGGTCAGAGTTTAGTCCAAACCATGAACAACTCACTCACTCACATCAGTGTTTTCAACAGGATTGATGCCAGGTGACCTCAGCAGTCACACAAGCACTGTCAAGTCTGTTATGCATTTCATGAACCAACAAATTACTCTGACCAAATGCTGAAGCAATAGGATGATGCACTGTCTTGCTAAAGTTTGAAGTCACCAAGAGAGTGGTGGAGGTGAACATAAAATGTACATAGTCAGATAGCAGGTTTCTATCTCATTCACCAGTGAAATACAATTACAAATGTATCAGGTGTCTCATTTGTTTCTATGTAAACATTTCATACATAATACCTAAAAAAGCAGTCTGAGCAGTGGCGTGTTGGCAAGTGGTATGCACTAATACATTTTGTTTCTGACATACCAAAATGTATCAAGACTAATCAATTCAAATAACATTTTCCTTGCATTGAGCATCTTGTTATTATGTCAGTGGTCTAAAACACACAGTGAGCAGAGGTACAAATGTAGGGTGGTGTCTTCTGCGCACTTGGAAAGGTGCCCTTCTTAACGATATGGCTGCCCACAGCTGTTGCCACTGTTAACTAATAACTTTGCACCTTAATCAAAAAAGCCTTCAATAATCAATAAACAAGAGGAGACATCCACTTGCTGATCATGATCCTTTTAGGCCCATCCCGGTAGATAAAACAAACATGACCATTTATAAATCTAACATTTGATTCACTAGATTAGATTAGATTAGATTAGATTAGATTAGATTAATACTAGTTCCACAGATCATGAATACGATATTTCGTAATGATGTGGAACGAGTCGAATTTTCCAATACATGACATAATTAGGTTAATTTAACAACATACTTAAGTTAATATAACTACTTTTTTGTGTTTTTTTTATTTTTATTTTTTTTATTTTTTAATATTTTTTTTCTTAATTTATATCTAAAAATTCCTCTATGGAGTAGAAGGAGTTGTCATTCAGAAATTCTTTTAATTTCTTCTTAAATACTTGTTGGTTATCTGTCAGACTTTTGATACTATTTGGTAAGTGACCAAAGACTTTAGTGCCAGTATAATTCACCCCTTTCTGTGCCAAAGTTAGATTTAATCTTGAATAGTGAAGATCGTCCTTTCTCCTAGTATTGTAGTTATGCACACTGCTATTACTTTTGAATTGGGTTTGGTTGTTAATAACAAATTTCATAAGAGAGTATATATACTGAGAAGCTACTGTGAATATCCCTAGATCCTTAAATAAATGTCTGCAGGATGATCTTGGGTGGACTCCAGCTATTATTCTGATTACACGCTTCTGTGCAATAAATACTTTATTCCTCAGTGATGAATTACCCCAAAATATGATGCCATATGAAAGCAATGAGTGAAGATATGCGTAGTAAGCTAATTTACTAAGATGTTTATCACCAAAATTTGCAATGACCCTTATTGCATAAGTAGCTGAACTCAAACGTTTCAGCAGATCATCAATGTGTTTCTTCCAATTTAATCTCTCATCAATGGACATACCTAAAAATTTGGAATATTCTACCTTAGCTATATGCTTCTGATTAAGGTCTATATTTATTAATGGCGTCATACCATTCACTGTACGGAACTGTACGTACTGTGTCTTATCAAAATTCAGTGAGAGTCCATTTACAAGGAACCACTTAGTAATTTTCTGAAAGACAGTATTGACAATTTCATCAGTTAATTCTTGTTTGTCAGGTGTGATTACTATACTTGTATCATCAGCAAAGAGAACTAACTTTGCCTCTTCATGAATATAGAATGGCAAGTCATTAATATATAATAAGAACAACAAAGGACCCAAGACTGACCCTTGTGGAACCCCATTCTTGATAGTTCCCCAGTTTGAGGAATGTGCTGATCTTTGCATGTTACGAGAACTACTTTCTGCACTCTTCCAGTTAGGTACGAATTAAACCATTTGTGCACTGTCCCACTCATGCCACAATACTTGAGCTTGTCTAGCTTCTATTTTTCTAACACTTTCAGAACAGGGGTTTAATATTAGATTCCTTCAACAGTCTTATAAATGTGGAATTCATCCTTCTACAAGAATGTTCTCACATTTGTAAATGCAGCTGAACAACTTCACAAGGATTTCAGTAAGTCTGATCTGTACTTGAGAATCTCTGAATTTACTTCATCTAATCAAACAACTCTACCATGTTTTAGCCGGTTTGAGGTCTTCTTTAGTTCCTTTCCCAGAATTTTTAAATACTTAAGTTCCTTGTCAGCAAGACTGTATACTGTTCAATTGAAAGTAAAGATGCCCGTAATGTAATTACTCCACACATTCACTTGGTGCTTCTTCTTTATCCAAATCAAGCTTGCTGTCCTTGCAGTCAGTATGCTGAGGTGAATGTCAGTGGGATAAGTTACTTCATGATTTGATTTGATTTGATTCATGCATCTTATCACGCAGACTAAAAACACTATTTTCATTTGAAATCCTTGCCAAATATTTATTTTGCATTAGATCTTGGTTGGCACTCATCTTACAGTCTTTTCACACATTTTTATGTCTAACTGACCTAGTGTTCTACATTTCTGATTTCTTCTTAAGCACTCATCTGCACTTTGAACAGATACTGTGTTCATACCTGAAACTGTATCAAAGACAATAGCTGAAATACTATATTTAAAATCAAAATTCTTCAGATTCAGAATGTAGGCTCTCTTGGGCCTGTCTGAAAACTATATTTAACTATCTTATATTTAACTATATGTAAAATCAACATTCTTCAGATTCAGAGTGTTGGCTCACATGGCTTTCAGAATTTTGGATGGAGGTGATAGCACCTTCCCATTATGTTTCATAAATTTTAGGATTGGTCACAATAAAGACAATCTTGTTCCTTAAGGTACACTGAAAACTTTCAATAGATGAGTATCAGTTGTGCAAGAGGTAGGTGTTGGATGTGGCAGAGGTAAGGCCAAAGGGTGTATTGTGTTTGTAAGAACGAATCACTCATTTACAACAGTCAGGATTCCGAGACAGGCAGTTCCAATGCAACTGTTTGACTGAAACTGCTTTTATGTCAAAGTCCACATCATGAAGAAAGGTGGCCCAGTTTTCAGACATTCTGCACATCCACCTCCATTAACTACTGGCAGCCAATAAGATTCATTTTCCTTCCAAGCACTAGTCACAAGTTACAACTAGAAAGCGAAAATCTCTTTCCTGCATTCTGCACTCTTACCGTACTTCGTGACAATAGAATTATTCATTCAACTGTTGGCATTTCTTTTCTTGGAGCAATATGGCTGTAACTGTAAATCTGTAAATGTTTTAATGTACTTAAGAAGTGTCAGGTGTTGGCAATAAATGTGAATGGCGTGGCAATAAATGTGAATGGAGCTCTGGTTAGCACACTGGACTCACATTTGTGAGGACGACATTTCAAATCCATGTCTGACCATCCTGATTTAGGTTTTCCGTGATTTCCCTAAAATGCTTCAGGAAAATGCTGGAATGGTTCCTTTGAAAGGACGTGGCTGACTTCCTTGCCAATCTTTCCTTAATCCGATGGGACTGATGAACTCGCTGTTTGGTCCCCTCCCCAAATCAAACAACCAACCAACCAATAAACATGAAATGCTTCACGGGCACATGAGGGGGATCATCAACCGCATTTATAACTTTTTCAAACATGAATTTCAAAGAGAGACTCCTACTATTGACATCTGAAGACACAAGAATGGACTGCAGAACCATGTGGTGTTGGCAAGAAAACTGTAAAGGAAATTGTAAATGAAAGTGTCAGAGTTGTAGAAACCATAGGAGAAGTTGGTTCTGTGTCACTTGGAAAGCATCAAAATCACAAGAAACCTGTAACATGAATGGATGGTTTTGAGAACGATGTTTTAAAGCAATCCATGTGACTGCTGAATATCCGGCATAACAAAACTTGTTACGGTTATGCATGGCGTCAAAGGTCATGCTTAATCAATGTAAATAATTTTAAAAGACATTAGTTTCAAATAGAGTATGTTAAGAAGTGAGTTTTTGTTGAAAGAAGGGACATAGGCATAGCACAAACAATATCCCTTATAATGATGCACAATACAAGAGAAAGAGGTAGTTCAACAGTGTACTACCTTGATGAAACATAGGTGAATCAGAGTCGTTCCACGAAGACCTGATGGATAATGGTGATGGTACTGGCAGTTTTAAAGTTACCATAGGAATAGATTCTCAGATAATTATTCTGCCTTCTGGTTTTTCTTCTGGTTTTGTTCCTGAGAGTAAATTCATATTTAGATGTAAGAAAAACAGCAGTGACTACTATTTGGAAATGAATGCTGTCAGTTTTGTGAAGTGATTCACTCGACAATTCTTGCCATACCCTGCTTTGAAGTCAGTCATTGTAATTATTATATCAGTTATCATTCAGCTGTTACAGAGAAAACACAAAATACAAACACTAGGAAAGTGCATAGTTTGCCTCAGCTTAAAATAAAAGTATTTTGCACAATGTAAACCAGTTTTGTGCCAAACTCCTGCAGCTCATTAATTCATATGTACAAACATGACTTCCTTGCATGTCAACGTGGCCACATAGTTTTGCGTTTACTCACATATTACTCTCAGTATAATGCCATGGAATTAATCTGAGCAAAGCTTACAGGCTATGTGCAAGGAAATAAATTCATTCAAGCTAATAGACACTGAATTGCTTGAAGCAGCAGACAAGAACCTCCCTCGGCGTGTCATAGTCTGTGTAGCTTCCTGAAATGCTTCAGGAAGAAGACTTTGATAGGAAGCTGAAAAGCGATATAGGCCTGGAACCTATTTTCATAAATTTGCAATAACATGGTTTGGAAACAAACTCAGGTGGCAGTGACGATGTAGACTTTGGAACAAAGTAAAGTAATAACATTTCTTGATTTTAAAGACTTGTGTTTTAAGAAATGCATTTATCAACATTTCAATTGCATGTATAGTACACAAGAACTTCCTACCCTATGAAATATTCAGCATGCACTGATCAGCCAAAACATTCTGACCACTGCCCTCCATGACATTGGATGCCACCTGGTGGTGGTGCAGGCATGTGATGTGGTAACAAAAGTATGTAAGTGGAGCAGACACGGACTGGGGATCACCCTATCAAAGATATGGGCTGCAAATGGGAAATGCATTGAGATAAGTGACTTTGACAAAGAGCAGATTATTTTTACACAGAGTCTGTGAATGAGTATCACAAAAATGGTGAAGCTGGTCGAATGTTCATGCACTCCTGTCATGGTCATCTATGGAAAGAGGTAGGATGGTGAAACTACCACTAGGTACCAAATGATTGGATGTCTGTGACTCTTCATATAACACAGGGTTCAGAGGCTTGTCTGCTCTGTAAATTAGGATAGATTGTGATCTATGGCATCTCTGCCGAAAGGGCACAATGCTGGCACACGCACTAGTATCTCAGGGCACACCATTCGTCATACATTGTTGAACTTGGAGCTCCACAGCGGCTAACCCTACAAGTTCAGAGGCTGGCATAATACTGCTGGTGGAAGAAGTATTATGCTATGGGAGACATTCTCCTACATTTTCATGGGACCTGTTGTAGTAATCATAGACATGCTGACAGCTGTAAACCACCTGTGTCCCTTCCGGTTTGATGTTTTTCCTGATGAAAATGTCATTTTTCAGCAGTATAATTGTCTGTGTCTCAGAGCCAGAACAGTGCTACAGTGGCTTGAGGAGCATTATAGTGAACTCATGTTGATGTCTCAATGACCAAATTCGCCTAATATAAATCCTATGGAACCCATCTGGCACATATTAGATGCCATCACTGCATACACAAATCAGCAGTCCATTATTTACATGAATTACATGACCTGTGCATAGACATCTAATGCCTCTAATGCCACATACATCTACAAACCTACCAACAAATTGTTGGATCCCTGATATGCAGAATCAGTGATGTATTTCATTCAAAAGATGGACAAACAGGCTATTAAGCAGGCAGATATAATGTTTTGGCTCGTCAGTGTATTACCCAAGTAGTTAAGCTTTGCCCAGCACGTTGTAAGTTCTAATAACTCTCAAGAATGCACCTAGATAAATTTGTAAAAAACTCTGTTATTCCCACAGGTAAACCCCTGTCATTTTCAATACACGAATTTGAAAATAACTTAAAATAACAGGAACGATTGTACCTGTCATGATATTGGTGGTTTTTTATGTTACCTGTCAGTAATACCTTTAGTTATTCATGGAAGATGGTTAGCTATTTGCTTGTTCAATGGATTATACGTGCAGTTCTCACTGTAATGTTGAACGATTTTGTTTACGTTCAAAATGTCTGTTGACAACAAAAAATATGATAACATGCAGACCATTTTTACAATAGTTTTTTACATTAGTATTTTCTACCAGTAATTCTCTTTTATGAAGACTGATTACACTTAACTACAGTCAGAGACATCCACATACACAACTTATACACATTTGTAAAAATTCTATGGTGTAGGAGCAGTTGTCAAGCAAATATAATGATTCTGGTTGGTGTTTTAAGTTAATTTATCTGTCTTACATTTTTAGTTAAAATACCGTCCAAATCACAATAACTGACAATTACAGCAAACTGTCAGGAAAAATTGTTCTTGAGATCTTCAGAAAGCTGTGTTAGTTGTTCTTGACTTCAGACATCATGTAGACTAAAGCTACGGAGCAGTGGATGCAATGTCGTCAAGATGTGAAGTAAGATTTCTCTCACAACAACTGATCGAAATTGATTTTAAAATTTATTGTTCCCCTGATAGATTTGAATGTATAATATGATGATGTGCTGTAGGCAAAGGTACCTGACTTGTCTGCAGGAACAAGTTCAGCAACGTGGACTTTGTTTTTCCCACTCTCTACTGTCATGCATATGCAAATCTCACCCCCTCCATGATTCCCTGCTGCTCTGCCTCAATGTGTGGAAGCACCATGCTACATGATGTAGCTGTAGTGAGTGAGAAGATATTAGTGATTGCTTATGTTTGACATACTTATCCAATGTTCCTAAACTGGCTAGAGACTACTAAACCATCTACCATTTTGTACTAAGTCCTTATTCCAAATGTTCCCATACAAATCTGTCTACGTCCTGTCATTATCATTAAGCCAACCTGTCTGGTCAAGCAACGCTGTCCTTTATGTAAATCTACCAATATTAAGCCTAAGAACTGTAATGGAATTGTCAGTAAAAGCAGTCTGACTAATTACTTCTGGCAAATTGAGAACTATTTACAGTAAATTTAATAATAATAATAATAATAACAATAAATGCCTCAAACTGGCAACTGAGATCTGTTGTAACATTATCAGAGGTGTGCTGGAGAAAATTGAAGTTTATTTGACAGAGATGAAATGAAGAAATATTATGTTTTAATTTCCTGTTGATTATGATGTCATTAAAGATGAAACACAAGTTGGATAAGGCAAGATCCAGTAAGGGAATCAGCCATATCCTTTTTCAAAGACACTAAATGATATTTAACTCAGTCAACTTAAGGATATCATGAAGTTACTACATAAGGTTATTTGAGCAGGAATTTGACCTGGCTTCTCCTGTTTGTGAAACAAGTTGCTGTTCATTGCGTATAACTGAAGTTGAGATCAAATTAAGTGTTTCTCTCATTAACGCAGAGTCGTAAGCAAACCAATGTCAAACTTTTTCAGTATGTCATGATAGGAAGTAGACAGATAATGTACAGATTAATTAATAAAGAACCAGCTATTACAGTCCTCATAAGACACAGCTTTTACAATCTGAGTCACTGTCAATTTTGAAGATAAGCAGATAAGAAAATAGCCTAAATTTGCCTATTTTCATTCAGACACATATTAAAAAATAAAATTCTGGGACAAAATCATTCATTAAACTGAAGGACTTCACTGCAAAAAACAGTGTAGTAGGGATACTATTATATGTGTTGCTCCAGTTATTTTATACAAATGTTTAGGATGGAAGTAAGGGAAATTCACTCAAGAACTAGTATAAATAAGAACACAAGCAGCAGGAAAAATTGAGCAATAAAAGGTTACAAAGCCTTGCATCTGTCCCATATTTTCCTAACACACATTCTTGTATATTGTAATAAATAGCAAAAACTGGCACTGCTGAATGTATGTGATAGTAAAAGAAAAAAAACTTAATGGGGACAAGTTTACTTTTCAAATACATCTCTATGGGCTAGGACAATATATTACACTGAAGTCAGTGGTGGCTTGTAAACATACATTTGCAACTATGTCACAAACAAAATTTTACTTTTATCATCATACTCTTTCACCCATTTAAGGTTTCACTATTAATGACAATACACCCTGTTTATCTTTACATTTTCCATTCACGATTTCTACATATTGAACAACAGTAAAATTGTGCAGGAGGAGGATCTTTTGTTTGGTGAGGGGGGGGGGGGGGTGCCTTGTTTGGAGAATGGCAGCTAACGGTATTAACACATATCCTGAAAAAGATCATATATACAAAAGCTATGAACATATTTCATTTTGTGCTTTATTTATCATTTGGGACATTGTGTCCCTTCTCTAAGGTGTGTAGTGGTCTGCATTAGTAATAAATCTGTTCTGGACTCACAAATTACTGAATATGCTGCCATGAACTCTTAGCATGTTATAAAAGTATGTCTCACTTCTTTCAAATTTAGTTATTACAGACAACATGTAACCACCAATAGCTACACTATCATTAAATTATTCAGTGTTTTGAGAACATTGTAAATTAACAATACATGGTCAAATGCACAGCTGGGGCACATACAGATTTGTATGTAAATAGGCATGGTTTAGTTCTCGAATGTGGCTCTTCTCTTAGCAATAAGCCAATGGCCTAGATCTCTGTAGCACGTACTTCTGTTTATGGTATTATTTTTCTAATTGCATAGCTTATGCACCCAACATAATGTGATATCTGTTACACTTTCTATGGATGTGTCATCTCTTTCCACCCTGCCAGTTCTATGACATATACCTACAGCATATTGTCAAATTCCACATTTAGACATAAAATTCTGCTACTTTTTGCTCTCTTCCGCACAGAACAGTTATCTCTTGCTATCTAACATATTTTTCCACCAGTGGAAAAATGTTCCTGCTGGAGCACAAAAAACCCAAGTATGTTCCTCTTTAAAAGACTCTGACAGAAAAGAGGGGAACCAGCTGCCTCAATCCTCATTCCTCCTTCCTCACCAAAAATTTTGGCAAGTGAACATGTTTGTATTCTTTTACCACAGAATATTCTAAATCATTTTACCCAATCTCTCTTTGAAGTTAAGCACTCATATCAGCAGCTCCCTCTCACTTCCACTGCTTATATATACATCTCTCTCCCACAACCTCCTTTTTCTCCCACTGATTTACAGTATATCCCACTGAATAAAACCTTCTTGGTTTTCAGGCTACATCAATTCAAATAAAATTCTCACACTTGAAAACTGAGAAGATTTTATTCAATCCTGCTGCTGCGAAAGACTCGCAAGGACAAGTATATCCTACTGCCACTGCCTACTCTTTGATTTACACTGTCTGCTTTTGTCTTTCTTCCCTGCTGCCACTGTCTCCATCAAACCTCAGTAGCTCAAAAATTGTGGGGGATACAACTTATTTTTCTCTCCTATAACAAAGTCTTTAAAATTTTGGGCCTCTCATTTGCTCCCACTGCTTCTGTCACCATCTATCTCTCTTTCTCTTCTGCTGCCACTGTCCCTCTCTAACCATCAATATCTCCTCTCTGTTCAATTCCTAGTGCTATTGTATTCATCCACATCTCTATCCCTTTCACTGCACTTCTTGTCTCCAAACATCGCTGTCCCCTTTCTCTTTCCCTCCCACTGGCACTGCCTTCTTTCTCTTCTATCATCATTGTCTCTTTCTCTCCCACTGGTACTGCCTTCCTCTCTCTTCCACCATCACCATCATGGCCTCTCTGCTACTCTCTTTCACCACAAAAAGTGGGGATACATTTGCATGCCAAAATTTTTGGTGAGAAAGGCTGAATGAAAATTGAGGCAGCTGGTTTCCTACCTTGCTGTCAGAGTCTTTTAAAGAGGACCATATCTGCCTGTTTTGTGCTTCAGCATGAGCATTTTTACACTGGTTCCTTCTTTTCCCTGCTACAGCAAAACATGCTGCTCATATACAACAATTCTATAAGTCAGTAAAGCTGTGACAATTTATTTCTGTACTTCAACAAATTTAAATGCACTGACACATATAAACAGCAAATCATCATTTTCTTGGGGCTTTTGTCCCACTTCAAGGTGGGGTCAGCCTTGTCACTTATGGATATGATGGTGTTATTGCCAGAGGGTGGCCGGATGTCCTTCCTATCAC
Source organism: Schistocerca serialis cubense (assembly GCF_023864345.2). Taxonomy (NCBI): domain Eukaryota; kingdom Metazoa; phylum Arthropoda; class Insecta; order Orthoptera; family Acrididae; genus Schistocerca; species Schistocerca serialis. The sequence continues at coordinate 320,723,222 of NC_064642.1, read as the reverse complement.
CACCCCTGATCCCCCCCCCCCCCCTCCCCGAGACAGAATTAGTGTACCCCAGCTGTAGGCATCTAGGGTAAGCCATGAAATAGTGCGAACATGTTCCGATACCTGTGAGTCATGCAATTGAGGCAGAACTTGGGGACTAGCCCAATATTCACCTAGCAGGATGTGGAAAACTGCCTAAAAACCACATCCAGGCTGGCTGGCATATCGGCCCTCATTGTTAATCTGCTGGGCAGATTCAATCCAGGGCCGGTGCGCCTACCCGAGTTCAGGAAGCAGCTCATTAGTGTTCTAGGCTACCCTGGCACTTCAATGTATAAACAGCAAATAAGTATGCATAATACAAGGTTAACACAAAACTGTTTGTTTGAATAACTTACAGGAAAGGAGTCAATACAGGAAAGGAGTCGGGTGACATCATCAACTGCCGATATTTGAACAGATGCACATGCTGTCATTTTCAAGGCAAAATTGCAGCAAGTAAGCACTGCACAAGTGAATTTAAAACCTTGGTTTGCTGATCAATTTCAGAAATATAAAATGCTTGCTTGTGCATGCACACACTCGCACGCACGTGCGCACACACACACACACACACACACACACACACACACACACACACACTGTAATCACTACTGTCACCAAACAAACCAAAGTTCGTACTAGTGTTTACAGTGTGTGTGTGTGTGTGTGTGTGTGTGTGTGTGTGTGTGTGTGTGTGTGTGTGTATGCAGAAATGACAGGGTGTGCGCCTGTCGAAATATTGGCAGTAGACGACTACATCAGCCAGCTGCATTCCTGTTAGTTATTTGAACATTGTATTTGCCAGGAGAAACTCATGATTCATAAAATTGTTTGCTTTAAATTTTTTTCTGGATACTTTGCTCATCAGTCAAAATTCACTGAAAACATCCGGCTTGTGATTTGTAATCTTAAGAGACCAAAAATGTTATCAGAAATATTTTACTAAATTTGAAAGTTTGCTGGTCTTAAAAAATTTTTGGCAGTCATTTTAAGTTCTTCTCAGGCATGTTAAGGCCCTCTTAGCCCATTTTTTGCCAATGCAGTACCATTTTCGTCATATCTGTACAAGCATGAAGTGTCCATTACACAGAAGCAGAGCATCATAAAGTTTTATTTGTGAAAAAGTGCTGACTAAAAACATAATCTGGTAACCTAAAAACCCTTGCGATGACCCTAGAATGCTTGCCATATGTTCACCAAGTCAGTTACAACAACATTTACACCTCAGACTGGATAGTATATCCGTATTTTACATGCATAAATATTGTAACTTTGAACCTCTGGAGCTCAGTAACAGATAATTATATTGAAAAACAAATTCCACAATTCCTTGAGAACATAATTTAAAGAACACATGGTAAAAAGTTTGACAATTTTCCATGAATGGTAATTTTTTTTTTATTTTATTTCCAGAACCACCCATGAACAAATGGAGTTTTTAAAAGCCACCTAGGCCCCTGTCTTACACCACACCTAATGCAAAAGAACCAATTGAGTTGTGCAATTTGGTTGGGCAGGAGGAAGTGCGTAATTTTTAAATTTTAACCCTGTACTGTAGGATAGCTAATGTAAGCCCTTTCTTCCAACAGATACACTGGTCACTAGCCCAAGGGCTATCCAAAATACTTGAACCCCTATCTCTGTAACCAACAGGATGTAAGACAGGACCCCTTGAAGAACACCATTTTCACATGTGGCTTTTTGGAAAATACTGGTACTGTGCACCGTTGTGCATGGACCAATTTATTAGATATGTAAGGAGCAATGCCATCTCTGATGTTATAACACATCGATATTGAACTCCTTACTTATCACTGGTTGCTGTAACTTTCAAGTCCAGGTGCACCTTTTCCCTAAGAGAGCATTGTCTTACTGTTCTATGCAACAAAGCCCCTGCACTTTTGGTCAAGCACTGTCTTGGTAAATCATTCTCGGGCTTCAGCATGGAGTGGTCATACAAAGTCACATTGTGAATAAATAAGAGGATAGCTTGGAAAGCAATACACCACATTTTCTTTTTTTCTGCCAACAGCAATGGTACAAATGCGAAACTTGAGGTATGCATTATTTGAGGATTCCAGAGTGTGCTCACAAATTTTGCGTTTCCTCCGATAGGTAGTGTAGCTGCAATAATGTTTCAAAATGGTGTCTGTAAACAATACATGTTACAAGCAGCATGTCATCATTGAATTTCTCACAGTGAAGAAAGAAACAGTTGGGAACATTCACAAACGTTTGTGTGCAGTTTATGGAGCATCTGAAGTTGACAGAAGTACGACAGTCATTGTGCAGAGAGGGAGCGGCCATTACAAGAAGACGATTTGGCAGAGCTCCAAGCATTGCATCTCTGCAAGATGTAGCACACATAACAAGACATAGCTTGCTGATGCACTCATTCATAATGTGAAGAGGCAACATCTTTAATTCTAAAGCACATGTGAACACATTAACCAAACTCAAGAAGCGCTTCCAGTGACTTCAGGACCATTACAACGCAGGTGATCGTTTGATTCAAATAATAATGCTCAGCCTCATACAAGTTTGAGAACTTCAGAACACTTAACTAAACAGTGTTGGACAGTGTTATCCCATCCACCCTACTGCTCTGACTTCCACTTGTTTGGGCCATTAAAGAATGTCATTCGCAGAAGACATTTTGAAGATGATGAAGCAATTTCCACAACAAAGAAATCACTTTGTGACCAGAACAAGGAGTGGTACCAACAAGGATACATGCCTTTGTGTCTCACTGGAGGAAGGCCACAAAACAGGAAGGGGATTATATGGGAGAATAGGGAGTGTAGAAGAAACATCATTCTTTCTTGTGTGTAAGTTGATTGTGTACAAAAATAATTGCTGAAGAAAAACAAGTGGTGCTTTTCTGGGTGACCTTCAGAGTACAAAGACTTTGGTAGAAAGATGATTAAAAGTTGGAAGTTTTATATTCCATTTTAGAAGTAAAGTGTTTTGGTAATACAGCTATTTTGTGGAAAGACACACTTTTTAGTTATGTGATCTAAGCTTGAAATAGTATCATTTTTGTAACTACAGAATTTTTGTGGAGAAACATACTGCTAGTAGAATGTAAATGAAAAGGCTTTCATGATTGGTGTTTAACTGTTTAGTTAATGTGGAAACTGACTGAAGCAATGGTTAATTCAGCAGAAATGTGAAACATGCTTAACTTTTAACACAAGACCTGATGTCTTTAGGCATTATTATGGAAGTGTGTTATGAGGTAAAGGGACAATAAAATGAAGTAAGTTTCAATTTTCAACTGAATAACTTTAATATTTGAAAAGAATAAAAAGACACATGTTCATTTTAGGCACATGGTCAGGTTTATGATGTAACAAATAGTGTTCTCTATGTAAAGTTACCTTACTCAAGTCACATACTCCAGTAGCCACAAAAATTAATTTAAAAATAAACCAAACAGACATTGCAGAGCATTACAATTTCCCCCCCCCCCCCCCCCCCCCAATCTCAAAAAAAAAATTGATGTACAAAGAATGTATCTTTGAGTCAAATTCTTGACACCATTTGTCCATAATGCAGTTGCATATGGAGACTCTGTGCGGAAGTCCATCAACCACTCTACTGCACACACCAAGAAGGCACGTGATCATTACCGCTGGGACACTGTTGTCATAGAACAGAAAGCCATTGCTCCCTCAGAAAAAAGGCAAGCTTTGCCTAAGAAATTCCAGAACACCGTGATAAGAAAGAAGTACACAGTACAATATCAATATGTTGCAACATCAAAGATAGCAGTACTCCTTCCAGTTACTGTACAGAGCCAGAGTACCAGTCTTTCAAATTTTAATTGTTATATTCAAGAGCTTTCTTAAGGCAATAGGCAAACCCAGTTTTGTCATTTGCAGTAGCTGCTCAGTGTGTGAAGCAGTTGACCAGACGATATTAGCCACGTAGATCTGGAATACTTTTGCTTAATTAGTTCTAGAATACTTCTGCTTACTTCAGACACAGGCTTTGACAACCACACCTCCGTAACTGCTCATCTCATCTCAGAACAGAGTGCATCTCTTCCTGAGTTTTGGATTTTTCAATTTTCTTTTGCTGCACGCTGACAGTGACAGCCACATTGGCTACTTCGATGAACTGTGTGTGCTACCAGCTCACCAATTATTTCACTTCTCATGGATCCTACCTAGTATCTGTTCATTGTCCAAGACCTTTGAAAGACTGGGTCTTACCTGCCAACAGTCATTCCTGCATCAGCAATCTCCGAATGTGTACACTAGTTTTTAATTCATTTCTATGTGGCAAGTTCAAAGGAAAATATCAGCTCTTTTACGGATCAACCACTCTAACCTACACCCTTGAAATGCTCTGCGCATTTGAGAGCCATACAAAATTGGTATAACAAGGAGGAATTCCATTCACCACTTTCCCTTCTCTTGCAGCTTTGAAATGCATTCATTTATTTATTTATTTATTTATTTATTTATGCATTTATTTTACCTGGCAAGATTAGGGCCTTCAGGCCCTCTCTTACACCTAACCAGGCATACTCAGATTCAACAAATTTCAGTGTCTACAGAAAATTAGGACATGTAACATGTTATACAGTATTAATGTTAAAGAAAAAAAATAGAGATTATAAAAGTAGTACAATGATAATTATAACAATCAAAAAATAATTATAACAATCAAGAATAATAAAAATAATAATAATAATGATAATAATAATAATAATAATGACTATGTATATGAAAGTAAACATATTTTTCTTATATGAGTGTCAGTCCTATTGCTAGTTGGGAATTTTCTCGTTATATTCTTGCAGCTTGTGAGTTATTCTCATCAAGCAGAGACATAAGACGATGGAATGGGGTGAAAGAGATATAGAAGAGGTAGATAGGTTAGAGGAAGAGAAATAGAGACTTGGAACACTAGCACAAGTGAAGTGGATGCATCAGGTTGCTGCTTTACCACTACTTTAATCCAGGACAATATGCATATGCCTTGTGCTGACCAGGTGTTTTACACCACCCTGACAAGCCATTGAGGTGTGATTCAGCCAGACAATCTGACCACCAGACTTACTACAGCATGAATACACCATGCTCACTTTGGAGCAAGCCTTAAACAGTCCCACTGGAGTTCAGCCCCCATCAGACCCATCATCTTTTCTATTGTGTCATAAGCCAAGCACTGCACCTACCTCCAGGATGCCAGGTGTCTGGGATGTCACAGCACAAGCACTTGGAGCACACTTTGCAGAATTCTGAGTGAAATCTGATATACATGTTAATTTGTCTATAGTTATCCTTACCTCAGTAGTATTTGTTTTTCAATAGATTGTTCCTGCAACACTGGTGTTTCACCCCACATTAGGAGTTCTTATTTCTTTTCTCCAGAAAGAGTGGGGAAAATGTTTATAACTTCTTCAATAAAGGACGTTGGAGAAATAATTAGTTGGAATGATGCATTCCAGTTAAATATCACAAAACTGAAGTGGATTGGAAAGGCTAGCCTACATCAAGTTGCCACAAAGTTTAAAATATGGCCCTGGTTTTAACAGCAGGGGTGCATACCTTATGGAAGAACACAGATATAAGATATATCTTTGCTGAACGTATTTGGTCTGTTTGAATTAGGAGGGGCATGTACTGAGACTGAGTAGGAAAAATAAAGTATTGTTGACTGAAGTTGAAAAATGCACTGCCTATGTATTTCTGAGAGTGACTGACCACTGCACTGAAGGGAAGATTAAATATGATTCCCCTGAGACACTGCAAGAAGCAATCAGAGTTGCATTATTACACAAGGAAGTGCAACAGTTCATGCCCTATTATCAAGAGTTCAGAAAGCTAGATGTGCTTTTACAGCAGAACATTGCTGCAATCAGTATAGATGCAATGGATATAAAGCCCTGGAAAGTTTGGAGCCAAGTTGCAGTTACTGTAAGCATATAAGCCACGAGCGCCTCAACTGTGTATTATTAAGCACTCAAAAAGCACAAGGTACTCCACAATGCACAATAAATGAAGTCAAAAACTCACACTGTCATCCAAATTTTGGATGTGCAATTAGAACAGACCTATCCACCATTCCACACTTCCAGTAATAAAGGTAAGTAAAATACCGGAAGATACATTAGCCTAGGTGGAAAATGTAATTCTAATCATGAGAGTTAGTGGGAAGCCCTCAACACTTCTTGTTGATACAGTTGTTCAAATAAGTGCACTGTTTGTACCTTCAGTCAAGACGCAAAATTTGATGTTGCCATGCCATCCTCTGAGTGGATTAGGAAGAGAGGTTATTTACAGTATTGGTTTACAGAAAACTGAACTTAAAGTATATAATGGGGAATATGAATTCACTTTTGAAGCAGTATGGAATAAAGAGCAAGACTTTGATACAATATTAGGAAATGATTTCCTTCTACATTTACAAGGTGATGTTGATTTCCAAACACATGAAGTCCAGCTTGGTCAAATCATCCACTGTTGTGTAAAAAAAGGTCAAGAAAACAAGCCAAAGCCAACCCATGTACTGAACTCCACACCAACACTGACAAATTTTCATTGTTACCAATTGCAGTCTCCCCTATCCTACAATTTTTGCTGTAAAGGTTTAGGACACGTACCTACAGCTGATTAATTACTGTGCTAGTTATTTTTATGATGAGTAATGATTATTTATTAACTGTCTTCTGACATAATTGGTCTCTCTATGTGACAACTGGTTAGTAAAAAATTTTAAGTAGGTTCATTGAATACATTTCATATTATCCTGTTGGAGGAAGATGTGTCAAAAGCAGAAAAGTATGTTGTCTTCTAGGGTCACATAATTACAGGGACACATTTTAAGCAACCACCAGCGTCTGAGCTGATCATAGCATTCGTTTGATTTCACTTTCTTGTTACAGCCTCTTTTGTCATCTGTTATCTTCTTTTCTTATTCTCACATCCTACTGAACTACCTATTCGCTTTGCTTTTACCAGGCAATTAATAATATTATGTTTTCCATTTTACATGTTTTGTCAGTGCATATCGTGGTACTTCATGTGTTACAACTGAGATATTTAAAAAATTATAACTCTAATTGGAAAGATATCACAAAACTGGATACCCAAGAGCACCATGGCAAGCAATTTCACACAAACAATGAGCCTAAGTCCACCCTTGTATTGCTCACTCCAGCTCGTGTTGATCAACACCAGATGCTGGTAGGATACCGACTCTGCCAATACGTAGTGCCACATCGTCCCGTTAGCACTCCTGACAAGCACGATCAAGGTTCGTCTCCTCCTGCTGCTAAATTGCACTTTTTGTATCACCTTATATGCTGCATCATCACTGGAACTATGAAACTTCATTCATTTCTAAATGATTTAAACCTAGTGCTGAATTACCTCTGGTAATCACATTAAAAGGGATTTTGATTCAGAAATCGGGAAAAACAGTTCTCTTTTACTGAACTTTGCAGAAACAGGTAAACTTCCCTCTCTGTCCCTCTTTTTTTTGTTGCACATTATACAATTCTTTTCACTGAAAACAAAGAAGGGGGAGAGACAGGTGTATACTAACAGTTAAATGTCAAAATATTTTGTGACAAATTTATTATTATTGGAAAATATGCTACTGAGACTTCCTAGAAAGGACATCATAAATATTTTTATACAGCTTCACTACAGCTATGCATGTACATCCCTATGTAACAACTATAGCCATAGCTAAAATAGACACTAGCTTTCACAGAAGCAGATTATGAAGCAACTTAACAGATTTACCACAGTCAACAAAATACAGTTCTGATCTGAAAAGGATCTCCATGTTTCTTTATCAAGTACTGTCTAATATATACAGAGGGGTCCAAAAAATGTATCCACTGCTTAAAAGTCCATAACTGGCAAACTAATTGACGGAGTTGCCTCATCTTTGGTTATGTAATAGTTTGTAGTTCTGGCAATCGCCACACAAGCGTTGTATTGTGTTGTTTTGTTTTGTCAGATGACAGTCAGCAGATAGTCAGTGTTTTATTCTTAGTTGCACCTAGTTACACGAGTAAACATGGCTGGCACAAGGCTTACATTCGATGAAAGGAAGTCAGTTTTGAAGTGATATTTTAAGCACGAAAACATTAATGAGGTTCAACGGCAAAGGCAAAATGAGTATCAAACAGAGCCACCGACACGTTTAATGATTCGTCACATTCCACACAAATTTGAAGCCAAAGGCTGTGTTAAAGATGTACACAAACAACGATCTGGATGACCTGTAACAATAACAAGTCCAGCTAACTCCCATTGTGTGTTACAACAATTCACTCGCTCACCACAGAAGTCTGTGTGAGGCACTGTGCCCGTGAAACTTGAGTGAGTCGCTCAAGTATTCAGCGAATTTTGAAGACAGCAAGGTGGAAGTGCTACATCCCATGATTGCTACACGCAATGAAAGAGGACGACCCAGATCGTAGAATGGAGTACTGTGAGTGATTGACTAACATGGTGTGCAACAATGTACACGTTTGCAGAGATGATTGTGTGGTCTGATGAGGCACAGTTCAAACTCAATGGTACAGTACATCGCCACAATTGCATCTACTGAGCTGCTGAAAATCCGAACGTACATGTAGGCAAAGCCTTGAAATTGCCAGGAGTAAATAAGTGGTGTGGGTTGTCTTACTGGGGCTTGATTGGGCCATTGTTCTTTGATGGCACAAATACCGGTGAGGTGTACGTTCAGAAGCTTCAGACATCCATTTTACCTGCCATCCGAGACGTGTATGGAGACAGAAGAGTTTACTTTCAACAAGATGGTGCCCCAGCCCACTACCAAAATCGTGTTAGAGCGTATCTCGATGAAAATCTACCAGGAAGATCGATAGGCTGTAGAGGTGCTGTAGAATATCCACCACGTTCCCCAGACCTAACTCCTCTGGACTTTTACCAGTGGGGAACACTAAAGGACATCATTTATCAACAAAAGAAACGAACATTGGATGAGCTTTGAGAATCCATCATACATTCATGTGCAAATATCCAACTGAACATGTTGCAATCAGTAGTCGATGCTGCAGTTCGGTGGTATCATTTGTGTGTGGATGTTAATGGTGACAATTTCGAACTCCTACAGTGATATCTTTAGGTTGGACTTTAAGTTACACTTTCACCAAAAATGAGACAACTACGTCAATTAGTTTGCAAGTTATGGACTTTTAAACAGTGGATACATTTTTTTGGACCCCTCTGTATTTTATAACACAAAAGAAAAACCTCAGAGAAAAATTTTAAATTTTGGTTGGTTATGGTATATAGAAATAATGTGTGGACCTCTAGTGCACATCTGAAATAATTTCATTTATAACAATTTATGATCTTCAAAATTTATACATACAGTGAAGGGCAAAGCTCAGTTCCCCAAAGTGTCTGGCTACTGAAATTAACACAGACGAACATTCTCGGAGTGATTCCTTCGCTAGTGACATCACTAGTGGTGCCACTGACTGTATCACTATGTGGGCATGCTGACCACTCAGAATTGATGCAGCTGCACTTATAACTGCAGCTCGTACCTGCAAATCAAATAAGTGTTTGTCCACTGCAGTAGCTCAAGGTACTCAGTCACATATTAGCAATGCTAAGTTTTCACAGTGTCCAAGTTTCAACTGGATGAAGGCCCAAAGTGTTGTATAACACAGTAAGAATGAAAAAGCTATAATTTACTTTAGTGGAAAATGTACACTAAGGCCCATTTCATAATATATGTACATAAAAATCAATTTTGTTAACTTTGATGGTCAATCTTTCAAGTTAAACTGTAATGTGGACAACAGAGACTATTTCTATTAACCAACATAAGAAAGTCAGAATACTAACAAAAAATCAAGTTTATGGTATTTATTAAGTAGTTGATGAGGACTCCTTTTTTTATTATTAAAGAATCTGTAAGAACTGGGCCTAAATTCATATTTAATGATTCTCATTTAAGTTTCACATTGTGTCCACCAGCCATTGGCAGTATCTTGCCTGTGACATGTGTGAGGGATTGATGCACCAACATGCTTCTCATATTGTGCTGCAATCCAGGGGAGATAAAAATGCTTTCTGGGCTGTATCCTCTACTAAACCTGCCAATGTAGAAAGGAGCCTGGAAGTTGGCTGTCTTGAAACAAATGACCAATAAGATCTGACCATTTTTTAATTAGTGAGTTGTTTCCACTTCTAGATGGGATGGGTTACCTCTACAACAGCATAGTCAAGTTGAGGCTTTAGGTTTCTGTTAGGATGATAATCAATGGTTGCTCTAGGAAACATCATTATTAGACATAAATTTTATTGGAGATCAAACTACACAATTGTAGTAAAGCGACACAGTGATGTGTAAGTGCCGCCTGGACATGTGCTGATGGCAGCTAATGTAGCATTACTGATGCAACAGGCAGCCAACAGCCTGTTTGATGATGGCCGCTGGTAGGAATGCTCACACGAGGAGGTCTGCAGCAGCATGTATACTTTGATCCCAACCATGTACATCAAAACAAGACCATAGCTTGGAGGTGTAGTAACTGGCCTGTTGAAACCGCAGTTGCCCTGTCTTTCTGCTGTATCGATGTTATTGAGCTGCTTGTGCCTGCTATGTGGAAATCAACTGTTGGTGTTGCTGCATCTGACATAATTGTCTTTCGATAGGCTCTGCACTCACTGACTTTCATGGGCAATTGCAACAGCCATGCCGGTATTCTTATTTTACTCCATAGCACTGAAAAATAGTGGTGGCACTACATACTCCCTCTCTGGTAGATCTAGCCTCTGGACCTTAGCTCAGGGTGATTCTGCAATGGCTCGACGTACATTCCCACACTGATACTTGTGAACAGTACATTTTTCTTAAGACTAATCAGTTTAAACCACAATGATCGATTGACTACGAACTTGACCTACAGTATTAACCCACAAAATTTTCATTTTTACAGTAAATTCCTTAAATGACCACTTATAAACTAACAGGGCAAAGTTACCAAATTCTTCACTCTCATCTATTATCCTTTAATTACTACTTAACAATAAATTGGCTAAATAAATTTCCTGCAAAATTAACAGGGCAGCATAAATCTGTTAACACTGATTCCTACCAGTCCTCCGAACCACTGAGTAATCTTCAACGTGCCATAAATTGTTTATGTCCCTCATTAACCATGACACAAAATGTTGCTTAAAGGCATTATGTCATTAATTTCATTGGTTCACTTCAGCAAAAGAAAAGAACCTGCACTATGACTCAGTAAACATATTAATCACTGGAAAGCATATTTTTACCATTAATCTCAACAAATTTTCACATGAAGTAATGAATCCTCTAATGCCACTGCCAAAAATATAGAAAAAATTAAAAATAATACTGGAAAATTCTTTTATCTCTGAAAAACTCTCCTCGACTAAGTCATCTTTAACAGTAAATGGTCTGACCCCACTGATTCATCATGTTCGGCATCTCTTTTCATATATTCAGTGGTTTCTTAAGCCACTGTTCTGACACATCATCCAAAACTTTGTCTCTGCAATGATAGTTCCTCTTCTGTTTTTCTAGAAAACACAGTTCTAAGACTAAGCTCCTTTGACACCCATATATAGTACTAAGACATACAACATGCTGACAGGCATTTCCATTTATTTCCCTCACTGTAATGTTAATTGCAGATTGTGTCCTCCCCACAATGCTAAGCTTTCCTATAACCTCACTCACACAAAGCAGTTTCCTGGCAACTTATGGCACTATGTTACGCAGATTAAGCCTTAGTGGTTTCATCCACAGTTTAAATGGTTTTTCTCTCATGGCAAATGAACCTTGCAACAGTAGTTCACTGGTGACAGTTAGCCAAAGATGAGACATAGTCTTCCTGAATTCAACCATGTGTTGCTAAAGTGTAGTTTTGGTGTTATGAAACAGAAAATTTAATCTTAGTGCACCTATTTTACAACTGGGCACACATTCCTCAAAAGATTTCATGTCCTTCACACCCCCTGCTTCTGAGGAGGCTACGTAACCACAGGTGGCCAAGAATTTGTGTGCTTCAGAAATAAATGTGTCTGTACAACTTCATAACCCACAACATTGGCAACACAGTCAACCTTATTAACAATACGAGAGAAGGAAAGTTGCTACTCATCATGTAGCGGAGATGCTGAGCCACGATAGGCACAATAAAAAGATTCACACAATCATAGCTCTTGGCCATTAAGGCCTTCGTCAGCAGTACACACACACACACGCACACACACACACACACACACACACACACACACACACACACACACACACACACACATATGTGCACGCGCGTGCACACACAGCACACACACACACACACACACACACACACACGCAGTTGAAACTACACCAGCTCTCTGGCTTGGCCTCCTATGTATAATGGACGTTCAAAAAGGAACAAGCCGCGGGCCTGTATGTTACTAGTACTGACTCTAGCTGTTGAGACACTTGTCCCACTGTGACCCAAGGCGGTGAATGGCTGTCTCATAAAATTCCCAGTTCCCCACGTACAGCTGGACGTTGTCGTCCGAGGTAAATCGTTTGCCCCTCAGAGCCTTTTTAAGAGGACCAAAAATGGCTCCCTTCTGATTCACTTCCTGCAGAACGAGACAGCAATGAATGCCCAGTGCTACTTGCAAACCATGACCAACCTTTGCCAAGTGATCAAATCAAAATGACCAGGCAATCGCACCCGTGGGGTCATTCTGCTCCACAACAATGCAAAGCCGCATGCGGCCAACACAGTCACGGCACTCCTTCAGAAATCCAAGTGGGAGGTTCTCAGCAACTGTCCATACAGTCCAGACCTCTGTCCCTGTGATTACGCCATTTTTGGTCTCCTTAAAAAGGCTCTGAGGGGCAAACGCTTCACCTCGGACGAGGACGTCCAGCTGTATGTGCAGAACTGGTTAATATCACAGCCCCAGGAATTTTATAAGACAGCCATTCATTGCCTTGTGTGACAATGGGACAAGTGTCTCAACAGCCAGGGTCAATAATTCTAACATATGGATACTGGTTTCTGTAATTATGCCTCCGGCTCATTTCTTTTTGAATGCCCCTTATAGAAACTGACCAGAGATGATGCAGCCTCAGACATAATGCTGTTTTGGTCAGCTTTGCACTCACTGGCTGCCAAGGCACTATGGTAGTGTCGTTATTTTACTCAGTAGTGGTATTACATACCCAATACCAAACACAGATCTAAAAAGCGATGGAAAATCCAGCATTATGAAAACGATAATTGCTACTCAGCATTAAAGAAAATGTTGAGTGGCAAACAGGCAACACAAGAAGTCTGCTATACATTTGAGCTTTCTGTCAAAGCATCTTCTTCTAAATTATAAAATACACACACATTCACACAAGTACCTCACACACACATGACTTTGGTCAAGATGCTTCTGCGAATGTGCGTGTGTGTTTTATATGTTAAAAGAGGGCCTCCTGCTTGAAAAATCAGCTGTATAGCAGTCTTTTTGTTGTCCTTGTCGTGACTGAACATCTCCTCTGTATGGTGAATAGCAATCATTCCTTTTCATAATACTGACATAGATTTGAGGAGGTAGAGCCAAAAATAAAAAGTTCTGGTTGGTGTACCATGGTCCTCGACAATGCATATCATTTAGTGTTCCAACACTGCCTCATGGCCCTGTTCCATGCATTCTGAGAATGCGTAAGCCACTTGGTCACTTTGCCTGGGGCACTTGGTCAGGGCAGTACAGTTGCATAGGTCATGGCTGGCTGCCCTACTGCCCATATATCAGCTGTCTGCCCACTCACACTGAATGGATGACTGGCTGGCTCTATGTGGGCAATTGAGCTGGAATAGGTTGGTTTATTACATCCAAAATACATGAAAGTGCTAGGACTCAGAAATATTTCAACCTAAAATGTGTGTGGTAAGATATGGTTGATAACAAGACCTCAGGAGGTCACATTTCATTCTCAAAATGTGCTTGGCTAGTGTCGGGGCCCCAAGCTGTAACCACGGTTGTTTCCAGATTCCAATTTTTGAGCAGTTCCCTACTTTTTTGCTGTAGTATACATTTGACAACATAATTCTTTTACTATTGGGTTTATAATGGACGGGACAATTAAATATTAAAAAGTTGTGTAAAATAAGTATCTTAGGAATTTAGGGAATATGGATAAAAACAGAGGAAGTAAATATCAAGTAATAATAATAAAAGTATTGAAAGATACTGAATGAATTAAATGCTTGGGAGTTTATAATATAAAAATAGATGGATTTTGTAAATAAGTATGAATACATAAAAGACATAATGTCTGTCTAGGAAATAGGAATTTGCAGTTCTTCTTTTTTGTGTGTATTTAGTATTAACTGATTTGAATACATCACTATTTACCAACATGTGTATTCTTAGGAAAAACTTAAGATATTAATTTTGAAGTGGCACCCATAAATTTTGGAAACTTGCACAAAATTCTTAGTAACTTGATGTTTCTAGAATGAGAAAGGGAGATAATTATGCAATAATGTTTAGTATTTGCAGATAAATAAACATGATAGGAATGACTTTATCTGAAGCAAAAAAAAAACTCATTTGTTTACATAGTACACAAATTATATTTTTGTAAATATTTGCTGTGTTAATTAAACCTATCATAGAAACATTAAAATGATACATTCCATAAAAATACATATAATAATAATCATGATAAGGGGCAAGGAGAAAGTCAAATTGTTGTGTTATGGCGCTGAAACTAATGTTAAATAGTTTTTTTGATCTCTCATCCCCTGCCCCCAAGAAAAATTGGAACTGAGACTGGCCATCACTCAGGGACATTTGCACTTTTGTATGAGTGAAGGGCAGCAGAGCAGAGGCTATTCACCCTTGGGAGAGTCAAGCGGTGAAAAGTGAAAGGAAAATCCAGGAACAGTGGTCAACTATGACATTTACGTCTTTTTAAATATTTTCTGTCATTCCTCAGTTGATTCTATATTTTTGGACATGTGGTCCATCTGTGCAACCAAAGGGAAGACTGTTTTGTTTTGTGCCACCAAAGGGAAGACTGGAATGAGATTTTCACTCTGCAGCGGAGTGTGCGCTGATGTGAAACTTCCTGGCAGATTCAAACTGTGTGCCCGACCGAGACTCGAACTTGGGACCTTTGCCTTTCGCGGGCAAGTGCTCTACCATCTGAGCTACCAAAGCACGACTCACGCCTGGTACTCACAGCTTTACTTCTGCCAGTATCTCGTCTCCTACCTTCCAAACTTTACAGAAGCTCTCCTGCGAACCTTGCAGAACTAGCACTCCTGAAAGAAAGGATACAGCAAAGACATGGCTTAGCCACAGCCTGGGGGATGTTTTCAGAATGAGATTTTCACTCTGCAGTGAAGTGTGTGCTGATATGAAACTTCCTGGCAGATCAAAACTGTGTGCCCGACCGAGACTGGAACTCGGGACCTTTGCCTTTCGCGGGCAAGTGCCTACCATCTGAGCTACTGAAGCACGACTCACGCCCGGTACTCACAGCTTTACTTCTGCCAGTATCTCGTCTCCTACCTTCCAAACTTTACATAAGCTCTCCTGTGAACTTTGCAGAACTAGCACTCCTGAAAGAAAGGATACAGCAAAGACATGGCTTAGCCACAGCCTGGGGGATGTTTTCAGAATGAGATTTTCACTCTGCAGTGGAGTGTGTGCTGATATGAAACTTCCTGGCAGATTAAAACTGTGTGCCCGACCGAGACTGGAACTCGGGACCTTTGCCTTTAGCGGGCAAGTGCTCTACCATCTGTGCTACCGAAGCACGACTCACGAGACGAGATACTGGCAGAAGTAAAGCTGTGAGTACCGGGCGTGAGTCGTGCTTCGGTAGCTCAGATGATAGAGCACTTGCCCGCAAAAGGCAAAGGTACCGAGTTCCAGTCTCGGTCGGGCACACAGTTTTAATCTGCCAGGAAGTTTCATATCAGCGCACACTCCGCTGCAGAGTGAAAATCTCATTCTGGAAACATCCCCCCCGGCTGTGGCTAAGCCATGTCTCCGCTGTATCCTTTCTTTCAGGAATGCTAGTTCTGCAAGGTTCGCAGGAGAGCTTCTGTAAAGTTTGGAAGGTAGGAGATGAGATACTGGCAGAAGTAAAGCTGTGAGTACCAGGCGTGAGGTGTGCTTTGGTAGCTCAGATGGTAGAGCATTTGCCCGCGAAAGGCAAAGGTCCCGAGTTCGAGTCTCGGTCAGGCACACAGTTTTAATCTGCAAGGAAGTTCAAAGAGAAGACTGTTTGTTTTGTGGCATATAAAGCAATTATTATATACATAAAGTAAATGTGCAATATAAACTACTGGTGATGCTTCAAAAATAAAAATAAGTGGTACACATATGACATAAAATCATAGAGCCTTTCATTTAGTTGCACAGAGGAACTACATCTCAAAGAAAATGATGTTGAGTTTGTCTCATGTTTCAATGATTTGATTCGTGTATTTGTTTGTGTTTTATATATTGAACCTATACTATCTTCCAGCACTTTTTTTTACATTTTAAATTGAATCCCATTTTGTGACTTACTGGTACTAAACAACTATTTTTATTGAACTTTTTCCACTTATTTATTACATATCCTCTAAATCCATGCTGTGAATAGATCACAGATATATGGAATAAGTCAATATGACAAGCTTGCTGTGGTTATTATGATACAAACATCCTATGGGATTAAGTAAATACTACTAATCAATTAAATAATTAAACATCAGACAGATCTCTCTCTCTCTCTCTCTCTCTCTCTCACACACACACACACACACACACACACACACACACAGACACACACAATGATCTGACAAAGAATTTAAATTTTATTGCAACATGGATGTTATACATTGTTCTCAAGAATTTCCATATGGTGTACAATGTATAATGAAACCTGCAGTAGAAAATGTCTTAACTTTTCTTTCACACTCAAAACATCATGAAGGGAGGGAATCAAAACCCTGCAGCCACTGAGTTGAATCCCCTTATGCAGTGTACTAAGGTTTGTAAGTTTGAAATGGATGTCTCCTTTTCTTCTGCTGCCTTGAGTGTTTTAAACACTATTTTCCTTATGAAAGACATTACGGAGGGTATGTATTGAGCAGTAGATGTAATGATTTTTTAAGTTTCCTAAAATGTTTTCTGCATTTGGTTCTTGTGTGAACACCATTCAAGACTCATATGACTCATTACAGTGCATATGGCACTTCCCCCATCGGCAACCGATTCCACCAAAAGATAATTCCATAAACCATGACGGCATGAAAGTAACCCAAATATGTTATTTTAATAGCTTCCCTATTCCTACAAGAATAACTAATGACTAAAGCAAAAGTTTCTGGATACAGCAGTTAGCACAGATCTATGATGTGGCTTGATCAGTTCAGTTCACTGTGAATATGTAAGCTCAGGTATTTTGTAGTGTCTACCCTTGTTATCTGGTGGTAATGTGGTTTTACTCCTATTTCTTCCAAAGCATTAGTAGTTGTATGAAACTGAATATACAGGGTTATTACAAATGATTGAAGTGATTTCACAGCTCTACAATAACTTTATTATTTGAGATATTTTCACAATGCTTTGCACACACATACAAAAACTCAAAAAGTTTTTTTAGGCATTCACAAATGTTCGATATGGGCCACTTTAGTGATTCGGCAGACATCAAGCCGATAATCAAGTTCCTCCCACACTCGGCGCAGCATGTCCCCCATCAATGAGTTCGAAAGCACTGTTGATGCAAGCTCGCAGTTCTGGCACGTTTCTTGGTAGAGGAGGTTTAAACACTGAATCTTTCACATAACCCCACAGAAAGAAATCGCATGCGGTTAAGTCGGGAGAGTGTGGAGGCCATGACATGAATTGCTGATCATGATCTCCACCACGACCAATCCATCGATTTTCCAATGTCCTGTTTAAGAAATGCCGAACATTATGATGGAAGTGCGGTGGAGCACCATCCTGTTGAAAGATAAAGTCGGCGCTGTCGGTATCGAGTTGTGGCATGAGCCAATTTTCCAGCATGTCCAGATACATGTGTCCTGTAACGTTTTTTTCGCAGAAGAAAAAGGGGCCGTAAACTTTAAACCGTGAGATTGCACAAAACGCGTTAACTTTTAGCGAATTGCGAATTTGCTGCACGAATGCGTGAGGATTCTCTACCGCCCATATTCGCACATTGTGTCTGTTCACTTCACCATGAAGAAAAAATGTTGCTTCATTACTGAAAACAAGTTTCGCACTGAACGCATCCTCTTCCATGAGCTGTTGCAACCGCGCCGAAAATTCAAAGCGTTTGACTGTCATCGGGTGTCAGGGCTTGTAGCAATTGTAAACGGTAAGGCTTCTGCTTTGGCCTTTGCTGTAAGATTTTCCAAACCGTCGGCTGCGGTACGTTTAGCTCCCTGCTTGCTTTATTCGTCGACTTCCGCGGGCTACGCATGAAACTTGCCCGCACGCGTTCAACCGTTTCTTCGCTCACTGCAGGCTGACCCGTTGATTTCCCCTTACAGAGGCATCCAGAAACTTTAAACTGTGCATACCATCGCCGAATGGAGTTAGCAGTTGGTGGATCTTTGTGGAACTTCATCCTGAAGTGTCGTTGCACTGTTATGACTGACTGATGTGAGTGCATTTCAAGCACGACATACGCTTTCTCGGATCCTGTCGCCATTTTGTCTCACTGCGCTCTCGAGCGCTCTGGCGGCAGAAACCTTAAGTGCGGCTACAGCCGAACAAAACTTTATGAGTTTTTCTATGTATCTGTAGTGTGTCGTGACCATCTGTCAATGAATGGAGCTACAGTGAATTTATGAAATCGCTTCAATCATTTGTAATAGCCCTGTAACTTGTGTCACTGAGGTTGACAGAATACCTGTCTTGAGTGATCTGTTTACAATATACCACTTCAAAAGTTAGTGTAGTGTGGATGGGGAGGGGGGGGGGGGGGGGGGGGGGTATTGAAACCTAAAAGGTTGGCCATCCTGCTACAGTGCTACAGGTTACCGCTTTTCCGTCATCTTCCAGCAGACTTGTTGTAAGATGGTGACTCAGTGTAGAAACATTACTGCAAACAGGATCACAGGGTTAATAGGCATTAGAATGTACTCCTTGAGTGCCTACACAGAATATATTTTAAAACATGCATTGTATGTTACTGAAATAACAAAAAATGGCTTACTGTTGTACAAAGAAGAATGTGTTATAATTTGAATATACACGTATAAGTTCTAGCAGAAGCTCAATATGTAAGTTTTTTAGTAATAATATGCTATAATATTTTACTTTATTTGCAAAACTATCTACAATGTCAAAGGAAGGGAAAGGCTTTGTTAGGTAGAACATTAAGAAACCTGTATTCAGTATTATGACGATCACAGATGGTATTACATCACAAAACCTTGACTTAGAAAAATCACTTGCACAGTTGAAAATTTCTGTGTGCTATGGATTTTATATGAGAGAATTCTGTACATTCATTTGGATGTTTGTTAGTTCATACACAAGTTTAAAGCAATGATGGTGATGGGCACATAATGTACATATATACTAGAAACATACATCTTTCAAGTGTAATGTGTTACTCTCCCATGTGTCAATCAATACAGTAGAGTATCAAGCCTTCTCACAATCATTCCATTTTTCCGTTTCCAAGAAAAAATGTTGCAACTTTTTTTACAATTTTTCAAAAACAGCAAATTCTAATAACAGATAAGAAAAGAGTCTTGCTGCTAAGTAGTAGCCATGGGAGGAGTGTGGGCCAGATGGTGCAGGAAAAGTTAGGAACAGGGCAACAAGTCACAAGTACTAGCAAGTGCTAGCCTTAGCCAGGTGACAGACAAGTTAGGAAAATTGTGCAAAGGTTTTGGCAAAGAGGATCAGGTTATTATAGTAGGTGGAGCAGGAAATAGCCTGGCTAAGAACAGTAATTATAAGTAGCAACTACACAAAAAAATTTGGGTTTCATGGAGGTCCTGCAGCGCCATGACTAGCCCTGGGTCAATACTGCTGTGAGCCGTGTTAACTCTGAGTTGAGCAGGTTACTGCTGACTGAAATAAATTCTCATGTGAGTGCTGTGCCCATTGCTACAATTGGGAGACGGGGTTATACTAGACATGGCCTGCACATGAACAGCAGAGGGAAAGATAGGTTGGCTGAACTTTTTGCACAAAATGTACGGGGGCCCACCATCACACAATGCAAGATCCCTGTGGTTACTGGTGTCAGAGGGGCACCTTTATTTAAGTTAGGATCAAGTTGCAGGACCATGTTTCGAAAGAAGTAACTACACTACTGGCCATTAAAATTGCTACACTATGAAGAAATGCAGATGATAAATGGGTATTCATTGGACAAATATATGATACTAGAACTGACATATGATTACATTTTCACGCGATTTGGGTGCATAGATCCTGAGATATCGGTACCCAGAACAACCACCTCTGGTCATAATAACGGCCTTGATACGCCTGGGCATTGAGTCAAACGGAGCTTGGATGGCGTGTACAGGTACAGCTGCCCATTCAGCTTCAACAGGATACCACAGTTCAACAAGAGTAGTGACTGGCGTATTGTGACGAGCCAGTTGCTCGGCCACCATTGACCAGACTTTTTCAATTGGTGAGAGATCTGGAGAATGTGCTGGCCAGGGCAGCAGCCGAACATTTTCTGTATCCAGAAAGGCCCGTGCATGACCTGCAATATGCGGTCGTGCATTATCCTGCTGAAATGTAAGGTTTCGCACGGATCGAATGAAGGGTAGAGGCACGGTTCATAACACATCTGAAATGTAACGTCCACTCTTCAAAGTGCCGTCAGTGCGAACAAGAGGCGACCAAGACGTGTAACCAATGGCACCCCACACCATCACGCCGGGTGATATGCCAGTAAGGCGATGACGAAAACATTTTTCCAATGTAAGTTCACCGCAATGTCACCAAACACGGATGCGACCATCATGATGCTGTAAACAGATCCTGGATTCGTCCGAAAAAGTGACGTTTTGCCATTCATGCACCCAGCTTCGTCATTGAGTGCACCATCGCTGGCGCTCCTGTCTGTGATGCAGCGTCAAAGGTAACCGCAGCCATGGTCTCCGAACTGATAGTCCATGCTGCTGCAAACGTCATCGAACTGTTTGTGCAGATGGTTGTTGTCTTGCAAACGTCCTCACCTGTTGACTCAGGGATCAAGATGTGGCTGCACGATCCGTTACAGCCATGCGGATAAGATGCCTGTTATCTCGACTGCTAGTGATACGAGGCCGTTGGGATCCAGCACGGTGTTCCGTATTACCCTCCTGGACCCACCAATTCCATATTCTGCTAACAGTCATTGGATCTCGACCAACTCGAACAACAATGTCGCGATACGATAAACCGCAATCGCGATAGGCTACAATCCGACCTTTATCAAAGTTGGAAACGTGATGGTATGAATTTCTCCTCCTTACACGAGGCATCACAACAACGTTTCACCAGGCAACGCCGGTCAACTGCTGTTTGTGTATGAGAAATCTGTCGGAAACTTACCTCATGTCAGCATGTTGTAGGTGTCGCCACCGGCGTCGACCTTGTGTGAATGCTCTGAAAAGCTAATCATTTGCTTATCACAACATCTTCTTCCTGTCGGCTACATTTCGCGTGTGTAGCACATCATCTTCATGGTGTAGCAATTTTAATGGCCAGTAGTGTATAACAGAAGAATGCACAGGAAAGTAAGGTTAGCTTATTCCACCAAAATATTAGAGGATTGAGTAATAAAGTAGAAGAGCTTCCTGCCTGCTTCCAAAACTTAGAGAAAAAGATAGACATCTTGTACCTGTCTGAGAACCACATAACCACGGAGTTAGATAAGTTGCATATAAAAGATTACAGTCTCGCAGTTTACTCATGCAGAACTAATATGAGAAAAGGACGAGTTGTTGCATATATTAAGACAAAACACAAGTTCAAAAGCATTGGCACCATTAGATTTTGTAGTGATCAGCACATAGAAGTGTGTGCTTGTGAATTAATGCTGAAAAACAGTTCACTTTTAGTTGCAACAGTATATAGATCCCCATTGGGAAATTTTGAATTATTTATGGGGAACCTGGATTCCTTTCTGTGCTGTCTATCAGACATCGGCAAGCAGTTAATAGCCTGTGGTGAATTCAGTGTAAATTTTCTAAAGGATTCATATGGGAAAAATGATCTGGAAACCTTAATTGGATCCTACAGTTTGCTCTCAGTAGTTAACTTTGCAACACAGGTGGATAAAGACAGGGGGCCTTAATGGATAATGTTTTCTTTGATGGGGCACAAAGCAAGAAAATAACTGTTTACCCAGTAACAAATGCTTTCTCTGATCATGATGCACATTTAGTCAGGACAAACGACATAGTGCCTTACAGTGTTGATACACCTTGGTGGAATTCAGTTAGAATCATTGATGACTACGGAGCAAATGTTTTTAAGAGTGGTTTACAAGAAACAACATGGCATGATGTTTATAAAGAAACAAATGCCAATATAAAATTTAATCTATCCCATGACAAATGCATATCAGTATCTGAAAATATCTCTCTGCAAGCTTACCACAAGTTATCGGAAGGGACTTTAAACAGCCATCTGAAAAAACCATGGATCACTAAGGGGATTAAAGTACCTTGTGAAAGGAAAAGGAAAATGTATCTTTTGGCAAGAACAAGTACAGACCCTGCAGTAGTTGTGCACAACAAAAACTACTCAAAATTATTAATAAAGGTTTTTAAAAAATCAAGAAACGTGTGTAACGTCAGAAATCAGAAAGTCTGACAACAGAGTTGAGGATAACATTACTATTGAATTGAATGGAAGAATTATAAATGGAAAGTCACAGGTAGTACATGTATTTAATAATCACTTCTTAAACATAGTAGAAAGCATAGGGACCAACAGTTCAAGAGAAAGATTACAGTAATATAACGAAAAAGTAACTCTCATAAAATTACATCATATGAATGTACCACCAACTTCTTCTTCTGAAATTAAGAGGGTCATATGTTCTCTCAAGAATAAAAGCTTTTCTGGTTTTGATGGTGTTTCCAATAGAGTACTGAAGATTTTTTCCCATATAATAAGTCCAGTATTGTCGGAAATATGTAATGCAACACTAACTCAAGGTATTTTTCCAGAGAGACTAAAATATGCCGTTGTTAAACCCCTCTTTAAGAATGGTGATAAGAGAGATGTCAGTAACCACCGGCCTATTTCACTGCTGATATCATTTTCCAAAATTTTTGAGAAGGTGATGTATTCTAGAATAGTATATCACCTTGGCAACAAAAATATCCTCAGCAAATCACAGTTTTGGTTTCAGAAGGGTTGCTCTACTGAGAATGCCACTTATGTATTCACCCACCAGATATTACAAGTATTAAAAAACAAAATAGCACTGGTAGGTATTTTCTGTGACCTATCCAATGCATCTGATTGTGTGAATCATAGTATACACCTAGATAAGCTTAAGTTTTATGGGATTGATGGTATAGCCAACCAAAGGATTATGCCACAATTAAACAAAAGAATGCAGAAAGCTGTACTTAGTAGTAATTCAACCAACAGAATCCAGGGGCATAGTTCTGACTTGTGATAAATCACATATGGGGTTCCCCGAGGCTCAATCTTAAGTCCACTACTGTTTCTCATATATGTAAATGTACAACAAGCAGAATTAGTTCTTTCTGCAGATGACACCAGCATTGTAATCACTCCCAGTATACATACAGAAATGGAAGAAATGGTGAACAAAGTTCTGAAAAGTATCATTGATTGATTTTCTGCGAATGGTCTCACCCTGAATTTCACAGGCACTTCATATTCATTTCTGCACCTCTAGAGGTACTGCACCAGTCATAAGTGTAACACATGGTGATGAAATAATACATAGAGTGGAAACTTCAAAATTCTTAGGTGTCTGTATTGATGAGAATTTAAGTAGGAAAAAGCACATTTTGGAATTTGTAGAACAACTTATCTCATTCACATTTGCACTTAGAATCAAAACAAATTTTGGGGAGATATAAATCAGTTAGATGACATATTTTGTTTTTTTTCATTTACTAATGTCATATGGAATAATGTTCTGGGGTAAATCATCTTTAAGAAAGAAGGTCTTCATTGCCCAAAAATGTGCTGTAAGAATAATATGTGGTTTTCACCCACAAACATCTTGTAGACATCTGTTTAAGGAGTTGGGCATTCTGACTTCTGCTTCACAGTATATTTATTCCCTCATGAAGTTTGTAGTAAATAATCCACTACAGTTCAAAAGGAACAATGAGGCACGTAATTACAATACTAGAAGAAAAAATGACATTCATTACTCAACATTAAGGTTGTCTTCAGCACAGTAAGGAATGCACAACACTGCAACAAAAATTTTTGACCATTTAGCCAGTGATATAAATTGTGTAACAGACAGCAAGGTAAAATTTGAAAATAAATTGAAAAAGTTTCTCCTTAACAACTCCTTCTGTTCAGTAGAAGAATTTATATTTTTGTTATGTGTAAAAGGTGGTGGGTAGGAACTGCTAACTCAATCTGTATATCTTGTTTTCATTTTGGGGGTGTGGGGAAATTATATGATGACGGTTAGAGTACAAATAGATATACAAATTAATTTGCAATATGAATGTAAAATTACTCGTTCAATATTTTTCTTTGTACAGATATCATAAGTAGGCAAATTTTAGGAACTGTTGGCTGCACTATAACTCAGAGATTAGTCTAACGAACAGTTACCAGCAGCACACTTAATAGACAAAATAATAACTGCCATAGAAAACAAGGAGTAAGTTACTGAAATGTTTCTTAATGTTGAAAAAGCTTTTGATAGTGTAAACATCATCATATTAGTTGACAGCTGTAGAATCTGGGTATTAGAGGAAGTGACTATGAGTTAATAAAATTGTATACGAGCAGCAACAATTTATGCTGTGTAAAACAAACAGGGAATCTTCCAAATCCAAAATTACTGATATCAAATATGGAGTGCCTCAAAGTTCCATGTCAGAGGCATTCTTTTCTTGGTTTGTGTTAGTGAAAAACAGTACTGTCTCCTAATGCTAAAAAAATATTGCGTGCTGCTGGTACATCAAATGCGTGCAGACACAAAGCCTATGATAGTCTCGAGGTGCTGTGCAACAGTGTTACAAATGAAACATTTAAGTGCATCAATTAAAGTCATCTAAATATAAGTACTTCAAACACTGTAGTAAAGGTCCTCAGAGTCTTTTACGGTGGCACATCTGAATAAAATCTGCTTGGTTGGATGTCAAAAGGAAGCAACAACGAACGCTTCATGCTTAAAAGGAGGTAGGAATGGCAGTTTCAAATGTGACGCCAGTCCCTTACGCCACATGACGTCACTTGGTCCCATGGCAGGCTGGAGCTGCTATGAGTCTCCCAATCACCTTCTGTACATGTGTCATTTTAGCCCTCTCTGATTGGTGCCAGAGACCACAATCATGGCTAAATAAGTGCAAAACCATGCCAGCCCCAACAGCCAGTGGTTTTACTCCTGACAACAATGGCGGATATTTCCGTCGAAAGTTCAAGAATTTTATTGGAACTGACGCGGCTTGAAAACCAAGAAGTCTTATTCACTTCAGTAGTGGAATTTAACACCGGGAAACAAATAATGGAATTCAACACTAGGAAATAAATGGAACTTAGCATGAAATCCGTAGGAAACAACACTGTAAAAAATGAAAAATGGACAATTTTCTTTGGGAATCACACTCGAGGACAACCCCAAGCAGAACATGCATATATAGATTCCTTACCCCGTACACTGTCTAAAAATGATTAGCAAATATTGTAAGGATATGTGTGTACCAAAAACTACTTATCATTCATTATTCTCATCAAATTTTTAATACGCAGTAGACATATGGAGATGCAACACAAACCAATATAAGCATATTATTAACACTGCAGAAAAAAGCTATCAGAATTATTTGTGCTGTCAGACCAAGTATCATGTCAGAACCTGTTATCAAAATTAGGTGTGATTACCATTACAGGTGCATATATATATATATATTAAAGTAACACAGTTTGTGAAAACAATAAATAAAAACTTAAAACCTATGACCTACACCAGCACAGTCCAAGACAAAAATTGAAACACCAACTAAAAATTATTTTACCTGAAAACTGATTTGATTCCCTATATCAGTCTTTTTATCTTCATGCAGATGCTTTGTAAGTATGCCTGGCTCATATTTTTAAGTAATTTACAAGCAATCTAATGATAATACAATTTTTTGTAGCACTGTTGTTTGTATGAGGGTAAGTCAAATATTATCCGCAAAGTAGTTATAAAATTTTATTGTAATCAAATATGAAACTTAGAAAAACACAGTTTTTTTCGACAGTCTCCTTGCATTTCAATGCACTTGGTCCATCGTTGTACAAGCTTCCTGATGCCCGCATAAAAGTAGGTTCTCAGTTGAGCTGCGAGCCAGGAATGCATCACTTCTTTCACTGCTTCGTACGAGGCAAATCGATGGCCCCTTAATGCCTGTGTGAGTGGACCAAACAAGTGATGGTCAGAAGGGGCAAGATCGAGACTATATGGAGGATGATCCAGTACTTCAAATTTGAGTTTCTTGAGTGTTTCAGCAGTGTGGGCAACAGTATGTGGATGGACACTGTCGTGCAACAACATGATACCTTTTGACAGCAATTCTCAGCATTTGCTTCAAATCACAGGCTTTAGCCCAGCAGTAAATATCTCACTATAATGTATACTGTTTTTGTGTGTCCCAAAAAACTGTAAGCATCAGTTTTCCTGTGGACGGTTGGGTCTTGAACATTTTCTTGCCTGGCGAATTTGGATGTTTCCATTCCATACTCTGCTGTTTGCTCTCTGGCTCATAGTGATGGATCCATGTTTCATCATCAGTAAAGATCCTGTCTAAGAAGTTGTTCCCTTTGTTACCATAGTGATCCAAATGGTTTTTGCAGATGTCCAAGTGTGTTTGTTTATGCAACTGTGTGAGTTGTTTTGGGACCCATCTTGCACAAACTTTATGAAACCCAAGTCTGTTGTGGATGATTTCGTAGGCAGAACCATGAATAATTTGTAGACAATGTGCCACATCATCAATAGTTAATAGTCTATCTAAGAGAATCATTTCACATGAATGCTCAATGGTTTCTTCATTCATGGCGATAAATGATCATCTGGTTTTTTCATCATGTGTAACACTTGTGCAACCATTTCAGAATTTTTCAATCCGTTCATAGACACTCCATAGTGGCAAAACACTGTTCCTGTACTGTACTGAAAGTCTTCCATGAATTTCGGCCTGATATGCCTTCCGACCACAAAAACGGGATCACTGAATGTTGCTCTTCTTTGGTGCAAATAGACAGCGGAGCAGCCATGATTAACACCATGGCAGCGATAACGAAACTAACCTAGCAGCTAGAAAATTGCGAAGATACAACAACAAATAAACAAAGCATGCATCATCAATGTAAAACTACAGTACTACCCAAAATAAACAAAAATATAACTAAATTGCGGATAATAATTGACTTACATTTGTATATTATCAAATATAAAATTTATAGTTAAACACAAATCCTTACTTCACAATTTGTAAACTGACATAATAGAAGAATAATCTGTATGATGACCTAAAACTGTATTATTTGATTAAGCCAATGCTAAATAAATATTGTTATCACTCAACAGATAATTCAGAAATACCGTTAAAAGCTGAATTTGAGAGTTTTGTAGTGATACAATGTCACTTAAGATTGAACTCAACATTTACCTCTTCTGATTCATCACTACCAAGAGCCAAAAATTCTGAGATAAGTTTGGGTGATGAGGCAAAACAGTGAGTAGCATAGACAAACTGCTGGCAGGCTGCAGCCCGCACCCTCCATTCTGGATCATGACAGAGAACTATCAACTTAGGTATTACTGCGTCTCGGAGCTCACTTGTACCAGGTAGACTGCACATCTGAAAGGCATTAAAATGGACTGACATATAGGAAGTAGGAAACATCGGTACTACTAATCATGTCCAATTTTATGACAGACAAAGTAATTAAATCTTTTTGCGTTTCTTGGTGCATCAATTCAATGCACGTCCACAATGTTTTGGAAGGCATATAGTTCCCCTCTGTCTGCTGGTAAAGTGTCGGTAGTTCATAACCCATCTGCAAAATATCAGCACTTCACTAGAAGATGGAAGGTTATTACACATCTTGCAAAACATTGTGAGCCAACTGAATTAATACTACAAGCAATGTCAAAATATTTTATTGTGTTGACCAGCCACAAAAACCGTCAAGTGCCTGGATTTTAAGCATTCTCAGGCATCGCACAGTATTAAAGACAAGCCAGTCTTATTGTTCTGAACTGAGATGAATGAACAACCGGTCACACATTCACCTCCATGTGTGACATGTTCTATGTTCAAACATAATGACCCATCTGAAACAAAATTATCCACTTCATGGCAACCACCATTAATTCTGAATCCATAAATAAAGTGAAATTGAAAGCTATCCCTAAACTAATGGGTAGATGTAATCTAGTAAATTCAGAGTTTTTAGATTTTAAAAAATCTTGGTTTATTATCTGGTGAAGTGAATATGATTATATCTTAATGGGTCCACAATTGAAGTTCTGAGAGAGAATAAACCACATTACTTTGGATGGAATCTCATCTAGACGCACATAGGTACTACAAGTGTGCCCCAGAGAAGTGTGATAAAACTGGTATGATGATTCCTTTCTCAAGTACAGTAAAAAAAAAGTGCAGAGCTTTTAGTTTTTAAGATTGTTCAATTTTTCAGTGTATTCTTCTTCAATGACTATACATCTGATCCAGTGTGAGTCAAATTCTTCACCCTGTTGTACAAGTAGGGTTTCCCCAAATTACACACTCTTGTAGAGGTGATCATTACCTCATTTGAGGAAAATTTCTTCCCACCATCGCACTGTTCAAAGCAAGGATTGGGAATACATCACTCTGCGACAAAAACCAAAAGAATATGGTTGACTGAAGCCCAACTGAAATACTGACTGATCCACTTTCAAATTTGAATTGCTCAACATTATTCTCCAGAAAAAGTTTTTTTTGTGCCAAATTTGATCATTTTTCAATCATCTAATGTTTTGTGCAGTCTGGTACTGAAACAAAAGAGGGGTTCCTGGTAGTTATTCACTTGGCTGAGAACTATCATTAATACACACAGGTACTCCAGAAGAGTAGAGCTCATTACACTTTCATGACACAAACATATATTGTCTTCTTTGATGAATATGCATAAGCATTTATCCACTTATTTTCCTAATGGGTGTACTCAAGATTGTTGTAATTGACCTAGGTTTCATATAAGCTTACAAATTCATACAAAAAGTTCTGAAAGTTCCCACAAAACATCCTTATATTTTGTGCTGAAATCATTATTCTGTACCCTTTTATGGTCAAGAGTCAGCAATCACAGTCTCAATTGTACAAAGGACTTATTCATGTCATTCATGTCTAGTTTTTTTAAAGAAGAATGGAATGTGCCACATCAGTGAAAATGTTCAGAATATCACTTACTTTGTGCATTTTCATTTTGTGATAATCTATTCCCTTCTGGAATGAACTTTCACTCTGCAGCAGCATGTGCACTGACCTGATACTTCTGGGATTCAGAACAAGCCAAAACAAGGCTTCAACAATTTTGCTGATGGACCAGCCTTCTGTATATGTGTATGAAACCATACAGGATCACCTGAATTCTAGCTTACATAGCATTTTTTTAGCATTACACTGTTCACAGACTTTATCCTGAGCATCTAAGATCCTTATGTATGCCAGCCATCTTGCTTCCTCATTCTGGTGGTGATATATTTGATGTAATCATCCTGAACAATATCAGTTTGAAACACAAATAAAGTATTCACTAACATTTCAGTCTATCAACCATGGATCAGGATAAACAGCATGAAACCTGTAGTTTCTCGCTTTGTTGTGGTGAGTGCAAATGTCATGAGAGGCTGGATGATAAGCCAGTTTCTCTGTTAGTGTCAATGTACATTGAGAACATATCTACCAATGTCTTATACAAATAATCAGGGTGTATACGTGGACAAGGGAAAAAAATTCCCGGATTTTTTCCGGATTTCCTGGTTAAAAATACACTTTCTCCCGGATGAAATTACACTTTTTCCATGTTAAGTTACAGTATACTTTTCCTCGGCACTGTAAAACTCATCAGTCCTATGGTTTTATATGCTGGAGTAGAATTTTCCCGGCACTTTAAAAAACGAAACTTAGAGGGGGGAAAACACGTTTTGAAAGACTTTTGATGTGCAGCAACATGTACACTGCATATTTTCGTATTACGAGGGTATAAATTTGAATTCCAACAAACACCGCATATTACTTTCCGAAACATTGAAATCGAGATTGCGATGCGCTTTTGTAAGACAGTCATAGCTCCTGTCACGTGATCTCGCCAGCTGATGGCAGCATAGGACACGTGATGTAGTGAGCCAATAGCAAGATCACTCTTAAGTAGCGCGAACACACACATAAGAAAAATTAATGGTTTAAATTAATATACACAGCATTCACATATAATATTGGTCTCAAAGATTAATAAGCTGGAAGAGAAGTTAAGCTTCCACATATAATGTTGATCTTTCTTGCGCGTGTTACGCTTTAAGATTCATCACACAAATGTGCCAGTAAAACGATGTAATTGTCTGATCTTTTGGGCTCGAAATTCTTTTAAATGGCCATACTCAAAGAGTTGATTTTTAAATGAGAATCAAACGCTTTGTGATTTAAGAAGTTCATCGTACATTCTCGCACATAGTTCATCTTGCGTAAAAGGAAATCTGCTTTGAATGTAACACTTTTCAAACCACCATTCACAATATTTTCCCGCGAACTGTTAGAAATAGGTTCGTTTCAGCAGTTGCAAGAGAGCGCCAAATAACAGGCTTCACCGCGCTTGCACAGCTACGATGACGCAGGAAGCCCATATGTTCGTACATGTAAAACATTAAAAGATCTTACATATGGCATGAAAGAAACAAGACATCAGATGATACTTCAAGAGTGTCGGAATTTCGTGCACAATACTAAAACGCATAATTCGGCTTAAAATGCACATTCGTATGTAAATTTTCTTGGAGTACCAGTATTGTATTATCTCATGTTTGGTTCTTTATTATGACATAATGCCATACGTGCACTTGAAAGGCAGCGAACAGTTGAAACTAGCCAATAGTGTGAAATTAAACACTTCCTTTCAAATAAATTGACTGCCTCAGCAGAAAAGATTAACTTTAAGCCAAATCTCTTTACCATAGGCCGCAGCTCGTGGTGCGGTAGCGTTATCGCTTCCCGTGGCCGGGTTCTCGGGTTGATTCCTGGCAGGGTCAGGGATTTTCTCTGCCTCATGATGACTGGGTGTTGTGTGCTGTCCTTAGGTTAGGTAGGTTTCAGTAGTTCTAAGTTCTGGGGGACTGATGACCATAGATGTTAAGTCCCATAGTGCTCAGAGCCATTTGAATCTTTACCAAACCGGCAAAAATAACTTCATTGTTCTGTCAGAAAGATGGAAATAAAATCTGGAACTAATAACATATTTTAGCCTTCTGTAATTATGCGAACGTATTTTAATTCATTTGATAGCTCCCGGCCACAAAAATTCGTTTTGTTATCATTTAACATGAGAGTAATAAACGAAGAGGAAACAACAAAATCACTGAACGTAAACACAGGTCACGTGGACGCTGCCCACCTCCCCACCACAACTCAGACTGTTCTGTGCATCAGCCCCAGATTTACTACATTTCCGAACCGAGGCAATATTTAGTGGTGCCTAGCCACACTTCTGTAACCAGAAGCGGGAGAAAACTGACTCAACTACGCATGCCCAAGAACCCGCCCGCAACAGCTCAAAAGAATCTAATTTAAACAGTGATCACGTCACGCTCATCGGAGGCAGTTTGTTGTTATAAAGCATTGCATAGTCTTCCTAAAGCCTTTGACACTTTCCTGTTGGCAGACGCTTGTATGAGCACTGTTTTGTTGTTGTATACCGTGCATGTTCTTTGCAACTTAAGTTTTATTTTGGTTTTCTTTTTTCTCTCGTTCATGTTTTGTTGCTGCAGTATTATTCTCCAGTAGCGGGTTACAGTAATATCCTTTGTTAGAGTATTGGTTCTTACCCATTAAAATCACAAAAATGTAACTGAAAACTAAAACAATGAAAAATTCCCGGAATTCTAAACAATTCCCGGGTTTTTCCCGGTTTTCTCCCGGATGAAAAAATTCCCAGGTTTTTCCCGGACCTCCCGGTAGTCCTGGGTCGTATACACCCTGATAATCCATGAGACCATTCATCTACAGGTGATAGGCAGTTGTTACCCTGTAAACAATGTTGCACTGAGAAACTATTTCTGACCCCTGTCTTGAGTGAAACACTTTTCCATGATCTGTGATTACTGAATATCATACTCAATAAATCAAAATTATATCTTCTTCAAGACACTTGGTGATATACACAGCTTCTGCAGGAGGTACAGCCTTGATGAACACATAGCAGGTGAAGTAGTCGGTGCACACTGTTCACCATTTATTCTCATTTGCTGACTTGAGAAATCTCCCCAAGAGATCACTTCCAATCTGGGGAAATGGAGGAAAATAGTACCAGACGTCCTGGTGGTAATGAGGAACATGCTTTGGTCACTGAAATTTCACACAGTGGCTTACATAATGACCAATGGATCGGAAAAGACCTTACCAATCACGCATGCTTCTGATTCTATCATAGGTCTTTGTAAATCTTATATGATCTGACCAGAATTACAAAATACTTCTGAGCACTACTGTAGGTTCTGACTAGCTTGGTCCCTTAGACAAGTTGGTGTTAGGTACTGTAACACAATGAGTACATTTAAGGCCCTAAGCATTAGTTCATACCTTGTAGGCTAAATCTACTTGCAGCTGTAATTAGATGCATACTGAAACTCACATGGGCAACTGGACTGTTAAAGCAATGCTTGTAAGTCATTAAAAAGGGTAGGCAGCAGTTTCCATCTTTATTAATTTATTTTATGGTTTGTGACTAGCTTCTGCCAGTTTCAAGCATACAAAGGAGATTGATGTGAATCATAATGTGCACTTCATATGTGAAGGGTATACATATAGTTTAAATAATCACCTCAAAATAAAAATAATGCTGTGACCATGAAACTTTGTGATAATATTAGTCCTTCTCTATGTATTTATACCCCATTGCAGTATATTTTTCTTAACAATAAATTAGCTGGGAAATGCAGACTGACGACACTATGCAATTGTCAAAATTCCTTTTATATGATTAAAGAGCTTAACTCCAATGTTGCCAGGAGATTCTGAAGGTGCTCAGTGCATTTGTGCATAAAATATCATGAGAAAATGATACATCTATACCTAAACATTGTGAACCACTGTGAAGTGTGTGGTAGAGGGTTTGTCCCATTCTACCAGTTCTTGAGGTTCCATTCATGTGTGGAGTATGAGAGGAATGATCAAATGCCTCTGTGCTTTAATCTAATCTTGTCCTCAAGATCCCTACGGGAGTGATATGCAAGGAGTTGTAGTACATTCCTAGTCATCATTTAAACCAGTTCTGAAATTTTGTAAGTAGGTAATTTTGGGGTAGTTTCTGTCTATCTTCAATAGTCTGCCAGTTCTGTTGCTTCAACATCTCTGTGGCACTCTCACATGGATCAAAAAACTTTTACCACCCCTCTCTGTATTCATTCAATATCCCCTGTTAGACCTACTTGCTACAGGACCCACACACTAGAACAGTAATATAAGATGGGTCACATGAGTGATTTTTATGCGATCTCCTTTGTACACTGATTACATTTACCTAGAATTCTACCAATGAACTGAAATCTGCTACCTGCATTACACATGACTGAGCCAAAGTGATTGCTACATTTCATGTTCCTACTAACAGTTACACCAAGATATTTGTATGAGGTTACCTATTCCAACTGTGACTCGTTGATATTAGGTTACCAATTCCAGCTGTAACACATTTATATTATCATCAGTAACCTTGAAAAATAAATTTTTACAGGATAATGAAATAAAGAACAAGCTTGAGCATACTGAAAATACATATTGCTGAAACTTCTGATAGCTTAAAACTTTGCGCTGTACTGGGACTCAAACCTGCATAACAGCCCGTAGTAGACAATTATATTACCAAGTGAGCTATCCAGCTTGCCCTTGCTGCTTCAATTCTGAAGATGGAAGTGAGGGTGTTGGTCATGTTTCAATAACTCATTGTTGCCTCCAAAAGGTGTGGGACCAGGTTTGAGTCCCCATATGCAACATAATAATCAGACAGTAAGTTTTATAATGACAAAACACCCTCTGCAGAATGAGAGATTTCAGGGTACTAATTATTATTCAAACATTATATCTGATGCTATGTTAACTATACATATTTTTGAAAGCTTTTGTGAATTTTAAATTGCAAGTTCTTTATGATCAGGCAATGGATAAGTGAAGTCCAAGAGGATATAGTTCAATAAAAAGAAAGGAGGAAAACGAAGATAATTAATCTATATTACTGCAGTCACCTATTCTCAGCTGCAGGATGTTCACACAAGAACTTCCATTGGCAACAAAAATTTGATTTTTGGGGTTTCATACAATTACTGACCAAGCTTAAAAATTTAATAGGTATTATCTTAGATCACAGATTTGTCAAAATAAGTCAAGTATTACAGTTAGAAATTGTATTTA
Source organism: Schistocerca serialis cubense (assembly GCF_023864345.2). Lineage (NCBI taxonomy): Eukaryota > Metazoa > Arthropoda > Insecta > Orthoptera > Acrididae > Schistocerca > Schistocerca serialis. The sequence continues at coordinate 320,688,361 of NC_064642.1, read as the reverse complement.
TGTCTTCAGGCAGTGTAACTCATTCATCCAGTTTTTCAGAATGAGAGCACTTAGTGCCTCCCAACAAAATTTCCATATAACTTCAAACTTTTTCAAGCTGTACCCATACAAAATAATGAACGGAAAAGAGTTTATCAATATTGGATTTTTGCTGTTGAAATATTTAACACATTAAGTCATGCTGAAAGTAATAAGATCAGATGTGTCATGCTGTTTTACATATAAGAGTTCAATTTGTTAAGGAATTGGGGGGGAGGGGGGGGGGGGGAGCATTGCTGGTGTACAACTACAGCAAATATAAAGTAAGCTGTTATGTTGTAAATGTTTCATTTTCAACAGTAATAATCCATGATTTCCAAAATCTATATGGCTTCAAAAATTCTTTGAAAGAAACAAATTTCAAAACAAGAGAGAAAAAGTACAGACCATATACCCTTAAATAGAGTAAATAATGTCAGGTTATGAGCTTCACCTTTCCAAATATAACTGCAGCAAAAATCCGCTGTTGCTCATCATGCCAGGCAGCATTGGCAGCAGCTGGCAGGATCACTGACTGAACCACTTTCCTGGGCACACTCTCCATAACCGTAAGCAACATGTTTATCCAAATCTCAGCAATTGCTGCAGGAATGAATCAGACATTGAAAACATATTAAACACAGCTTTATAACAAATATTTCAATTCAGTTTTTCTTGACTTTCTGAGAGAAATAACATATTTACTGTGGTTTACAATGAGTACATTAAATGGCGTACAAATTTTAAGTGTGCACAAAATACTTGTGTATGTAATTATTGAATGGGAATAAATTATAATGACTATGTAATGGCAAATGGAAATTTGTCCAGACTGGATCTCAAACCCAGATACATGGCTTATGTGAGTAATCACATTAACCTATAATGTATCTGAGCACACCTCCTGATCTACGTCAAACTTTCATTTTTACTTATATTTGCTCCTATTACTTTATAATACTAAAACCAGAAGTTCTCCATGGGGTATGTGACAAAAGTGCCATTGGGGTGTGAGGGAACAGATTATTGTGAAGAATGGTGGCTTATCCAACCTGCTGGCATGTCAGTTGGATTAAATTCACTGAAATGAAATTAATCAAGTCAGCAGTGGTGAAATCAATGAAGAAGCAATGATTATGAAATAATATCAGTGAAATGAATTATATTAGTGAAAACCATTCAAAAATTTCAAAAGTAGTATACAGAGGTAAATTAAAATTTCTGCCAAACCTGAATTAAACTCACTAGTGCAGTTCTCTGCTCCTTGAGAAAATCTCCTCGTTGTAGTATTCAAAGGAAATAGGGGAAAGTATGAGTGACAATAAATGTTTGAGAAAAGTCTGAAGATTTGCACATATAACCTGATGATTAACGTAACTGCTCATATTAAATAGAATTATCTGTGTTCAAGTCCCAGGTTTGCACAAACTTTCATTTTTCAAGATATATTCATTACAATGTACACTTAGTAATGAACGGTTTTCACTGACATCATTTTATGTCACCACATTTTTACTGTCTTCATTCTCAATGACCCTATTCTTTTCATTTAAGTTAATGAAATTCAACTAAATAAATCATGCTGAAAAATATTAATCAAGATAACTGACAATCATCCTAAAACAGAAAACCTCAATTTCAGATAATTTCCACATTCTTTCTCTTCAGCAAACCATATTACAGTAACTAGTATTAATGTAAAATACAAGAAGAGAAAATGAACTGAAATACAACTCACAGAAAGAGTTCAAGGAAGCTAAAAAAAGGCATTATTAGAGGAGAAACGGAAAATGAAAAATCCAAGTAAAAATTCAAAAGTAAAATATGATTGTGGTGGCAAAGTGAGGAGTAATGGAAATATAACAGAAAATAGATATTTTAAGATTAAAGGAGACCACTCATCGAACAGCAGAAGTGTTGAGTTGTCGACAGACACACACAAAGAAAGAAAACTTGCTAGCTCTTGGAGGTATCTTTTGACAAGCTACAGTAAAAGGAAGTGGAAACTGTTGGGTGAGGGGTGTAAGGACACTAGGTTACCTGAGATTGAGACCAGAATGACTACAGGAATGAAGGACGTGTTTTAAGGGTAGCTCCCACGTGCATGATTCAGAGGAACTGGCATGGAGGGAAGGATACAGATGGCTTGGGTTGTGAAGCAGCTTCTGAAATTGAGCATGTTGCGTTCAGATGCATGTTGTGCCACTTTGTTCTCAATGAAAATTTTATAGTGGCCATTCATCTTGGTGAACAGCTGGTTTAGTGCAGACTTCCAAATACAGGAACACTGTCATTAGAGAAGCCATCAAAATTCACACCAGGGATAATATCAATTGGGACAGCAGCTACAATATCAGGAAGCCCTGGAAATGAGCACTGGGCCTAATTAAAAAACACTCACCAAACACAACAATCTGGCGACCAGGGCAGACACACCAAATACTTCAAAGCTACCTCAAATGCCGACGCAAGCATCCCCGCCACTGCTGACATGTACCCCCAGGCGCAGACCACGGAGGGAACAGCTTGTGGTGGGATGGGGTATTAGTTGGCTGTTTGCCCTGAGGAGCTCAGTTTGTCAATGTACCTGATTATGACAACATGTCTGATTGCCAAAATATTGTGCCCAATGGACACTTCAGACTGGCAGCATATCAGTGGACTGTTTGATGAAAGCCAACTTCATCCCAAAATTCCTCTGCTCTCCCCATTCATACTGTGATCCAACCATGACCCTGACCCCCCCCCCCCCCCTCCCTTCCACCTTAACCATTCACTGGTCACCTTCCAGGAATTCCTAACTCAAACTTGGCCTCACCATCCTACACCAGGTCCCTTCCTAAGATACCAACCTTTCAGCAGGAGAAAGGACAGCCATACACAGCCTCAAAACAGATCCTGACATAGTCATCATATCTGTAGACAAAGGTTCCACCACTGCCCATTGTGAGTAGTAGTGACTATCTGGCAGAAGGTCCCTGTCAATTACCCAACTCCTCCACCTACAAACTTTACCAGAGTCATCCCATCCCCAAAGTCCAGCATAACTTCCAATCCTCACTTAAAGCCACAGGCCATTTCCAGAATCTCTCCCCTCAATCCATTTCTTTCCTCACCCCTATGACATCCTGCACACCCACATTCTACATGCTCCCCAAAATCCACAAACTCAACAATCCTGGATGCCCGATTGTAGTTGGTTATTGTGTGCCACTGACCAATACCTCTAACTAATTGCCCAAAATCTAGCCTCCCACATCAATGCTACCAACCACTTCCTTTACTGACCCTACACTGTCACCATCCCTTTACCTTCTGGAGCCCTACTCGCCACTGTTGATGCCACTTCTCTGTACTCAAACATCCTTCATGCCCATGGTCTTGCCGCTATTGAACACTATCTCTACCGCTGCCCTTCAGACTCCAAACCCACTTTATTCCTCATACACTTACTAACTTTATCATAACACACAACTACTTTTCTTTCAAAGGGAAGGTATACAAACAAATCAGTGGCACAGCAACAGACACCTGCATGACACCCTCCTATGCCACCCTGTTTATGGGTCATCTAGCAGAAACTGTCCCAGCTTTCTAAAACCCAAAACCCCTGGTCTGGTTCAGGTTCATTGACAATATCTTCATGATCTGGGCTCAGAACCAAGACACCCTATCCTCATTCCTCCACAACCTCAACACCTTCTCTCTGTTTTGCTACACCTAGTCCTCCTCAATACAGCATGTCACTTCCCTGCATGTTGACCTCTTCCCCTTCTCTATCCCCCAGACATACACGACCACCGTCAAGAACCAGCTCCTAAGGAATGTCCCCTTCATTGCCCACTGTCACCCCAGAATGGAACAAATAAACTATATTGTTCATCAGGGTTTTGATTATCTGTCATCATACCCTAAGATGAGGGACTTCCTACGCAAGATCCTTCCCACCACACCTAAAAAGGTTTTCAATTGTCCACCCAAATCTCTAAAATATACTTATGCCACTATGCTGCTTCATATTTGAGGTTCTTATTTTGTCTCACAAGGAGAGGTCAGCAGGGGGTACAACATACTTCATCACATATACTGAGGAATGTCAGAGATGAAAAGGCTTAGGGCAGGCTTGAACAGGTACATGAAAGCCATAGTGCACAGCTCCTCAGCTTACACAGAGCATCATGCTGCACTAGCCAATCTTCTGCTGCTGGTCCATCCCTCGCCAACCTTGATACTGCATCCATGTGGACTATGCAGGCTTGTTTCTAGGCTCTATGTGGCTATTGATGGTGGATGAGTACTCCAAATGCCAGTATGTGGTAAGGATGGCAACCATCACTACAGAAATCACAATAAGTAAACTAGTCCACATTGTAGCTATTAAAAGGCTTTCCTGAACTATATTGCCTATCGGTGGGCCCAATTCACAGTTACAACATTCAAAGAATTCTGCACACCCTCCATACCACCAACACTGCAACAGAAAATTGCACTGCAGGATGCTGACATTTAAATGCTTGTGCATGGTAAGCACAGCAACCAACACAACAGGAAACCACAATAAGCATACTAATCCAGATTCTAGCTATTGAAGGGCTTTCCCAAACTATAGTGTCTGGCAATGGGCCCCATTCACAGCAAGTACTTTCAAAGAGTCCTGCACATCCACCATTCTACCCATCCTCCAACAGCAAATTGCAGTGATTGGTGCAGACATTTAAGCAGCAATGTTGAAAGCAGTGGGAGCCACCCCACAATAGCAGAAATCGCACTTTTCCTGATATTGTAAAGTATCACACCCATTCAGGACAACAGTCTTGCTGAACTCTGTGTGAGGCAACTGTGAACACTCGACTCGAATTCCAGAGAGTGATGGTTCAAATCCACATCAGACCATCCTGATTTACATTCTCCATGATCTCCCTAAATCACTACAGGCAAATACTAGGATGGTTTCTTTGAAAGGACATGGCTGATTTTCTTCCCCATCCTGGAATCATTTCGAGAGTGTGCTCCATCTATAATGCAAGAGTATGCTCCATCTATAATAATTTCAATATCGAAAGAATGTTAAACCCTAATCTTCCCTCCTTCCTTCTGTGAACACTCCTCCATCTCCTGGTCCCACATCTCCAGGTATACTGGAACCAGCAGTCAGGGCGCTAGCCACAAGAAACAGCAGTGTGGGCACATTCCTACAGAACAAAAGAAAAGTGGACGCTAGTAAGAGTGGTGGACACTAACAACAGTGGTGGACACCTGCAGATGGTGCATCACCTCTGTCAGCAAACTGAAGAGTTTGGAACTGTCATACAAACCAACCCTGTCCACATCTACCAAGTGCACCATCACCACCAGAAGTACACCCAGAACCACAACATACATACCACCGCCCACTGTCCGTTTCACAGTCACAGAGATACAATGTGAATCCAAGATAACTGTTGAAATACCACCAGACACAGATATGGAGATGGAGACGTCCACACAGCCTCCACACTCAAGACCAACAATGCTCACTACACTGTGACCCTGTAAGTTTCACATGCCTGTCAGCAGGCTTGGCTTCAGTGCCAGAACACCAAATGCACCAGCAGTCCACCACCTGAAATACCGTCAGAGGCGCTTACAGCCAAATGCACCAATTCAAGAGGAGTGGGATTTAATATCTCTACCTGACGACACTGAAAGCTTGCCAGAAAGTGTGGAGGTAGATTTCATCTGTTAGATACAGCCAAATACTAGTCTCACTTGTTGCAGTGCCACTGGTTAGCACGACAACTGACCAGCAGTCCCAGTGGTTGTATTAGTATGCCTGCTATGTAACACAAGAGACAACTGTTTATTCACTTTGCAATTATTTCATCATAGTATTACAATGCTAGTTCTTGAATCTGCTTTGGTACATTTCCACTTTCCTCTCTTTGTGTTACTGGTTGGACTTTGCTATTCAGCTGCACCATCACAACTTGTTCATTTCCTCTTTTGATTTCATTTGATTTACACAGGGAGATAAAATTACAGTGGTCTTAGCATGATGTTGATCCTTTACTAGGAGTTTATTAGAGACAGTTCCTTCAGGTATTAATGACCCTAATATTCTCTGTCTTTTGGCCTCCAGTGCTTTACAATTGTAGATTATTTGACGTGTTGTTTCATCTCCCTCACTTACGTAGCTTACACTTAGTGTCTTCTTTCTCTATACCCACTGTGTGCACACCTTTCCTGAAGTTCCCATGATCAGTCAGAGGCCCTACCCTGACTTCAATCTGTCTCCTGTTCAAGCCCACAATTGCAGAACTTCTCTGCAGAGTCCAGCGACAAGTTTTCCAGGGCAATTTTTGATTTTTCCAGAGTGTAACTGTGTTTTCCTAACCAATTTTAATAGATTTTATGACAAAATCTACAGGTATTATCAATATTTTTTTAGTCATCAGTCTTCTGACTGGTTAGATGTAGCTCGCCACGAATTCCTGTCCTGTGCTAACCTCTTCATCTCAAAATAGCATTCGCCCCCTATGTCCTCAATTGTTTGTTGGTTCTATTCAAAGCACTGTCTTCCCCTACAGTTTTTACTCTCTACAGTTCCCTCTAGTACCATCAAGGTTATTCCTTGATGCCTTAACATGTCTCTACCACCTTATCTCTTCTTCTTGCCAGTGTTTTCCATTTGTTCCCTCCTTTTCTGTGGAAAACCTCCTCATTCCTTATCTTATCAGTCCACCTAATTTTCAACATTCTTCTATAACTCTAAATCTCAAAAACTTTGATTCACTACCATACAATGCTGTGCTCCAAACTTAACAATCTCAGAAATTTTTTCGTCATATTAAGGCCCATCTTTGATACCCGTAGGCATCTCTTGACCAGAAATGCCCTCTCTGTCTGTGTTAGTCTGCTTTTTATGTCATCCTTCCCTCATCTGTCAAGAGTACTTTTGCTTCTAAGGTAGCACAATTCCTTAAATTCATCTATTTCATGATCCCCAATTTTGATGTTAAGTTCCTAGCCATTCTCATTTCTGCTAGAACCTAATACCTTTGTCTTTTTCCAGTTTACCCTCAAACCATATTCTGTACTTATTTGTACTTATTAGAATGTTCATTCCACCTACCAGATCCTGTAATGCTTCTTCACATTCACTGAGGATAGCAATGTCATCAGCGAGTCTTATCACTGATATCCTTTCACACTGAATTTTAATCCCACTTGTTGCAAAGCAACTGGGATCACTTTACTTCCTCTCTTATTTTGCCATCTGCTTCCTTAAATTCATTTCATTTCCATTTTTCCCTAATTACCATTGACATGCATGTTTATAATTTTTGTTCCCATAAAAGAGAAAGGTTGGCCCTCAGTCTTAAAGAATATAGCACCACGTCCAATTTTCAGCTTAGTTTTGTGTACCGGTATGTAATTAATTTCCTAATTTATTTTGACCATTCCTAGTTAATATCTTTTGCCACATACAATTATAGGGTGAAATTAGTAATTGTTTTGTGGCATAGATTCTATTGTTGACTCATAAACAAATATAAATTCTGTACTAATTATAAAAATTTGGAAGAATAGCTACTAGGATTCCTAAAGTAGTTATTTGGCTCTATTTGAAAACATATTAGCAAAGCCAGCCCTTAATTAAATCCAAAATAATTACAAGGTTTGTCAAAAGTATTGTTTGTATAACTATATCTGTTAATTTCATCATTTAAACAAATAATTCAGCCTAACCTTTGTGGTAGAAGGAACTGTTAAAAAGAAGGAATTTTTCATGTATTCAGTTAATTGAATGAGTTATGTTTTGATTGTAATTTCTGTAATTTAATCATTGAACAATGTAGAGTTTCAGTGCGTATTGTTGTGAGGATATATAAAGGACCAATTTTTGGTCCCGAGACAGTCAGTCCACAGCCGATTTTCAGACATGAAACATGTATTGGTTAGATTAACAACAATGCATCAACTTAACAGTGGAATAAGTGTAACACAAACAAGCCTTGTGTTAGAACAATTAATGGCAATGTCTGTTTAATTTATTTGAAAAACAGTGTCACATGTACTGTATTATTCTGCAAGAACTGTGAACTGTGTGGTTAGGTTTTTACTGCTCATAGATTTCAACAGTAGACTATTGCAGCAGTACGCTGACGTTGCCTGCACCTATTAATGAGGCTTATCAACATTTACCAGTGGTAAACTGGCCATATAATTGTGTAGTATTGGAGGTTTGTGAACAGTGAAAGTACAGAATTGTGAAACGCAATTGTGCAACTGTCCGCTACATGATTTACAGTAGTCAAAGTTGAACTTCCACCCCCCATTTTTCACCCAGTATAAAAATGAAGTATGTCAATATCGAGAACTATCAACAAAGAAATAAAGCAGGAGAATGTCACACACACTTGAACCTTTCTTTATTTCTGTCATTGGTTCCTTGATGAACAGTCTGAACAGTACAGGTGAAAAACTCCTTTCTTGTCTTACATATTTTTTAATACGAACAATTTGTTCTTTGTCTTCCACACTTGGGCCCCTCTTGGGTCTTGTACATATTGTATGTGACCTGTCTTTCCCTGTAGTTTACTTGGATTTTTCTCATAATTTAGAACATCTCGCGCCATTTTACATTGTCAAACACATTTAATAGGCCAAGAAATGCTAATAGCATGTCCTGATTTTTGTTCAGCCTTGCTTCCATTATCAAGCTCAATGTCAGAACTGCCTCTCTGATTGCTTTACCTTTCATAAAGCACCATCTAACTGTTCATCAGATTTCTTTTCCATTCTTCTGTGTATAATTATTATCAGCAGCTTAGATCAATAAGCTGTTAAGCTGATTGTGTGATAGTTTTCACAATTATCTGGCCTTGCTGTCTTTGGAATTGTGTGGATGATATTTTTCCGAAACTCTGATGGTGCATTACCAGTCTCATAGATTCTACACACAAACTTAAACAGCCATTTGGTTGCCACTTCTCCCAATGATTTTAGAAATTCTGCCTTATTTGATCTCAAGTCTTCCAGAGCTCTTTCAGACTCTGACTCTAATACTGGATCCACTATGTCATTTCTATCGACTCCAGTATCTTCCTCTAACACATCACCAGACAAGTCCACCCCTCATAAAAGCCTTCAGTGTACTCTTTCCACCTATTTGCTCTATCTTCTGTGTTTAACAGTGGAAATCTCATTGTGCTCTTAATGTTACCACCCTTGCTAGTTTCACCAATGGGTGTTTTGACTTTTCTAAATGCTGAATCAGTTCTCCCGATGATCTTTTTTTCTGATGTCTTCACATCTTTCCTGCAGCCATTTCACCTTGACTGCCCTGCATTTGCTGTTTGCTTCATTCATAAGGGGTTTACACTGCTGCATCCCTGTCTTTCCCTTAACATTTTTGTACTTCTTTCTTTCATCAATCAAATGAAGTATTTCTTCTCCTGTCTGAGGTTTCTTCACAGTTACCTTCCTTGTACCTGTCTGTCCAACATCTGTGATTGCCTTTTTCAGAATTTCCACTCCTCTCCCACTGAGCTGCCTACTTTAGTATTACTTATCACAGTATCCACATCCTTAGCAAATTCAAAACACGCCTCATCATTACTTAGTGCTTCAGTATCCCACTTCCTCCCATGTTGGTTGTTCTGGACAATTCTCTTAAACTTCAATCTACTCGTCATCATTACTAAATTGAGATCTGAGTCTACATCTGCACCAGAGTATGCTTTACAATCCAGTATAACTGATTTCAGAATCTTTGTTTAGCCATGATGTAATTCACCTGGAACCTTAATTCTCTCAGCCTTTTCCAAGTATATCTCCTCCTCTTGTGTTTCCTGAACAGAGTATTCACTATTACTATCTGAAATTGGTTGCAAAGCTTAATTAATCTTTCTCCTCTCTCATCCCTAATGCCAAGCCATGTTCTCAATTTATAGAAACATAATGTAGGATATATTCTTGAATTGCAAGAAAAGAACCCTTAGAATGAACATGGTTTATTTTAACCAAGATATAAACGTATCAGGAACTAACAACAGAGTTAAGCATAAAATGTAATTTGAACAAAAAAATTACAAGAGGATCAGAATGAGACAAAATTTCAAAAGGAGTAAATATTATTAATAAACATTTACATTAGGAAAAATCAGCTGTTTGGAGCACACAGACAACAAAAAAAAAAGCGCATTATCTATTTTGGTAAAAAATTACACATTTTAAAAATAGGTCTAAGAACAAATAGAAATGCAATTTTAACAAATTGGTTATGGAAGGAATAATAATAGACCTCCCTGATAAGGACACATTCATGTACACTGAGTGAAACCACAAGCAGTTAATTTTTAGTGATAGAATTACCTCTTCAATCAGAGAGCCTCTTTCTGCGCACTTTCCATGAATTTTGTTTTCATACTTTCTAGCACTCTTAGGTTTTCTCTACTCACTTCCTCCTTTCCCTCATTTTCTTTCAAGGACTTCTCAGCTGCCCTCTTGTCTGCTACTGTTTCACTGTCCCTACCATGTGGATTTCTGAAGTTGTGTATTAAGTGCTTTGTGATAGTTACAGATCTAACACCCCCAGCAACCTTAACTACACTGTGAGTGGTACAAACGATTACAAGAGGGGCTTTGATCTAATTTTTGACCAGAATGAAGTTGTCAGAGAAACCTGTTTCAAGGCTAGCATTGCCATGGAGGAGATTTCAGCAAACCTGATAAATCTCTTCACATTTTCATATACTCTCTTTTTTTTACTGACCTGATTGCTACTAGATTTTGGAACTCATGGGCAATGGCCATGACCATCAAAGTGATTTAAGGTAGTGGGATGTATCAATACTAGACCTAACTGTATCTTCTCATGGTCTGGTTAAATCCCACTGCTAGGTCTAAACATGTGATGCCCTTTGTTATGGAATATGCCGGGAATGATTTATCCAGAATTTTGAATACCATACACATCATAAATGTACGACACTCATCCCAGAATGCTAAGTTCTTTTCCGATATGTCACATTGATTCAGAACTTTTCTGATACTGTACCTGCTGTCCACTTTCTGAGGTTGCATTTGATTTATGTTGCCATTCAGATCTTTTTTGAAGCTGTTCTGTTTCTACTCACTTCTGGTTTGACAAATTTTTTCATTAATTTTCCAACCACAGATTGGATGGAAGTATAGAGGAAAGGAACTAAGGAAGCATCTGACTACAAATAATAATAATAATACCAATAATCAGAAATGACTCAACCCGAGCATCCGTAGTCCCAAAAATATGACATGAGCTATCAGCATCTTGTCCCTCAAAGACTCACACACATTTACATCAGAAAAAATCAGCCGTTTGGAGCACACAGACAAAAAAAAAAGCGCATTATCTGTTTTGGTAAAAAATTACACATTTTAAAAATAGGTCTAAGAAAAAATAGATGGCAAAAAAAAAAAAAAAAAAAAAAAAAACCCTCAAAGAATTTGATGAGGATAGTGTTGGTTCAATCAATTCTGGATAATATCATTGGGGTCAAGAGTGTAGTGTATATGAAAATGTGAAGAGATTTATCAGGTTTGCTGAAATCTCCTCCATGGCAATGCTAGCTTTGAAAAAGGTTTCTCTGACAATTTCATTCTGGTCAAAAATTGGATCAAAGCCGCTCTTGTAGTCATTTCTACCACTCACAGTGTAGTTAAGGTTGCTGGGGGTGTTAGATCTGTAACTATCACAAAGCAGTTAATACACAAATCCACATGGTAGGTACCGTGAAAGAGTAGCAGACAAGAGGGCAGCTGAGAAGTCCTTGAAAGAAAATGAGGGAAATGAAGAAGCGAGTAAAGAAAACCTAAGAGTGCTAGAAAGTATGAAAACAAAATTCATGGAAAGTGCACAGAAAGAGGTTCTCAGATTGAAGAGGTAATTCTATCACTAAAAATTAATTGCTTCTGGTTTCAATCAGTGTACATGTATGTGTCCTTATCAGGGAAGCCTATTACTATTCCTTCCATAACCGATTTGTTAAAATTGCATTTCTATTTTTTCTTAGACCTATTTTTAAAATGTGTAATTTTTTACCAAAACAGATAATGCGATTTTTTTTTTGTCTGTGTGCTCCAAACGGTTGATTTTTTCTGATGTAAATGTGTGTGAGTCTTTGAGGGACAAGATGCTGATAGCTCATGTCATATTTTTGGGACTACGGATGCTCGGGTTGAGTCATTTCTGATTATTGGTATTATTATTATTATTTGTAGTCAGATGCTTCCTTAGTTCCTTTCCTCTATACTTCCATCCAATCTGTGGTTGGAAAATTAATGAAAAAATTTGTCAAACCAGAAGTGAGTAGAAACAGAACAGCTTCAAAAAAGATCTGAATGGCAACATAAATCAAATGAAACCTCAGAAAGTGGACAGCAGGTATAGAACCAGAAAAGTTCTGAGTCAATGTGACATATCAGAAAAGAACTTAGCATTCTGGAGTGAGTGTCTTACATTTATGTTGTGTATGGTATTCAAAATTCTGGATAAATCATCCCCGGCATATTCCATAACAAAGAGCATCACATGTTTAGACCTAAGACCTAGCAGTGGGATTCAACCAGACCATGAGAAGAGACAGTTGGGCCTAGCATTGTAGCACCTGAGTAGATTCTCCTCTACACACACTCTGATAGCAAATGTCTCTACCTGGAATACATGACCAGCTTCCCTAGAGAGATGGGCTCTGTATTATAGGCTGTGCCCTGTATGTACTAGCCCAGTTTCCTCAGTGTACTGCTTTGCCTATTCACTTTCAACAATCCATTTCGATTTATTCTCATTGGGTTCTCATGTCATATCCAACATTTTGTTATACCTTGGTCACAAAACCTCTCATATTTTCTGTAATTCAGCCTTCACTAGGTTCCATAATGTTTTGTGTACCTTAATAAACTGACCGTGAACAGCTAAAGTCATCAACAAAAACAGTTGTAGAATGCCAAAAACTTTTAAACAGCACACGTTCTGTTGCAGAGTGAAAGATTCATTCTGGAAACAATCCACTATGTTGTGACACTATTCTTTCCTCCTGAAGTGCCAACCAATTGAGGCATGGAAAGTTGGGAGAGGAACTGATAGAAGTGAAGCTGTGAGGGAAGGTCAGGTGTCATGCATGAATAGCTCAGTCAGAAGGTGATTTGAGACACAGTCCAGCAAACATTTTTAATATGTCAGGAAGTTTTTAGTTTTTTCAGATAATGAAGTTCCTCATTCATGTTACTTCACAGATTCTGTTGCGTCATTTATGGTCAACAAAACAAAACTGTCAATTACTCCTTTACCACACACGGAGCATAAACTATAGTGACAACACATGTAATCAGCATGCTCTAAACAGTCACACACACTCTGAGCACTGAGTGAGCTAAAATTCTCTAAATGGAGAAAATTGGGTGAGACTGATCAGGGTAAGACTTTAGAGTAGGGTGAACAAACATCCCGGAAAACCGGGATTGTCCCGGTTTTCATCCCTGTGTTCCGGTGTCCCGAAAATTTGTTTCAGGACACTCAAAAGTCCCGGAATTCAGTTTTTAAATACATTTCGTGAAACTTTCTCAAATTTTTGGGATTTCGCTATATTAAAGGAAATACAACACAAGAAATTTTTATATTTTAGTTTATTTGTCTAAAACCTCCATTGTCCCATACTAGTAATCACAGTATCAGTATTGATACAAAGGCAATAATTTACTTTGAGCGGTACTTTGGCCAACAAGTAGTAAGTTGTATTATTGTAACAGAGCTATGAAACCGTCCGACTGTCACGCCACTTACTCACACACTCATTGTCAGAACAGTGTAGTAGTTGATGTTTTGTCAGAGAAACTGCAATAGTTTTTTCTCATATTAGTGGTATTATTGCTGCAGTACTGTGAAACGCAATGCCGAAACGTGCCTGCAAGTTCAGTGACTGTTATTCCAAGGAATGGAATTTCATTAAGAAAGGTCGTTTTGATTACGAAGCAGACTCTTCCGTATGTAACTGTTTTATTAGTATAAGTCATGGTTGACGTTCCGACATAGTTAATCACATCAGGTCAAAGAAACACATTAACAGATACAGGGCACCGAGCTGCAGTAAAACTCTATAAAATTATTTTGTGAAACATCAGTCAAGCGAAGAGACGAAAGTTCGAGCAGCTGAGCTTACACTAGCCTACCACACGGTAAAACATCGCCAAACTTATAGATCTAGTGATTGTACTAATAAGCTTAACAGCATTATGTTTGATGATTCTTCCATTGCAAAAACGTTTAGTTTAGCAAGAACTAAAGTGTTAGCCTTAGTGAAAGGAGTTATTGTTCCCCAGAGTGTAAAGGAAAGCCTTGAATACATCAGAAAGTCTTCTTCCTACGGGATATCCACTGATGCCAGCAATCATAAGGCCACTAAAATATTTCCGTTTGTTGTTTAGTTTTTCGATATTAATCAGGGAATTCAGACCAAACTTTTGAAGGTGAGTTCCCTACCTAATGAAACATCTGACGAAATTTCAAGATTTTGTATGAATACTATCAAAATGTTTGATCTTGAGAAAAATGAATGTGTGGGATTTTGTGGATACAACACCAACACAAACTTTGGTGGTTTAAAAAGACAAGGCAAATGCTACATATTTACCAAATTAAAGGCAACACTGAATGAAAACATTGAAGGCATAGGGTGCCCTGCACATGTTTTACGCAATAGCGTGCAGACATCTGCTGACAGTTTAAGCTGTGATGTTGAAACTATCGTCATGAAGGTATACTCACACTTTAACATATATACTGTTAGAACAGAGAGACTTAAGGAGCTCTGTGATTATGTGGGAACTGAATATATGAATGTAATGTAACACTTGAAAACTCGCTGGTTATCACTGTTTCCAGCAGTTGAAAGAGTAATCCGCCTGTTTGAACCGTTAAAAGATTTTTTCCTAAATGAAGACAAAGCCCCCAAAATATTGGTTCAGTTTTTCAGTAACCCTTTAAGTGAAGCCTACTTATGGTTCATTCTCGGTCAGCTTAGCACTTTGCAGCATGAGATAAAGAAAATTGAGGGAAGCACGAAAAGTGTAATAGAGGTAAATTATGTTTTGAAAAATACTCTGGAAACTGTTACTACGAGGAGAGAACAGCAGTTCATTTCTTTTAATGTTAAATCTGTCCTTAAAAGAGCAGAAGTATCAGAAGCAGCGGAAGGGAGTTTTAGAGAAGAAGTTAACAAGTTTTATGACACTTGTGTAGAGTATCTCAGCAAGTGGAGCGCCTCATATTTACCCTCATCGCCGGTGTTTGATTGGATGTTACTGAAGAGAGTGCCAAAATGGGAAAGTGTTGAAGAGACAGTTTCTTATTTGAAGAGTAAAGAGATTGAAATCGATGATTCCATTCTCTTTGATCAGTTCAGCATACTGACAAATTTTGTTGAAGAAAGTATTCACAAGTGGAATGATGAAAAAAAAACACCATTGGAATGTCATGAGAAGTGGGTGAGTTTTTTTAAAAGCTGTGACTGTCTTCAGCGTTACTCTGAGTTGGTAATAATTGCAAGGTATTTATTTGCAATCCCAGCCCATAATGCCAATGTGGAAAGAATATTTTCGTTCATGAATATCCAGTGGACTGATGAAAGAAACAGAATGGAGGTGGACTCTCTTGAAGCAATCCTGCACATCCTGTACAACTAGAAAATGGATTGTGCCAAGTTTTATCACTGTGTCTCAAAAGAACAAAGACATGATCAAGAAGGCTGGAGGCAGTGAAAAATACCCTTTTCTCCAAGGACAGTCAATTCCATTTACAAGTGCTCAGTAATATTAAAGCTCATGTTAATATTAATTGATTAAAAGTTGAATGGCTGTAAAATTTTGTAAAATCGTAATACATTTCTTTATTATTGTATACGTTTATTAAATGTCATTAATTATACAGATAATCTAGATTATATCAATGTTTTGCATCCTCTTATTAGTTATAATAAGTGGGTTAACAAAATGTATCAACAAAACATTAACATTTAAAATTAAGAAACCTGGGTACATGTGGAATGAGGTATCCATTGGCACCCGGGTGAATGTGTCCCGGTTTTCACAGAAAATAATTTGGTCACCCTACTTTA
Organism: Schistocerca serialis cubense; assembly: GCF_023864345.2. Taxonomy (NCBI): domain Eukaryota; kingdom Metazoa; phylum Arthropoda; class Insecta; order Orthoptera; family Acrididae; genus Schistocerca; species Schistocerca serialis. The sequence continues at coordinate 320,672,210 of NC_064642.1, read as the reverse complement.
GAGGTACGTGTGTTCAAACGTATGATCAGAGGAACTAACCAGAAGTAATGTACGTCCACACTCACTCATTATTAGTAAATTTATTGTGGAGTGAGGGATTCAGAGGATCACCTAATCATCACTCTGGCTTGCCTAAGAAATTAGATGATAGGGGCCACCAAACTCTAAAGCACAGTCTATGAACTAGTCATCAGTCATTCTTTCAATTTCTGCAGATGACTTCTGTTGCAGCTGTGGCATAAAAGCCAGTTACAGAATGATCTGTCGAGAGGTAAGAGCACTCAGTTTTCATGATTACACTACTACACAAAAAACTCACTGGTGATGATAAAGAATATGTAACATTGCTTATGATTCTGCAATACACTGTCACTGATTAGTGGAGCAGACGAATTAAATTTTTGTGGAACAAGAATCACATTTCCTGGGTGTGGACTTGGTACATGCCTGGAAAAGAGTATTCTGGGAGTGTTGAGGCAAAAGTGAAATGATACAAGTGGTATGATGTCTGGTGCTTATTTTCCTGGTTTGGGATCAGAGAATTAGAGGTCACTGATGGAAAAATAAACATATCTGCCAGTATTTCAAAAACATTTTAGACAGTAGCACAGTTCCCACATAGGAGCAATATGAGCTTTCTCCATATTACCATGACAATAATAGTGTCCACAAATCTGGAATCATTGCATTGTGTGTCTGAAGAAAATTGAATGCATTTACTGAATTGGCTTTCTCAAAGTTCCCAGTTGATAGCTATCAAACATCTTTGTGGTTAACCAGAGCATCAGTTAAGCATAAGATTAATTTTGCAAAATTCTGTCATCAATCTACCTTCAGTGAGTCATGTCTTAGACGAATTCTTTCCCAATAAATAAACATTGTAACCATGGCAGGAGGAGGTTATACAAATTACTAGTTAAATGCACAATGACTTTGGAATGAACAGCAAATGGTGACAGATGGCATTTGGCCATACAGCATATACTGAAACTGTGTATTGAAGAGATATGTTTGGCAAGTGTGACTTTAAATTTTCCTTCCTGAGTGTGTATGTGTGAAATCAGCAAAGCTAAATGGACAGAGCACTTCAATGGAAAACTGATACCTTGGATGACACAGTGATTAGGATATCAGCAGGTACTGTAATGCTACATTTTAATAAGTTTTCCTGGTGCACTGATATAATTAAAAACCTTGGATATTATACTGACAATCTTTACCAAGAGTATGCATTAGCATCATATTAAGAATGAACAATCAAAATACTGTTTAACATAATTTTAGGTTTTATCAACTCTGCTATTCTCCTCATCAGCTGATTTTTACATCACTAGTTTCTTGACAAATTATGTACCAGACTTGTTCTATAAAATATGAAAAATAAGGTTAGCTTATAGTTACCCTGATCTGGATGAACGATATTTCCACCAGCAAAGTGCAGTAATGTATTGAGAACACTGGGATGCACATTCCTGCCTTGCTGACAAATTACCTGGAAAAGAAAATATGTGAAAAAGTACTGATAAACTTTTGTTTGTTATGCTTAAGTATTATACTGAGATAGGGTGAAAATGTATGGCTTAGTAGCGAAGTGAATGTCAGTTTAAAAATTAAAAAGGTCCATTGATTCAACTCACAGTCAGATCCAGGAGTTTCCCTGTCACTTACAGGTACTTTCACCTCTGTCAAAGAGTTGTGTATATGAAAAATAAATTTGCTATTAGGCTTGGAAAGCATGTTAAGCTGTAGGTCTGCTAGTAATTGGATGGGTAAGTTAGTTTAAAGGGTGGGAGGAAGGCACTGGTGTCATGACAACTTGTAAAATCTGGGAATTGTCTTTTTATTTAAAATAGTGCATTAAAGCGCAAGGTTTCAAGAAAGATCAACTTCATTTATTTTTTAAATAGCAACCAGCTCATATTACCAATGTATACAAAAACAATGCACACCACACCAGCTGTGGCCTTACATTAACAGGTACATATCGCTTTTGTTTACCAAGATCATTTTCTTTACATTTCAACGCACTCCCTTAAACAAAACAATACGTTACTGTCTCAAGAAATTTGTAACCATGTCTCGGAAAATATATGAATTATACAAACACAAGATTTTAAATTCAATGAAATATCAATTTCTTTTTGAGTCTTTTAAAAGCAGTACACTGAAGAGGTTTAGCTGGAATATCAGCCAGTTGTCTTCAGTTTCACAGTATTGTATGCTGAACCAGCCATTATTCAATTCATCACTGACGAAATGATATTTTACTTTGCCTGAAGATGATAGGTACTAAACTTACTAAACATTGCAACTAGATGACACCACCATTTAACTTATCACCTCAGATTTTACCATTAATACTTCACATCAGTGTGCTTGCTTCTTCTTGATACTTGGATTGATTTCATCACTGGTATGGCAATGATAGGTACTAAACTCACTAAACATTGCAACTAGATGACACCACCACTTAACTTATCACCTCAGATTTTACCATTAATACTTCACATCAGTGTGCTTGCTTCTTCTTGACACTTGGATTGATTTTATCACTGGTATGGCACTTTCATTATTCACACAAAGCATCATTTTCATGTTTTTATTCAGCATTTCTTCTATGAAAGTCTTCACAACTTTCACTTCTTGATAACACTACGCAACAGACATGTATTCCACTTCCGTCATGGCTATTGTGATCACACACTATCTCTTGCAGTACCAAGTGGCTGGAGCATTATTGTACAGAAATATACAGGGTGAACACTATTAAAACTGAGAAACTGCAGGGATGGATTTCTGACTGTAAGTGGATGAAAAAAGGTCTTATGAACGTGTATCTGGAAATTCATCAGTGCCATGGTAGATGGCTCTGAGGAATGGAACTTCCTCTGGCTATGTGCCATGTGTTCCTTGTGTGTTGCAGGTTGTGTGATTGACACAGCATATCGTTAGCAGCAAAATGGTTGGTATTCATGTATTCATGTCTGGTATTTATGAATTCATATCAGGAACAAGCTGAGATGGTGTTTGTGTATGGCCAAGTAGATGGAAACAATCGAGAGACAGCATGCTTATACCAAAACAAGTACCCTCGCAGACACCAACCACATCACACAATATTTCAAGCCCTTTTTGAGTGTTTGTGCGATCATGGGTTATATCATGTTACCAGGCCACTTGCCTGAAGCTGTACTAGGTTTCCTCTCAATACCCTGTAGAGTAGAACTTGGATCTCCAAATCTGGTTATGCACAGTCTGCCACGTCCCTGCACATTCTTCAGTCTGAAAGGGCTTCAGATGTTGTTTTATGTGGTTGGTGCCTGTGAGGGTACTTGTTTTGGTATAGCCATGCTGCCCCTCAACCACTTCCATCTGGTTGGCCATACACAAACATCATCCCGGCTTGTTCCCGACGTGAATATCAGACCATTCTGCTGCCTACAGTACACTGCATCAATGGCACAGCCTACAACACACAAGGAACATGTAGCATGTGATCAGAGTAACTTTCACTCATCAGTGCTATCTACTGTGGCAATGATACATTTCTGGTCACATCTTCATAGGACGTTTTTTCATCCACTTCCAATCAGGAATCCATCCTTGCAGTTTAACAATTTTATTAATGTTTACCTTGTATATCATGTGGTACTTTTTCTGTCTTTCTTACCACCTGTGAAAACTGCATCACAGTAAGCTAGTCTTTCTTGTTTTTATGATGAGTAGAATATTCCACTCCCTGCTATTGAATTCGGGTACCATAAACTTCTCTACAGATTTTGTGTGTCTGTGTAATTTGGACCATTCATTGATCTGCTTTCAAAGTTCACTGCATATGCCATGACCAATCTTGTTTTACATGTTACATACAATAAAGTGCCTATACTTTCACAAAATGGATAGTCTGACTTTGCTGCAATAATTTCTTCAATTTCTCCTTGTGGTGGAATTGGAGTTGTTACAGTTTTTTATTTTCCATTCTGAAGCTATATGTGACTTTTTTATATACACTGATGGTTCTTCATCAATTGCAGTTTTGCAGATTTTTCATTTTACAGAAGAATTCCATCATCAACATGTACAGTAAGGTACATTTTCTTCTCAGCACCTGATTTTAACTGAATGAGATTTTAATTCTTAAGAAACTTGTTCAATTTCTTATCCCATTGCAAAGGGCTTCTTTTTTCTATCCATACAGTGAGCAGACAAATTTCCCCAGTGCTTTGTATCCTTCTGGAACTTCCATGAAAGCTTGTCCCTTTAGATAAGCATTACAAAAGGTTACAACATCAAGTGTCATAATTATCACATCTTCTTGTGCTGCAATTGCAAATAGAAGTCTCAGGGAATTAGTTTGCATACCAGAACTAAAAACATATTTCAAATCTAGTTTTGTTTGATCCTGTATGCAGCGTCTTGCAACTGCCTTAGCTTTGTTATTTGCACTATCCTTTTTCTTGACAATCCATTTTCCTGTAATTATTTATTTCCCAAGAGAATTTTTTTTATCCACCAGAGTCCATGTTTCATTTGTCTTCAATGATACTTTGACTAATTTTCCTTGCCTTCGCATTCTTCACATTCAATGATGCATTCCTTGTATGATAACATGATATAATCATCACATCTCTTTGACAATTTTTTTATATCTCGGTTTCTGATACAGCAATGAAAATAATCAATTTTTGAAAATATAAGTAATTGGAGAGATAAAAAATCTACTCAACAAGTGACGGCAGGAGAACACAACATATAAAAAGCTTTCAGAACCAGTGACTAATTCTTCTGGCAGAAGGGTTGAAGGGAAAGGAAGACATGTGAACATAAACGGCCAGCAAAATTTAGCAAAAGGAGTAGACTTTGGAAAATTTGCCCAGAACAACGGGTCAGTGAAACTTGCCAGATGTGATGAGAAGGAAAGACTGATTATTGAGGACTGTCAAGATAGGCTAATAAACAAGACAGAGATTATTGCTAAAACGTCATTCATGAGTTAATAACAGTGGAAAGCTACGTGCATTGTATGTGATAGAGGTGGGAGGGGGACAGAAAAACAGACAATTCAGAAAACGAAAGATACAGGAAACTAAAAGGGAGTGAAGAAAGGAATAGTTATAGTGAAGACATGCTGAGACCAAAGAAAGTAATGTAAATTAAGGCAGGGTGGGTAGTGAGAATTAAGGACATGTCGTAGTGCCAGTTCCCACCTGTGGAGTTCTGAGAACCTGGTGTCTGGAAGAAGACGGCACATGTGGCGAAACAAGTGCTGAGGTCATCACTGTTATGTTGTAGAGCATGCTCTGCAACAAACCATGTGTTTCCAATATGCACCCTCTGCCTATATCCCATTCATCCTAACTAATAACTTGATGGTAACCACGCCAATGGAAAAGGCTGAACAGTGTTTACATAACAGTTGGTATATGAAATGTGTCATTTCACAGGTGGCTCTCTGTTTGACAGTATATGTTTTGCCAATTACAGGGCTGGTATAGGTGGTGGTAGGAGGGTGCATAAGGCAAGTCTTGTAGTGCGGACAGCCACAGGGGTAGTCCAGAACAATCATTCTTTCTTTCTCAGCCCATCTGGTAAGTCTCCCCTGACCCAGGGTTCTCGGTGACTTTTCCAAACTCCACTCCTTTTCCTAAACCTCACCAGCCCTTTTCCTTCATCCCCTTCTGCTGGAAGAAGGAGCCAGTGGCTCTGAAAGCCTGCATACTGTATTACCTTTTCATATGTGTTCTCCTGCTGCCAATTTTTTATCTGTCCAGTTGGTTTCTGATTCATTTTTGATCTTCTTCTGGTGTTTCTCTTCTTTCTTCTTCTGGGTCATCTTTTCTTTCTTCTTCTTCACAATATGTCTTTCATTTTCTTCTCCTTCTTCTTCAGCCTTTTCTTTCCAGTACCTGCTGGCCAAGGGGTGGAAGAAAATTTTGGTGTTATGTACACCTTTGGCCTTTACCAGTGTAACAGGTTGGTGTATAGGTTTGGGAGGTCATCTGCTACTTTTGAAAGATCTTTAAAACATTTGATAGTAGATATTCCCCAATGTGCCAGCTAGCATGATGACACCCTGGTTACAGATCATTCAAACAACAAACATCTACTCAATTTTCATTGGGTTTTTGCAACTCTATCTGAAATGGCCTGAAGTGCAGTTTTCTAAACATTCATTTTTAAGTTTCCACCACTTACCTAGGATATGCCCTTAGTAACAAGGGACTATGGCCCACAAAGCACTGAACTGAGGTGATCAAAAATATGCCAGTTGCCAATCTGTGAAAGGCTTCCCAGAATTTTCTTCTTCTTCTTCTTTTTCTACTTGGACAGCTTTCATCATCATGCCTTTAAAATTAGTTTCCAAAACTTTAAATCAGCACTAAGAAAATTATTTTTAAATACAGAAGGAAGTACTGACTACCATTTTTGGAGTGCATAAATTTTGATTTTTCTTTATGGAAATAAGTTTCATTTAGTTACTGGGCACAAGCCTTTGCTTTATTTGTTTGGACCTAAGGCTAAACTGCCAGAATTAATAGCTCACTGTCTTCATCATGATCTTATCCAGTTACCAGTATTCCATATATTAGCATCCATATGCCCTCCCCAGGTTGCCAATGGGTCCAGACTTTGAATTTGATACAGACAGTATAGGCCCAGACTTGGAAACTGACGCAGACAGGAAACTCTCTGTTTTCAGACTGACTGCCAGGTTGAGCAGCCTTTGGAGGAATTCTAGGGATGTTGCAGCAGCATCCCTGCAGAGTTCCTTATCGCAGCGTATTTTCCAGAATGTATGAGCATGATGATTGACCAAATTGCTGGCCACAGCACTGTTGGGCCTGTTTCCCCATGCAATGCCACCCGCACAAGATTTGCCCATGCTTCCTAAAACCATTGTAGAAGAATGACAATTGTCAGATGGTTGTGTCTGCGACTCTGTAGCACTGGGTGCTACAGCACCTCCATCAGTCTCACTGGAAGACCTCCCATATTAAACACATTGCTCATCATTACACACACTGGCTGCAAATGGACGACATCACATGGGAGGTGCATGATTGACTGGCCTCTCGACAATAGTCGATGCAGGCTATTGTGCTCGAGAGGCCGGTCATGTTACCTATGGCCAGAATCCAACCAGCTGTGGGACCTCCTGTATGTGGGTTTTGCTGGACTTTTCTTGGGAGTCACAAGGCTTATCAATGTTTTCCCTATGCCATCAGGCTGCAGCTCGGATTGCTACTCTAATGATATGCCTCATTACATCTAATGCCAGGGCATTCAGTAAAATTTTATGGATAATCGGATACAGTTTACAGTGGTTGCCTTCTGGTGATTCTGTACTTATAATAGCATCAAACACATCAAAACCCCTATTTCATCCCATCTCAACAGTCTGGAAGCAAGTTCGTCCAAAACTTTAAGACCCAAATGTCATAGGTTATGAGATCACTTATGGCCATATCTCTCAATGCTTTCCTAGCTTCTAACAGAGTGGTGCCCTCCACAGATGCAATCTGGTGGAGTTGATGCATCGACCAATGCTCAACCTTTTACTACTGCCACATTTTTGAGTTGAAAAAGAATGTTTCGGCATTACCATCTGAGTGTGTACACTTGGGTGGACCTTGGGGTGGATCTAGATGTCAATTTGAGCACAACAAAGCTATCAATTGGTTCTCATGGCGACTGTGTGGAGGTTACTCAGTAGACATCAGAATTAGTTTCAGTACTGCAATCTGGCCTAAATTTTCTGCCATTTGACGACTACGGGAGTAGTGGCCACCTCCACGATGGAATTGTGATGTCCAGCACCTAACCAGGGAATACACTACCATCCCCTTCGTGCCTGTCACTGGAGGTGTCTATGGACTTCAACTCCATTCCTCACCAGTGGAGCCACCAGTGCCTCCAGCAACTCAGACTAAGCTTCACCTCCAGAGCATCAAAACCCCAAAGGTGTCAGCGGCATCCTATTCATCACCAGCCTAATGCTGCCATGCCATCCTCTGCTTTGGCCATCTAGTTTTCAGTGTTACACAATGATTCAATCAGAGAGGAATCTCTTAAACCTGCTGGATATATCAGTGGATGATGGCACACTATTGATATGGCTCATTAAACCTACATCCAAGTCCGCAGCTCGTAGTCGTGCGGTAGCGTTCTCGCTTCCCACGCCCGGGTTCCCGGGTTCGATTCCTGGTGGGGTCAGGGATTTTCTCTGCCTCATGATGACTGGGTGTTGTGTGATGTCCTTAGGTTAGTTAGGTTTAAGTAGTTCTAAGTTCTAGGGGACTGATGACCATTGATGTTAAGTCCCATAGTGCTCAGAGCCATTTTTGAACCTACATCCAGTGTTGTTGCTGCAAGCACAGAGCAAACAGCATTTCTGCTGGCAGGTCATGTGGACTCATCATTAATCCAATTTAAAGCCAAACGGCAACAGACTCACTCATTTCTGTTTGCTAGCTAACGTTTTTCTCTCTAAAGCCAACAGAAGTACTGACAATGACCGTGACTCCTCCTCATGATCTTTGTTTCCTTTTTATCCACTATTATGCTGGTTTGGGAAATTTATGGCACTTTTTCCTTTTCCCCCACCTTTCCATTATTCTTCTCCCATAACGGTTTTGTCCAGATTCCTTCTTTTTAAACCGGTCTTGATCAAATAAATCCATTTTACTCTGGGTCTCCCTCTTTCCCTAAAATTTGGCCTCATTTAGGTATTCTTCCATCTTCCATTCTCTTTACATGTCCAAACCATTTTAACTTACTGTTTTGAATTCTGTCATTCAACTTTTCTACTCCAATTTTCTACCTAACATCTTCATTTCTCACTCTGTCTTCCCTCATTCTCCTAACATCTTTCTTAGGAATTACATTTCACTGGCTTGGATCCTACTCCCCTCTCCTCTGGTCATTGTCCAGGTTTCCAACGCATCTACACCTACATCTGTATGATTACTCTGCAATTTACAATTAAGTGTCTGAAAAAGGATATATTGAACCATCTTTAAGCTACTTCTCTGCCATTCCACTCTACAACAGCTGCGTGGAAAAAACAAATACTTAAATCTTTCTGTGAGAGTTCTAAATTCTCTTATTTCATAATGATGATCATTTTTCTCTATGTAGGCGGGCACAAACAAAATATTTTCACACTCTGAGAAGAATGTTGATGATTGAAACTCATGAGAAGGTCCTGCAACAGTGAAAACCACCTTTGACTGCCACCCACATTTGTGTACCATTCCTCTCTCCCTTATTTTCCAATAATACAAAATGAGCCGCCCTTCTTTGAACTTTTTTGATGTCTTCTGTCAGTCCTATCTGTTGTGGATCCCACACCACACAGTAATACTCAAAAGAGGTCTACGGTTTGCTTTCCCCACAACATTATTTATGTGATCATTCCAATTTAAGTTATTCGTAATTGTATTGCCTGAATATTTAGTTAAGTTTACAGTCTTCAGATTTTTGTAAGCCATTATGTAACTGAAATTTAGTGATTATTTTTAGTGCTCATGTGGCTGCCTTCACACTTTTCATGAGTCAATTGCCACTTTCAGGAAAACCAGAGGGCCTTGTAGTGTAACATGGGTTACTGGTGAGAATGACCTACATTCCACTGAAGATGCTAATACTGGTAAAAGATGGTCATGTCTTTTATAAAGATTTTATATAGTGTGAAAAATATACTGTGCATGCCCCGATCAGTGATCTGTGCAGACAGTGTGTATGCAGTGAAGCACGGCATGGTAAGTGCAGTAGCACTTGCTGAACATGGAGATTTATGCCTTGGTGACCCTAGAGCAGTGGCCATCAAACTGCAGCCTACAAGCCACATGCGGCCGGCCCAGATCATGTTTTCGTGCAGCCCATGATCCTCCTCGGCTTCGCACTGGTAGCATTAGTTATCTGCTTGTCTGGTGTAGCAGTGTTTTGTTTATGGAAACTGCATAGAATTGTGATTGAAGAAGGGGAAGTAATTAGGTAACTGAAAACCATCCACCACTTTCATTTAACGCGCCAATTGCCAGTGTTCCGCAGCGCTAAAGGTGTGAGTAGCCTGCTAGCCAACAACGTGAGCTGTGCATCAAACGTGCCTAATGCCTATGGCCGCTCGTTTGTCGGCGGCAGGCTTGTCCCGCAACTGCCTCATTGTTAGCTTTGTCCTGTCAGTGTGTCAGTCGTGAACTAAGTTTCAGTGCCCCTGAGCATTCGTCATGTATTGAGTGTATTTGTGCTCATAATTAGTGATATAAATATTAGTGAAATAAATAATGTCTGATGTACCCTCAAGAACAGTGACTATGAGGAAAATATGTGAAGAGAAACGAATTTTCCAAGAAATATGGGAAGAAGAGTTTTGCTTTATAAGTGAACACAAAGAAGGTAATGCTACTTGCTTAATATGCCGGGATATGATTGTGGGACTGAAGAGATACAATTTATTTCGCCACTACATAAGTAAGCACAATTCAGTTACAGTTGCTTTTCCTTTTAATTCAAATGAAAGAAAGGAAAAAATTGCTCATTTAAAATCTACCATTTGCCGTCAACAAAATGTTATGTTAGCAGCAGTTGGGCAAAATGAGGCAGTCACAAAGGGTCATTCCATATCAAATCACCCAATAAAAAATAAATTTTACACCCACCTCCTTAGATTTTCATGAAATTTGGCTCAAATGGTTCTAATACCATCCTGACAACACCTGCAAAGTTTTTTTGCTGTATCTCTTATAGTTTTTTTTTATAAATTTTTAAAGTTTTTATGTTTTGCGTTTTCCGAACCTTCAGAAATGGTAAATTTAATTTGTATTCAAAACTTTAAAATTGTTTATCTCAAAAACTCTTTTAGATAACATCATGAATTTTTGCAGCAAGTTTATTTATTATACATATTTGAAGATAAAAATGAATCTATTAAAATATATTAATATTTTCTATGAAAAAAATATATATATGTATTTTTTTAATTTATTTTTTTAACGGATGTTTTGTTTTATAAGAATTGCAATATCTAGAGTCTCAGACCTGATAGAATGCTCAAATTTGTTTTAATTTACTCTTAAACATATAGGCTATGTGATAAAACAAAAATAATGATGGCTTTTTAACATGTGTATTAATTATAGTAGATTACATTAGAATTATGTACAAAGATAGTGTACTTACGACACTTACGTGTAACCCAACTGATTGCTTGAAACATTGAATTTTTTGAATAATTTTGTCTCTTTAATAAACATTAATGCTGATTCAAACTGTTTTTCCACTTCATCCAAGAGCTTTCAGTTCTTTTGATACAGTCTTTTTTGAAGTAATACATTCTTCCAGTGCCGCTTGATTGAGGTGCGTCTACTACACAGACTAAGTGCTCCAAAGGCACTATGCAAGAATCTTCTCTTTCAGGCCAATAAAATGATGCAGCTGGTCCTGAAGGATGTAGAAATAGAATTTCTGCATCTTCTTCATCATTGAATATTGTTTTTACCAGTCCAAAGTACCAGTTACCATCATAATTTGCAGCCACATAGCTATTTATGGATGGTTCAACACGAACCCAATCAGAAGAAGAATGGAAAGAAAAGACTAAGGAGGGTTTTACACTAACTGTAGTCCCTCTAATTTCAAGGCTGTTTCTTGGAAGTGGTTCAAAGTTATGAAAACTTCTTGTTCCAGGAATGGTTCAGGTTGCTGAAAAACGTTTTTCTAGTTTTAACCGTAGCAAATCAGCTTCTTTTTTGTCAATAAAGTGAAACTGAATGTTTTCAATATTTTTTCACAAAACTTGTACACATCGATTGCTGTCATTATTTGTTCTTCGTCTGAAAGCTGTAGACTGGCTTTCCTTAAAATTCTTTTAATAGTTCCCCCTAGGCCATCACAAATTGACTTCCCATGACTTGTTGCAAAAAAAGAGTGTTGGGCCTACAAATTAAAGTCTCTCAAGTGTTCAGTCAAATTTTTAAAACTGTTTCTATTTTTGTACTGCCCAGCACAACCATCTGTAAAGTAGTCAATGTCGGTATGATGTAATGACAGCCACTTTGTAATTTCTTTTTGTACAAAGTTAACAAAACCAGTGTCATGTTCTTGGTCATCACTAATAAAACAGTGGTTGGAAACAAAAACATTGTTTTCCTCATTTCTTAGAAAAACTCCAACTGCGTGTAGAGTACAACCACCTCTATTCCAGAGGTAACTTTGGATCTCATTTTGTATAACAAAGGAATAATTTTCACTGAAATCCATCAGAATAATTGCTGTTTTGGGTGGTGGGTCTTCTTTCAATCTTTTAGAGGCTGCTGATTGGGATTTTGCTATAAACAAGTGCGGGGTGAGCTTTTACAATGACCTAACCAATAAAGAAATGTAGTCTTCAACACTGATAGACTGTTTGATAATTTCTGCCCTGTCTGTGTTAACCCACTGACTGATTACAATTTCTTCTTCTAAATCATAATCTTCACTTAGTTTTTCAGTTAAGTACTCAGTTAGTGCAGTATTTGCAGGACAGCTGTCGCAATGACGTAGCATGCAGTTTTGGTTTTCCGTGTTGCACACAAGCATCTTAATTAGGTCTTTATAAGATTCTTCAATTTTCACAGCATCCAGTAATAGTTTAACATTCTGGTGGATACTGCATACACATACAGTGTGTGTGTGCCTGCAGCACCAGCAAGGATACACCATTTAGGTCTCAAGAAACAAAATTTTGAAAATCCTACTTCTACCTCAGGATTCTCCCATTTGAAGGAATAACAGAGCTCTCTCAAGTTACACAAAATGAGTCTTTTTTGCATGTACACATTTTTTTGAACACTTACTTTATCTTTTGTTCCAGGTAGCACTCTGGAACTTTCATCCTTTTCATAAAAATCTGTTACAAGTCTTACTGTATTTTCAGAAAGAGTTTTACCTGTTTTTGGACCAGGAGTTTCCAAAATACACTTTTCAGATTTTAGCTTTCTGGCTTGTCGCACCATATACTCACTTACATACAATTCTTTCATCACTTTATTTCGACTCCAAGAATCTGGAGCCAAGGCCAGAATCTGGATTTTTCTAGACCTCCCAACAGATGAAATCTTCTCTTTCATAAGAGAAATCATTATACCAAAATCCTTTGCTTTCTCAACCACACTTGTATCTTCTTCGTCATCATCAGAACTTGGTGCATCATATTTTAATGCTTTTGAAACCGCCTTTTTCACAGTCTTTTCAATGCTGCTAACCTTCCTTTTAAAATAAGACCCTTTACTTTGTTCTGACAAGCCATGAAGCTTTATCGGTGTTAAACCTAAATTATCAAGAGTAATGTTTGTTTGTACGAGGGATTCATTTCTGAATTCCAATGATTCTAATTCAACCATGACTTCATCATCTGTTTCACTTTCATTGACTTCAACTCTTAATTTTTCCTCACAAAAGTTACGGCATGTTGAGCAAAGCTTCTGTCCAGGTTTTATGCTGATATTTTTTGTCAGTAATTGTTTAGAAAGATCCAAGCCTACACTTCTCAACGATTTTTATGGGCTTTTTGTGTTTTTTTAGTGGGTCTACACATGTTGTTTGATACTTTTCAAAAACATTTAAAAAGTAGTAGCTGTGGTGTGAACATATATTCTTAAATTCACACAGATTAATTCCAGATCGTAAGTGGATCAAATCTTTTTCTTCCTCACTCAATTCAGATACCAGTTGTAACTTTTTTGAAGGTGTGTAGGTTGTTTGGAAACAGTCAGATTTTTTAAATAACCCTACGCTACAGGTTTGAATATCTGACATACTGATTTCTCTTTTGGTCTGATTACTGTTCTGGTTACTTTTATAGGATATTGGAAAAGAATCTCTGTAAACTAAGTAACAGTACTTACTGAAAGTTCGAATAAACTTAATAAAATACTATCCAAGCACTATTTAACACTGTAATAATTTTTTACTTCAAAACACAGGAGTATCAAAACAAAATCCAAGCGTACATTGTCACTCCAGGAAGACAAATCTTATTTTCGGTGTCTAAGTCACTTGGTACTTTTTATTTTTAAAATATAATTAATATTTTAAAAATTAGATAACTATTAAACAGGTTAAAAAGCCAACATAATTTTTCTTTTATGCAATAGCCTATACAATTAAGAGTATTTTAAAACAAATTTGAGCTTTCTATCAGGTCTGAGACTCTAGATATTGCAGTTTTTGTAAAACTAAACATCCATTAGCTTAAAAAAAAAATTACAAAAAAAAAAAAAAACACTTGTAAATTTTTTTTCATTTGGAAGATTTTAATATATCTTTATGGTAATTTTTTAACATTTAGATATAATACACAAACTTATTCCAAAATTTCATACTGATATCTTGAAGCCGGCCGAAGTGGCCTTGCGGTTAAAGGCGCTGCAGTCTGAAACCGCAAGACCGCTACGGTCGCGGGTTTGAATCCTGCCTCAGGCATGGATGTTTGTGATGTCCTTAGGTTAGTTAGGTTTAACTAGTTCTAAGTTCTAGGGGACTAATGACCTCAGCAGTTGAGTCCCATAGTGCTCAGAGCCATTTTTTTGAACTGATATCTTGAGTATTCTTTAATATACAAAATTTTTTAGTTGTGAGGACATGTTTAAGTTACGATTTCTGACTGCTGAAACAACGCCAAATCTAAAAACTTTAAAAATTTATAAAAAAAAAACTATAAGAGATAGAGCAAAAAACATTTACAAGTGGTTTCAGGATAACAAAAGAAGTAATTGTACAAAGTTTCATCAAAATCTGACATGGCTGGTGTCAAGGCCTGGGTGACTTGACATGGAATGACCCCAAAAGCATCATACCAAGTACGTAATATTCTGGCAAAAAATATGAAAGCTTTCACTGATGCTGAATTAGTGAAACAATGTATGATGACTGTTTCTGAAACTTTGTTTCAAAATTTCTCCAACAGTAAACAAATATCAGGTGAAATAAATAAGCACACACTTTCAGAATCTAACTGTCGACGTCGTATAGAAGATATTTCAAAATATATGTTTGAGGCAGTAATTAATAAAGTCAAACTATGCAAATACTTCAGTCTTTCATGTGATTCCAGTACAGATTTAGCTTTGATGGCTCAGTTTTCATTATTTGTGTGTTACTCCACAAATGATGGGGTAATAGAGGAAGAGCTTTTAGCAATTATAACCATAAAAGGTCACACAGAAGGATGTGATTTTGTGGATGCAATTAAAGAATTTGTAAAAAAATGACTTATCTATGAGCCAATTAATATCAGTATGTACAGCTGGTTGTCCGTCAATGATGGGCATCAACAATGGTTTGATAGCACTGATTAAGAAGGAATGGAATTTGCAAAATTTACTCTCCATTCACTGCTTCCTGCATCAAGAAAGTTTGGCATGTCAAATTTCAAATACCAAATTGAAGAATGTTATGCAAATGGTTATGAGCGTTATAAATTTCATTCGTGCCTGTGAACTTAATCACCAAAAATTTAAAGAATTTCTGTAGGAACTGCGAGCTTGTTACGGTGATGTTCTCCTACATACTGCTGTCAGATGGCTAAACAAAGGGGAAGTGCTGGAACAGTTTGTCAATTTGAAATCTGAAATTATTTTATTCTTACAACAAAGTGGCAAAAATTATCCTGAACTTGATAATGATGAATGGTGGACACTTAAAGCTTGACTGATGCTACACAAAAATTCAACACACTTAACCTGGAATTACAAGGACCAAACAAGATAATTGGGCAAATGACTAACAAAATATTTGCATTTGAAGCCAAACTGCAATTAGATATAAATGAACTTGCAGTAAAAGATCTGTCTAATTTTCCAACTGTTGCTATGCTCTGATCAGGCTTAACTATCACCGAAACTATTTACCAAAACATTAAAGAATATTTGTAAGCCTATTTGGAAGAAATAAAAAACAGATTTGCAGATGTTAGAAATATTCGAAGCTGTTTCATGCTCATAGAGAACCCTTGGCATGTTGGACATGATGACCTCAAATTATTCTGCCAATTTGGATTTCCTAAAACTAATTTGCTAAATGAAATAATCAAACTTCAGCATGCCACACAGCTTAAAGCTCTGTTTATAGAACATCATGAAACACAACAGTACACTGAATTTTGGGAATGTGTGACTAGTAACTATAAAAATTTACGAGACTGTGCACAGTTCATTTTAACACTATTTCCTTCAACTTACCTTTGTGAAGCTTCATTTTCAAAAATGAAGTATCTGAAAAACAAATATCGTAATTGGTTGTCCAGTCATTTAGAAGATGCAATGAGGTTTGCATGCAGCCCAAACAATGCAGATATAGACAACATAGCCAAAAAAGTTCAACATCACAAGTCACATTAAAGAAAAATTATATATTTGTATTTATGTTTGTTTTGCAATTATAATGAATAAAAACCAGATTCAATACGAGACCTGTAGCTTTCTTATATAGCCTGCTGCATGCGCAAGGCATATGTCCTTTTCTCATTTTTTAAATTTCTTATTTATTTCTACATTTTTTTGAAAGTTTGAGATTGATGCAATTATAACAAAGTTTTTGTGGCCATTTGAATAATGTAACATAATATTTTAATAGTACACCTACCGCATCTTGCATGAAAGTACTTTAAAATAAATTTCAGGAACAAGATACACTGATCCCAGATTTGTTTTTGGTAGTGGCTCAGAATTACTAATGATTCCCTTCCTTACCTTCACCCTTCATATGCTCCTGCCTAGCTACATGAATATTGTAAGATTATGCAAGTCATGTGAACTGTATTTTCACAGAGATAATTAAACTGGAATGAATTAGTCAGATGCACTGTATGCCTTTTTCCAGTTTATTGAAATTTGATCAGCAGCATTTTATGCATTTTTCATTGACTCATGTTACCACAACGATTATTCCAGTCGGTCTCAATACACGACTCCTGTGAAGACTGACTAAAAATGTAATTGTTTATAACGTGACACAACTACTTGTATGTCTCCTACAAATATATCCCTCATAATCTAATAGTTGTCAAACCAGTGGATGGGTATTTAAACATCTTTTTCCCTGTATTGTAGAATTTCAGTGTCATAAACATGGCTTATTGTTGTCAGCAACTGCACGGCAATGTTATTTGGTGAAGGAGTCACATACATCCAACAGTTGCAAGTGGTTTGTTTCCGAAAGTACTATTTCATTTTAACAGGTGCTAATCTTTACAGTTTCTGAAGAACGGTAAATGATATATATCCAAATGCGGTAAAGAATAAATGGTTTGCAGCTGTTGGCTGTACCTGTCTCCTTCGTCAAATGAAAAATATTCCAAGAATAGCAAGTAGGAGTGCGCAAAGTTGTTCTATCACCTTTACAGGGGCAGATATATTTGTCATTGCAGTGGGAGGGGACATAATAATGGAAATGTTTTCATGTTTGTTTCTCAGTGCTGACAACAAATGAGTGCGTGTGCCTCGTACCAATTATCTGCTATTGTATCAATCTTAAATGAAAGTGTGTTGGTTCAAAATGTTTGAAATGGCTCTGAGCACTATGGGACTGAACATCTGAGGTCATCAGTCCCCTAGAACTTAGAACTACTTAAACCTAACTAACCTAAGGACATCACATACATCCATGCCCGAGGCAGGATTCGAACCTGCAACCGTAGCGGTCGCGCGATTATTTTCAGTCTGTAAAGAAATATTGTAGGGTAAGCAAAGGCAACATCTTAATGGGGCAGGGGATGGTAATGTGGAGAGAGAAGGGGGTGGAGACATGGACACATACAGGGGGTGTGCGAAATGAACAGATAAAGGGGTGAAGAGATAGTGATTGAGGGGAAAGTCAAGATGGACGACAGAGATTGAGGGAAGGAAGGGACAGAATAACATAAGATTGGAATAAATACATATCTAGCCAATGCCAGGTACCTCATCTAGTATGAAATAAAATTAAGGCTGTTGTAGTTTAGTCAAGTGAGTTGAAGAAAAATGACTTTCAAAAGATGTAGAAAACAGTTATAATCGTGTCTCATGTTACATAATACATTTAAGTATAAGTCCACTGGCGGTTATTAACCATCTGTTCACAAAGACAACGCAGCAACATTTCGTCAGGAAATTACAGTGTTACAGTTTATGGATCGTTGAGGGTGGCAACAATCTGAAACAGAGAACATTCTACAAGTAGTGGTCCAAATGGTATCAACTTTAACAATAAGTGCTAGAAAGTCAGTGGTAAATCTCTCACTTCTTTACTATAGCTAGTCTATTGGAGGTTCATAACACACAATTTACGTGGTTTGCCAGTTAATAAAAAGACCTGGAAATCTGCGGCCCAAGGTGCCACATTATATTGTTAGTTTTGGCCCTTGAGCAAAAACGTTTGACGACCACTGCCCTAAAGAAAAGAGACACACTACAATGTAGACATTCAAGACAAATGAAGACTGTAAATCTTAGATCATAACTTGAGTTTGACGTGGTCACACATATTGAATGATGTACTGAAGTTATGAGTTAGTGGTAACTGGACCTGTCTTCACAACTGGTTAATTAGTTAAGGCAATACAGCACGTTATCACTAAAGATGTGTTTATCATCCAGTAGTTGGAAATAGTGAGACACTCTCTTATAGCATCTCTGTCCCTGGAGACAAAAACTAGAAGAACAAGTTCATGCATGGCCGTGGTACAGAGAATTTCTTTAATTGTACTGTATCTTGCAACATGAGTAAACTTTTCATTACAGCCAATACTCCCTCATTGACTAAATCCACAAACAACTAGTATTGCTTCATATGATCAATTTTACCATCGGCTTTACGCTTAACTCTATAAATCCAACAGTTTGTAATGGCAAATGCTCCTCTTCAGTGTTCATGATCTAGAGGCTTATTTATTTTAGCCAGCATCATTTCAATATGACGCTCTGGTTTCTTCAGCTTATGTGAAATTGAAGAATTCTGAATGAAGGAATGTGCAGCTTGCTTTGTATTCTGTGTGTGCGCGTGTGTGTATATGTGTCTACTGCTGACAAAGGCCTTAATGGCAAAAGACTATAACTGTGTGAATCTTTTTGTTGTGTCTATCGCGACTTAGCATCTCCACTATATGGTGAGTAGCAACTCTCCTTCTCTGGTATTGTTACATTCCATCCTGGATTTTCCAGTGTTTGAAAGATTCCTTGTTTCCCTTTTTGATCCCATTTCTTTCACTTTTCCTTTGGAATATGAACAAAACACTTCACCCCAAAAATATGAAGTTTACTTAGCTGCATCGTCTTTCCAATGAATACTTCGTAGGGTGTCATCACATGATTGTACCAGTTCTGTTTAACATGTAAACATCCATGTTTACCGCTTCTGCCCACAAAAACGTAGGCCGGCCCCAAGCAAGCAACACAGTTTGCGCTAGCTCCACAACAGTTACGTCAGTATGCTGAGCACATATATTCTGGTCTATAGTGTAAGGATTTGTGATGAAGAGTTGTATTCCATTTAATTTCATCAGATCTTTAAATTCAATATTATCAAATTCTCATATGCCATCACAAAGAAATGCTTTTGGTAGCTGACCACAAAAATTCTTCACACTGCTCACCATTTTTGCCATCTTCTCTGCAGGCTTCTGCCTGAGGAAATACACCATGAATAATCTTGAAAAACCATAGTAAAGCTGAGAAAACATTCAGCTCCACCCAGTGATTTACAACCCATAAGCCCACACATATCAGCATGAATCACTTCTGTTTGTATGGCACACTGCTGTATGAGTGGAAACTGCTCCAACACTGCTTCCTCCTACAAATACCTCAATATTCTTTGCAAAAATCTTCAGCTTCAACACCAAGTTACATCAAGAATTTTTGGGCATAGCATTTGTTCTCATGACCCAAGCATTCACAGCGAGTTTGCAGAGATTCCCTTTAAGAGTAGATTTATCTCAGAATTACAAGGATGAATTTGTTTGGTTACTCGAATCAATATCTTCAGTACGTTGCTACTCCAATGCTACATACTTTTACAATGCCATTGTTTCAGAACTCACACGTCTTCTGATGAACAGAAGTGTAATCCCTTGTCCATAGCTGATTATAGAGGAAAGATTTCCTCTCCCTTCAGAGTATACACAACATTATCCATATGGCATAACTTCCATTCTCCATCAACAACAGCTTCAAAATAGATAGCCCCTTTTTCTAGGGCGTTCATAATGAGACTATTACCCATATTTATCTGCAGTCATTTCTTAAACTTAGTAAACAATGTATACCACTCAATTTTCTTAGTCATGTGATTCATTGCTCCACAATCGGTGATCCATGAGTTTTCACCTAATTCTGCAATCATTACTTCTCCAGTGAAAGCCTAGTCAGGTATTCACTGTTATTTTGGTTATGGAAAGTTTTTTTTGGTTGTGTTTGACATTTGGCCCCTTTTTTTAGTATGGGAAAATGCACCACAACCAAAACACTTCACCTTCTTTTTGTTTGTCAACTTTTCATATTTATTCGATGAGGTAACATTCCTGTCAGTGGTGCCAACTGAACTGTTCTCTTTTTAAATGTTGGCTTTGGCAGCGAGGCATGCAACAAATTTGTCCTGTTTCTCCACCCGAGAAGCATGACAACTTTCATCAGATGTTATGATGTCCATTAAATATTTTAAGGTCCACTGATCACATTTTGCCCATGACAACTGCTGCAGACTTTCATAACTGTCAGGCACTGTGTCAAGTATTCACATGATTAATGATGATTAATCAGATTTCATTCTGAGTTCCTCCATTCACAGAACCAAGTTTTCAAAATGAGCAAGATGGACCATGTCATTGCCTAACTTATGTGAAATTGAAGAATTCTGAATGAAGGAATGTGTAGCTTGCTTTGTATCCCACTCAAACACAGCATCTAGCTTGCCCCACATATCTCGCACATTCTCACACCAACCAGCAACACCATGACTTTTGCTTCGACACTTCTGACAATGATCTGGCTCACTGCACGATCAGCTTTGAACCATGTTTTTAGTGCAGCATTATAGGCATCTCTGTGTGTTGATGTTGCATCCACTGGCAAAGCTGCCAGCTCTTCTATGTCACCAATACACACTTCGTATGTGCCGTCTGATGCGCCTGACAAATTTCTTACTGCAAACTTCAATACGGTCCAATTTTCAGTCCCTCGCAGTTTCCCAATAACATGTAAATCCATTGCAGCCCCTTGAAACAGTTCAGATTTAAAGCTGCAAAAATTTCACAGGAGAACATGCAGAAATTGTTCATGTATAAGCAATATGGACCGCTTGTATTGCGTCAGCCCATAACCTGCTGCAGGAACTTCAAGAAAAAATGGGTACAATATACACACACAGTGTGGTTGCTACAACATATATTATCTGGAAAACAGAAGGCAAATGGTATCAGTCCAAGGAGCACTATCATGTGAATAGAAGTCGGAATGCAGCATGTCACTGGGATCAATAATGGCCCCCTCCTGTTCCTAGTTTTTGTAAATAATTTAAACTCTTACAGACAGTTGTTGCAATTTGCAGATGACACAAGTTTGTACCCAAAAGCTATCACTTCCAGCAAGGCTCAAGAAGGAGCAGATGCTTTGTCTAATGCGACAAATGACTAGTTTGCTTTACACAAAATGAAAATCAATGAAGAAAAAAACACAAGAATTGGTGGGTAGCCTCAGTGAAAAAGGATACCTAAACTGTGGAGGGGTTGTGAACAAGAAACTAACTCTACAAAAACACATAGCAGATGTGTGTGATAAACTGCCACAATCACATACCTGTTGGGAAAATTGATACACATGATAACTGATCAGTGCCTCCTGATGGCATACTATTAATTATTTCTGACCCGTATCAGCTATAGCCTGGTGGAGTCAGTCTACAGGCCCCAAGAATGCACTATTGCTCCAAAAACAAGAATAAAGGTCATAACACCAAGTAATAGCACTGCATGTTATTATTCAACGAATGTTTATAGTAATTATGCATTGTTGCGGCTCCTTCATGTTAAGGAAGATCTAGATTTCTTCAGCAAGAGGCTTAACATACATTACCACAACATCCACAACAGAGAGAAAAATCGTCCCAACCTGTAGACTGTCCAAAACAAGAGATAGCTTTCTGAACATTGCCCTGAGAATGTTCAAATCACCGCCCATGGAAATGTTAAGTCCTGCCACTAGCGGTTCGATAACAAAATTTCAAGAGACTTAAAACTACATTTGTGTAATCCATCCAGGAATTTTTTGACTGAAAGAGTAAATGGATTTACTGGACTTTTTCCAAACGTAGAAAATCTCTCAGAGAACTAAAATGTCAATAGCAGATTAAATTTACCCATAGTAAAATTATTGATCTGTTAAAAAAAATTGCATGTTATATATTATTTGGATTGTAATATATCAATTTTGTAAATTTGATGCAATCTATCCAGCCATAGCCGGTGAACAACACACACTTGGTAATAAATGATTAAGTAAAAATGGTACCGTAAAACAAGACACATATACTGTAGGACAGCAACCGAAGACAGAGATATGCAACAATGCATCAAGATTATTATAAACATTTCAATCATTTCAACAGTCAGCTACCTCTCCCTAAATGTAACTATTGAAATTAAAACTAACACCAGCTTAAATGAGTAGGGCATATTGCTAAGATGCTTCTCACCTTCCAGAGTAAATCAAAATTTCCTAACTACAGGTTGGCCAAAGGAAAAAGAGAAGGCAACAGAATTGCTCTTTGGAGAAATGTCAAGTTGGAATCGACAGTTTAAGAAAATATTGCTTCTATTCACCCAAGATGTTTTTAACTTTTCCATGAAGTCAAACAGTGTTTCAAAGAACAATGTCAAAAACATGAATCAGACAAGATGTACTGAAAGGATGCATAGTCAGTGGAATGAATCCCTTAAAATACTACAGGGTACTCAAATGTGCCACCAATGTGCAGTTCAATAAGTGGATTCAACAGTTACATAATGAGGGATAATCACAAAAAGAAAAGAGAACAATTACCACACTCACTAACAAGTGATGATGTGTGTTGATGATGGTGGTAATACATGCAGAGGACAACAGCTTTGGGCTAAATTACTGATTGTATTGTTATATTTGGAGACATTAAAATGAAGGGTCATTCCATGTCAAATCAACCAATTGTACTACATGATTTGAACCATGACCTCTCAGATTTGGATGATTTTTTTTTTCAGGTAATGTACCCACAAACACTAGTTTAAATTTGAAATTTCAAATTTTTCTGACCTTAGGTTTTTGAGTTTCAAGGGTTTAAAAATCAAAAAAACCTCTGTTTTTGATCAATTGATGATTGTTTTAAAATGCTGTAGCTCAAAAACTATACAACCTAGAGAGCTCAAACTTGCACCATTGTTTTCCTCTAAAAATTCCCTTCAATTTGATATGTAACATGACTATGCTACCTAAATCTGAAAATTTTAAACTATTCCAAAAAAACATTTTTTGAAATTTTCAAAATACGTACCCTTGGATTTTGTATAAAAATTATATGTGTTGTCCAGTCTAACTGACTATATGCATGCAAAATTTCAAGACGGGATCTCAATGGGTTCTTGTATAAAATAGTATTTTACTACTGCAATACACACTAGCGAGGTGAAAAGCAGACAATTTCTTGACTATGGATACTAAGGTAGGCCTATGTAATTCTAACAAACTTAAATTATTGTGTTAGCCTTTTTATGCAACATTACCCTCTTATTGTTTGTTAATTCATTAAATGATATTGTTGTTTTAATTTAATGCTCATGATTCTTTTAACTATGCATCAGAAGGAAGTGAACACATTTTAATTGGTAATGTACATGCTACAAGTTAAAATTTTGAATAAAGCCACTCACCTTCATCCTTTCTTATTGTTTGTTAATTCATTACATGATATTGTTGTTTTAATTTAATGCTCATGATTCTTTTAACTATGTATCAGAAGGAAGTGAACACATTTTAATTGGTAATATATGTGCTACAAGTTAAAATTTTGAATAAAGCCACTCACCTTCATCCTTAGTAGTAAATGGCAGAGATTATCTTTTTCTTGGTTTTCCAGTAATATTTGTAATCATTTACAACAAGTTCCTTATGTTAGAAATTGGCATAAAGTAATTTCACTTGGGAAAAAGATTAACTTGTTGATATTTGCATGGATATAACTGTATTTCTAATATTAATTGGTATTTACAAAGTTAATACACATGGTATTTATACAACTTAGTGTTTAGTGAGGGTAGGTGTAACATAATTTAAACGTGCTTCTTTTACGATCTTTTAAGATATAGATTTCCAAAACAAGAGAAGACAACTTCATTTCTTTAGCACTTGAAGTGTAGGTTCTTCCCATAGCTGTTGTTGGATTCACTGTTTGTAAAAGAGTATTTCCTGGGACATCTAATATACCTCTTGGTTGTGGATAGTAAAAAGACTGGGCTGGACCCTTTGGGTGTAAAAAATTTATTCGGTACATGTCATTGTATTTTTCTTCAATACATCCTAGCCACCAAAAGTCATCATATGCAACTGTCACAAAACCAGCACCAATATTTTCCATATGTGTCAGTGTTATTTGGTTCAGTGTTGTCACATATTCAAGAGACTCATCCAGACTAAAATGATAAGGCTTGACAGTAATTTGACTCTCTGTGTAGGGTTTATATGAGTGAAACTTTTGTGTTCCCACAATTGCTTTTGATTCACTAATCCGAGGAAGTAAGTATTCTTTGGTCAGTTCATAGTCCTCTGTTGTGCAATATTCAAAGTCAATGTTTTTTATGTTTTCCATGGCAAATACATAAAGTGATTTGAGTGTTAAGATTTGTTGGTCATATGGCCTTTATAAGCTGGCTTTAGCAGCTAGCTGCTTAACAGTTCCGCCAAGGCCATCGCATGCACTCTTGCCATGGGATGTTGCAAAGAACTCCCACTCCGCCTCAACTTCAAAATCAGTTTTATGCAAACACAAATTAAGGAAGTTTTTCTTATTTTTATATCATGCAGCACTGCCATCAGAAAAGCAAGTAATCTTTTTAAGTGCAAAAGGCAAGGTTTGCTTTATGATTTCTAGCAGTATTTTCTGGAATACATAGAAAGCAACTGTATTATGTTTCAGGCAATCTGATAGGAAGACATACTGCAGATGTTTTAGTTTTCCCTCCCATTTATAACATATGATGAAAGGATGCAGTGTAGCTTGGGTGGTAATCCAGTGGAATGATTGTATTTCATCTTGTACTACGAAAGAGTAGTTTTCTGCAAAATCACAGTTGACTACTAAATGGCCTTCAGTTAATTTGTCCTTGATTTCGCTGTAGTATTCTTTCTGCTAACTAGCTATAAATGAATGAGTTTTTACCTTCATTAGAGTGTCCAAAAACTCATCCATAAAGTCATCAGTACTTTTTACTACAGTTTCCATCAAACACTTATCTACAGTTACCCACTTCTTGTAGGTAACTTCATCAGTCATATCGTCAGTGAACTTTGCATTCAATAGATCTTTTAAGTCTAGAGACACCCGGACATTCTTTACAAATATCCATAAAACATTGTTGCGATGGTGCATTGCACATCATCTTGACTAGGCAGAAATGATAAGATTTCAAAGCAGTTTTATCTCCATCCAAAACAAATCTCCATTGATCCAAATCATCATTAGCTTAATGTTTTGGTGTAAGGTACACACACAAACAGTACGTGTGCCATTTCTTCAAGCCAGGATACATTTCCTTGGTCTTAATTCGCAAAACTTGCAAAACCCAATTTTGTTTGCAGGGATCTTTTCCTTAAATAATTGGTATATTTCTTGCAAATTTGCCAACACTAGCCTCTTTTGAACCTGGATCTTTCCATCTTTATTTCTTATGGTCACACAATCTTTTTTCCCTGGCACCATTCTACTAACATTGTCAGAATTGTAGAAGTCTTTTACACAGTCAACAATATTCTCATTTAGAGTTCTTCCAGGTTTAGGATTATGATTTGACAAAATTTCTTTTTCCTTTACTATCACTTTTACTGCACGAGCCATGTAGTTTGTCACTTCAAATTCTTCTTCTATTTTCTGACAGCTCCAACTCATAGGTAAGACAGAAAAAATCATTGTCCCTTCACTTCTTTTTGTTGTCCGAGCAAACTTTTCTTTTAACTGTTGAATAATCTCTGATTCATCTTCGGAATGCTCAGTAATAACTTCTTCAGGGCTGATTCTGGTAGTAAGTTCTTTTCTAAGCTAGACTTTATTTTATCAAGTTTTTTCTTTGTATAGGTAGGCACAGCGAACTTTTTCTTCTTTAGTGGTGACTCACCAATGAGTTCCAGTGACTTGTTCAAATAGTCTGCGGAAGATTGAGGATCAATAAAAGAATCGTTTACATTTTCGCTACTGCAATGTAAAACTTCTTCTTCTGTTTTGTGTTTGTCACTAACCTTTTTCCTACATACATCACGTATTTTCATGCCACTAATGATTCCTAAGTCTAGAGAGCACATCCAGTCTGTTACATTTCTTAGTGATTGTACACAGACTTTCTTATGTTGTTCCACTTTTAAAAGGTTACAACATTTAGCAGCAATAATTGCCCAATTCTTCTGAGATGTCAATTCTGTAAGGTAACAAATTCTACTACTAAAAAGTATATATATGTCTGTGTATGTGCGGATGGATATGTGTGTGTGTGTGTGTGTGTGTGTGTGTGTGTGCGAGTGTATACCTGTCCTTTTTTCCCCCTAAGGTAAGTCTTTCCGCTCCCGGGATTGGAATGACTCCTTACCCTCTCCCTTAAAACCCACATCCTTTCGTCTTTCCCTCTCCTTCCCTCTTTCCTGATGAAGCAACCGTTTGTTGCGAAAGCTTGAATTTTGTGTGTATGTTTGTGTTTGTTTGTGTGTCTATCGACCTGCCAGCGCTTTTGTTTGGTAAGTTCCATCGTCTTTGTTTTTAGATATATTTTTCCCAACTTAAATAACTACATTTCTATTATTTGGAACAATCTAGAAAAAATAAAAGTAGTAAATAATCATATTTAATGATGTTTGATATATTACCACATACACAGCACGGTGTACACTGAGACTACACCGCTCTATACTAGATCACTTGGACAACTTAACACTAAAACACAGTCCAATATAGAGAACTCATAAGTTTTTTTGCTATGATTATTTCATACACCTTTTAATGTAGGATCGAGGCCCAACTTACGGCCACATGAATGACATGTTTTTAGGTTTTATCATGTTTAACTTGTAGAAAATGAAAATATAATACTTAATCTTACCTCTCAATAAATTAAGTATCTTCTGATGCTTTGTACAACATGTAGAATACAAAAAAACAGATTGTGTGTTGCTTAAAGAAAAACACTACATAACTCAGCTTCTGCAACACAGATCTTTTCATTAAATGGTGACTTCAAACAAGACCAAACAAAGGAATGTTTCTATAGACAATTGAATAGCACATTTCATATTGCTTATTACAATCTATGGTAGAACTGGCTGGTATTACAAAGGTGCTTAAAATTGCACCTGTTACATCAAGGTGGCCATAAGTGGGGCAGTGGCCAAAACTAGAGCCTTGACCCTATATGAAAATCTCAAGTTTTTTTATAATAAAAATGAATGTCATATAAAATCATAAGATTCTTAAGTTATTATTTTTTTATATATTTTATTCTCGCATTAAAATATCATTTAATGAATTAACAAACAATAAGAGGATAATGTTGCATAAAAAGGCTAACATAATAATTTAAGTTTGTTAGAACTACATAGGCCTACCTTAGTATTTATAGCCTAGAAATAGTGTGCTTTTCAACTCACTAGTGTATATTGCGGTAGTAAAATACTATTTTATACAAGAACCCATTGAGATCCCGTCTTGAAATTTTGCATGCATATAGTCAGTTAGACTGGACAACACATATAATTTTTATACAAAAAAATCCAAGGGGTTAGTTTAAAATTTTCGGATTAGGTAGCATAGTCATGTTACATATCAAACTGAAGGGAATTTTTAGAGGAAAACAATGGTGCAAGTTTGAGCTCTCTAGGTTGTATAGTTTTTGAGCTACAGCATTTTAAAATAATCATCAACTGATCAAATACAGAGGTTTATTTTTTATTTTTAAACCCTTGAAACTCAAAAACCAAAGTTCAGAAAAATTTTTGAATTTCAAATTTAAACTAGTGTCAGTGGGTACATCACCTGAAAAAAAAATCATCCAAATCTGAGATATCAAGGTTCAGACTGTTAGTTGATTTGAGATGGAATGACCCTGCATATGAAAGTTCAAAAAGTATTTGTATAGATGTTATACAGGGTTGTGTGTTACCTGATTTGCCATTATGATTTGGAATGTCCATGGTTTGCCCAAATTATTGTACTAGGTGTCTGTAACAATATATTATATTGTTTCCCTGCCAATGTCTGTAAGCTATTAATTATAGACTGTTATGCTGTATCTTACTCTTATTAATGCTAATAATTGTTATTATTAGTTTCATTATTGTTTTCACCATTATTTTCATTTTGCAGTTTCGTAACTCAATGTTTCATTAATCTGATTGCTTTTTTTTTAAGTTTTTATCATGTACAGCATATTACACGGTTATAACTTAATTTCATTGGCACCGAGGTCTAATCGAATAC
The DNA here is from genome assembly GCF_023864345.2 of Schistocerca serialis cubense. NCBI lineage: Eukaryota > Metazoa > Arthropoda > Insecta > Orthoptera > Acrididae > Schistocerca > Schistocerca serialis. Next base: position 320,643,494 of record NC_064642.1, on the reverse strand, counting down.
AAATAAAAATAGTTCATTTTGAGTGTAAAGAAGAAAAGTTGAGCACTACTGTAAATTTTTTTCAGGAAAATTTTTTAAAAAAAGACACGTCTCATTTTCATTAGAATGCTTCCAAATTTTTCTCAAATTTTTATGTTAGGGAGTAACTGAGTGAACCATGCTGTCATACTAACAGACTTGTGAGTCAGTCATCCTTCAACAGAAGTAAAAAAAGAAAAGAGGTAATAATAAGAAAGAAAGAAAAATGTGCAAACCTGTGAAATATTATCACTGGCAGCCTGGTGGAATATTTTGGACCTTCCTGCACTTCCTCTTGCAAGTTCAATAACGCACGGTACAAGTTCTCGAGAAATTCTTTCGGTGTCAGGTGATAAAAGTAATTGGGGTAAAGTATGTAGTACACTTACTCTTTGGGCATCACTACCTTTCCTGAACAAAAAAGGACACACATTAAGAGTAGTGAAATAAGCAATATGTTCAGCATCATCATTATCAGTACTATAGGCTTCAAGTCCTCAATTATTTACTAGCTAGCTTTTTTTTATGAAAGAAAATGCTTACTAATACAGAATGTCTTAATTTTTTGAAACAAGCTTGCTCATATGTAAAACATAGTGATATGGTCACCACACAATATAATAAATAAATGACACACTGAATTTGTTACCTAATATCTATTTGTATAGATATATTAAATTCTAAACTATTTCATGATGCTAATGATGATTACTGTGGTTGTAAAATTATTTGGGCACTGTTTAGGGCCCATACTGAATTCTGATAATAACCAAAAGAATACAAAATTGTATCGGAATAAAAAAAATAAAGATTTTGTTACCAATTCTTACATGAAGGACACACACACAATAGAGAAGGTCATATAAAGTTCGTGAAAAACTATCAAAAATGGAAAGACAGAGCTGAGAGATGAAGACAGTAAAATACGACAGCAGATACATGTGGGATTCTCATCACTAAACTGGATCTCCAATTTCATAAAATTTTAGCATGTGTACCACACTTGTCTCATTGTTAACAGAAACAGGGGGCATATATCCTCACTTAAAGTTACTGCTGTCCTTTCATCAGAATACTGAATTTGCTTTCTACAATCTTTTAGGTCCAGACAGTAAAGTGTATTTTCTATAGCTTTTACACTGCTTCAAACCTGCTTGTTGTTTAATCTTTCAGACATGCATACCTTGCTGTAATGTTATGCAAATATTCTCTTTATTGCTTGCCTGAGATAGGTGATTACAGTTCCAGGATCTTGTGAGTTATCTTCTGTTCTTCACTAGTGTTTTTTAGTATATGTGTTACATGGAATTTTAAAAATTTTATACCCATATACTTCTCAATGCAGAAAAAAATGATAACACAATCACATATCTAAAATGTTACTTTAAGTATAAAATGCTGAACATCTTCATCTCAACCCCCATTTATGGGAATATTCTGCAGTGAACATCTTCATTTCAACCCCCATTTATGAGAATATTCTGCAGTCAGGTGAGTGAAGACAAAAAATGAGGTTCATGTAAACTTGTTACACCAAAAAATTCCAAATAAAAATTAAAATCAATCAACTTCTGGTATGAAACTACACTCAACAAATGAAGTACATATAACACATATTTCTACTCATTTGACAATCATAACAGGAACTCAGAAAAAACATACTGTGTGTAAATTTCAGGTAAGCATTGCATTATAGAACATTGGCTGAAACCAGACCAAATTAGTTCAGCTAGCATACCTGGTTACACATTAGCTTCTCACTACTGCAGGAAAAGCCAGAAAGGTGGAGGTGCTACCATATTTATAAAAAAATTTATAAAATATAGAGGTTTTGACCAGTTTGACCACTTAAATAAAGAAAACGATTTTGAGGCAGCTGTAATCGAAATTCTAGAAGCAAATATAATCATAACACGTATCTATCGTTCTCCAACAGGCAATGTATGTGTCTTCCTAAGAAACCTTGAAATACTCCTAAACAAACTTCACCAAAACAAAAAGGTACTAATTTTATGTGGTGATTTCAATGTTGATTTCCAGTCTACAGGCCGTGTGAAAGGATCCCAACTGAATCTCACTAACTCATTCAGTCTGAATCCCACAGTAACATTCCCCACAAGGTGCAAAAACAACACCAAAACCACACTTGACCAGATATTTGTAAACTGTCCCTACCACAGAGTCGAACCTCTGGACACAGGCTATAGTGATCACTGTGGCCAAGTCCTATACCTTACAAATGTTCTCCCCCTAGACTGCAACAACAAATACACAACTAAAGTAAGAAACTACAGCAATGAAAACATGAAAATCTTCAATGATTCCTTAGCTGCAGAAACATGGAACAAAGCATATGAAGCAGATGATACAGACAACAAAATGGAACCATTTCTGCACACATTTCTATATCACTTCAATATTGCCTTTCCTCTTAAACTCAAATGCGCCACATCAAAAGAATCCAATAAGAAGCCATGGATAACAACTGGTATAAAGATTTCCTGCAGAAGGAAGAGAGATCTGTTGAAGTATCTAAAAAATAACAACACCATCCCCACCCCATCTGAAGAAAGATACATCAAGCAATATGTCAAAATCCTTTAAAAAAAAGTCATAGTACTGGCAAAGCAAACTGCAAATGACAACTATGTGACAACATCCTCTAACAAAACCAAGGCAGTGTGGAACATTATAAGGAACGAAACAAATCAACAGCCACGTAAACATGAAAACACTAAACTGATCCACAACAACACCATTGTTACTAATCTGCAAGAGATTGCAAATATCTTCAACAATTACTATGAAAATATCGTTAAAAATCAGTTACAAAGCTTCAACAAACCCACACCCAACAGAAAAAACAAAATAACAACTCCTATAGAATCTATATTCTTCTGGGAAACTACCCCTGAAGAAATTGTACTAAGTGCAAAGTACCTCAAGAATAAATTCTCATCTGGAATCTATGACATCCCACATATTATCATCAAAAACTGCATAAACAAAATACCTCTCCCACTCTCAAATGTATACAACTCATTGTTGATGGCAGGTACATTTCCAAAATGCATGAAAGTGGCTAAAGTCATCCCAGTCTTTAAGAAATGTGAAAAACTCAAAGCAGAAAATTACAGACCCATATCGTTGTTACCTGTGTTTAGTAAACTTTTGGAGAGACTAGTTCACTAAAGACTAATAAATTTTCTTGAAAAGAACCAGATACTATCTGATGCCCAGCACAGTTTCAGAAAAAACAAATCCACGACAACTGTCATATATGAGTATTTACACTCCACCCTAGATGCTCTAGACAAAAAACAAAAAGCAGTTGGGATCTTCCTAGATCTGTCCAAGGCACTTGATGTCATAGACCATAAGATTCTTCTCAACAAACTGGTGTCATATGGCATCACAGGCACCCCACTAAACTGGTTCAGCTCATACCTGACAAATAGGAAACAAAAAGTGTCAATAAAACATAACAATCAAGGACATATCGAAACATACTACTCTGACTATTGCAATATTACACAAGGTGTGCCCCAAGGCCCAATACTTGGACCTGTGCTCTTCCTTGTGTACATATACAACCTACCGTCAAACATCAATGCCAGCACCAGTACACTCTTTGCAGATGATACCAGTATCATCATAACAAGCAAAAATGAACATGAACTCCAAGAGGCCATAAATGGAAATACAGACGAACTTGGTGATTGGTTTGAGAAAAACAAGCTCATAGCTAACACAAAGAAAACCACTTAGCTAAACTTCCACCTAAGACCAAATAAAATTATGCCTGATATGAAATTACACGGTTCCCAAATATCCCCAAATACAGAAACAAGATTTCTAGGCCTATGGATTCAGGATAATCTAAAATGGCAAACACACATCAATAAAACTAATAGTAAGCTAAACCAAGTGTGCTATGCCCTACGAATCCTTGTATACTGCACAAGCCCAGAAACTGTTCACACAGCCTACTATGCACAATTGCACAGTGTAATGCAGTATGGTATTATATTCTGGGGAGACACTACACATAGCCCAAACATTCTCCTAAACCAAAAGATAGCTATAAGAATAATGAACAAGGCAAAGCCGATTGATAGCTGCAGACTTCTCTTCCAAAAGTTGCTCATCCTACCCCTCGGCAGCCTGTATATACTAGAACTATGCAAATTTGTAAAAAGTAATATTACAAAATTTAATAAAAATGTAAATTTCCATGATTATGGTACTAGACAGAAAATGGAACTCCATGTTAAAGAAATGCGCACCTCTGCCTTTAAAAACTCTCCCTTCAACAAAGGCATTAAAATATACAATTTCCTGCCATCAAAAATAAAAAAACAGTAAGTCCCTGACTGTATTTAATAAAAAATTAAAATAATTCCTGCTTGATCATTGTTTCTACAGTGCAAGTGAATTTCTGCTCCACATGAGTGGAAAGAAACTTGAAACAAATTGCAGCAAAGAATTTTGTAAAGAGTAAAACATTAATGCAAGCATGTGCAAAAATCTTGCATCCATATCATCTGCTACTAAGCAAATTAAGTGCAGAAAGTATATACAACCAGGAACTGTTGTGTATATGTGTCAGAGGAACATAGCACTAAAATACAAATGTGTAACTGAGTATGTAATTTATCTAAAAACAAAGATTCTGTAACTTACCAAATGAAAGCGTTGGTACGTTGATAGAGACAATAACAAACACACACACACAAATTTCAAGCTTTTGCAACCCACGGTTACTTCATCAGGAAAGAGAGAAGGAGAGGGAAAGACAAAAGGATGTGGATTTTCAAGGAGAGGGTAAGGAGTCATTCCAATCCCGGGAGCGGAAAGACTTACCTTGGGGGGAAAAAAGGGACAGGTATACACTCGCACACACACACACACACACACACACACACACACACACACACACACACACACACACACACATATCCATCCACACATATACGGGCACAATTTGTGTGTCCATAAATTTGTGTGTCCATAACTTCTCAGAAAATATGTATGTAAGCTCATGTTTGTGTAAACTTTTGGCATATTACTTCATGCCAGCAAATTATAACAATGTCCAATATCAAATGTATGTTTGTGCATCACCATGTGCATGTCATGTACAGTATTGATTCAGAGGACAATAAATAAATAAATAAAAGATTTTTTGTGAAAACCTTGGGATAAAATCAGAACAAGTGTTTCGTATAAATATGAAATTTTCACAATCTTTTTAATACAATGTAATGTAATTGGATAGATAAAATAATCCACCCACCAAATGGTGTCAGGAGAAAACATTTATAAAGATTATGTAAATGTGCAAGCTTTTGGATCCAGTGGCCCCTTCATCCAACAGAATGGTTGGAGGGAAAGGAAGAGAGATAAAGGAAAAGGCCTGGTGAGTTTTAGGGAACAGAGAGAGTTCGGAACTGGAACTGGAAACATTCAATGCTACTTTCTGTAACTTTCAGTTCAAAAAATGGTTCAAATGGCTCTGAGCACTATGGGACTTAACTTAGAACTTAGAACTACTTAAACCTAACTAACCTAAGAACATCACACACATCCATGCCCGACACAGGATTCGAACCTGCGACCATTGCGGTCATGCGGTTCGAGACTGTAGCACCTAGAACCGCTCGGCCACTTCGGCCGGCTAACTTTCAGTCTCTGGCACTGTAAATAGCACAATTCAGCTTAAATTCATTAGTCAACAAAACAATAAATAGTAAGTGAGCCTGAAGCAAAAGGCTAAGGTACAGTAGAACAAAAAAAATAAACAGAAGTACACTATGTTACAGACGTTTCAGTCTCCGAGTTTATAAAAGGCAAAGTTTGTCTTGATTATGTTAATTAGGTAAAAACTCAGAAAGTGAGAATTTCAGTGGAAATCACAGAAACAATATTTAGTGATTTTTATTACAAGGAGAATTTACACAGATCAGAGTGAAAGAGAGACAAGGTGGCAAGAAGAAATAAAAGGGAGACAAGTGAGAAAATGACATCTATCAGAATGGGAATATAATAGATAAGAGAGAAATAAATAATGACAAATACGTGAAAAATTTCATGTAATTACACAATTTTGTTCCTATTGGCAGACAATTTGTCAAGAAAAAATTGTTTTCTGTGTGCACACAAAAAATTATTTGTTTTGGTAATTGGTTCTCATTGCATGCTTCCCACTGGACATAAAAACGAATCAGAACCTGACTGAGTTAAACAAATGGAATCAAGCTACTAAACAACTGACAAAAGAGTTACAGTTACTTAGTGATATTATATAAAAATCTGAGCATAAAGATCAAAATATACATTGTACAATCCATTCAGATCTGATACAATAATGCAACCGATAGGTTCCCGTATTTTCTGCAAACTTTAATGTTGTAATCAACATGAATTAATGAAAATAGTACAAAGATCCTAACTCTTGAGTAGGCATACAGATGAATACGTAACAGTAAAAACCACAAAGTGCACTTACAAAAATTATAAGATCAGCTACTTTCACCATATGAAAAACTGTGAACTTTGGAGACACCTGTTAACATATTTCTCAACCACGAGAAAGTAGGTCACTGTGTGAGGTTGGCCACATAAAATATAAATGTGCTGCTATTATTGTGTAGCATTTTATTTGGCTATGATAACTGACATGCTGTCTACTTGGCCACCATCAAATTGTGGCTGCTCTTATGACAAACTGGACACATGAACATCTATCTCCCCTCCCCACTCCCATCTTACAGCAGCTCTGTACAAGTGTACAGGTGGAAATTATCCCTCCAGCACTGTCTACATTCTTGCAAACATCTTATCCTAAGCTGCCACCAACCCATCCTCAGTCTGTCTGTGTGTGTCTATACAGAAGTTGTAGGAGGCAAAGAGGATCACGTATTGCTACCAACAGCCATGACCTCAAATGTGATTTTCGAAGTGATTTGGAGGTTACTGTGAATTTTTTTAAATGGGAACCCTAATATTTAACATTTAATTTGAGAAGAGTGGTAAATTATTCATATAAAATGATATGGTTTTCAAGGTCATGGCAATACCAAATAAGCAAATATATTTTTAGTCCTGGTATGGATTAATTCTGAAAACAAAAGGGATACAGCAAAATACAAAGTTAGGTGCAAATTGGAAGGGGCATCCTGAGGATTGAGAGACGAGGGCACCCACTCAGCAATTTGCAAATCAATGATCTACATTTTATTTGTGTTCATTCCATGTCGCAAATTTAAAAATAACATTTATACCTTGTAATGTATTTATTTCACCAATAAAAATGTTCCAGATTGGGAAGGAGTACCTGGTCTCCAGCATGAATCCATCCGGCAGACTTGTGTCGAGGTCCAGTGAGCCGGCTAGTCTGTGGATGGTTTTAAAGTGGTCTTCCACCTGCCTCGGTAAATAAGGGCTCATTCCCCTTATTCCGCCTCAGCTACACTATGTCGGTGATTGCTGCGCAAACAAGTTCTCCACATACACGTACACCACCATTACTCTACCACACAAACAAAGGGGTTACACTCATCTGGAGTGTGACATTCGCTGGGAGGGGTCCACTGGGGGCTGAACCACACAATAACCCAGAAAGAATGGTTCAGTGAGGGGCAGCGGAGAGGTGAAGTGGAGTTATGGAGCCTCTCCGTCGTTTCATACAATACAATATAATAAACACATTGTAGGATCTTGAGAATTTTGATGTAAGTTCTAGAGACATTCCACTTTCCACCATCTCAAACATCCAATATTTTAAGTACGAGGGGTGAGAGAGTGGAGATGTGTCTACCTCGCTGCCCGTTTCTGTGTATGGTGGATGGACGTGTATCGGTAGAATAATTTGTTGTGAACAAATGCATTATGTATTGAACTAAAGACACTTACATTTTTTTTCTGGTGTTGGACTTGCTAGAAGCAAGACCAGTTTTTTGAATTTCCGAGTGGTTCTAAAACCAAACTCGTTTGTAAATGTTAATTAAGTGTGTTTCTAAAGCTCGAAGTATGAGTGAAATACAAGAAGATGGAGATATTTATGTCTAAGAAGAGAATTTTATGGTGTATAAATACATTGCGAATTGCCTATTTATTTAACAAGGACGGCAATCCGACTTTACACGTTCTATCGTCGAAAACTCTAGAATGTGGCAACCTAAGTGACAGGACCCGAAGAAAACGGGAATTTTAAGACAGAAACGGGAAGAAGATATTATGAGTTGCAATAGCAACCAGGCCTAACAAGATGTGAGAACTGTTTCCAGCAATTGTATCGAGTCCAATAAACCAATGGAAGAAAGTTGCAAGTGCAACGCAGTAAAAGACGTGAGAAAGTAATAGCGGGGGAAAAAGAAAAAAAAGAAAGAAACAGAGAGAAGACCCCAACTTTTCGACTAAGAAGATTGGGTGTGGAGAGTAAGCAGTTTTCACACACATACATTGTGCCGACGCCGACGCAGTAACCAGCCACCAATGTCAACTGCACCAGCTGCTACTCACCAGTGCTGACTCCACGTCCGCTCGCCACCGACAGCACTTAAACCAACATTCAATGCCACTGGTGCCAGTGTTGACCACCAGCGTTGATTACACATCTGCTCACCAATGCAGCTAGAACTCTACGCCGGGTGAGCGAAAAACAATAATTGTTTGGTAAAGTTGACGGAACTGTTGAATGACAAACTGTTAGTGTAATCATTGTACTCAGTGGTGAATTTTCTTATAGATGATTACTAGGTCATAATCAATAAAGTTATGCATCAAGAACAGCAGCTAGCAGAACCATCCATGGCTATGACAGTGAATAAGGAAACACCAGACTGGGCTGAAGTAGCAAATTTAATCAAAGAACTAAGTCTAATGTTAGACTCAGTAAGAACAGAGTCAAATGCTCAAATTACTACTCTAAGTAAAAATTTAAATGCTCAAAATGCTTCCTTGTGAGATGAACTGAGTGCGAATTTAAGTGAAAAACTAGAAGCACAAAAAGTGTAACGCTAAATGAAAACTTAGATGCTCAAAGTGGAACCTTGAACAGTCAATCAGCAAATATAGTTTTATTAAAGACTGAATTTGACTCTTTAAATAATAAGGTAGAAAATCTGAAGTTAGATGTAAAGGGTGAACTCACTAGTTCTTTGAATACTCACATTAATCAACTATTTACTGAATTTAACCAGAGACAGGATGAGCAACTTCAAGATTTAACTGAAAAATTAGAATTTGATATTGAAGATAAATGTAATAATGTAGAAACAGAACTGAGTAAAAAACTAGGATCATTTCAAAGCATCTGCAATGTTACGGTCGATGCTGTACAACATAGATTACACACCTTAAAGGAGAGTGTTATAACTTCAAGTTGAACAAATATATTTCAAGGACGACGCAATACATGAAAGTCACAGATCAAGTAAACAGAGTAAGATGTGTGTCACTTTAACAGTCAAATCATAACTGAGTCCGAGTCTAGCAGCCGCTGGCTGGCTGGCCGCTTAGGTGGCGCTGCTGCTGCATGGCTGGGAGACAGCGCCGCATGTAGAGGATGTGCGTAACTGCGCGGCAGCACTTTGAAAGATCGGCAAGTCACAACACTTTTCCCCCCTTTTGAAGTTTTTGCACAGGTCTTGATGGAGGTGGCCTGTAGATTGCTAACGTCCATAGGTGTTGTTTGACTGGCCGTAAAGTCTCAAGGAGGAGGCCATACGGACAGAAGTGTCCCCGATGATAACGGGTCGAGATGACAGGAGACATGGGGGTCGAATATGCTGGGGCCCCGTGCACCAATCGGCCCATTGCAGCAAGTCCGGTTGTTATAACAGGAGACATGGATGATGCGTCCGCGTCTGTAGGAGGAAGGAGGCGAGTAGAGTTGCTCCGACAGATGGTGATCATCTGGTTACTGCATGGGCATGTATCCTGTTGGTGTCAGCTCTTGTGCTAGCACCGATATTGTGGTGAGAGGACTGCGTTGTGAGTAATGAGAGATTCCAGGATCCCGAGCATCAAGTAGAGCCAAAGGTGGTGTAGCGGCATCCGGAACAGGCATTGCCGGCACACGAGGCCGAAGCTGGTCCAAATGACACACTGCAACACCCGTGTCCATCTGGATTTCATACAGCCATCGGCCATGGTGTCGTAAGATCCAACCAGGACTCCATTTTGGCCGCCTGCCATATCCCTGTACCCATACAAGGTCGCCGGCGGTGAACCGGCCAAGCGAAGGCACCCGCGGCCGTGATGTGGAGGGCTGCAGAAGATGAAGTAGCGTGCGGGGCTGTCGGCCATGTAAGAGCTCAGCCGGGCTGTGATCGCCCATGGGGGTGAAACGATAAGAAGCCAGAAATTGGAGAAAAGCATCATCAGCAGCAGAAGAAGTCAGGAGTTTCCTCATCTGAGCCTTACCGTTTGTCGTTCAGCCTCACCGTTTGACTGTGGATGGAACAGAGGGGCCGTGACATGCATGACGCCATGACGGGCACAAAAATCCGCAAAATCAGAAGAGGCAAACTGCGGACCATTATCAGTAACAAGAGTAGAGGGAAGGCCTTCCAAAGAGAAAATGCGAGCTAGAGCATTGGTGGTTGCCGCAGTGGTAGGTGACGTGCAACGGACAATGAAAGGAAAGTTAGAGTAGGCATCAATAATGAGTAGCCAATAAGTACCTAAAAAAGGTCCTGCGAAGTCAGCATGAATACGCTCCCAGGGCTTCTCAGGCAAAGGCCGTGGTGACAAAGATGACTTCGAGGCGGCAGCCTGTGACACTCTAGGGCCACAGGCAGCGACCATGTGTGCGATTTCAGAGTTGATGCCGGGCCAGTACACATGACGGTGTGCCAGAGATTTTGTGCAAGAGACACCCCAGTGCCCTTGGTGAAGGAGGCGCAAGACCGAAGACGCAGGTACCACAACACACGGCGAAGCATTTTTGGTGGAAAGGAGGATAACACCATCCCAAGCCGTGAGGCGGTAACACAAAGCGTAGTAGTTCCGCAACGGATCAGAAGTCTTAGCGGACGGACGATCTGGTCAACCCTTCTGAATACAGCGTAAAACCCGGGAGAAAGTAGGGTCAGAACCCGTAGCAGCCGCCAGCTGGTCCCCGGTGGTGGGGAACCCGTCCACAACCCGCTGCTCGGCAGCATCCAGGTGGTAACACACAACTTCGTCCCGATCGAATGCCAGATCAGGACCCATGAGAACGCGAGACAGTGCACCAGCATTAGTACGTTGAGCTGTCGGACAGAAATGAATCCCATAATTGAAACGAGACAAGTAAAGAGCCCAACGCTGGAGGCGGTGTGCAGCCTTGTCAGGAAGTGACGCTGATGGATGAAGCAAGGAAACAAGTGGTTTGTGATCTGTAACAAGATGAAATTTGGATCCATAGAGAAAAACACCAAACATATGAAGAGTATAAATAATGGCCAAAGCTTCTTTTTCAATTTGAGAATACTTCTGTTGGGCATCTGTGAGCGTTTTGGAGGCATAGGCAATGGGTTGTTCAGAACCATCAGAAAAACGGTGCGCAAGGACTGCACCAACCCCGTATTGAGAGGCATCCGTGGCAAGAACAAGATGTTGGCCAGGTCGATTGGTAGCCAGGCACGGGGCCTGTTTCAGCATAGTGTTCAAATTCTGGAAGCCGCATCGCATGACACGGACCAGTGAAAAGGCACGTTTTTATGCAACAGGCGATGCAACGGCTGAGCCACCAAAGCAGGAGACGGTAAAAAAATGTGATAGTATGCTATTTTCCCCAAGAAGGCCTGCAGTTCCTTAACAGATGTAGGGTGAGGAAGGGCATCGATCGCAGTGACAGTTTGCTGAAGCGGACGAATACCATCCCGAGAGAGTTGAAACCCCAAGTACGTCATAGATGCCTGAAAAAATTTTGATTCCTGAAGATTACACTTAAGACCGGCAGTCTGTAAGATTCTGAAGATGTTCTTCAGTGGTGGAGCCAGTGACAACAATGTCATCCATGTAATTTATACACCCAGGGACAGTGAGCAATAATTGTTCCAAGAATCACTGAAAGAGAGCAGGGGCGCTGGCAACGCCGTATGGCAATCATTGATATTGATAGAGGCTGAAAGGTGTGTCAAGGACCAGAAACTGACAGGAAGCAGTGTCAAGAGGAAGTTGATGATAAGCTTCTGACAGGTCAAGTTTATAAAAATACTGGTCTCCAGAAAATTTAGTGAACAATTCTTCAGGTTGAGGCATAGCGTAAATGTTGATAAGGCATTGAGCATTTACAGTGGCCTTGAAATCGCCATAGAGACGAATATCACCATTTGGCTTAGCAACGACAACGACAGGAGAGGACCACTCACTGGAAGTGACAGGAAGCAAGACCCCTGAATCAGTGAGACGATCCAGCTCTTGTCTGACCTGATCACGAAGGGCCACAGGAATGGGCCGAGCCCAAAAAAACTTAGGCCGAGCAGTGGGTTTGAGCGTGATATGAGCTTCAAAGTCGTTTGCACCGCCTAACCCAGGAGAAAAAAGGGACAAAAATGTCATCCAATTGAGCATAAGCAATAGCATCAGAGACGATATTGACAGAGTCATCTATGGAGAACCCGAAAACGCGAAACGCATCAAAACCAAAAAGATTCTCCGTGTTACTATGGTCAACCACAAATATGGGAACAGTGCGAACGACAGATTTGTAAGATACCTCAGCATCAAATTGTCCCAAGAGAGAAATCTGTTTATTATAAGTCCGTAATTGCCTAGTGACAGGTGACAGGATTGGAGAACCCAACTGAAGATACGTCTGAGAATTGATGATAGTGGCAGCAGAACCAGTATCCACCTGCATGTGAACATCTCGACCAAGTATTTGGACAGTGAGGAATAACTTCCCTGAAAGGGAAGAAGTACAATTGACAGACAACACAGAATCAAAATCAGCACCATGTTCATGAACATCATGTAGGCGGTCGGATTTGCAAACGGTTGACACATGAGCCTTCTTTTTGCATTTGTGACACACAGCCCAACATTGTGGACAATCCTCTCATGAATGTGTCGTAAAACACCGCGGACATGAAGGGAGTTGCCGTGGGTTTTGCTTCGTCAACAGCACACAGAAGTTGTATTTCCCCGACGCCACCCCATGCCAGGATCTTTCAAAGGAGCCAATTGCGACAACAACCGATACATTTGAGGTGAAATCCATGAAAGGAACAGAGACTTACATGTTTGGTTGTCCACGACATAAAATGCCAAGAAGTACTGTCGAAGACATTTTTCGTAATCAGACCAGTCTTCCACCGTCTCGTCGTAAGGAGGAAAAGGAGGTAGAAGCAACGACGAGAGACACCCTGCATTTGATGCCACGACAAAATCACGAATCACATTTGTGAGAAGCGTTTGCTGTTCTATGAGACCTTGCAATAGTTGCTCTAAAGTAGCCATGGAAACACGTGGGTCAACGATGAAAAAGAAAAATTCACTACCTCGTTGCCAGTTGTTATAACCTCAAGCTGAACAAATATATTTCAAGGATGACGCAATACATGAAAATCACAGATCAAGTAAACAAAGTAAGATGTGAGTCACTTTAATAGTCAAATCATAACTGAGTCCGAGTCTAGCGGCCGCTGGCTGGCTGGGTGCTTAGGTGGCACTGCTGCTGCATGGCTGGCAGACAGCGCCACATGTGTGTAACTGCGCGGCAGCACTTTGAAAGATCGGCGAGTCACAACAGAGAGTGTTGAGAAAAAGGACAAATTATTACCAATAGTTCAATCGCAAATTACAGGTGTCAGTAAACGAGTTGTCAGTTCACGAGTAGATAATATAGGATGAAGTTTTAAAGATAAATAGCCAACTTTGACATTATAAATGTAAGTAGTTTGGCGGAACCATTTGAACTAATTAAAGATTGAGAAGTTACTGAGAGTATAATCTCGGGAAACATTTCGACGGTTGCTTTTTCCAAAGTTAAAGATGCAAGCAAGGCTATGGACAACTTGTGCGAAGAATTCGAACTTGTATATCTAAACACAAAGATGATGTGACTTACCAAACGAAAGTGCTGGCATGTTGATAGATACACAATCAAACACAAACATGCACACAAAATTCAAGCTTTCGCATATACAGACACAAGCAGACATAGGTAAAGGCAAAGAGTTTGGGCAAACTCTTTGCCTTTACATATGTCTAAGCAGACATATGTATATGTATATGTATATGTGCGGATGGATATGTGTGTGTGTGCGAGTGTATACCTGTCCTTTTTTCCCCCTAAGGTAAGTCTTTCCGCTCCCGGGATTGGAATGACTCCTTACCCTCTCCCTTAAAACCCACATCCTTTCGTCTTTCTCTCTCCTTCCCTCTTTCCTGATGAAGCAACCGTTGGTTGCGAAAGCTTGAATTTTGTGTGTATGTTTGTGTTTGATTGTGTATCTATCAACATGCCAGTGCTTTCGTTTGGTAAGTCACATCATCTTTGTTTTTAGATATATTTTTCCCACGTGGAATGTTTCTTCTATTGAATTCAAACTTGTCCATGACAAAGTAGAAAATGGAATAACTTTACCTAATATTATGTTTCCTAGTAAAGTGGTAATTATTTTGTCGTGGGGACACTTTTACACTAAATATAACAAGAAGTATTGGTCCATAAGTAATCAAGTGAGGTTTATATCCGATCCATGGGATCTGGGCTGAGTCACATATGTCTCCCAGGGACATTAACGATCTATGTTAACGGGCAGAGTGACGAACGTCAGATCTCTAGTTGTTTTCGGTGTTTCTTCTGTACTATTTTTCCTGCACCGAATTCCCTTCAAATCTTAAACTATCCTATAATTTTAGTACGTAGGAAACTGGATATGACTACAAGATTGAGACCAATTTAAGAAAATCGCGAATGAACAGTGATCTCTAGACATGAAGTGAAACAAATAGAATGTTATATTAGTGGAAAGTATAATATGGTGGTACTATTTAAACTGAGTGATGTTGAGATGACATAAACTGAATAGAGGATTTTATGTATGTGTAAAAGTATAGTATAAACTGAATGACAGAACAACTATGTAATCGTAGTGTATAATTTTCTATTTTTTATAGAACATTTTATACCTTTTATGAGAAGGGATGTATAAGGGAGTGTTTATATTAGTTTTGGAAGGGGTGGGTAGTGTAAGTGCAAGCATGACTAACACACACCACACCTTCCAGACAACCCTCGCAGACGAGTGTGACTGGTTCTTCACCATTTGCCATTCCATAGGGGTTGCTAAAATTTTTCTTCCAGAACTTCAAAAGTGAAGGTGAGAAACTCCATTCTGTAGGAGATGTTTAACGTCGTACCTCTTCCGGTTTCTCACTCAAGTACCGGCAAAGTAGGGATCCTGGAGAAGGGGGGTGGGAAGGGTTTCCTGTTTTTGGGACTGGCTTCTTTCTCTTCTTCTATCTTAGCAACCATTTCTACTTTTTCCTTTCTTACTTCCCATCTGAATACCTACCCATCTTTCCCTCTTTTCCTCTTTTCATATTCATATACTTGTATCGCAGAAGTCCTTCTCTTTTTCTGTGATTACAAAGAACCTACAACTTATTTCACATAAGCAGACTGAATAATCAGGTTGCACAAACAAACATAGACATACACACAAAGAGAAACTTACACACAAACATGAAAATCGTGGCTCAGAAAACTGAAGCCATGTCCGAACCACCAAGGGATGTAGGGGAATAAAAACATATGTACATCTGAGTAGATGCACATATTACATTGTTGATATGTGATGGTTCTGCATCATTATTTTCTTTATCGCTCTCATGTATATTGAGATGCATATAAAGACAGGAGAATAACAATCAACACATGTGCCTAGAGAAGCAGGAGCAGGAGAACTGGGACAATAAGTACAAAACAGGGATAAGTTAATTGGAGTTAGTTGTGCTAGTCTTTTGAGAAAAGGCGTACTGTCTACTGGGAATTGGTAAATACAGGTAGATATAGAATCTACTATGTGTAAGCATGATATCCGTTCATATAGTAGGAGTGAGGAATAAAAGAGGACTCTAGGGTCTTAGATGGAGTTTTCGAAAGTGGAGCTGAGGTGTAAAAGTAGATTTGTAATTTTACCAGAGGATATTTAAGAATAATATTCATAAAGAAGTATGCTAGGGCAATGAACCAGAAGGCCTACTCAAGAAGGATACGGAGGGTGCACTCAGCATTTATTGGATGATAAAAAGGGCGAATAGGCAGACCTATGAAAGGATGACCTATACTGCGTGGACAGGGTCACCAAGAGGGGGATTGACCTGTACTACCAAAATGGCAGGAGAAAGGGTACTCCTAGGATCAACCCATGTAAGATATAGGTACTGTTCCTAAAGGGGAAAAGGGCAGTGTCATAACAGAAGTCACATGTTTAAAGGGATGAGTCTGATGGGTTTGAATTCTATGCAGCACTAGCATTTTTACGCGTTACATTTACAAGTGTCAGAAGAAGGGAACACTTTTATTTTACCCAGAGTTCCTCCAGATTACAATAAGAAATGAATAAGTATGTACTTAGGAAAAGTTGTATGGGAAATAAGAACAAAGCAGTAGAGTATTCATGAGTTATGTACACCTGGAATTTACGATTGGAAAAAGGCAGAAAACAAAAATTTGGTATGCATGAATTGTCGGAGAATTGAAAAGAGCTAACTCCAACAGGGACTGAAAGATTCATGTCTTAAATTGAAGTAAAAAAATAAAATAAAATAAAATAAAAGAGGAATAAGTAATGAGAACAGACATATTCATTGTTATTGATAGAAAAGATATATTGTTGAAAGATGAAGTGTTATCCTATGTGTCCTTACTGGACATGATATTTATGTATAAAATATTGCGTGTTTTGCTAAGTTGAGGGATATGCAGTGCCTCAAGAATTTCAGTGTAAGTTCTAGAGACACGCGGCTTTCCACCGTCTCGAACACCCAATATTTTAAGTAAGAGGGTGAGAGGGTGGAGATGTGTCTACCTCGCCGCCCATTTCTGTGTGTGCAGGATGGACGTGTATCAGGAGAACACTGCAATAGTGACGGTCGATCAGCGTGGACAACTGTTTGCTGCTCGTACCATAGAAGCTGTATGTCCAGTACTAGGGGCAAGCATGCTTTATTCCTTGATGGTGTAATGACTGTATTTGTTGTGAACAAATGAATTATGAATTGAACTAAAGACACTTATATTTTTTCTGGTGTTGCACTTGCTAGAAGCAAGAACTGGTTTTATAGTGGTTATTAGACCAAACATATTGTAATTGTATCTGTTAGTATCTAACGGTCCAAGACGGGGTTGACTTGCGAGAGTTGAACGATTATATGAAACCTGTGAAGTTGTTTTATTGTGTAGATGAAAATATAACAGAGTTGAACAAAAAGTATCCTGAGAGTACAGAATCATTTCAAGAGTAGAAAAGAAGTCTATTTTGAAATTCCTTTAACCAGCTATAGTCTTTGGGGAAGAAGAGTTTGTGAAGATCAACACAGCCGTCTGACCCGAGAAGAAGATCGGCTGTACATGATACGTAAGTCAACTGCGAGAGACGTATAAGTCTTGCACCCCAGTACCAAACTGTCTCATGTCATCAGAAACTGTTAGAACATGAATTAAAATCTAAAGCTTAAATCTCTCTTTCCAAATCTGATGTCACAAATAGGGGATTCTCATTTGTATCTAACATTGCATTTTGCTCTATCTCTCCTATATTCCAATTTTATACCTCCTAGAACTGAAATATTATTTGCTTATTTGACCTTCCTTGAACATTGTCATGACTCTGAATAACATATGATTTTACATGTAAAATTTGCTGCTCTTTGAAGTCTTAAATCAAATATTAGAGCACCCATTTAAAAAATCACTTTAATCTCCAAATCACCTTGAAAATCATGTTCAAGATCATGTCCATTAATAGCAATGCGTGACCCTCTTTGCCACCTCACCTACAACTTTATCCCAAAGCATTCTGCTGTATTTATCTCCAGCCTGAGTCATTCTCTATTATGAATTAAAATGGTCCAATGATCCACCCTGTATGTGTGTGTGTGTGTGTGTGTGTGTGTGTGTGTGAGAGAGAGAGAGAGAGAGAGAGAGAGAGAGAGAGAGAGAGACAGACACAGAGAGAGAGTGAGAGAGAGAGAGAGAGAGAGAGAGAGTTCCCTCTCCCCCCCCCCCCCCCCCCCTCCTGACCACCACTTCACATTGTCGCTGGATATGAAAAGCGAGATGGTCCGAGCAGTGGCAGCACAATGTCCTGCTATGACTACTTTGGCCAATTCATCAAAGAGATGAATGACAACAACAACAACACTAGCCACAGCATGCTGGGAAGATTTGCCAACAGAGGGTGAACCACCATGATCTCAATGCAAATCTCACTTTCAGCCACCACCGCGTTCACACAGGTGCAAACACTATGTGCAGCTGTATATAAATGAGTACACAGGCCGCTACATCCAGATCATCTCACTTTGCTGGGCTACACTGTTATCTGCACCATCAATCATGAGTTGCAACCATGCTCCGAATTCTGGACTAGCATTTTGTTATAGTCTATCGTTCCCTGTCTGTGCTTGGCCAGACTAACTGGGCACTGTTTATTGGAGAAAACTTTGGCTTGTGAACTGTACTTGGTAGATGCAGCCATGGCTCTTTCCTTTGTACGACGACGCCATTGAGGAATGGAGTTCATATTAAAAATGTACTCACCAGCACTTTACAGTTTTTAAGGTAGGAGATCCTGACACTATCAGATCCCTTTCTCTCTTATGGTATAAGTCTGAAATATATAAACTGTTGGGTAAATCAGCAACAGCCTACAGCATTAACTTTTGATGAAATGTGTCCACTGCTCAGTGCATATTACTAGCAGCACTATATGAAGTTTTGGCACAGGTAGAATTTTATCTGGGTAAAAAACTTCCTAACTAGTTGTACAGGGCATGGGTAGCCGAACTCCAAGGGCTTAGTAGAAAATGTCATTTTGTGATGGCCAAAAAAAGGATTTATGCAGACAATAAGGTGCCAGAAGCGGTCATTCGATATGCCCTGGATAAACAATTTTAACATGATGCGATGCAGTAGCTAGGCCCATATTAGAAGAGGTGCTCACACTTGCCCAGTTACATGAGGTTTCGAATGCAGCCAGGAAATGGTCAGAAACATGGCAGACATAGTAGCAGTCAACCACAGCCTAGGAAATCTTTATATGCAGGACCAGGACAATGACACAGCCATTATTCAATCATGCTGGCAACAGCAGGTTGCTAAACATTGCAATTACGAATGAGATAATCCAGCTTCAGGTGGACACTGGTGCTGTGGTCAGTTTGATCAATTAGCCAACATATGTCCAATTGGGATCATCAAGTTGACTCCCACCTGGAAGCAAACTGTCAGCTACAACAAACAGGGAATTCCATTAAAGGGCCAGCTTCATACAGAAACACAACCTGGCAAATAACTAGCAACATCACATGTTAACTTATACAGCTCATTAACATCACAGATCCAAATTTTGCCTTCTCTATCCAAGATTTTGTAAACCTGATGTCAGACGATGTCCCTCTTTTTACAGTGAAGGCAGAATTCTTTAGAGCTCCCCAGGTGTCAATGTCACTTCAGGCATGGGTAAAGGAGGAACTTGAGCATTTGGCCAAGTTGGACATTACTGAACCAGTTGCATCCAATGAGTGGGCCAAGCCACTTGAATGTATTCCATTCTCTGCCTTCCTCTACTGTTTTTATTCTCTACCACTCCCTCTAGTACAACGGAAGTTATTCCCTGATATCACCATAGATGTCCTATTATCCTCTCCCTTCTTCTTGTCAGTGTTTTTCCATACATTGCTTTCCTCACTGACTCTGCGGAGAACCTCCTCATTCCTTACCTTATCAGTCCACATAATTTACAACTTTCTTCTATAGCATAGCATCTCAAACACTTTGATTCTCTTCTGTTCCAGGTTTTCCAAAGTCCATGCTTCACTACCATACAATGCAATGCTCCAAACATACATTCTCAGAAATTTTTTTCCACAAATTAAGGCCTATGTTAGATATTAGTAGAATGCTCTTGGCCAGGAATGCCCTTTTTGCCAGTGCTAGTCTGCTTTTTATGTCCTCCTTGCTCCATCAATCATGATGTCTCGTCTACTTTGTGATCCTCAATTCTGATGTTAAGTTTCTCTTTGTTCTCATTTCTGCTACTTTTCATTACTTTCATCTTTCTGCGATTTACTCTCAGTCCATATTCTGTAATCACTACACTATTCATTCCAGTCAGCAGATCCTGTAATTTTTCTTCACTTTCATTCAGAATAGCAATGTCATCAGCAAATATGATCACTGACATGCTTACATACTGAATTTTTACTCCATTCTTAAACCTTTCTTTTATTTCCATCATTGATCCTTCAACATATAGATTGAACAGTAGTGGTGATCAGCTACATCCCTGTCTTACCCCATTTTTAATCAGAGTACTTGGTCTTCCAGTCTCATTGTTCCCTCTTGGTTCTTGTACATACTGTATATTATCCATCTGTCCCTATAGTTCACCCCCCTTTTTCTCAGGAGTTTGAACATCTCACACAATTTTAAACTGATGAATGCTTTTACCAAGTCAACAAATCCTATGCATGTGTCTTGGTTTTTCTTCATTCTTGCTTCCATTATCAACCTCAATGTCAGAGCTGTCTCTCTGGTGCCTTCATCTTTCCTAAAGCCAAACTGATCTTCATCTAACAGACCCTCAGTTTTCTTTTCCATTCTCCTGTGTATTATTCTTGTCATCAGCTTGGATTCATGAGCTGTTAAACTGATTGTGGTATAATTCTGACGCTTCTTGGGTCTTTGAATCATCGGAATTGTGTGGATGATATTTTTCCGAAAGTCTGATTCTATATCACCAGACCCATTCTACTCATTCATGAATAGTCGTTTTGTTGCCACTTCCCCCCTTTACAGTATAAATTCCAATGGAATATGGCAGACACCACACAGTATGGAATGGTATCTATCCTGTCTTATTTGACTTTAATTCATCCAAAGCTCCTTTAAATTCTGCTACTAATACTGGATCCCCTATCTCTTCCCCGTCAACTCCTGTTTCGTCTTCTATAACATCATCAGACAAGTGTCACCCCTCTTAGAAGCCTTTAAAGAACTCTTTCCATCTGTCTGCTCCCTCCTCTGAATTTAACAGTGAAATTCCCATTGCACTCTTATTGCTATGCCATTGCTTTTAATTTCACCAAATGTTGTTTTGACTTTTCTATATGCTTGGTCAGTCTTTCCAACAAGCATTTCTTTTTCGGTTTCTTCACATTTTTAATGCAGCTGTTTTGCCTTAGCTTTCCTGAACTTCCTATTTATTTTTTTCCTAAATAACTTGCATTTCTGCGTTCCTAAATTCTCAGCACATTTTTGCACTTTTGTTGATCAACTGAAGTATTTCTTCTATTACCCAAGGTTTCTTTGCAGTTACCTTCCTTATTTGTATTTTTTCCTTCCAACTTCACTGACTCCCCTTTTTTGAGATGTCGCTTCCACTTCAACTGAACTGCCTACTGCACTTCTCATTATTGCAGTATCAATAGCCTCAGTGAACTTCAAGCATTTCTCTTCATTCCTTAGTACTTCCGTATCCCACTTCTTTCCGCACAGGTTCTTCCTGACTAGTCTCTTAAACTTCAGCCTACTCTTCATCATTACTAAATTGTGCTCTGAGTCTATATCTGCTCCTGGGTATGCCTTACGATCCAATACCAGGTTTCAGAATCTCTGCCTGACCATGATGTAATCTAAATGGACTCTTTCCAAATCTCACAGCCTTTTCCAAGTATAACTCCTTCTCTTTTGAGTCATGAACATGGTATTCACTTTGACCAGGTGAGCAGGTGCTCTCCTAAAATTGACCTGGCTGAGAAGTATCTGCAGCTCCCCTTAGACCAGGCCCCACAGCCTAGTTAAATTTAAAAGATTGGTCTTTGGCATTACCAGTGCACCAGCAATCTTTCAATGGGTTTTGGAGCACCTGGTTCAGATCATGCTATCATGCATAAATATTTAGAATGATAACATCATGACTGTATTTAAGGAACCTTGAAACATTGTTCCAAGTACTGCAGGAAGTTGGGTTAAAGTGCAACTTAAAAGCATTTTTTTCAAACCACAAATCAAATACTTCAGCCACATTATTTCTGCCGCAGGGGTGCAACAAACCAATTAAGGGATAGAAGCTATAGCAGAATTCCCCTGGCCAGCAAACATTAAGCAGTTGCAATCCTTCTTAGGGAAAGTATCACATTACTGGAAGTTCTCACGTGCGGTGGTGGAAACCACATTGCAACTGCATCACCTGCATAAAAATACGCACTCCATTCATCTGGACCGATCAATATGAACATGCGTTCCAGACGGTGAAGCTACAGTTATGGCCCTCACCATGTTTGGCAATTTATCAGCCAGTGAAATCACTTGTGATAGTCTGTTATAATTCAGTTGATCTAATTCGGTGAGACATCAGTTTGAATACAGCGCCATTTCCAGAGGGCTTGTACCTTCTGTTTTGTCTTCTTGTATGGGTGCTCTTTGGAGGGGAGTTCGTGCCAAGTTGAAGTATTAAGTGGAACAAAAATGTGATGGCTTTTTGTGTTATGTAGACTGTGTGTTGTGTAGAATAAAATAGAACATGTGGTTTAATACATGAGTAAACAGTGATGACGTGTACTTTATGTTCTTAGTCAAATAATTATCCTCATCCTCATTTAAAGGAGACAAGAGCTACAGAAAAGTTAACATAGTTGCCAATGCCTCAAGCCATGGCTTGTGGCCACTGCTTGTCCACAAAAATGTTGACAGGTCAGGAGGCTTGGGGGCACTACTTGTCCACAAAAAAGCTGACAGGTCAGAACAGCTCATCACTTCAGCATCAATGTCATTGAACGCAGCGCAAAAAGCATATTCACAAATACAGAAAGCAGCACTGGCAATTGTGTTTGCACTTTAAAAAAATTATGTTTACCTCTAAGGAAATACCTTTCAGCTCATCACTGACTATGAGCCACTGCTCACACTGTTCAATCTGGCCATCGGCTTCCATACAAAATAACTCATACCGCCATAGTGGGGCATTATTCTTAATCCTGACATCAGTATGACATAAAATTTCGGAATACCTCCTCCCATGCCAATACTAATGGTTTATCACAACTGCTCGTGGCTCCTGACCCTGGATTAGCTCATGATTTTTCATCTATATGACCACTTTCAGATGACCCTAGACAGCTTTCAACTCAATAGAGAATTAATCACTAAGGAAACTGGATCACACCCACTACTCCTGGTAGTGCAAAAACACATCTTACGTGGCTGGCTGGAGTTGATGCTGCGAAGAGGCAACAAACAACTTGTAATGGGATATCCTCCTCTAGCATTACTTTTCCTCAATGGTAGTATTCAATACTAGTAATATTTTTCGAATTTTGCACAGGTCAACATTATCTCAGCTGTTTTCTTGAAAAATTTCATATAATTTTATGCATAATATGTTATACTTGAAACCAAAATTTATGAACAGGAATTATTATTTTGGATGTTATAATCGAAAAATACTAGTTCTGGACGTACAGTTAAAATTGTTTTTTTAGAAACATTTGAAATTACAAACTATATGGCACATTTAAAGTTTCTATTATTAATTATGCAATTAGTACTGTTTATTATGTTTATTTCTGGATTCATTCATGAAATAATAACCGAAATTAATAGAAATTCATTTGCCAAGAAAAATTGGAAACCCTCTGGAATACTGTTATTACCACAGTGTGAGGTAGGAGTAAAAACGCCTCAGATGTAATAAGACGTATTTTTGTATTTTGGACAAACAATGTAATTTTGGCTTTGTTAGTGTGGAAATTCAAAAGACTGTGTGATACTGAAATGTGACAAAATAAATTAACATAAAAACAAAAATTCTGCAACAACAATCTTCAAAATTGTTTAGATCAACTCAACCATGAGGGCCTAAAATGTGAGAATTTCAACTTCAAGAATCAGACCTCTTGAAAAGAAGAACTGCAGCCAACTTTACAAGAAAAGATAAGTAAACTAAAAAGTTCATTGTAATCTTACTCCTCTTCAATCTTCAGAAAAGACTTTGCTTATTGTGGACAATAGCTACAATTAGGAAGGAGGGAGGAGATTACAAACTGCATCATTATTTCTCGAGCGACTCTTGTTAGTGAATACCAGCTTCGAGTCATGGTCCATGCAACACTTCACCAGCACATGCTGGAATTGGTGCTTGATGGGGAATAGCCAGAATGAAAGTCTTAGCGCACCATTTTACCTACTGGCCAGGAATCAGCCAGGACATTGTATGATGCAAATGTGCTGTCACTATGCAATGCATCAAGCGGCTCCACAGCAGACATTCGATCCCTGGCCAGAAGTCATGTCACTGTAGGAATGAGTCCACATAGGTCTATCAGGGCCACTTCTCAACACTGTGTGACTCATCATCACTCTTGACACATATTACCTATTATCAGTTCCCTTACTGGGCCTCCTTCGTACTCTAGTTTCTGACAATGGGCCCAGGCTTTCAGACATTTCTGTTCTCATAGCAGAATCCAACATAGTCAATCTGCCCCCTTCCACACCCAATCAAGAGCGAGATTGCAGGGTGTATAGGAAGACAAGAACAAAAATCCCACATTTTTCCTGGATTTCCCAGTTGAAAATACACTTTTTCCCTAGTGAACATACACTTCTTCCGTCTTAAGTGACGGCATACTTTCTCTCAGAACTGTAAAACTTATCAATCATTTGAATGGTTAATGTTTTATACACCAGTGTAGAACTTCCAACCACTTAGGAAACAAAATCCAGAAAAAGAAAGAAAGAAAAAAATGTGTTTTAGAAAGACATTTGATGTGCAGCAATATGTACGCTGCATATTTCCTTATTACATTACACTGCATACTTTGTATTATGAAAGTATAAATATGGTGGAACTCGAGATAGTGACGTGTTTTTGTAAGCCAATCACAGCACAGCTCACATCACATGATCTCGCCAGGCGATAACAACAGATATTCAAAGCATAGGACATGTGATGTAGTTGGCCAATAGCAACACTACTGTTAAGCTTTCACATATAATACTGGTCTTGAAGATTAATAAGCTACAAGAATAGTTAAGCTTTCACTTGTAATGTTGGTCTTTTCTTGCATGTTTTACACTTTTAAGATACATCATACAAATGTGCCAGTAAAATTGTAAATGATGACATATACAGGGCGAGTCACCTAACGTTACCGCTGGATATATTTCGTAAACCACATCACATACTGATGAACCGATTCCACAGACCGAACGTGAGGAGAGGGGCTAGTGTAATTGTTTAATACAAACCATACAAAAATGCACGGAAGTATGTTTTTTAACACAAACCCACGTTTTTTTAAATGGAACCCCATTAGTTTTGTTAGCACATCTGAACATATAAACAAATACATAATCAGTGCCGTTTGTTGCATTGTAAAATGTTAATTACATCCGGAGATATTGTAACCTAAAGTTGATGCTTGAAACCTCTGACGTTCAGTTGCGTGTTGTAACAAACACGGGCCACGGTCGGCGAGCAGCATCTGCAAGGACATGTTTATGATGACGACCATGTTTACGAGTGTGGCTGTAGTGCACTGTTGTGGTTTGGTCTAGCTGTCACAGTGTCCACATGTAGCACTTGCTGCTATTGTTATTCTGAATTTGTCTCCGCACGTAGACCAACTGTAGTACACCGTGTTACCAGACGTCTGTGAGAGTGTAGTGTTGTAGGAACTGTGACCATGGTGTATTCGAACTCTGAAAAGGCGGAGATGATACTCATCTATGGCGAGTGTCGACGAAATGCAGCTGAAGCCTGCAGGGTGTATGCAGATTGGTACCTGGACAGAGAGCATCCAACGTGCCGCACATTTCAAAACATCTACCGCCAACTGTATGCAACAGGTATAGTCGTAGCATGCAAACAGGTCCGTAACAGGACCGTCACAGGAGAAGCGGGTGCAGTTGGTGTGTTAGCTGCTGTTGCCATGAACCCACATATGAGTACACGGGACATTGCGAGAGCCGGTGGACTGAGTCAAAGTAGTGTCATGCGCATACTGCATCGTCACCGCTTTCACTCGTTTCATGTGTCGCTACATCAGCAATTACATGGTGATGACTTTAATCATCGAGTGCAGTTCTGTCAATGGGCATTAACAGAGAATGCGTTGCAGTTCTACCTGTTTACCGATGAAGCGGGTTTCACAAACCATGGGGCAGTGAATCTACGGAACATGCATTACTGGTCCGTGGACAAGCCTCGATGGCTCAGACAGGTAGAATGACAGCGACCGTGGACTGTAAATGTATGATGCGGAATCATTGGCGACCACCTCATTGGTCCTCACTTCATTGCAGGGGCCCAAACAGCTGCAACATACATCACATTTCTACAGAATGATCTGCCAACATTGCTCGGAAATGTCCCACTGGAAACGCATTGACGTATGTGGTATCAGCATAATGGTGCACCTGCACATTCCGGAATTAACACTAGGCTGACCCTTGACAGGATGTTCGATGGGCGTTTCATAGGACGTGGAGGACGCATAAATTGGCCAGCCCGTTCTCCTGATCTTACACCTCTGGACTTCTTTCTGTGGGGTACGCTAAAGGAGAATGTGTACCGTGATGTGCCTACAACCCCAGAGGATATGAAACAATGTATTGTGGCAGCCTGCGGCGACATTACACCAGATGTACTGCGGCGTGTACGACATTCATTACGCCAGAGATTGCAATTGTGTGCAGCAAATGATGGCCACCACATTCAACATCTATTGGTCTGACATGTCAGGACACACTCTATTCCACTCCGTAATTGAAAACGGA
Organism: Schistocerca serialis cubense; assembly: GCF_023864345.2. Lineage (NCBI taxonomy): Eukaryota > Metazoa > Arthropoda > Insecta > Orthoptera > Acrididae > Schistocerca > Schistocerca serialis. The sequence continues at coordinate 320,616,469 of NC_064642.1, read as the reverse complement.
CACCACGTGTGTACGTGTACCTCACCCCTCATGGTAATGTACATGTGTGTCAGTGAAAAAGACCAATAAAAAGGTGTTAGCATGTGGACGTAATGTGCTGTTCCAGTCTCTTCTGTACCTAAGGTCCATCACCGTTCCCTTTGGATCCCTACGTAATTCGGTGCTCTCCGATACACACGATCGAACAGCGGAGGAGTGGTACTAAAGCGTCAACTTTAGGTTACAATATCTCCGGACGTAATTAACATTTTGCAATGCAACAAACGGCACTGATTACGTATTTGTTTATATGTTCAGATGTGGTAACAAAACTAACGGGGTTCCATTTAAAAAACCGTAGGTTTGTGTTAAAAAACATACTTCCGTGTATTTTTTTATGGTTTGTATTAACCAATTACACTAACTCCTCTCCTCACGTTCAGTCTGTGGAATCGATTCGTCAGTATTTGATGTGGTTTACGAAATATATCCAGTGGTAATGTTAGGTGACTCACCCTGTATATCTGGTCTTTGAGCACAAAATTCTTCTAAGTGGCTGCTCCTGTAAGTGTTAAGTTCTAAACGTGAGTCAAATGCTCTGTCATTTAAGAAATTCATAGCACATTCTCACACATAATATAATTCATCTTGGGTAAAAGGAAATTTACTTTGAAAGTAGCACTTTTCAAAACAACATTCATAATATTTTTTTTTCTTCATTGTTATTTAAACGCCTTACATAAGGTGGGCTGGCAGCAGCATACTACGCTGCTCTTCAGCCACAAGTGTTACAAAGAAAATACAAATGAGGCACAGAAGATACAGAACAAAGTGGGGGGCAAAAAACAGTAGACACAGAAGCAAATAATACAAAGCCGTTCACACTCGATGAAAAAACACTAAAAACTGTCGGCACTGCACACAAACACTGACGACTTAGACGGTACAGGTTAACAAAAGAGCGTGACGGCGAAGAACACTAAACCACAAACACGATGGCACACACACGAGAAACTGATGGTGATGATCTCCGGCGCACGAATGTCCACTTAATGAGTGCGAGTCCAGGGACCTGACAAGAGGGGAAGAAGGGGGTGGGGGAGGGAGAGGGGAGAGCAAAGATGCCAACAGCAGAGGAGGAATGAAGGTATGGGGGTAGGGGAAGCCTGGGGAAGGAGTGGGGAGAAAGGGAGGAGGGAGGGAAGGGGGAGAGAAGGGAGAGAGGGTGCCCATAGGAACAAACACAGGAAGAGGGAGGGAGGATCAAAGTTGGTAGGAGGGGTAGATGGAGGGGAGGAGGGCATCATCAGGGAGGGGGAGCTGGCGGAAGCCAACTTGGGAGAGGGTATGGTGAGTGGAGAGATGGAGAGCAGGTGGGACGTGGAAATACAGGCGCGGCAGCGGATGGGGGTGGGAAAGGATGGGAGAGACAAGCGGGTGAGGAGGATCGAGTTTACGGGAGGTGTAGAGGATCCGTATCCATTCAAGGACGAGGAGTCATAACATTTTCCTGCAAGCTGTTATAAATAGGTTCGCTTCAGCAGTTGCCACAGAGAGCCAGAAAGCAGGTGTTATGCTCGTGCAGAGCTATGACAACGTAGGAAGTCCATATGTTTGTACATATATACAGGGTGTATACACTAACAAGGAAAAAAAATTCCCTGGTTTTTCCCGGTTAAAAATACACTTTCTCCCAGGTGAAAACACATTTTTTCTGTGTTAAGTGACAGTATATTTTCCCTCAGAACTGCAAAACTTATCAATCCTTTGAATGGATTTCGTTTTATACACAGGTGCAGGATTTCCCGCACTTCAGAAAACAAAACTCAGGGAAAAGACACATTTTGGAAATATCTTTGATGTGCAGCAACATATACGCTGCGTATTTTCGTATTACGAAAGTATACATTGGAAATCCATCAAACGCCGTATGGTATTTTCCGAATCATTGAAATCGAGATTGTGATGCGCTTTTGTAACCCAGTCACAGCTCATGTCACGTGATTTCGACAGCTGATGACAGTGGATATTCAGAGAATAGGACACGTGATATAGTCAGCTGACAGCAACATCACTGTTAAGTAGCATGAACACTCAAACAGGGAAAGTTAATAGTTCAAATTAATATACATAGTGTTGCTACAAGAAAAGCAAAGTTTTCACATATAACATTGGTCTCTAAGGTTAAAAAGCTGCAAGAGAAGCTAAGCTTTCGCATATAACGTTGATCTTTTTTGCTTGTGTTACACTTTAACGTATATCACACAAATGTACCAGTAAAATTTTTAATAATGACATAAATATCTGATCTTCAGAGTTTGAAATTCGCCTGTAAGGCTCATCATCAAAGAGTTGATTTTTAAAATGAGAGTCAAACGCTCTGTGTATAGTTGACTGTATAGTGAAAGGCTACCCAGCCATTGATCTCCTGTGCGAATGCACACACTTTGCCCGAACTCTTACGGGAATCATCACCTTAGTTGGCGCGAGTAAAGAGCAAATGGGTAAATATCCTTAGGAACATTACAAATGTAGGTTATGGACAGTTGGGAATGTGGGTCTCATGGGAAGCATGCAAGGGATAAGTCCCTGCAGTCATGCTATCCTCTGTGCACTAGGTGCCTAAGATGGATAGAGCGTCTGCCACGTAAGAAGGAGATCCCGGGTTCGAGTCCCGGTCCGGGCACACAGTTTAAGCTGACCCCATAGAGGTATATCAACAAAACCTGTTGGCAGCTAAGGGGTTTCGATTAATCATCATTTCTTTCTAGAGAAGCTGCATGATCATCACTGGTATCTGTTCTTTCGGAACAGTTACTATCTTCATACTTTTCAGTGTGTTTTCGGGATGTAAATTTTCTTGGAGCATCAGTACTGTATTGTATCATGTTTGGTTCTTTATTATGGCATAATTCCATACGTGCACTTGAAATGCAGTGAACAGTTGAAACTAGCCAGTACTGTGGAATTAAACATTTCGTTTCAAATGCATTGACTGCCTCTGCGGAAAAGTTAATGAAAGTCAAATATCTTTAGCAAACGGACAAAAATAACTAAACTGTTCTGCAAGGCGATTAACGCTTGACTGTCTGAAAGGTGAAAATACAATCTGAAACTAAAAACATATGTTAGCCTTCCGTAATTATGTGAATGTATTTCAATTCACTTGATAGCTCCCGGCCACAGATATCCGTTTTGTTTTCATTTGATGTGAGAGTGAACGAAGGGTAAACAGCAAAATCACTAAATGTAAACACGGGTCACGTGCAGACTACCCACAATAACTCAGACTGCTCTGCACATCAAGCCCCGGATCTACGATATCTGCTAATCGGGTCAATACTAAAAAAATTGAATGTTCAAAAATATGTTCATCTTGTAGTGCACATCTTTCTGAAAAGTCTAAAACATAAAACATATGAGTTCGAGGAAATATAAGACATGTTATTTATTCTTAAGTGTGCCAAAGTGCAGTGCCACGCCTCTTCAGACAGCATTTTTCTATCGCACGTCACTGTATTTCGCTCTGTGGAATTGAAACGTGTATATTTGGTAAAGGATGCCATCAAACTATATTCAGGACAGTGGAAATTGTAATGTCCTGTGGTGCCTCTCCTGTTCCCAGTCGGCCGGTTTAATAGCGGATGGGATTATTTGTAACTGGGAGAACAAGAACTCTTCAGAAAATTTGCACTCTTTATTGCCTATTAGCTAATAACTTGTTGCTTTGGTGATATAAAATTGAATATAGGATACATAAAACCAATAAAGACAAGAGACAAGCAAGAAAGTACACATTTCTTCAGTCCTTAGCTCCTAGCATATTTTTTCTCTCTAATCTTGCTACAGATTTACGTGGCGTGCTTTCCTTTCTGCGAAATAATCTATTACTTCAAAGTTCGTCTAACGTTTTGTTGCATGAAAAATCAAAATGTCGTTATCTAATACTGAGAAAGATGTTAATAATACAAGTAATACCCATGACTGGTGTGGTTTCTTGATCTGATTACGTCTATTTTGTCAATGTGTCCTGGATTAAACAAAACAGGCCTTTGTAACACGAACCAAGTAAGAGACTGTTTTGGCACAAATGGTCATTTTTATAACACGACGGTATATAATTCACTAAGTACCAATATCAAATACCTATTAGGCCTACAACAAGCAAAAAGCTTTATTTTAGGAAATAGTTTCACATTTCATTCATATGGACTAGTTTCTCAAGCATGAGATCGAAAAGTATTATTACGAAATTTTTATATAAATTTGGTATCTTCTTATTCTTCCATAATTTGTGTGACTTCGCCATTTCTTCTCCTTCCTCATTCGAACAAACGATCTTGTCATCACCAATTCTGTACCTATTCCTGCCATTGTCAAAATTTGTTCGCTGATTAACTTCACTAACCCTGCCAGAATCACAGGTTTAGTTATCTCGCGATTATTCTCCGGTTAGGCATTGTTACATGTTTGTACAACACATTTTCTGCATTGCTTCCGGAATAGAACTTAAGCGGCTGATAGCCGCGGACTGTACAATTGATCCTTACTAGCACAGCGATCTGGCCAAAAACTTTCTGTCAAAATCTCATTTTCTTGGATACACTGAGAAGATAATATGTAATCTTTCTCACCTGTTATTGCTGTTAGTCGTTTATTTCCGTTCTGGTAGTCTGAATCTATGAATTTCGCTAGTAATTATAACAACGCTGATCATTCGCAAACCCAATCAAGCACATAATCAGACAGCAATTGACATTCATCCGTTCGGCTTTACTCCACTCAGCTCGTATAGCCTCATCCCCTTTTGTCTGCAGAAAGTTTATTTCTAGATTTATTTATTTATTTATTCATCCGTGGAACAATAAATATTGTATGGATGTCGTCAGTTTACAACACATGAGCACACATTTACATTTACAATGAAACAGGTTTCTCATATTTTGTGTAGTTTTTATAACTAGTCATACACACATTTATAATTACATAATATTTTGGTGATAATGTCATATGTTGCTAATAATCTACATCTATTTTAAATATACTTTTACAGTATAACAACTTTTACTTATTAAGGTTTTAAGCTTTTGTCTGAAAGTGAGGGGCTCATTTATTTCTTTAATTTCCTGTGGTAATTTGTTATACAGTTTTATCCCATTATAAAATATACATTTTTGCGTCTTTGCCTTGTTCTTTCTATCTAGATGGAGGTGGTCACAAGCTCTTGTTTCATGGTCATGTATTAGGCTGTTTGTGTTGTACATGTTGAGATTTTTCTTAATGAACATTATGTTCTGAAAGATATACTCACAACAAACAGTTAGAATGCCTAGCTTTCTAAATAATTCTAGACAGTGGGCCCTGTTGTTGCTGTTTGTTATTATCCTTATGGCTCTTTTTTGTACAATGAACACAGTTTGTATGTTACTGGCACTTGTTCCCTAAAACATGATCCCATAGCTGAGGAATGAGTGTAGATATCCGTAATATGTTATTTTAAGACAGGTATTATTGCATACCGGTGCAAAGATTCTAAGAGCATAGCATGCTGTGGATAATTTCTTTGCCAAAATGTTGACATGGTTTGTCCATTTCAATTGGCTGTCTACATTCATTCCTAAGAATTTGGTACTTGTTACACATTCTAATTCATTATTATTAACTTTTATTGTAGTGGAATTGTGTTTTTTGTTCAATTGGAAGTTAATATAGTTACTCTTCTTTACATTTAGGGTTACTTTATTTTTTAATGACCAGTTGTGGACATCACTGAGAGCCTCGTTTGCTCTTTCTGACTGTTGTGTTGGATTTTCACCTGTTATTACTATGTTGCTGTCATCAGCAAAAAGTATTTTTTCTCCATGTCTGATACTTTGTGGGAAGCCGTTAATGTATATAAGAAACAATATTGGGCCTAATACACTTCCCTGTGGGACGCCTATATTCACATTTTCTGGGTCGGACGGGTGTTTTACAAGGGAATTGTTTGAAACTTGTGATATCTCAACTCGTTGAACTCTGTTTTCCAAGTATGATTTGAACCACTTCTTTGTCACACCTCTTATTCCTATTTGCCCCAATTTATGAAGTAAGATTTTGTGGTCAACTGTATCAAAGGCCTTGGACAAGTCTAAAAAGATACCACTTACATTTTCACCTTTGTCCAGTGCTTCTAAAATTACTTTAGTGAACTGTGCTATGGCAGATTGTGTGCCTTTTCCGGGCCTAAAACCAAATTGGTCACTGGAAAGAAGGTTGTATTTATTCAGGTAATTTAACAGTCTCTTTTTGACTAGTATTTCTATTATTTTAGAAATGATAGACAGTATAGAAATCGGCCTGTAGTTCTTTACATTTTCCGTTTTTAAGGATAGGTATAACTTGTTTGTTTTAGGTACTCCGGAAAGTATCCACATTCGAAAGATTCATTAATTATGTCTGTTAATGGGCCCTTTATGTAGTCTATACATTCTTTAATTATGCAGACTGGGATTTCATCAAGTCCTACTGAAGTTTTATTTTTGTACTACTAGTTCCACTTCCCTTCGTGTAGTTGGCAAGAGCACCACTGAGTTTGTTGGCTGGTTCTGAGTAGGTAAATCATACGTATCTGGAAATTTCTGCTGTAATTTTTTTGTAATGCTACTGAAATATGAGTTTACAAAATCAGCTAATTTTTTAGGATTACCTACTGGTACATCTTTGTTTTTAATATGTGAATTGAGGTCCTTTTCAGCAGAGTTAGATGTTTTCTGTTTGACGATGTTCCAGGCTGCTTTGCTCTTGTTTTCAGCTTCAAGTAATATTTTGTTGTTTGAAAGTTTTTTTGCAGCTAGCAACACCTTTCTGTATATTTTCCTGTACTTTTTGTAGAATTGCAGAACTTCTGGGTTAGATTGATCATTTTTTATGGAGTTGAGATATCTAAGAGTTTCTGAGGATTTTTTGATACCTGTAGTTATCCATTGATTTCTCTTTATAGTTTTAATTTGATTAAGAGTTTTGGGAAACATCTCTTCAAATCTGAGTTTAAAAATTGACATGAACTTGATAAATTTCTGATCTGCATTGGTTTCTGCGTAGACTTCCCTCCAATCTTCATATTCCAGCTGGGATTTAAACTCATACAGGGCTGATTTGGAAAACATTCTTTTGTGTGTACACAGTTTAGGAGGAGTTTCTACATAAATGTTAGTTTTTAAGATATGGCAGAGGTGGTCTGATAGGCCCAGGTTTTGGACAACAATATGACATTTTTTACTATCAATATCTGTAGCTACATGACCTATAGATGAGGAGATTCTAGTTGGACAATTAACAAGGAAGGATATTCCATAACAGCTTAGAATATTCACATATATGTTGCTAGCCTTATCAGGCTTCATCATATTAATGTTTAAGTCACCACAGATAATTACATTTGCTTTTGGTCCAGAAACTTTGTCTAAGCTTTGATTCAGTTTTGAGAAGAATATATCAATGTCTCCACTGGGAGAGCGGTACACACATAATATGACTAATTTTTTTGCTAAGCCAGGTCCTATTATTTCAACAGCGGAAAGTTCAAAAAATTTGTATTCACCTAGATCTAAAAGATCATATCTAACTTTAAATGACATACCTTTTTTTACATAGATACATGAACCTCCACCATTCATTGAGATTCTGCTATAGTAACATGCAAGGTCATATGAGGGCTAATGCAATGTGTTCAATTTCCTTCCCTTTGCACCAGTGTTCAGTGATACACAAAATTTGGCTATCAAAATTTTCCAATTCTACTTCTAGCTGTTGTGCTTTGTTCTTTATGGCTTGAATGTCTTGGTGAAACACTGTTAGGCATTTGCTTTCACTTATCTTGGTGGCGCCCTTCCCTTTACACCTGATGCTGAGAAATCCTTTAGATGAGCTGGTGGCATGGTTATTCTTCTGTTGATGACAGTGTAGGTGAGTCTGTTGCCAGTTAGACTTGGAAGTTGGTGAATCTAAAGGTATCTGCCTTATGTTAGTCTTGTAACTGAGGCCGGGTACCAAAAATCCTGCAGAGTTGTAAGCTTCCTGGTTCTTGTGCTTCTTCTGTTTGCTTCTGTTACTGCTGATGATGGTGAAACTGGTGAAAAGTCTTTCACTGTTGAAGACTGAGGAGGGACCAATACTGATGAAAGGTTGTTGGCTGCTGGCACATCAGGCATTTTTTTCTTGTTAATAATGTAGTTGCGTAGTATGTAGCTGCTTCTGCTGAAGCTACTTTGGAAACTTCTGTCCTAGTTGAATCATTTATCTCAGCTGTTTTTGAAGAAAGTGGAGATTCTAGTGCTTGACCTGTTGTCAGTGATTCAGTTTCATTTTCTTGTTGGAAATTTTCAGTTGCTGTGTTTGGTAGATGCGAAGAAGATTCTCCTGACAGACAGATCACGTACAGTATGCACGCATTCAAAAATAAACTTATGATTCGTTCAGAAATCAACTTAAAATGTGCTCAAGAATGTTCAAAAACCAACAGGGATGCGTTTCATGAATTTGGCACCCCTTTCCCGGTAGCATTTAGCTGCTTGCTGCGACTGCTTGCACAGCCAACAGCCACATTCCTGTAGCCAGAAGCGGGAGAATCTAATGCTCACACGCGACTCAGTTGCGCATGCGCATGAGCCCGCTCATAACTGCTGAAATGAATCTAATGTAAACAGCTACGACTGTCCGGCTCCATAGCATAGTGGTAGCGTTACAACCTACCACGCAGGAGGGTCGGGTTCGATTCCCGGCGGGGGACTGGGCGTTGTCTGGCCTTCGTCATCATTGACTCACAAGTCACTGAAGTGGCGTCAACTAAAAAGGATTTGCAAAACGGCGGCCGAACTCCTCCGAAAGGGGCCTCCTAGCCAACAATGCTATCTGATCATTTTAGTTCAGTTGTGACTTGATGCTCATCAGAGGCAATTTGTTGTTATGAAGCATTGCATAGTCTTTCTAAAGCCTTTGACACATTTTGCTGTTCGCAGACGTTTCCATCAGCACTGTGAGTTGTTTTTGTAAATTGTGCATTCCCTTTGCAATTTAAATTATTTTCGTTTTTTTCTCTCATTTATGTTTTATTGTTGAAGTTTTATTCTGCAGTAGGGGATACAGTAATATCCTTTGTTAGAGTATAGGCTACTACCAGTCAAAATTACAAAAATTTAACAGAAAACGAAAACAATGAAAAATTCCCAGAATTCTAAGAAATTCCTGGGTTTTTCCCGGTTTTCTCCCAGATGAAAAAATTCCCGTCCCGGTTTTCCCGGGTTGTATACACCCTGACATAGCATTAAGAGATCTCACATTACATTATAAAAGAAACAGGGCATAAGAAGATACTCGAAGAGCACTAGCATTTCAAAACCACACTAAAATGCATAATTCAGCTTACACTGCACATTTGTGTGTCCGGATTCATAATGAAGTAGGCCCCAACCTGATATTAAGCTTTTCTGTGTGGTTTTCAGGAAATTTTCTTGGTTTACCAGTACTGTGTTACGTTTGGTTCTTTATTATGGCAAAATGCCATATGTGTCAGAAAATGAAAATATGCACTATGTGAATGTATTTTAACCTACTTGATAGCTTCCAACCACAGAAATCAGTTTTGTTTCCATTACACGTAAGAGTTGTAAATGAAGAAGACACAGCAAAATCACTGAATATAAAGACAGGGCACATTCATTCCCCACTACAACTCAGACTGTTCTGCACATGCGTGAATCTGGCAGTTTCAGTGCCCCAGAAAAATTTTTCAGCTGCACTTTGAGTAGCCAGAAATGGCAGAAGGTACTTCTCACAGGCGATTTAACTGGGCACGCACATGAGACAGGGCTCTGGCAACTGCTCAAACAAATCTAGTGAGCAATTGTGATGTCGAAAATCTCACTAGAAGCAGTTATTTATTTACTTTATTTATTTTTTTCGTGTTCCATAGATCCATATGGGAACATATACCTGGATATAGAACGAGTCAAGGTTTTTACAGATTATTGTTTTGTGCACAGATACATTGATCTTATCATTAGATTAAAGAAACTGTGAAGTTTAGCATATACCCTTACATATTAGTTAAGATACAGGACATCTGAAAGAATATACAGTCATACATAAATCTGGGTATTGTTCTTAAGTTATACAGGCGTCATATACAGACATACATAAATTTGGGTATTGTATTAAGTTACACCGTACTTACAGAGTATGATTAATCAATTGTAGAGGTCACACAGTAAAGTTTAAGCACAAGCAAGAGATTCTATGCATTTTTGCTAAGAAATTCATCAATACTGTAAAAAGATTCATCTAAAAGGAACTGCTTCAGATTTTCTTTAAACTTTGGCATGTTACCAACCAGTTCTTTAATGTGAGGTGGGAGGGCATTAAAAATCTTGATGCCACTGTATAAAACCCCCTTCTGGACCATGCTTTTCGTTTTTAGCTCATAATGGATATCCAGTTTCCTTCGGGTGTTATAACTGTGGTATGGTCTATTGATTTTGAATAAGTTGCTATTTTTTTAAACAAAGCACATCAGGGAAAAAATATATTTGGCAGGTGTTGTAAGGATTTCTAGAGCTCTAAACAGATCCCTGCACGAGTGCCTAGGATGTACTCCACACATAATTCTTATTGCTCACTTCTGTGCATGGAACACTTCTTTTGCTATTGGTTGATTTCCCCAAAATATTATACCATAGGCCATAAGTTGGTGAAAATAGCCAAAATATGCAGCTTTTATTGTGCTCATTTCCCTAGTGCCTGAAATTATTCTTAAGGCAAACGTTGCTGTGCTTTTGCACAGAGCTTGAATATGGTGGTACCACTTCATTTTGCTATCTATATGAAGACCCAAGAATTTGGAGGACTCAACCTTCAAAATCTCATGCTCACCCATTTTTAGGTTCATTTCATTAGTAACATTTGTGTTAGAAGAGAAATGAATGTAATTTATCTTTTTTAGGTTAACTGTAACGCCATTGGTTTCAAACCAGTTTGTCAAATATGCAAAAGCTTTATTTGCAGCCTCATTTGACACATTCCCTGAGAGATTATTAACTGATAAAGTGGTGTCATCAACAAACATCAGTATTTTCCGATATTCTGTACATAGTGCTAAGTCATTTATAAATATTAGAAAGAGCAGTGGGCCCAATGCCAATACTGAGCCTTGAGATACTCCTGCAGTAATGGAGCCTCATTCTGAACATACCTGGCCACCATGCAGTCCTTCCACGATTACTTTCTGCTTTCTACCACACAGATAGGATTCAAGCCACGTGCCTACAGTTCCACCCATTCCTAGGGTCTTGGCTTTACTCAAGAGAATATAGTGACTCACACTGTCAAAAGCTTTTGACAGGTCACAAAATATTCCAGCTGTCATCATATTATTATTTATGGCTTCCATAACATTGTCAACAAAGGCATGTATTGCATCCACGGTTGATACCCCTTTCCGAAAGCCAAACTGGCTACTGCTGAGGATGTTATATTTACTAAGATGCTCAACCATTCTGCTATGCATCAGTTTCTCTAGTACCTTGGAGAAAACTGAGGGTAATGAAATTTGTCGATAGTTTGTAGCCTCAGTCTTTTCGCCCTTTTTATAGATTGGTCGTATAAGCCCATATTTTAGCCTGTCAGGAAAAACACCTTCTGACATATTACTAATATGGCAGAGGACTGTAATTATTTCTTTACAACAGTATTTCAGTAACTTGCTGGAAATGTCAACTCCAGAAAAATTTTTACATTTTAAAGACATAATTACTTTTTCTAATTCTATCACTGTAGTTTTTCGAAGATGCATCTCATCAATTTTGTTAGTTAAGGTGTTATGCAAGTATTCTGTAGCTTTCTTTACAGAACCCTGGCATCCCATTTGGTTGGTGACTGTTAGGAAATGATTGTTAAGATATTAGCCACCATTTTGGGAGCATCCACCGAAAGGCTCCCATTCTTAAGCTAATCACTTCTTTGGCAGATAGGCTTTTCCCCATCTCGCTTTTAACATATTTCCATATGGTTTTCATTTTGTTATTTGATTTGTCAATTTGCTTTTTAGTTACATACTTTTAGATTTCTGGATCACCTTCCTCAATATCTTAGAGTACACTTTATATTGCCCCATCACTGCAGTACTGTTAGACTGTCTGGCTGAGGCATGCAATTCTCTTTTTGTTTTACATGAAATTTTGATGCCCTGGGTAATCCATGGCTTAAATGCAGGGTTGCATTGATTTTCTCTGACTCTTTTATTTGGAATCACCTCCTAAAAAGATTTGATGTTAAATTAATAAATACATTAAATTTTGTGTTGACATCTGCTGAGTTGAATACTTCAGATCAGTCAACTAACTGTAGCTTCTGCCTGTATGTCTCCATTGTTTCTTTATTTATTGGTCTCACATTTTTCCAGATAGCTTTTGGTTTTCTGTTAAGATTTAAATGGGGGATTGTCAGAAGTATAGCATCATGGCCTGACAGCCCATTTAGGACTTGACTGACTGTCAAGCTACTGTGCCTAGACTTATTAGCAAACACTTTATCAATTAGAGTATTGGAGTGGTCAGTTACCCTAGTGGGAAATTCAACTACTTGCATTAGATTGTAACATCTCATTAGTTGCTCCAGCTCCATTCTGTCATAACTTCAATTCAGGAAATTTACATTAAAGTCGTCTAGTATTATGACTGAAATGTTTTTTCTGTACAATTTTGATAACATTGCTTCAATATGTTTGAGAAAGATTCCAAGATTCCCTGCAGGTGCTCTATAAATTGATAATATGACTACTGATACACTATTTGTTGCCAGTTCTATGCCACACACTTCAAAGTGCTGCTCAATACAAAATTTGCTTACATCAAGAGTTCTAAATACTACATTATTTCTAACATATATCACTGTTCCCCCCCTCTCCATGTTGGATCTGCAATATTGAGATGCTAAACTGAATCTGTCTAAGCACAACATCTGAATACTGCAAGTTACATGATGTTCAGTGAAGCATAGTATATCTGGTTGCTTTTCTCTTTCAATATCATTTATGTTTATTAATAGCTGGTCTAGTGAATTTTTTAGTCCTCTTAGGCCAATGTTCTGATAGAAAATTGTGAGTGGTTTAGTCTTTCTTAAATCTGCATCATTTTTATGATTAGGCTTACTTGGTATCAGGGTACTTTCACTGTGGACATGTAGGCCTACTGTTGGTTTGAGCTTCAGAACTTCTGCTATATCCTCTTTCTCTGAATTGAAGGATACCAAAAATCCTCCTGGAGCCTGGAAGTTATCTTTCTTCTTGACTGCTTCACCACTTTTATGGTCGCTGCTGGAGATTCCAATGGTTCTGTCTGGCTGGTGTGTTGAACACTCTGTATGTTGCTGGTACAGGATACAGTATTTAACTGAGTTGGCCAATCAGTTGAGAACGAACTGTTTTGTACTTAGTTCGATCTTTTCTGTAATCAGTTCGTTTAATCTTTCACACAAAAATTGCTTCCCCTCATAGTTCAAATGTAATCCATGTACAGTATGTATGCATTTATCTAATGTCCCTATATCCAAAATCAAACATTTTTCATATCTTGAACAAAGCAGTTTAATCCTTGCATTTGTTTTTCTGATCTCTTTGTTAACACACGAATGGTATGTTAAATCATGCCGATGTGGAATGGTAGTTGTTAGGAAGTAAAGCATAGTCTTCATCTTAAAGCCTTATGTGTGCATGTTTTAGTGTTGTAAATGGCACATTTTATTTACAGTTTAAGTTTTATTTTGGTTTTCCTCTTGTTTATGTTTATAGTTGCAGCATTGTATTGCAATAGCAAGATATAGAAAAATTCTTTGTTACAGTATCTGTTCCTACCAGACAAATTTACAAAAAATTAACTGAAAACATTTCCACAATTTTAAAAATTTTCTGAGTTTTTCCCGGTTTTCTCCCAGATGAAAAAATTCTCAGATTTCATGGTTGTCTTGGGGCATGTACACCCTGGACTGGTGTGCAAATTTAAATCCCAAATGAAAAAATACAAGGGAGAGCAGTCAACTGAAGATGCACTAATTCTGTTAAAGAATTCTTACAGGTCCATGCCAATGGGTGAGTATAGTCCAGCTAAACTCCTTCATGGATGTCAACCCTGGATCCTCTTGTATCTGGTGATGCTGTGGTCGAACCACTCACTGGAACTGCCATCCATCATGTACCAGCCAAGCACACCAGTGTGGGCAACAGTTTGGACAACAAGCACCCTAGTCTCAGGTCACCATCACTCACCAGTGAGGATGGAAAGTCTCCTTCATGCACGTGAGGGACTGGAAGGCCATCTGTCACTTCAATCAGCTCCATCTATGCCCTGATAACATTCTTGAATGAACCCAATGATCCCACTCCCAGTTCATGACCAGTGTCTGCCTTCCCTTCCGCCTCAGCCGTCTCCACCCCTACCCCACATCTGGGATCCTATCATCCCCAATGACACCATGTCTCTGCAGAACTTACACCATCCTTTATTTTCAATGGGTGATGCCCATGCTCATGCAATCCAGAGTCCCTGCACGAGCTGCCTTTCACTGACTCCCAGCAGCCATCTCCCACCGGCCAGCTCACTCTAGTGCAGTCTCAGGAACCACCTTCGCTGTTTGCCAACCACATCCCTGCACAAAGAGCAGCAGCACCTAGGGACTGGTGGTGGTTCCACTCAGAGCACTTCTAGCCCTACACTCCTAACATAGGCAGCCATCAGCTATTGTGAGACATGGCCAGTACGGCACCAGAAGATGACCCCAGGTTGCCAGAATGAATGGACATCACCCACATCTCTACAGCACAGCACTTTAGCTGTCACCAGGGCTTAGATAGCTGCTCTGGCTCCCAAAGGAGGAGTGTTGTGGTGACTGCTACTTCACATTGTAGCCAGGTATGAGAAGCAAAACAGTCCAAGCAGTGGCAGCATTGTATCCTGCTACAATTACCTTGGCCGATCCACCAAAGAAATGAACAACAACAACAACACTAGCCAGAGCATGCCAGCAAGACTCACTGGCTGCCCATAGAAGTGAATGTCACCTTCGACCATGACTGCACTCAAGCAGGGGTAAACACTTTGCACAGTCTTATTTAAATGAGCATATTGGCTGCTACAGCCAGTTCCTCTCATTTCACTGTGCTACATTGTCACCTAGGCTGAGTTACAACCATGCTTCGAATTCTGGACTAGCTTCATCATATATTCTATCATTCACTGTCTTCACTTGGGCAAACTAACTGGGCACTGTTTACTGGAATGAACCTGTATTTTTGCAGTGTGTGTAACAAATGTGTGTCTGTGACTGAGTCTGTGTTCTTTCAATCATGAAATATAATGAGGAGCATGAGATGCTGGAATAGATTGTAATTGTGTGTGTGATGCATTTAGTAATGTTCTTTATGTCCTGGTTCCATTTTCATGTTATCACAACTTTTACAACTATCAAAAAGACACTGTTGTCACTAGCCTACAGAAGAAAATTTTGTGACTTAACATCAATAAACGTATTATTTTACATATTAATTAAAATTTCATAATGAAGTGGAATATTATTTTTTCATATGAAATAAAGGGTGCCACGGCTTGGTTAAAAATAAGTCAAACCTATGAGAATGGTGGTTTGCCTACAATTGTGGCAGTTATCGGTGCCTCAGTTTATTATCCCACAGGGACTTTAATATTAAGTAAGCAAGGCAAAGACTTTTGTATTAGTTTATTTTACCCCTTTCTGAACTAGGGAAAAATTCTTCTCCTCACTGTTTAGATCGCACTTACTTTCTGTACTGTATCAATTGGTTCATGGTGAGGAACATTGTAAATTATGAAGGTCATGAATGAATAGATGTGTAAAGAGGCAATGGTCAGTGTCCCCAATTGCAAGAAGTTCTACGAAACCCTCCACAGATCATTTTCACAACCTCCTCCTGCATAGTACATACTTTTCTGTGGTGCTAAGTTGCCCCAGAAGATGCTTCTGTAGCACATAAGGACCAGAAACAGCCAAAATGGGAAAATTCAAGATACTGATTTCTCTTGGATTAGAATCATCCTGATGGTACATGTTGTTGAGTACAGCCTTTCCACGATTTGGGATGAGAAATAGTATAACACTCACAGCCATGTAACACAGTGTTAAGAACAATAATTATAAACGATTCTAAATGATTGGTGCCAGAGACATAGTCGAGCCTTGTTCATGTCAATCAGTTTGAAACACAACAGGAATTACTGCTATCAGTAAATGAATATCCCTCTCAAGCAGTTTCCAAGGAAGGAAACTAGATGCAATACACATTTGGAGTCAGGTACCTCACAAAATACTTATACTTACAATACCATCTTTGTACATATTAAAAAGCATACTGCATACAAGAACACACTTGAGTAGTTTACGTGTAAATTCAGATCTTCATGACTACAATACACGTATCTGTAAGAATCTGCATGTAGAAAGAACAAGAAAAACAAATACTCAAAAACATGTGAGCCACTATGGAATAAAGCTTTATAATGCTCTGCCACTCTGCATCACGGGAACAGAAGATGAAGAAAAATTTAAGTCAGAATTAAAAAATTTTATGATAAATAAACGTTTTTATAGCACAGAGGAATATTTTGAATCCTTAAATCACTAACTGACAGTTGTTTTGTCAATATCATGTTCTCATTGTCAGTTCTATGTCTCATTTATACTTTTTTAACTCTAAAATTATGTGTAATGTGTGTTTTCCAAAATGTACTAAATATATATAGGCCTAAATCCATCACATATGGCACACGAACAACACATTAATTCAATGTTTTAATTTTCAACATATTACATAATGTTAATTTTATGTGTTTTAATTCAATGTTTTAATTTTCAACATAATGTTAATTTTGTGTGTTTGATATAAATCTGTAATATTCTGCTGTGCATATTCTGGACAGTATTATAACAATTTCTATATCATGTAAATGATTAAAAGGATGATAATAAATGAAATGAAATGAAAATATCTACTCACAGCAGCACATAAAACTGTTTGTCTTCAGGTGGATCACACAACACAGAAACTGGAAAGAACCTAACTCGAAGCCTGTAGTATAGTCCAATGAGTTGCAATTTTGCCTATTTTCAAATTCTGCAAGGCATCAAGTGGAATAATGGTCCAATGAGGCATTTAACTCACAGTTCGCGGATGGTGTGGTACAGCTAGAGTTGGGTCTGTGATGTATTGGGAATGTTTTTCATGCCATGTCTAAGGCTCACTCATTAAGGTTACTATGATCTAAACAAAACACTTTTTTGCCTTTTTTCACATACTTTATTATTATTATTATTGTACAACCTAAGTTTTTTTGTTATGAAACAATTTTCTAGTACATAAGAGAACCTAAAGATGGCAACCAAGTAAACATGTCAACTTCTTAACCTACAGATTCTTGATTTTTATTCTGCACATTCATAATGACAGCATTTAGAAAAGCTCTGGATAAACACACACTGGAGTAGAACTATGTGCACAGGAATATACGTTTGTGTCAGCTTTTGACCAATGAAGGCACCAAGGTTCTCCTCCTATGTACAGGACTAATAGGGGCGAATAACTGAACTGAGTTTGCTCATCCAATTGCAAATGCAGTTTTTTTTTTTAATTTCTAATATTTCTAACTGAGTGAGCTCTACATACTTTTCGTTCGCATGTAGGGCTTCGGTGTCCACATATTACATACTTATGATTTTAGTTTTTAAGCAACCTTCTGCAAAGGGTAAATCTGGCTTTAATAACTAGCCATCATGTTGTTCTGCAAAACTAGTGCAGATTGATCGCCAAACCCGATACACGATACCCAATGATCTTAGCAGATAATCTTAAAAACCCTAATTTTATGATGGCCAATTGTTATCTTTCGAACTGAAGTAACATCTGCCTAATATCTGTGGAATGTAGCAAAACGCAGAGAAACACTTCACCTTTAAAATTTTGCATAACTTTTTAGAAATTTTACCTATGAAAATATACCATTTTCTTTTCGCTCATGTGCATTGTTTACTGGCTACAGTAATGATGTGGCTTGGTTTTTCAGTTTTTTATCGAGAATGCCGGCAATGCTATTGGATTGAAATTCATTATTTGTGAAAATGTCTCAGGGTGTTTACTTCTAAATTATCAGTGACCTAATCTTACATTTCCTTCTATACATTCATGATGAATATGCTGTAGACATAACAATCTTCCACATTGACAATAGCTGTATACAAAAGCTGTGCACACAGGTCCGTCAGTCTCATTCCTGAATTAATGAACACTTGGGCATCCTCAATTGGACCACTGAATCATCCTACGTTAATCCCATAGAAAATGTTTGAAATTATACGGAATAGCAAGTGATTATACGGAATAGCAAGTGAAACACAGCAGTCAACATCCCCATAACTCGGGAATTCTATTGAATCTAATCATCAATGAGTGACTTCAGATGAATAAGGCGTAACTGATGAAACTTGTCGGATCTATTCCCCATTGAATTAAAATCATTATCATAAACAGTACTAGCATGATGTCTCCTTGGGATGTCTAATTTTTTTATGTGTGATGGGTTTATGAATTCTGACTAAATACACCATGTTAGTACTTCCAAAGGAGTAAAATTTTATTGACATAGGGGACAATATACTGGACTGCAGAATTTTTAGCACCAAAAGTACAACCTTTCTTGAACCAGAGGTATCAAAATCGGACATTACCATTAACTCCAATTCAATTACATAAGATCAAACAACCGAAATGGGCACCCTAGATTCCAACTTAACAAACAACACGGGCTGTGATGTAGCCATCGTCACCAAGATGAAGGAAGCAAGGGCGAGGTGACACTGCCACACTTATAGTATGATAAGAGTATGAATATTTCTACGGGAAAGGTGAGCGGGTAAAGTGAAAATGGACGCTACGGTATTGAGAAATAGATCCATATGAGAAAAATAAAAAAAGTTTTGTGCGTCAAAAGAGTCCGTCCAAACAAATAACCAAGTTTGCAGATGCATCTACTGTAATTCATATGACAGGTTTCATTACACGTCTGAATAGTGTCAGGACGTGATTCGTCTGCCGCACCACAGAAACGAACGGACGTATGTTACGAAGGCAATTAGGAAACCATACCATGTGCGTTGGTTAATATCTTGCCCCGTGCGCCATTTAGTTACCAACGCCCGAGTGAAACTTGTCCACCCTCAAGAGATTCCAGAGGATGCGGCCAAAATTCACGAGAATTTTTCTATTTCTTTCCAAAGCAACACAAGGTAGCAATAATAGACAACCCACAACAACTGTAACGATTACTGCTATGATTTTTTTTTTTTAATAGCGTACTGTAACCCCCCCAGAAATAAACGATCACTTGACATACCTTATTAGATGCAATGCTCTGTCCATAGGTCCTAAGGATTCGTCCACTTCATGTTGTTTTATTGCTTCTAAATCCTGTCGTGATAAGGATAATATATAGTTATTAAATTTCAAATATTTCTCTCAGTTTCACTTTAAGATTACACCAGATTACATACCACTTTTACGTTGGCCTCGTTGTAATCAAACTCTGTGTATTTTGCTCCCATATTAAGACTGTAATTCTATGATGTGGCCTAACAAATTTGATTTATTCAATAAATGATTAGAAGCGCTCTTTTCGGTTTTGAACATAAAAATAATATAAAACAAAATCAATCAAAATACGTCAAAACGACGACATTGACAGTTGTGTTCGCCGGTTCGGGTCTAGAACACAACCACCCGTATTGTGTAAATGTTGTTCATTGTTGGAACAAAAGAAGAGTAGTACCGGCACAAATGTACTGACATGGTGACTGCTGAATTACGTACAGCAATTAATTGCCGGAGTGGGAAGCAATCGAAATAGAATACGTAAACGAACAACCAAATACATTCATTGTTTTTAATCTTAATAAACCCAACAATGTATTCGACTGCTTGTAGGCAAAGTTCTATGATGTCAGATAAATGGTCACACTAGAAAACAGAAGAAAAGAATAAACACGTACTTCATGTAACAATCGCAGTTAAAGTGGTGCAAGTTTATCAATGACGGGTAGTTTTATTCAGTTATTTGCCGAGCTTAATTTTCCGGTATTGTATCGCGTATGCCCTTTGATTCATACGGAAAGTGCACTCGAGTAGGCCTATCTGATAACACAAATACGGAAAAACGTCTCGCCATGAAGTAGCATGTAAATAATTGTAAGTATAGTAAACTAGTACTTTAAAACTTCTTCCTAAAAGATTCACTTATTAAATTAAAGGTTAAGCAATTCAGTTATTACTATTTTGCGTATTAGTTACCTACATGTTAACGAACCTAATAAAATGTAGATATCTCGATTTAATTAGGAAGTCGTTCATAAACAGTTATTATGCAGAAGATAATACGGTAATTTAGATAGTGGGACAAGTCTATTTAACCATTAAATGTAAATAAACAGTTGTTATGCACAAGATAATACGGTAATTTAGATAATGAGACAAGTCCATTTAACCACTAAACGTATATTTTTAAGGTGACTATACTGCCAATGCCTTGTATTTATATTGATGAAACAGATTGTTTTATTCAAGAAAATTTACATATTTTCACAAAAAATAAAGACATAGAGCTTCATCAATACATTCAATCTAATAAGGCACCGATATCAGTAATAAACCATTGGCTGTGTAAAGAATACAGCAGTGCAAGGCAAATGGGAGCAGTTCTGTAAAACAAGCCATCCGAAAGCTTTAAGTCGAAGAGAGAAGTAGTAAAAGTAAAAACGATACTAAAGAAAAAATGCTTCTATACAGCAGAGGAATTTATGAATGCCAGTCTGGAATAATTAAGTTAAATATTTGCTTATAGGCCTGTACCATAAGTTTACAGCTCATTTAGTTCATTTTGCAGATGCAACTGTTATTTTTCTTATTGTGAATCTAAAATAGTAGATGTCCTTCCTAATCTCTTCAGTGCTAAGGTCTGAGCTTTGCACCGACATCCGGGACAGCTCCGGTCTATGATGTGATAGCTGGAATTGAAACTTCCTAGTAAGGATACAGAAGAGATTAGACAGACACCTGCCAAATGTTAACCCAAAACTCTGTCTATAAAGAAGTTCCATATTACTTCAGCAGAAAGGAAAGCTCTGCAGGACTTTAGAGCAAACAAGGACGTCATCATTTCACCAACCAACATGGAAAATGCCACTCCCCTATCACAAACTGAGTACAACAGCAAGGTAAACCCTCCATATTGCAGAGAGGATCCAACTTGTAAGATTCAGGGAAAAAATTCTTAAGATGTCCTCAGAAGGAGCTCTATTCTGGTTATCATCATCAAGGGCCTGTGCCAACAGGCTGTGGTTCCTTAAGACAATAAGGCCTATCAGAGTTTCACAAAGATAGGTCCCCTCTTCCACCTATTATGAGTAATATTCGAGTGCCTACTTACATTTTTGCTAAATAACTTACTTTGCTGTTGGAACCTCTCATAGGCAAAAGTGGCCAACACATTCAGAATTCAGAGGATTTTAGGGTTGTCTGAAGATATTTAAACTACAACCATGTGATCATTTGGTTAGCTTTATGTTGTATCCCTACTTAGGAGAGTGCTTCTACAGTATTCATTAGACCTTGTTAGCAGCATTTTCGAGAATGACATTGTGGCATTGTTTGAACATAGCTTACCTCAATGTATTTCTTATTTAACAACCAGTATTTTGAGCAAGTGAGTGGCATTGCCATGGGAAGTCCCTTGTCTCCCATTATTGCTAACTAATCATGAAAAACCGAGGGAAAAGCTGTGCAGTCAGCAACTCCCCAACCTTCCTACTTCTGGCAGTAGGTTGATGACTCATTTGTATGGTGCCCACATGGAACAGAAACAATACCTATGTGTCGCCAGAATTTGAACTCCCTCCACTCAAATATTCAGTTCACCATGTAAATGGCAGCTTACCATTTCTGGACGTCATGGCTAGAAGAAAAGCTGATAGAATACTGAGACAAAGTGTCTGCTGCAAACCAAACCAAATAAGAGTTATATTTGTAGGCCAGAAGCTCTCATCACCTTGTACAATGTGGTAGTGTCTTATACTCCTTCGTACATAGAGCACATGTGGTCTGAATCCTGACTGCCTGCCAAGTGAGCTGTACACCAAAGAATAGTGTTCCAACAGAAGTTTTTTGATAAACGGATATGTGATGCATTCTGTTCAAAGCAAGTAAAATGTCGGCATGTAAATGAAGGTATAGAGGAACCCACTGCAAAAGTCATCCTGCTGTTTACAGCATGTTATCACACTGTGCAAGTACTTTGTTCTGAACACCATCAACTTATAAGCTTTGGCCAACCTGATAAATCAGCAGTAACAGCACGGCTTGAACATGGGACACTGCAAGTTTCATGAGAAGAGTGAAATTTTATCTGGACTGTGTTTTCAAGGAGGCAATACATAGCCATATGGCAGACAATCTTATCAAGAGGGATACATGTTTTCGATGAAGCATCTTTCAGCAGTGAGGACACTAACTATTGTGGAACTTGCACAGTGTTATCTGGCAGCAAACCTGAGAAGTGTATTTGTAGCACTGCACTGTTGCTACTATCTGTCCAGTCAAAGAAGGAAAATAAGGAGGGGGAGGGGGGAATTGTGTGGTCACAAATTTTTTCATGACGAATGGGATGTGAGTATACAGGAGGGGGGGGGGGGGGGGTTAAAGGTAACATTTTTATGATTATTGAAAACGTTTCCCAATACAAACTTGAATTACATTAACTGTACTACAAAAAAAAGGAAAAAATCTTATTCATTTTTTCTCGAGGACTAATAGTTTCCAAATTGCAGAGGGTGGAAGAGTTGCAGGTTATTAAAAATAGCGCTTTAATAGAATAAAATTGGTGTCTGTTGTTAAATGAAGTGGGTTAAGAACAAATAGTGGCCTATTATTGATAACACATGTAGGTTGTGCAACTGTGTTAAGGGATATGTTGTGTTCAAATATATTGTGTTCTTGTGGTGTAATAGGCTGAAGGGGTGGTTGTGCTCATGGAGATCCCTCCTTTGCAATCTGCAGACTGAAGAGTGAGCAGGTGAGTCTTCACACTCTCTACCCCTCTAAGTCACAAGAATCAACTACAGAGTATTTGACAAAATTATACCAAACCTTCTGCAGCTTGCCTTTTGAACTACTTGCAACGCAGTGCGCAGCCACACCTGGTGTGTGCATTAACACAGCATTGAATACAGGTAAGAGTTATTAATAATGCTATGAAAAGGATGGTTTGCTACTCACCATACAGCAGAGGGGCTGAGTAGAAAACCATCCTTTTCATAATATTGTCATTATTCCGTTCTGGATATTCTAATGTTTGATTTTACTAACAATACTAACTTATATGGACAGGGTCTACATCCATCTCTGTACATTGTTCTACACTGCTAGAGGAGAAATTGATTCTCAGTCACCCTGTATGGCAGCTGAAGCATTCCTCCAAAGAAGGTGACATCCCCCACAACATGAGTTGTTGGGTTTAATGTTTACAAATAGAACAAGACTCCCCATAATATCTTGTCCATTTATCTTATGTGAGTAGGCTAAATAACTTAACTGAGCTTGTGTTTGTATAGTGAAGTTATTTTAAGGTGCTGAGTAGTTATTTGCAGTTGTTTAGTGAGCTATTATGTAATAAAGCTCAACAGCTGGACATGTCAACTGCCTCCAACACACAAGAGCCTGCACCAAGTGTAACCTACTGTTAATATGTATTCAACAATGTTGACTTCATTGTCTCTGCTATCTGTGGTAGAGCACTTTCCACAGCTTGTTAGGTGTGAACTGCATAACTCAAGCCTCAGCTGTTCCAAAATCTACAGGACCAGACATTTCAATTGACTCCTTCTGCATCAGGAGGAGGTCACCTTGATGTTATGGAATCTGTTCATGAACATGATCAGTTCCATTCCATTAGATATATTTACACCTACATTGTAAGATGTACTGTAGATGTGCATTAAATTGCTCCACTCAGTACAGCCCACTCTATATGGCCAGAAATTCCTGGCTGTAGAGATTTATGCAGTCTGACAGTAATACTGTAAATGGTGAGAGAGTGCAGTAACTTTTTGGCCATTCATTAATGCACCGCCAAGGGGCTACATGGCCTTACAATACACTGTCAACAATAGGTGCCATATTTAACAATAAGGCCATTTGACACCAACACTACATAGGTCACTGTCAACTGGGTCATTCAATGTCAAGTCAGCCAGGCCATCATACCCTCCATCTAGTTGAGAATTGAAATTTTGTGTACTGCTGTTGTACTGAATTTCATGAACTTACGCCGATTTTTATTGCTTATATACTTTCCAATGATAATAATTGCAGGAAGTTTGATACGTTGTGTTACCTCAAAGCAAGCTGTGAAAAATTGAAAATTGGTTGCAGTTTTTAAATAACAAAAAGTAGGCTCACAGTTTTTTCTCTGAATATCATTTCTGACATACAGTTATTAAAACATGAAAGAATTGGCTATATAAAATTTTGTAGATTGGTTTTATTTAAGTCTTTTGTCAAGTTTAAAATATTGAACACTTGCCTCCTCTGAAAATCATTTAAAAATTTGAATGAGATCTACAACCAGCCAAGTTTCAGTTATGTCATTACCATTCCCACAGTATCCTTGAGAAAAGTACTGGTAACTACCCAAAAAACATTGACTACATAAGTAAGCATAAATATATACAAATGCAAAAAATAGCAAAATAAAACAAACACTTTTTGCCATTGGATTTATTTCACTACCCAATTGCAGCTGATGTTGGAATCTACCTTTTGACATGTACATACAGCTTCAGAATCATGAATGGTGTCTTTTCTTTTGAACATGCACATAAATATGTACAAATTGATGGCAGATAATAACACCTTCAGTGTGGATGCACTCTTTGTTCGACCTCTTAATGGAATCATGAGAGGCTCTGTGCAGTGAGGATAACGGACAGGGGACACTATGTGTGTAATGAGCGACATCTGAGAATTTTGGTTGGATGGGAAGCATGCTCAGATAGCCAAAGTGGTTAAGATGATCACTTGTGGTAAGTGGGAAATCCAGGTTTGAGGCCCTACTGGTGGTGGGAGAAGTCACCTTCCCTCGAAGTGTGCTACAGCTGCACTGCAGTATGGCTAAGAATCATTTTCCTTCTGTTATTGCAGAACAGTGTGTAGAGATTTATGTAGATTATGTTCTTATGCATTTGTATTATTAGTAAATTAGTGTTAATGAACTTTATGGAAAATTAACAACCTGGGTATGTATGCACACTGTGTTGCCATTGATCCACAAGTCGAGCTGCAGAAGGATTGGTATAACTTCGTAAAATACCCTGTGATTGCTTTTTGTTATGTAATACAGTAGAGAGAATTGTGAATGAAGATTGCACGCTCTTCATATTACATGCCTATGAAGGAGGGAAGTGCATGAGCACAATCCAGCAACCTACTTTCATTTACACTTCTAAATTTTCACCCTGTTACACCCCAAGAACATAATTTATGCCTTAATATGGTCATACTGCACTTAGATGTGGTACAAACCTTTAATATTTGCTCTTAACCCATCTTATTTAACAACATACTTTAATTGTATATAATTTAAAACTATTTTAATAATGTGTGATTTTTTCAGCACTTGCAATGCAGAAACTGTTAGTTCTAGAGCAAAACATAAGTAGGACCTTTTTTGTAGGAAATTTAATGTAGCTTGGTTTTGTACCAGAAAACATTCTTGCTAGTAGCTGCAGTTTTCGAGATAGTCAAGAAAAACTTAGAAAAATGACCTCTAAACACCCCACACCCCAACCCTGTGGTCATGCAGTGAGAATTTTTAGTATTTTTATTACACTTCCCCCTGCCACTGTAAAAAAATTGTGAATACACGATTTTTTTTTACTGGATTACACCATTTTTTTCTACCGTAGGTTTGATTACTTCTAATGTTCAAATGGGTGTGAATTCCTAAGGGAACAAACTGCTGAGGTCATTGGTCCCTAGTTTTACACACTACTTAAACTAACTTATGCTAAGAACAACACACTCACTCATGCCCGAGGGAGGATTCGAACCTCCGGGGGGAGAGGCCACGCAACCCGTGACATACCACCTCTAGCTACATGGCCACTCCACGCGGCCTGCTAATGGTGATGACATTTTCCACTCATATACCAATTCGTATGGCAGTAAACATGTACTTTCTTAAGTTTTAGAATTATAAGCCGCTATCTCATACAGCAATAGTGTCCCAGTCGTTGTGATTGCTGTTCACATAATGGCTTAGAATTTTCCCTATTGTTTGATGAACACCCCGTTCTTTCATTAGGCTGTGAATGTAAAAGCCTCTTTCTCAGCCTGTGATTATGCAGTAAATGGCGCAACAGCTTCATCATTCCTTACTTGAAGTTGGAGCCCTGACACATGATTATCATTTATGGAATACTGATCCCCAGTAATCAATTTTTTACCATTGCATGTCCTACTGTGTCAGCTTGCTAATTCGGGATCGCACCATTCTCACATAGCAAAAGAGATTATCCATTATGGTCAGAATATAGCGGTTAACCACTGGTATGTGGCTGAAAGGTCCTGAAATGTACAGCCTAATCACTTCAAGAGGTTTATTGGCTTCCAGATTCTCTGCAGCAGAACACATTGATGGCTTAATTTTGCTCAAGGTGCATGTGCGACACAGTTTTTAACATACTGTTCCACATCTTGTCTATACATACAACAACATTAATGTTCCGCTACTCTTCGATATGTTGTTCTGTGCCCCTCCCCCCGACTGGATAACACATGGTAATACGCATGTTTTAACATATCATCTCAACAGCAGGTACCACAGCGCAAGCTTTGTTGTCTTGCACAATGTGCCTTCATGTATGGCAAACTGTGGTCTCATTATTAAAGTAGTGTGCAATCCACTTCAGCAGGTTGAGCTCTCTTGCACTCTGCAGTGCTATGACCTACTTTCTGTACTACAGCAATCTCCCTGCTAAGGCCATCCACATTACCGTGTTTATGAACTACTTTGGAATCAGACTCACTCAGTTTCAGTGCCAGATGCATAGGTCTATTTAACAGATCTTGTCATCTCAATAACCAGTTTGATGCTGTGTGATCAGTTATCATGTTAGATGCTTTCTCATACAAGTAACAGCAGAAGTACATCATGCCACACATCAGGCTTAGCATCATCTTTTCTGTGGTAAAATAGTTTCATTCTGAGTTCATTTGTCATGATATGTAGGCAACTGGATATTCCTTACCCTCTACTTCTTGACTTAAAACAACCTGCTGCATGATTGCTAGCATTACATGATAGTATGAACTCTTTCTCGTAATTTGGAACAACTGATATTGGACTATCAGTAATTCCTTCAATTTTTCAAATGCACTTCCATCTTCTGACATCTGATGGAAGTTCATGCCTTTCTTTATTAAGTGTGTAAGAGATCTATTTCTGCAAATCCTGGGACACATTTACTATATAGTAATTTGCTAACTCTAAAAACAACTACATTTCCTTGCCTCTCTGAGGTGTAGGAAAGCTCTATACAGTGTTCACCTGTCTTGCATCTGTTCTTACTCAATCATGTCTCATTACATATCGTAAGTAATTCACTTCTTGTAGCACAAAGTTACTCTTCTCTGCACTAAGAGTTAGATTTGCTGAGTGTAATCTCTTAAAAACCTCCCTCAGTTGTTGAATGTGCTTTCTCATGTATTTCACAAACACAGCAATAACACCTAGGTACACCATGCATTGTTTTGGCTTCAATCCCCTCAAAGGTCTGTCCAACAACCATTGAAATGTGGCTACTGCACTTTTCAAACCAAACACCATTCACTGGTACTGGTAATAATGATAGTCCCTCCACAGATCTATTGTGGAAAGATACCTACATAGCCCCAAGTTGCCAAGAGTTTCCATTCTATTCAGTATTTAATAAGTCTGCGATTGTATGACTATTGAGGTATCTGTAGTCACAACAGAATAGATACTTCCTTGTTTCACAGTGGAATCGATACTTCTTTGTTCAGTCTGAACTTTTTTTCAGTACATGTCCACCCTATGAGCTAGTACTCTCCTCAAAAATACCATCTTGGAATTTTTTTGTTAATGAATTCCTCCATTACCACAATACAGTGGTGACTGATTCCCTGTTGGGATCTTGTGTTATGTCACTGGGGTTCCTGGTAATGTTCACAAGAATGAAACTGGTCCTCAAATTCTAACAGACACTTCTCAATTGCTACTCTTCCCATTCCTTTCAAATGCTTCACTTCTTATGTAATGCAATTGTACTGGTGCCTTGCTCATGGCCAAGGTTTAAATTCACCCTTCATGAATCGTCTTTGTCCAGAACATCTGAATTGACAATCCTTCAGACAAATCCATGTTTTTGATCCCAAAATCATCAATATTAATAGACACTACTTGCTCACCATTGTTCCCTGTACATGTACGATACTCCTGCACACAAAACAATGTGCTTTATTGAACTTTGTTTTCTACCAGTAGTTTCACCACACACAGTACATTTTCTGCTTCCATGTTTATCCACATTTTCCCTGTACCTTATGGTACATTATCACACAAATTGATCCTTACTGCTCTTGCACAGAGTTTAACTGGTTCATCTCTCATGAGAGATGAACCTTGCAGTAGTATGCTACTGACAACTACTTCCCTAAGATGAAATGGTGTTCCCCCCAAGTTCTGCCATGTGTTGCTCAAAGCCAGTCTTAGCATGATGCTTATACAGGAAATCTAGTACTAGGATTGTGCAGTACCCTTTGTCCATATGAGGCAAAACTTCCATATTTTCTCGGAATCAATGTGCTCCCATCTAAAAACTCAACATCACTGAGTGTACTACCACCTCCACATATCCTATACTGTGGAGGATTTAATTGCCTCTTCACCTTGGGGATCAAAACCTGCCACAGACATTTGAGCACCTGTGTCTCACAAAAACATATCTTCTCTACTGTTCACTATACCAATTAAACAACATTCCGCCTCTGCAAACATTTTTACAGCATAAAAATGTACCAGGAGTGCCACGCAGTGGGCCTGTGGCTCTCATTGTTGTTCAGCAGTTGATTGTTTGTACATTATGTCCTTTACTTGCGCAGTCTAGTTTTCGATGTCCAACCCTGCCACATTTCTTACATTGTAGCTGACGACTAACTAACTATTCATATGTGACCTGAACAGACACAATAGTAGCATTTAACATCCATGTCTTTGGCACCAATCTAGTCCTTTGGAAATTCTGCATGCACTTTTCTCAACGCATTGGGTGGCAAACGCTGTAAAAGTGAACCAAACAAACTTTGCTCAACTTCCTGCAGAAAGATGCTATTTGTGTCATCACTATACATTAATTAGTAGATATTACATTAATTTTTGACAGATAGCTGAGATGATGAGTTGGAGATAGGTGCAACAAAATATATTCAAACAAAGCTCTTGGCAAATGAGCCTTCATCAGAATTAGACAAATACACACACACGACTTTGGTCTCTGGCTGCCAAGGTCACAGACTGTGGTTGGTTGTGTGAGTTGTGTTTTTGTGAGTGTGTGCGTATGTTGTCTAATTCTGATGAAGGTCTGTTTGGCTGAAAGCTTTATTTGATAGTCTTTTTGTTGTTCCTATCAGCGACTCAGCATCTCCACTATATGGTGAGTATCAACTATCCTTTTCGTAATATTGTCATTATTCCATCCTATATTTTCCACTGTTTGATTGAACCTTCAATATTTTTTCCCTAGGGCATGCAGCTTTACTGTATGGTTAAATGATGATGGCATCCTCTTGGGTAAATATTCCGGAGGTAAAATGGTCCCCCATTCGGACCTCAAGGTAGGGGCTACCCAGGAGGATGTCATTATCAGGAGAAAGAAAACTGGCATTCTACAGATCAGAGTGTTAATTGGACAGGTATGTTAGAAAATTTAAGAAGGAAAATGGATAGGTTAAAGTTAGATGTATTGGGAATAGTGAAGTTCGATAGCAGGAGGGTCAAGACTTCGGGTCAGGTGAATACAGGATTATAAATGCAATATCAAATAGGGGCACTGCAGGGGTAGGTTTAATAATGAATAAAAAACAGCATAGTGAACACATTAGTAGACACAAGGCCCACGCCTACCACAGTAGTACAAGTTAACATGCCAACTAGCTCCAGGCATGATGAAGAGATTGAAGAAATGTATGATGCAATGAAAGAAATTATTCAGATAGTTAGGGGAGATGACATTCAGGGGGGACTGGAATTTGATAGTAGGAACAGGAAGAGAAGGAAAAGTAGTAGATGAATAAGGACTGTGGGTAAAGATGAAAGAGGAAGCCACCTGATAGAATTTTGTACAGAGCATAACTTAATCATAGCTAACATTTGTTTTAAGAATCATGAAAGAAGGCTATATATGTGGAAGAGGCCCAGAGACACTGGAAGGTTTAAGATAGATTATATAATGATAAGACAGAGATTAGGAACCAGGTTTTAAATTGTGAGACATTTCCAGGGCAGATGTGGACTCTGACCACATTTTATTGGTTATGACCGCAATTTATTGGTTATGAACTGTAGATTAAAACTGAAGAAACTGCAAAAAGGAGGAAATTTAAGTATATGGGATCTGGATAAACTGAAAGAACAAGAGGTTGTAGAGAGTTTCAGAGAGAGCATAAGGAAACGATAGACAAGAATGGGGAAAGAAATACAGTAGAAGAAAAATGGGTAGCTTTGAGGGATGAAATAGTGAAGGCAGCAGAGGATCAAATAGGTAAAAAGACAGGGCTAGTAGAAATCCTTGGGTAACAGAAGAAATATTGAATTTAATTGATGAAAGCAGAAAATATAAAAAAGCAGTAAATGAAGCAAGCAAAAAGGAATACAAACGTCTCCTAAAAATGAGATCAACAGGAAGTGCAAAATGGCTAAGCAGGGATGGCTAGAGGACAAATGTAAGGATGTAGAGGCATATATCACTAGGGGTAAGATAGATACTGCCTAGAGGAAAATTAAAGAGACCTTTGAAGAAAAGAGATCCTCTTGTATGAATATCAAGAGCTCAGATGGAAACCCAGTTCTAAGCAAAGAAGGGAAAGCAGAAAGGTGGAAGAAGTATATAGAGGGTCTATACAAGGGCGATGTACTTGAGGACAATATTATGTAAATGGAAGAGGACGTTGATAAAGATGAAATGGGAGATATGATAGTGCATGAAGAATCTGACAGAGCACTGAAAGACCTAAGTCAAAACAAGGCCCCAGTAGTAGGCAACATTCCATTAGAACTACTGATAGCCTTGGGATAACCAGCCCTGACAAAAGTCTACCATCTGGTGAGCAAGATGTATCAGACAGACAAAATACCCTCAGACTTCAAGAAGAATGTAATAATTCCACTCCCAAAGAAAGCAGGTGTTGACAGATGTGAAAATTACTGAACCATCAGTTTAATTAGTCACATTTGCAAAATACTAACATGAATTTTTTACAGACAAATGGAAAAACTGGTAGAAGCCGACCTCGGGGAAGATCAGTTTGGATTCTGTAGAAATCTTGGAACACGTGAGGCAATACTGACCCTATGACTTATCTTGGATGATAGATTAAGGAAAGGCAAACCTATGTTTGTAGCATTTGTATAATTAGAGAAAGCATTTGACAATGTTGACTGGAATACTCTCTTTCAAATTCTGAAGGTGGCAGGGGTAAAATACGGGGAGTGAAAACCTATTTACAATTTGTACAGAAACCAGATGGCAGTTGTAAGAGTAGAGAGGCATGAAACGGAAGCAGCGGTTAAGAAGGGGGTGAGACAAGTTTGTAGCCTATCCCTGATGTTATTCAGTGTGTATACTGAGTAAGCAGTAAGTAAAGGTAACAAAAGAAAAATTTGGAGTAGGAATTAAAATCCATGGAGAAGAAATAAAAACTTTGAGGTTAGACGATGACATCATAATTCTGTCAGAGACAGCAAAGGACCTGGAAGAGCAGTTGAACAGAATGGACAGTGTCTTGAAAGGAAGATTTAAGATGAACACAAAAAAAAGAAAACAAGGGTAATGGAATGTAGTCAAATTAAATCAGGCAACGCTGAGGGAATTAAAGTAGGAAATGGTTTACTTAAAGTAAGTAGATGAGTTTCACTATTGTGGCAGTGAAATAACTGATGATGGTTGAAATAAAGAGGATATAAAATGTATAGACAGGCAATGCCAAGAAAAGCGCATCTGAAGACGAGAAATTCGTTAACATCTAGTTTGGATGTAAGTGTCAGGAAGTCTTTCCTGAAAGTATTTTTATGGGGTGTAGCCATGTACAGAAGTGAAACATGGACAATAAATAATTTGTACAAGAAGAGAACAAAAGCTTTCTTAATGTAGCACTGCAGAAGAATGCTGAAGATTAGACGGGTAGATCATGTACCTAACGAGGAAGTACTGAATAGAATTGGGGAGAAGAGGAATTTGTGGCACAATTTGACTAGGAGAAGGTTTGGTAGGACACGTTTTGAGCATCAAGAGTTCAGCAGTTTAGTATTGAAGAGATGCGTGGAGGGTAAAAATCATAGAGGGAGACCAAGAAATAATACATTAAGCAGATTCAGAAGGATATAGGTTGCAGTAGTTATTCAGAGATGAAGAAGCCTTGCACAGGACAGAGTTGCATGGAGAGCTGCATCAAACCAGTCTCTGTACTGAAGACCACAACAACAACGATTTTTTTGAAAATTTTCTTTATTATAGCAAGCTGTGCACTAAGAAGTATTTTATGTTGATAATGTTAACGTTTTTGGTGAAAGATTTTGTGGATATTTCTGCAAAAATCGTTGCCTCTTCTTGTTTTGTAGTTATGAACCTTATTTTTCAGTGTTGAAAGTTACTGTTGATTATTCAGAAAGTCCACACACTATAAACGTATAAGCTAGGAAGTGTCATTATTTTAAGTTCTGTAAATATTTCCCTTCATGGTTGTCTAGAGGGAACTCCTTTCAGTATTCTGATTTTTTGATGTTTGTTTTCCCACAGATGATTATATAATACCTGAGCAAGCTGTTCATATAAGTGGAACAGGCACACAACAGTGATTCAGCAATAATCTAAAGCGTACTTAGCATATAACAGCATTTACTTAGTTCTTTATTCAAAACTTTTGGTTGTTTCTCCCATCTCTAGTATTACTCTGCCCATACACCAAGAAATTTTGTGTATGGAGGTTGTTCCATACCACAGTTAGTTTTTATGCTGATTTTAGATGTAATTATAATATTATCAAAATTTGTCCATACTATTTTTCTCATTTATGACCAAAGTGTTACCCTATACCATTTTCATGGCTCATTTATTGTCTTAGACATGTTATAAAAATTCTTGTGTCATTGGCAAACATCACTCTATCAGTGATCTTCACATGGTTTAGCAAATTATGTTTGTTTACCAGGAACAACAGAGGGCTTATCATGTAACTCTAGGGCACTCCATCACTAATTCTGGTTGTAACCTGAAAGGTAGTAATTGCCTTAATGATAAATTTGTACTCTCTGTTGTCTATCAGAAAGACAGGACTTGCACCATTTGAAGGCCAGTCCCTGGGACCCTGTAACAATATAGTTTCATAAGCAGTAAGTCA
Organism: Schistocerca serialis cubense; assembly: GCF_023864345.2. NCBI lineage: Eukaryota > Metazoa > Arthropoda > Insecta > Orthoptera > Acrididae > Schistocerca > Schistocerca serialis. The sequence continues at coordinate 320,582,700 of NC_064642.1, read as the reverse complement.
TTGCTGATTAGATCAAATAATTTGATAAATCCAAGAATATCTCAGAGCTTAATTTATTCATATTCAAGGGATTTCGGACCATTTGCATGAATTGAAAGGGTGCTGTTTCTGTTGATTTGCTCTTCGTAAACCCATTTTGAGCATTAGTCAATATTTTATTTGTGTTCAGAAACCCAGGTAGCTTTTCACTTACCTTAGAAAAACCTGTCAGTAGAGACACTGGTCTATAATTACTTATGATAGCAGTATTATCTTTCATGTAGAGTGGCTTTAGTTTTGATGGAAGCACCCCTGTCCTGAAAAAAGTTAGGCTAGCTGAGAATCTGTACTGGTGGAATTACGTTTGATTACATTGTCTGGATTTCTGTCAACACCACTAGACATTCATTTTTTAATTTATTAATAGCATTTATTGCCTCAGATTCTGTTACTGCGTAATGGTAGAAAAACATTGTCTTTTCATAAAATAGGTACTTTTATGCTATCGTTGTTTGAATTGCACATACTTTTAATTAGGTTTGGCACCATGTTCACATATGTTCATTGAATATATTGGCAACCTGTTGAGCATTTTCTATCACTTTATCCTCACCTTTGATTGTGAAGTTATGGGTTTTAGTTTTACGTTTTCCTAATCTTCTGAATCGAATTTGATTTATTGCTTCACCTGTTGATGTATGAGATATTGCATACATCATAGCCATTGTGATTCCTGTAAAACATTCTTGTAGAGTATAGACCTTCTGTATTTTATGTAGTATGGTTTTATCAGTATATTCATTTTTGCATGTCTGTATCCTTACCTCTGTTCCAATTAGTTTTCATAGAAGGTATTTAATAATGTTTCACAAGAAGTTTTGTCACTCCCCACCGCAAACAAAATTGCAATTTTTGCAATTGATTGTTAAAAACTAAAACTAAACATCGCCCAAACAGGCCATGAAGGCCCCAATGGTACCGACCGGCCACCGTGTCATCGTCAGCCCACAGGTGTCACCGGATATGGAGGGGCATGTGGTCAGCACACTGCTGTCCCAGCCATATATCAGTTCACAAGACTGGAGCCGCTACTTCTCAATCAAGTAGCTCCCCAGTTTGCCTCACAAAGGCTGAGTGCACTCCGCTTGCCAACAGTGCTCGGCAGACTGGATGGTCACCCGTCCAAGTGCTAGTCCAGCCTGACAGTGCTTAACTTCGGTGATCTGATGGGAACTGGTGTTACCACTGCTGCAAGGCTGTTGGCAATTAATCGTTGGATGATTAAAATCTTCACCAGTGTTTACTTTAAAATCTTCACCAGTGTTTACAATATGATGGAGAACTTCCCCACATGGGAACTGAAGTTTTGGTTACATCAGGAGGTGACTCAGGTCGTCAATAGATGAATGCAATTACAATTTTATGATCACTCCTGATACAGAGTTTTGCCCAACAATCTCGCATGCAGCATCCATTTCTATCTCTGTGGATTTGAGTTTCTTGCCTACTGCAACCAATGCAGCACCTCCATTTCCCATTAGGCTGTCTTCAAAACTCTCACTGCTGTCAACTTCAGGTTTTAATCAACTTTATGTTTTTAGGTGTTTGTTAATTTCAAGCATCTCTGTTTCGCAACTGGTTTAGTGGAGTTTCGGTAATTCATGAAGTTTTTTAAGTCTACCACAGTCCAATAGTAAGGGTCTGTTAACGAGCTAACCCTATCAAAAATCCAGTGCATAGCCAGCCCGAACATGTTACTGATTTGATTATACAAGAAGTCAGGAGGGCTATGCCATTACAAGTGGCTACTTGTAAATTAACAAAATGCAAGAAGCAAAGGGACTTGAAAGAAAACAAGGCTTCAGGGGCGATAGTATTGTGCATTGTTTGCTATTGAGCCAAATCTGACTGGTAGTTGAGTATTGTTTCAGCCCATGAATGATAATTCATGAAGTTTGTTAAGTCTACCACAGTCCAATAGTAAGGGACTGTTAATGAGCTAACCCTATTGAAAATCCAGTGCATAGCCAGCCCGAACATGTTACTGATTTGATTACACAAGAAGTCAGGAGGGCTATGCCATTACAAGTGGCTACTTGTGAACTTGTAAATTAACAAAATGCAAGAAGCAGAGGGACTTGAAAGAAAACAAGGCTTCAGGGGCGATTCTAGAAGTCGGTCAAGGGTGGGTTTGGGGGGGGGGGGGGGTGTCGTTGGGAGAATGGAATATCGTTTAACAAAAGTAGAGTCGGGGTCCTCCACCGACAAATTGGTAACATTTGGTGTTGCTTGAAGTAGTTTTTGGTAACAGTTTTGGAGTTCAGGGTAAAAATGTGTCCACAGAATCTCTGTGACCGGGAAAATAATACGATTTGATCCAGGTGTCCGGCGATTTCGAAGTTTTTGTCTGGGGTCAGCAATTTAAGTGTTGGTAGGCATACCCGGTATATTTAGCTTTCTTGATTATTGATGTATATTAATAAATAATAAGACGCATATTTTAAGTTAAATGATATTTATTGGTTTAGATAGTAAGCTATTTGTCGCTCTTATTCTTTTGTTAAAATGTGTTCGAAATACATTGCACCCTATGTTGCTACATAATTATTAAAAAAAATTATTGAATCTGTTGAAGTAATATATTCGCTGATTTCTGAAGTCATTTTATCCAGTGTAACATGATACTCCATTGGGAGGGGGGCTATATGCCCCCCCCCCCCTCCCGCCTTGCCACCGCCACCCAAATGCTTTAAAGTTCCTCCTCGGCACTCGTGTTCTGAACGCATACCGGACGTAAGAAATACGCTGCTCGGCGTGTCCCTGCGCCTTAACTAGTGGCACCCCATAGCGGCGAGTTGTGGCAACTCCGCGCATGCGCAGTTTCACGGAACTAACGTGACGTAGTGGCAGTCCCGCGCCTTTGAAAGTCGGTCAGTGTGTTGAAAAGCGGCAGTAAAGCGCGATCGTATGTGGCGCGGTGACCAGTGCTGCTGAGTTTGTTCGCATTGAAGCTGCGTGTGTGTTAACATTATAGTCGACAAGTTGCACAGGTCCACTACAGGTAAGTACCAAGCACGTATAAAGTATTCGTGTTGAGAACAGTGTATTCGCCACTCAACAAACGACTGACAATATTTTAATACGCTTTGAGGGTAATTACTGCAGACGAACGTAAGCTATTGCCATGTAGCTACATAGTAATATGCAAATTATCTTCTTTTACAGTAAGCGTAGGTTTTGCTGGCTTTGCATGCCCCATAAACTTGTCTGTGAGGGCAGTTTAAAAACGTTTAATTAGATATCTGTCTCAGAAAGCACTTCAGGATGCCCGTCTCCTGAAGATTTTTTCTTAACGTTCAGGATTAATCTTAGTAGATGATAACATTTCGTGCTACTCTCTCTCGTAAGTTCTGTACCTATTTCATCTTTCGTTCTCGACGTTTAAGTTTCTTTTCAGATACGCTAGTGAAAACGTGGTAAAATAGAATTGTTAACAGCATGTGTACTTGTCAGAGTACTTGTCCTAACACTTATCGTGCTGTTTTAATGTTATGTATAGGTTTATCAAACAGCTACGTTTCCGTATGTATAAACAACAGAGCTACAATACTCAATAGCTTAGCGTAGCTACAGTAGAAGAATGTCTGTGCATGTTTTAACAGGCCGAGAAAGTGTAATTAGCTTCGGCTAATACTCTACACTTGATGCCGCACGATTTGCACTTTATGGTTTAGGAACTGTTCGACTTGCTAAGAAGAAGAATATACCGCAAGCAGTTTTATGTTGTATTACTCACCCTGCTGGACGTCTGTACATTTTACGACATGACGCGATCTACAGCCCAGAACAATTTAATGAAAAACGTGGGAAGTTTTTTCGTGGATAACGATATTTAAAAATCATCAGCTAGAGACCTGTATATGGTGGTCATTACTATTAACTTTCCACTAATTTCTACTTCACAATCTTAAAAAAAAAAAAAAAAAAATGCTGATCCCTGTTCCGTGTATACCTCTATAAAACCAGAAGTAAAGTTATTGCTCCACGGGGTGAAAACGAAATGATTCAAAACTATACAACCACGCTTAATTGACAAATAGTAGCAGCCAACCACCCGTATTCCCTCGTATTTTGGAATTACAAGCGATCAGCAACCTGTCCCTGTCACTTGACGCGCACACATGCGAAATGTGCACAGACACTCACGCGCTCCCTCCCCTCTCTTACTGCTCGGCGGAGCTAGCCGCAGAAGGATTAACCCAGGCCAAGAAATGGCCCAAGTTAAAAACCTAATGATGCAGCGTATCACGGTTCTTGACGCAGATCGATGTATTAGGGGTTTAGACGTGATTGTCACGATTATTACCTGCACCACCAACATATTGTAAATCATCTATTGTGTTCCTTGAATTTGATTGTAGCTGCAACTAAGACCCTGCACAATAATGCTTTATCACTTAAAATACCTTGTGTTGCAGATTATTTCTGGTTTCGTGTTGGCGTTTGACTGTCGGTGAAGTTCCGTTCAAGACAAGAGATAGACCTAGATAGACACGCAAAAAAAAGTAGTTTTGGTGGTAAACTTTGAGATTGCTTATTGAGAGCACTCTTCTGTAAATCTGAACTTGTTCTTGTAGTTAAGCACGACTTCTTGTCTGAATACCGTATGTACAATGTGGAACTGGAAAAATTACTATCCTGTGTAAAACTTAACAATCTAAGGCATAGCTTCCGGCCATTTACGTCTGACCAGTATCAGAAACTACTGTAAGAAACTACATAAGTATTTATAGAGAGACTTCGATAGTGTAATTGTAAATCTCATCAGTTGTGTGTTTGTGAGAAAAAACATTTTTCGGTTTGTTGTTAAGAATTAATTCACACAAGTCGGTTGTCACGAGACGATTCGTCCTCGTGGGTTTAATATTAAATATCATTCAACAATTATTCTGGAGTCGTTTTATTGATAGATGTTAGCTATCAATAGTTGTTCGATCAGATGCTGTTTGCGGCTGCGATATACATCGCATTTCTTCCAGGAAGTTGTCTCCTTCAGATGAAATTTACAACTCCCTAGAAATGAATTCTGCTGCTTACCTTTACTCTAGTGAAATAATCGTCGTGTCACTTCGCAATGCTTTTAATTTACTAGACGACTGGTTCGTTAGCGAGTGTTAAACGCTAATGATATCTCCAGAAAGAATCCCACTGGATTCGTTGTTACAGTAATTTAAGGTTCATTAAAATCGGACTTAATGCTTTTAAGTGATAGAAAACATAAAACCCCGAACAGTAACGCTCAATTATCACCACGCTGAGGTGAGCTTCGTTGTGTTATCGCTGTATCTTAAAATCCGGTGGTATATGTAGGTGGACCATCCGTGCAGACTAGTCGCTTTCTTGTGTAGACCAGAACAGTTGCTAGAATCAGAATGATTGCCTTCTAGATAGAGTTGCCAGATGTCCGGCTTTTTACAGACTGTTGAACTACTTAATCGACGAGTAACTCACACAATGCTACACTAGTGGTGGTGTTGATACAAATCAGATTAATGGCAACGATTGCATTGTCTGTAGGATGACAGTTATTGAACTGTTGTTGTTGTTGTTGTGGTCTTCAGTCCTGAGACTGGTTTGACGCAGCTCTCCATGCTACTCTATCCTGTGCAAGCTTTTTCATCTCCCAGTACCTACTGCAACCTACATCCTTCTGAATCAGCTTAGTGTATTCATCTCTTGGCCTCCCTCTACGATTTTTACCCTCCACGCTGCCCTCCAATACTAAATTGGTGATCCCTTGATGCCTCAGAACGTCCTACCAACCGATCCCTTCTTCTAGTCAAGTTGTGCCACAAACTCCTCTTCTCCCCAATCCTATTCAATACTTTCTCATTAGTTATGTCATCTACCCATCTAATCTTCAGCATTCTTCTGTAGCACCACATTTCGAAAGCTCACATCGTTGGCGAATGTGGCGCAGACGAACAGTGAAATTCTGCCTGATCCGCCGAAGTGTCGATGCTGCCGATGACCTCCTCAGTTGTTGTTTTAATGATTATTGAACTACATGAAATAAAATCGTCATAAATTCTGGACGGTTTACGGTAGGACGTTCAAACTGCACAATGCCGCAGGGCGTGACGGAAATTAGTATGCGCGTGCACACGCGCCTAGTTGTCGTCGGCCGTTTGCACGTGAAAATGTCACTATAGAGCGTGCCTGAGCGTATACCGCTTGTGAAGACCTACTGTGCGAGCATTAATAGCCCAACTGCGGCTGAAAGGAAGTTTGCGGCCGAGTTCAAGCTGAAGACAACTTGTCCAAGTGCGCTAACAATCAAAAATTTGATTCGGAAGTTTGAGAGAACGGATATTGCTCGTGAACAGTATTGGAAATGTCGGTCGTCTAAAAAGGGTGAAAACGCCAGAAAACTTCGAGAAGACACGCGTTGTGTTTCAAACCCGCCCAAGGAAATCGATCAGACGACCTGCATAACAGACGGGAATCAACCGGGAGACACTACGACAAATTGTTGTTGAAGACCTACATCTCTTCCCATATAAAATTCAAACCCGTCAGCCACTAAGCCCTAGGGCCATAGAACAGCGGTTGTGTTTCACCAACACTGTTGTCCACTGAATTGGCGAACAGGACTTTGATGTGAATATGGTTTGGCTTAGCGACGAAGCCGACTTTCATTTGGAGGAGTTCGTCAATAAGCAAAAGTGGCACATTTGTGGGTCTGAGAATCCGCATTTCGCGATCGAGAAGTCTCTTCGCCCTCAACGGATGACTGTGTGGCTGCAATGTCCGGTCATGGAATAATCGGTACGATATTCATTGGTGGCACGGTGACTACCGAACAGTACGTGAAGGTTTTGGAAGGTGATTTCATCCCCGTTAACCAAGGTGGCCCTGATTTCAACAAAATGTGGTTCATGCAAGACGGAGCTCGACCCCATCGAAGCAGGAGAGTGTTCGATGTCCTGGTGGAGTACTTTGAGGACCGCATTCTGGCTCTGGGGTACCCAGAGGCCACTGGCACGGGCCTTGATTGGCCGCCATATTCTCCCGATCTGAACACATGCGACTTCTTTTTGTGGGGCTGTATTAAAGACAGGGTATACAGCAGTAACCCCAAAACCATTGCTGAGATTAAAACAACAACTGAGGAGGTTATCGGCAGCGTCGACACTTCGGCGGCCCGCATCTCGTGGTCGTGCGGTAGCGTTCTCGCTTCCCACGCCCGGGTTCCCGGGTTCGATTCCCGGCGGGGTCGGGGATTTTCTCTGCCTCGTGATGGCTGGGTGTTGTGTGATGTCCTTAGGTTAGTTAGGTTTAAGTAGTTCTAAGTTCTAGGGGACTGATGACCATAGATGTTAAGTCCCATAGTGCTCAGAGCCATTTGAACACTTCGGCGGATCAGGCAGAATTTCACTGTTCGTCTGCGCCACATTCGCCAACGATGTGAAGCATATCGAGCATGTCATAACAAAAATCCGAATATCTGTAGTGACGTTTACATGTTGAATTAAGTTTTTTTTTCATATACTTCAATAATTGTCACCCTATACAACAACAGTTGCCGAAATTAACATCTCGTGAAAAAGGAACCCAATGACTTTCGTAGAGTGAAAAAGAAATGGCAGATGAAGTATTTCTGCAAGATGAGTCAGTGGAATGTGTGGTGTCGTATACACTTGACTGTGCGGACAATGTACATGAGGAGTACAATGATGACTATACGTGCTTAACAAGTGAAAGTGTCGAGCCATGTAGTTCATCACCCTTGTCGGACAGGGAGCCACAAATCCCTTCTCCAGTGAAACGTAGTAAAGGACAATCGTTGTCCAAGGATCGAGTACTAAAAGTAAATACGTACATGGAAGATCATCCGCAGCATAGTAAAAAAACAATTATGAACAAATTTTGAGTAAGTCCGCAAAATATGATCGTGTAATGCGTAATAAAAACTAAGGACAAGGCGCACTTGTTACAGAAACTGGTGTTGTGCGTTTCAAGGGTGCTCGATACGGTTTACAGGATGTGCATGACAGTGACCTACTACGTTATGCACATCAAATTGCGCGCGACACAAGCAGTGGATGGTTGCATAACTTAAAACAGTGCTACAGAATTGGTAGACGTAAGATAACGAAATTTCAAACAAAGCATCAACTTGACGATGCACAGCAAACTGCGGAATCGGTCCGAAAATAAACTTTTCTCGTCGTTCAAATGGTTCAAATGGCTCTGAGCACTATGGCACTTAACATCTGTGGTCATCAGTCCCCTAGAACTTAGAACTACTTAAACCTAACTAACCTAACGACATCACACACATCCATGCCCGAGGCAGGATTCGAACCTGCGACCGTAGCGGTCACGCGGTTCCGGACTGAAGCGCCTAGAACCGCACGGCCACACCGGCCGGCTCTCATCGTTCAGTAAGGAATTTGTTTTAAACGCTGACCGATCGGTATTTAAAGAAAAAAATGCATATGAAAGGAACTCTGGATGTCAGACGTACCAAGAGATTTGTATCAAGATCAAATAATAGCAGTGCCTTAACGCATTCTTGTACAATTATGCAGACTGTTAATCTGGATGGTAAATTGGTTGAAAATTTATTTGTTGTGCTGCGAGAAGTTGATGGTGCTCTGCACCCCACGATTCTTTCTCGTGTGCGTGTTCTTGCAAGGGCAATAGGAAATATTTACGTCACAACAAGCAAGAGAGCGAGAATGGGCATAAGAGGACTACAACTGTGGTATGAGCACCGCTTTTGGCCAGTAGCTGGTCAACATTTCCTTTTGATTTATTCCTGGTCTGCACGTAAAAATAACACTACTTCATAGCGAAGTATCCATCCTGAAAAGTGTATGACATTACAGTTCGTACCATCTGGAACCACTGGGCAAATTCAGCCTCGGCTGTTTTTTTTTTTTTTTTTTTTCCTTATAGAATCGCTCTATCTGCAGTTACACCTTAAAGGATAGCCAGTTTCACGATAAGCGCCACGACAGACTGTTTCGCATTCGGTTTCATGCCATCACATTTCATCAGTTTTCATCATCCTGTTACACCAGTATGATTCTATATGCATCTTTTAAGAGTGGGTACCTAACTGAACATCCTTCACGGTTTGTAACTCCCAAGGAGTGCGCCTTCGATTTTGATGGTGCGCGCCAAATTTTATTCGGTGTTCATTGTGCAAATTAATGGCTTGTTTTCAACATATCTTGACTGTTGACGATGCCTATTTTGTGACCTGTGTAACATACATTACATAGAAGGTTGATCTCTGCACCTCCCAGACACTAATTTTCTGTCGCTCTCCTGATGCACACGGTGAGTCGTTAGTAGCTAATATTTTTCTTGTCATAGTTGTTAACACAAGCACTTTCAAATGAGCCTCAGTCAAGATTGAACTTGCAACCTCGCACTCAAGGGGCACCTTGTCAGTGTGGCATCTTTTTTACTGGAGTTAGTTGTGTGTAGTCGTTCCACTTTAAACTACCCTGTACGCATATCGCTAATATTTTATAGATGTGACTGCTTCCATTGATTGTAATACAATCGTGTAATCATACAGTAATGAATCTTTCTCCTATGTACACGCAACACGTTGTATTTGGTTCTGCTGGGGGTCATTAGCCGATCTCTGTACCAAATTTCTATCCTCTGCAGGTATTCCTGTATTTCAATGCTATTTTCTAGTGTTGGGGCTGCTCTGTATTCAGGGATGGGCAAAAATATGGAAACACCATGTCTTGTGTAAACACAAGACATGACCATGCCAAGTATGGTGTATGCAAACTGGTGGCATTCAGAACAGCTTCCAACCGTGTCGGAATGGATAAATGCAGGGTCTTTGTGGTTTTCAAGGGAATAGTGACAAGCTCAGGTATTGAGGACGGAGGTGGATAGCAATCACACATCCTTATCTCTCAATAATACTGAGATGTGATGACGGTAGTAGCCAGGGGAGACGCGACAATTCATTCTCGTGCCCACAAAACCAATCCTGGACGATGCGAGCTGTGTGAACGAGGGCCCTGTCGATTTGGCACAGAGCATCGCCATTGGGGAACAAAATTTGTAACATGGGATGGGCCTGGTCAGCCAAAATGCCCACATAATCCTTGACACTGATGCGACCTTATAGTGTAAGCACGGGGCTCTGGGAATACCAGTATACGGCTGACCAAGTCATCACCGAATCCTCGTCTGTTTCACTCTTGGAAGTAAACCGGGCCAAAAGTTGGTAAGTGTGTGGAACAACACACATCCGCCCAAATTACTTTCTTCCATTGCTTCATAGTCCAGGTTTTATGGCTTCGGCACAAGTTTTCCAGCTACAGGCATTGGCATCATTGACGAGTTGTTTCGGAGTTCCATCTCGCCCAATAATTCCCTACTTCAGGAGCTCCGTTTGTGTTTTTGGTGCTGACAGGGTTCGCAACTGCGACAATCAGTTCTGCAGTGCCATCGTCTTATTTTTCGTCACAAGCCTTTTGAGTGGCCGCCTGTCACCATCGCTCAACACGCGCTTTCGTCCCGCATTATGACTTAGCGAATGATGTTTCTCCGCTTTCCCCGTTCAAATGGCTCTAAGCACTATTGGAATGAACATCTGAGGTCATCAGTCCCCTAAACTTGGACCTAACTAACCTAAGGGCATCACACACATTCATGCCGAGGCAGGATTCGAACCTGCGACCGTAGCAGCAGCGCGGTTCCAGATTGAAGTGCCTAGAAACGCTCGACCACAACGGCCGGCGCTTTCCCCGTATGCGGTGTAAATCTTCGATACGGTGCCTCTTGAAACACCGAAAACTTCGGCTCCCTCGGTTATGGGAGCACTATCCATAGGAGCACCAACAATTTGCTCATGTTCGAATTCGCTTTGCTCCGACCTAATGCTCCCAAAACACAGAATGCTGGTCTGACTGCGACTGACACTTGCAACGTATCGAGACCATTGCAGAGGTGCCGATCGTGGTCAAATACAACAGCGCCACCTTCAAGCTTGGCTAACATCTGTATTTATGTTCAAGCATGCATTTCGTATGGTGTTTCCATATTTTTTCCACCCCTTGTACAGCAGCATCGTCAAGGTTACACACCACCGATCAGGCTGACCGGCCCAGTGGTAAGTCACAAGACTCGTTTACGGATGAATGGCTGTTCAGATCTCCGACCGGCAATCCAGCTTCAGGCTTTCCAAGATTTCCCTAAATTGCTGCCTCGATGCATACTTTGCAAGGGCATGGCCGATTTATTTCCCCAATCCGAGCTTGCAGAAGTGTCCTCACATTCCATGTTCCAATCCGTATCTTTCCTCCCTTCAGTGTCCCTTTCTTCCTTTCAAATATGTCTACTCTCAATGTGTTCGCCTCCCGGAGATCCGAATGAGGGAAAGTTTTAACTCCGGAATCTTTCACATGGAGAGACATACCATGTACTGCTTGGGAATCTACAATTAGCCAAGTAATTTACCATTAGCCAAGTAAGTGAATTTAAATATCTCGGAAGCACAATAACTGAAGACTTGAGATGTCACCAGGAGGTGAAAACTCGAATTTCCATAGCGAAGGAGGCATTCAACAGAAAGAGGAGACTCTTATGTGGCAAATTAGATAAAGGACTAAGGAAAACGCTTGGCAAATGTTTTGTCTGGAGTGTGGCACTATATGGGACAGAAACATGGACACTGAGACGAGAGGATGAAAAAAGGTCAGAAGCATTTGAGATGTGGATGTGGAGGAGAATGGAGAGAATAAGCTGGATGAAAAGAGTGAGTAATGAAAGAGTATTGGAAAGAGTTGGTGAGAAAATATGTCTGCTGAAGGTTGTAAGAGAAAGGAAAAAGAACTGGTTGGGACATTCATTGAGAAGGGAGTGTTTGCTAGTAGATGCTTTGGAAGGATTGGTTTGTGGGAGAAAACTGAGAGGAAGAAGGAGATACAAGGTGATAGACGACATAAATTATGCAGACCTGAAGAGGATGGCAGAAGTCCGGACAACCTGGAGAACTACCATGTGAAAACCTGCCTTTAGGCAGGCAGAACAGAGCTTGTGCGCCGTCTGTTATCACCTTGTCGTCGAAGCAACGTTAAAATCTTGTTTTTCTTCCTTTCTTATAGCTTCGCCGTTTCTTTACTAACTGTAGTCAAAAAAATAAAATTGTACATGTGCGGGTAAAGCTGCAAAACCAAATTATGATTTAAAATAAATAAATAAATTCAGTAGAAGCATTAATCACACTACCAAGTAGGCGTCCATTGACTTACTGCGCCTTATGGAAACATTTGACATGAAAATACTGACACTGTCACATTACATTTCCCTAATTTACAACACATGATTGTATCCAGTTATGTAAGTAAAGACTTCCAACTGATGTATATTGTACCAAAATCGAAAACAGATTTACTGCTTCAAAATCTTCTGGCATATTCTACACAATAACTGTGCAACATTTGTGAGCGACATATTCACTAATTTCAAAATGACCACGATCGTTGCAGTAACACTTGCCACCGTCACAGCAACGAAGTTTTCTTTGCTTCGTGGCTCGTCGCACTCTTGTCGACTTCTGAACGAATTATGCGATACTGCTCATGAGCCATGTGGCTTTCAGAATGCTTGTACGAAGACCGCAGCTGCAAGGTTTTCTTGAGCGATTAGCAAATGTGTACGCACGTTAACTTTTTCTGTTGCGGCACTTCGATCCCGTCTACACAGTGTGCTCTGCAAGGAGCAACAAAGGCAACGCAGCATTGCTCCCTGCTGCACCTCGCTGCAGTCAGACGCCACATGCCGTAATATGAGTAATCTTATTTCGTTGAGAAATCTAGCCATACGCAAATATTCACAGTAGTTCGGGACAGACCCCAAAAACTTTTTCGTGGGATTCTACACCATGTTTCACGTAAAATTCTTCATTCATGTATAGTTTGAATAGCGAAGGTCTTAACCAGCATGCCTCGTGGAAGGCTCTGGTTAGCTTCCCCTCCTTCAGATGAAATGAATTTGTCCACATACAGTACTTGAATATTCTTGAGATTTTCAAGTTTGCAGCCGTATTCTACATCTATGTGATTACTCTGCTGTTCACAATAATAGTGCCCGACAGAGGGTTCAATGAACCACATACAAGCTGTCTCTCTACCGTTCCACTCTCGAACGGCGCGTGGGAAGAACGAGCACTCAAATTTTTCTGTGCTAGCCCTGATTTCTCTTATTTTATCGTAATGATCATTTCACCCTATGTAGGTGGGTGCCAACAGAATGTTTGCGCAATCGGAGGAGAAAACTGGTGATTGAAATTTCATAAGAAGATTCCGTCGCAACGAAAAACGCCTTTGTTTTAATGATTACTCGAATTCACGTATCATGTCTGTGGCACTATCTCCAGTACTTCGCGATAATACAAAACGAGCTGCCCTTCTTTATACTTTTTCGATGTCATCTGTCAGTCCCATCTGGTGCGGATCCCACACCGCACAGCAATACTCCAGAACAGGGCGGACAAGCGTGGTGTAACCAGTCTCTTTTAGAAGACCTGTTACACCTTCTAAGTGTTCTGCCAATGAATCGCAGTCTTTGGTTGTCTCTACTCACAACATTATCTATGTGATCGTTCCAATTTAGGGTATTTGTAATTGTAATCCCTAAGTATTTAGTTAATTTACAGCCTTCAGATTTGTGTGACTTATTGCGTAATCTAAATTTAGCGGATTCCTTTTAGTACTCATGTGAATAACTTCACACTTTTCTTTATTCAGGGTCAATTGCCACTTTTCGCACCATACAGATATTTTAACTAAATCATTTTGCAATTCTTTTTGGTCATCTGATGGCTTTACAAGACGGTAAATGACAGCATCATCTGCAAACAATCTAAGACGGCTACTGAAATTGTCTCCTATGTCGTTATTATAGATCTGGAACAATAGAGGGCCTATAACACTTCCTTGGGGAACGCCGGATATTATTTCTGTTTTACTCGATGACCTTCCGTCTATTACTACGAACTGTGACCTTTCTGACAGGAAATCACGAATCCAGTCGCACAACTGACGCGGTATTCCATAGGCACGCAGTTTGGTTAGAAGACGCATGTGAGGAACGGTGTCGATAGCCTTCTGTTAATCTAAAAATATGGAATCAATTTGACATCCCCTGTCGATAATATTCATTATTTCATGAGTATAAAGAGCTAGTTGTTTCGCAAGAACGACATTTTCTGAAACCGTGCTGACAACGTTTCATAGATCGTTTTCTTCGAGGTACTTCAATATGTTCGAAAACCCTACTGCAAATCGACGTTAGTGATGTGGGCCTGTAATTCAAAGGATTACTCATACTTCCCTTTTTGGGTATTGGCGTGACTTGAGCAATTTTCCAGTCTTTAGGTACGGATCTTTCTGTGAGAGAGCAGTTGTATATAATTGCTAAATATGGAGCTATTGTATCAGCATACTCTGAGAGGAACCTGACTGGTATACAATTTGGACCGGAAGCCTTGCTTTTATTAAGTGATTTAAGGTGCTTTGCGACACCGAGGATATCTATTTCTGTGTTTCTCATCTTGGCAGTTGCTCTTGGTTGGAATTCGGGAATATTTATTTCGTCTTTTGTGGTGAAGGAGTTTCGTTTCAAAACTCTGCTTTAGTGGCACTGTCATCAATGACTTCACCGTAGTTATCGCGCAGTGAAGGTATTGATTGCCTCTTGCCACTGGAGTGCTTTATGTATGATCAGAATCTCTTTGGGTTTTCTGCCAGATTTCGAGACAGAGTTTCGTTGTGGAAATTATTGAAAGCATCTCGCGTAGAACTTTTGCAAAACTTTGCCAGTCTTGGGAATTTTGCGTTCTTTTAAATATGGCATGCTTTTTTCGCTGCTTCTGTTGTCATTACACACGACATTTAAAGTATTATTACTTATATTATCTGAAGCGAAAATCTGAACGCCTGCATCGTTTAGAAAACTCCCTATGTCAGAAAAGTTCCAGTTAAAAATAGAAAATTGCACATACCAAATAACGATCCTAGTTCATATCGAAGTATTCCCCTTGGCTACTAAACACAGTTGCAACGTTCCTGGTTGCAAGCCCATTTGTCACAGTCCGTTGGACGTCTGCGATATCTTGATGAAGCTTTTCTTCAGTCACCTTTTCACTCGCGGAAACAAGAAAAAATCGCAAGGCGAGGGATCGGGCGAATATGACGGACGTTGGGTGGCAATAACAGAATGTCTCGCCAGCTACTCAGTAAAAGATAAAGCGGTATGGGGTCTGGCCACAGTCATGCAGTAAGAACCAGTCCTGGGAATGCCACAAATCAGGGTAAACGTTTTGCCGCAAACGTTTCAAGACTTCATCGTAAAGAGTTTGGTTCACTGTTTGATCTGGAGGAACGTACTCATGGTGAACTAGTGCTTCACTATCAAAGAGTGTGATCAACAATGCCCGTGTCCTCGAAGGTTGTTCTTTTTTTTTTACGCCTCGTGTGTGAGGGTCATACTGGTAACAACAACTTTCGTCCCCAGCAATAAACTTCGACAGATATGTGGAATCACGTCTGACTCTATCCAGTACCTCAGCTGAAATTCTTCGTCTTTCCTCTTTCTGTTCGTCTGTTAGTGTCTGAGGACCTAGTTTTGCAATAAGTTTCCTTTTTCCTAAATCTGCGCGTAAAATTTTGTGACACACATCACGATTCAAATTTTCAGCAACTTTTGCAATCACAATAATTGCCAATTTTGAGGATGTACAAATTAGTAAGCTAACATACTTTGCACACTTCCGCTCTCTGATGTCATACTGAATAATATTCTGGGGCAACTCAACACTTAGGCAAAAGGTTTTCACTGCTCAAAAGAAAGTAGTTAGAATAATGTGTGGGGCTCATAGTCGCACATCTTGCAGGCATCTATTTAAAAGGTTAGGAATTCTTACAACTGCTTCACAGTACATTTACTCAGTAATGAAATTTTTTCTCAACAACTTGGACCAGTTTAGAATCAACAGCGACATTCATGATTACAATACCAGAAAAAAGAAAGACCTACACTATCCTTTACTTAACGTATCTTTGGCACAGAAAGAGGTAAAATATGCTGCTTTAAAACTTTTTGATAAATTACCAGATGAAATAAAATGACTGACAGACAGCAGTAATAGTTTCAAAAATAAATTGAAATCATACCTCCTTGACAACTCCTTCTATACCATAGATTAATTCTTGAATATAGATATAGGCTTCATATTTGCATTTTATGCCATTTAAGAGAATGGGATAGATAATAGAAATATTTAGGTACAACACGACAATGTAAAAATAAAACCATGTTTCCTGTGCGCATTTCTTGTGCATTTGACACGTTCCACACCATAACGGTTTTTCCGTGCTATTGATCAATGGGACACGTAACTAACTAACTAACTTTAGTTATATCGCAAGCACAGTTACATGACGATCTTCTTGCAACAACTGCCTTAAAACACTCCACGTTTGCATCGCTAAGTGCTGCAGATGGGCGACCAGCTCTGGGATTATTTTGCACTGAATTTCTGCCTTCACGAAACCTTTTGTGCCCCTCGAAAATACGACTTCTTGAAAGTGCCTCTCCTGCATACGTTTGCTTAATCATTGTCCACGTTTCACTAGGGGTTTCCCGAGCTTAATGCAGAACTTAATGGCCACTCTCTGCTCACAATCAGCATCCATTATACCATCGTAAATAATGCGCCAAGAACCCAAATAGTGTGTTGCTAAGCACAGTCCTGCCACCTAGTAAGTTTATGCGGAACATGGCCAAGATTATTGCAAGGACATACACATATCAGGTAACATTAAAAAAATTTGTTTGTTTTTATGCTGCAAAATCAGAAATAAAAAGACCAGTCCTGGGACTTTTCCGACAAATGGAGTATTACCCTGTAAGTCATTCCACCACACTTTGTCCAGAGAAGATAGCCGTAAGTGGTCAAATATGCCATGGAAAGTGGATGAAATGCAGTTCGTAATGTAACTGCCCCACAATCCTGTCCGTAGAAACTGCAGACCTGCGGATGTGTTTATCCTGTTGGTAGAGAATCTAATTTTTGCGATTTTTAAAAAATTGTTGCTATTTTTTAAAATCATTTCCCTGTGAAATTTACTCAACACAGAGGCACAACAAACATAATTTTTCTCTTTTCCAATGCGGAATAAGTATTATTATTTGCGGACTTCGGAATAAGAAGCCATTGTCTTTGAACTTACCTGTCGTCGCACATTCCTTAAGCAATCTTGAAAGTTTATGTTTTAAGGCTAAAAATACGTAATCGATTTTGTTAATAAAAGTACGATAATATTTAGCGTCAGTCGAAATTTGTGACCGGGCTTGAGAATATTTTGGTGTGGGGAAAGCATTTTATCTTGGAGGAAGAGTCATCAACAGGTGTCGTCGTATCTTCCAGGCGCACCCGAGGGAAATTTGTTGGAACCATGTTGTTCATATTGCATATTAACGACCTGGCAGACAGTAACCTAAGATTTTTTGCAGATAATGCTGTTCTCTGTAATGAAGAACTATTTGAAAAAGTCACAAATATCCAGTCAGATCTTGATGATATTTCAAAGTGGTTTGAAGGTTGGTAACTCGTTTCAAATGTACAGAAATAAAAAAAAAATGTGCACTTCACAAAATGAAAAAATGTGGTATCCTATGACTACAGTGTCAGTATGTCACAATTTTGCTGAGTTAACTCATAAACATCTAATTTTAACAAATGAAATAGATTGTCTACGTAGACATATTCTTACGTATGATACTAGGAAAAACAGGCATTATAGAAAGGAAATTGTTTATTCGTGTGACTCATCTTGTTGCGCAAGGGTATCGGACCCATACCATGTAAGACTGTAAGGGAATATCGAATGTATACAAAGAAATGCCCAACTTATGGTTACAGATTTGATGGGAGAGTGTCACACTATGTGGAAGGTAGACGCCAACTATCGTACGAAAGCCTAGTTAAAAAGGTTCAAGAACCATCATTAAGTGAGGAATCAAGTTATATACAACCCCCTACTTATCGCTCGTGGAGGGATCGCGAAGACAAGATTAGACTAATTACAGCGTACACAAAGGCATTTAAGCAGTCATTCTTCCTGCTGCGCCCCATGCTTATTTGGAACGGGAACAAGCCCTGAGTAGGACGTACCCTCTGCCATGCACTTTTGCGTTGGTTTGATGAGTGTAGATGTAGGCGACTTCGACTGCAATTTAACTCGCTTAGGTACTGCAAGGAAATGTTAGAAAATTAAATTCTTGGACCGACTTGGATGTTCGCGATATCTCTGTTACCCATGTCCAAATGTTCATTCCAGATAAGTAACCAGTAACAGATTTTTCCAGCCTTCACTATCACTCGTATCTTCACTCACTTTCGTCAAAAAAATGGTTCAAATGGCTCTGAGCACTATGGGACTTAACATCAGTGGTCATCAGTCCCCTAGAACTTAGAACTACTTAAACCTAACTAACCTAAGGACATCTTACACATCCATGCCCGAGGCAGGATTCGAACCTGCGACCGTAGCAGTCGCGCGGTTCCGGACTGAGCGCCTAGAACCGCGAGACCACCGCGGCCGGCCATTTTCGTCAGACTTGCTGCTTTATATTACAAGTACGGTAGATCGAGATCGATCTTTCCAGTCATCGCAACATTTCACTTGGAAAACAAACACTAACGCAGTTAATTACTCAAAATTTCTTGGTTATATTATCACTCATAAAAGACTAATTAAGGAAAGATTGGCATATCTATGTCAGACAGGATAAGAAAACGAAATGGAAAGCTAAGCGAGACAAATTTAACAGTTTTCCAAGCCAGCTGTTGATTCAAAGGAATTCAGTCCCAAACTTAATGTTGAGCTTCGGCGCAACCTTCCCCGCAGTTTAGTAGCGTAGGTGGTTCGTGGGTGCCTGCCACTGGCGTGTCAATGAGATATCAGGTTTGTATCGCGTGGTTGACTGTTTCAGCAGTGTAATGTTGTGTTTGTATTGAATGAAATGCTGGGAGAAGGTTGGAAGGAAATGGCGGCATACACTCTAACCCTTCCGAAGAACGCCGAGCTTGTCTCTATATGCCGGTTGTGTTATAATCAAGTGTTCCATTAGACACACGAAAGAGGGTTCACCACACACCAACAGAATCCGAATCGGGTAGATAAGTTAGAACGTTACTTGTCTTTTCTACCTTAGAAATCTCAGCCGATAATGGAATTTAAAAATCTTTTGGCAGCTTAATGTAAGGGAAAAGTCAAGACTGACAAAGTCACTTCATAGAGAAAATCCACAAATTATCTGTAACTAATATCTGAAGTAACTGGATGGTGAGAACGTGTGCAAATAACTTTTCTCTCTTGATCATCTGGGTTCATCAAGAAAGCGCGCTGGTGCTCCATAATTGGTATATTGAAGCAACTCGTCTCGGTCTACCTACAGGAGCTCCGTATCTCTACACCGTGACTTTAAGGCAAGAAAAATTCCAGCAATTAGTGTCTCCTTATAGGCCATCCCTGAAGCGGAAGCTCATACTAATTGGAAGAGTACAGCGCGTCTGTTCTTTCGTCACGATGCCTGGGAAACAGATTTGGAACGTTCGGTGGACCTATTCGGCCTATTGAACGGTTTCGGAGAGTAGTAAACACTGTTTCAGAAGAAAATTTATTTGATTGTAATCTGTTTTGTTGCGTGCAACAGCACAGCTCATCTACAAGTAGTGCTTCTTACTCTGACTACTATCCGTTTCATCCGTAACTCTATGCAGCGATCGTGTAAATCGTGAGAAGATAATTAAAACTAGTGATACATTTACCTGGTTCTCAATTTCTACCGTTGCAATATCAGGAATGTCAACCGCGTTGCATTTGTTATAAATGAATTATTCTTGTTACTGTCAAATACCTAAAGAAATTTAAATTCCATTGGAAGTGAAACTTCAGTAGCCCATAAAGCAAATAACTCCGTGTAGACGTCGTTCACATTGTTAGAAAACGTACAGATAACGCTGTTAAATAACATGAAATGGAAATATATAAATATGGAAAACGTACAGATAACGCTGTTAAGTAACATGAAATGGAAATATATAAATATGGAGTTATTAAAATGCAGTAGTAGCTCTTTTGAATGTTTTGCAAATTATCATAATAGTATTATATTTCCTAAAACAGACATCAGATGCGATCCTCGAAGGCTGGAATGCATCGCATGTAAGGACCCCATTTTTCCAGATTCTCCGGTATTTTCAAAAATGGAGACGTTAGTTACAGTAAATAAACAGAAAATGTACCTGATTATCTGCAAATATCGGTAAATCTGCTGCTACCGAGCGAGGTGAGACGAAGTATTCGGTAGGAGTGAAGGTTAAACCTCGGACGGCTATCGAGATTTCTCTAAATTAGTTTACATAAGTAATAGGTTAGATCCCTCAACGAAATCACAGCTCCATATGGCAGTACTCTGTCGTTTTACGTATTGTGAATCCCGTCAACGGAATTTTTTTCAGTAGTTTGTCTTTTTTCGTTTCCTATTCTTTCGCCCTTTAACTGTATATTTTTATAGAAGTACTTTAGATTTTCTTGTATCGACCGTAGCCGCCACTGTATCACTTTACTTTTTAATCGTCTCTTGTGTTTCCTTTAGCTGAGATGAGACGAATGGTGGGATCTAAATCTGACAGTTCGGCTATCAGAGAAATCGAGCAGCTTCTTGCAGCTTCCACATCACGCTCAATTATAGTAGGAAATCCCTTACAAGGCCAAAAAGGGGTGAGGATGAGGATGTTTTGCTGCAAGAAAGCAGTGTGGCTAAGGCGAACAGAATGTGGAAAGTAGAAAGTGTGTACATGCAGTATGCCTGAACAAAAAAAAGAGACCGCCACACACACGGCTTGAATGAACACGCTGTTACGATATCACTTTAAAGAAACATTTTTTTATATTGTTTATTCTTCTGGGCAGCTATGTTATAGGCAATAGTATCAGGCGTGTCATTGTTGTTGCAGAATGCAGTGGAGCGGCCGCGTGGGCACCATTCTGCTGGTGTTAGCGGCGATGCTGCAGCTGTCTGCTGGCCTCACAGGTACTGTGTTAGCATTAAACTAGTCATACTCTGATTATCCTTATTTTGGATTGTTATAAGTGTCAGACACGGAAAAAACCGCTATTTTAAAATTTTCTGTTTCTCACTATCCTAAGATAATTGCCACGAAGGTCAACGTTCAAGCAGATCAGATTGTTGTAATGTCTTCCGTGACATCGTCGGGCACGCAAATTTCATACTTTAATTAACTCTTAAAGCGCGTCATAATATACCGGGTGATCAAAAAGTCAGTATAAATTTGAAAACTGAATAAATCGCACAATAATGTAGATAGAGAGGTACAAATTGACACACATGCTTGGAATGACATGGGGTTTTATTAGAACCAAAAAAATACAAAAATTCAAAAAACGTTCGACAGATGGCGCTTCATCTGATCAGAATAGCAATAATTAGCATAACAAAGTAAGACAAAGCAAAGATGATGTTCTTTACAGGAAATGCTCAATATGTCCACCATCATTCCTCAACAATAGCTGTAGTCGAGGAATAATGTGAACAGCACTGTAAAGCATGTTCGGAGTTATGGTGAGGCATTGGCGTCGGATGTTGTCTTTCAGCATCCCTAGAGATGTCAGTCGATCACGATACACTTGCGACTTCAGGTAACTCCAAAACCAATAATCGCAGGGACTGAGGTCTGGGGACCTGGGAGGCCAAGCATGACGAAAGTGGCGGCTGAGCACACGATCATCACCAAACGACGCGCGCAAGAGATCTTTCACGCGTCTAGCAATATGGGGTGGAGGGCCATCCTGCATAAACATCGTACATTCCAGCAGGTGTTTATCATCCAGGCTGGGGATGATGCGATTCTGTAATATATCGGCGTACCTCTCACCCGTCACTATAGCGGTTACAAAACCAGAATCACGCATTTCCTCGAAGAAAAAAGGCCCGATAACGGTAGATGTGGTAAATCCAACCCATACCGTGACTTTCTCGTCGTGCAATGGATTTTCCACGACAGTTCGAGGATTTTCGGTAGCCCAGATTCTGCAGTTGTGGACGTTGACAGACCCTTGGAGCGTGAAATGAGCTTCGTCGGTCCACAACACGTTACTCAACCAATCGTCATCTTCCGCCATCTTTTGAAACGCCCACACCGCAAATGCCCTCCGCTTCACTAAATCGCCAGGTAACAGTTCATGATGCCGATTCATTCTGTACGGATAGCTTCGGAAGGTACGCTTCAGTGCCAAGCAAACAGTAGTGTATGGAATGCCGGTGCGACGTGCGATTGCACGAGCGCTGATTTCCCCGTGCATAGGCGAACCCGCTACAGTCTCCATTTCTTCCCGAACTGTCCCAACAGCATTACGCCTTGTGCTCGGTCGGCCACTACGGGGTCTATCGTCTAAACAACCCGTGGCTTCGAACTTCGAAATCATTCTCGCCACAGCTGCATTTGTCAACGGACCTTTACCCGTTCGAATCCCCTTCCTATGGCGATAGGATCGTAACGCTGGACTAGCACATTCCCCATTCTGATAATACAGCTTCACCAAAAACGCCTTTTCAGGTAACATCAACATGCTGCGACTGCTGGCGCATCTGATTCTCTCTCTCATTACAGCTCCTTTTATACACGATTGTCATGCGCAGTCACTGACGTTTTGCTGTCCAGCGCCATCTGTCGGACATTTTGGGAACTTTTTTTTTTCTTTTTTTGTTCTGATAAAACCCCATGTAATTCCAAGCATGTGTGTCAATTTTTACCTCTCTATCCACATTATTCCGTAGTTTATTAAGTTTTCAAATTTATATTGACTTTTTGATCACACCTGAAAAGGCAGACTATCGTGTGAAGAAAGTAAACTGTATCTTTTCTGCAACTGCTACTGTGAGTTGGTATTCCAGACCAGCTGCTTCTCTAGGGATCGTAGTTGTGGTGATTTAGTGTGGCAGGTATTCGCCATCAGATACATTATTTGTTCGTGGTTTCGACTAGCAGCTGCAAGCTTAATGCAGTACAGATCTCTACAGACGGAGCTATGTCTTATTTCGTAACTTTTCTACCTTAATTTAGTTCCACAGATTTTGCTACGTGGGCTAAGCTAAGGTAGAAACAGAGACGAGGGTATCCACTACTCACGTGTGTGTATCCATAACAACGCAGGACTATTAACCCCATTGACAAGTTCATAGTGGAATTTATTTTGTTGGTCACCTCCTGCAGCCCGGTGATGATTATTTTGTCGGAGTGGTAACACTTTTTCACAAATGACAACAGTAATCGCGAAGTACAATCTTTTGCTTGTGTTGCCGTGGTTCACTACAAAAACAGGGGAGAAGAACTAACGCGTAGCTTACACCTCAAGGTAGCTTACGAAGAGATCGTAAAACTAACATCCATTCTTTGCAGATTGTTCGCTCTTTAATTCAACATATTAGCACGCAGTCAGGTTATCTGCGACTATCTGTTAATGTTTGCCCATATTGTTGAACAATTCTTTAGTTGTGCAAATGTCATATGGACCTTCCAGGCAGAGTAGCACACCGTGCTGGACCGGGACACAATTCCGAGTTGTCCTTAATGAGTAACATTATATCACGTAAGCTATTTAAGCACGTTCACAACTCAAATACACTCCTGGAAATGGAAAAAAGAACACATTGACACCGGTGTGTCAGACCCACCATACTTGCTCCGGACACTGCGAGAGGGCTGTACAAGCAATGATCACACGCACGGCACAGCGGACACACCAGGAACCGCGGTGTTGGCCGTCGAATGGCGCTAGCTGCGCAGCATTTGTGCACGGCCGCCGTCAGTGTCAGCCAGTTTGCCGTGGCATACGGAGCTCCATCGCAGTCTTTAACACTGGTAGCATGCCGCGACAGCGTGGACGTGAACCGTATGTGCAGTTGACGGACTTTGAGCGAGGGCGTATAGTGGGCATGCGGGAGGCCGGGTGGACGTACCGCCGAATTGCTCAACACGTGGGGCGTGAGGTCTCCACAGTACATCGATGTTGTTGCCAGTGGTCGGCGGAAGGTGCACGTGCCCGTCGACCTGGGACCGGACCGCAGCGACGCACGGATGCACGCCAAGACCGTAGGATCCTACGCAGTGCCGTAGGGGACAGCACCGCCATTTCCCAGCAAATTAGGGACACTGTTGCTCCTGGGGTATCGGCGAGGACCATTCGCAACCGTCTCCATGAAGCTGGGCTACGGTCCCGCACACCGTTAGGCCGTCTTCCGCTCACGCCCCAACATCGTGCAGCCCGCCTCCAGTGGTGTCGCGACAGGCGTGAATGGAGGGACGAATGGAGACGTGTCGTCTTCAGCGATGAGAGTCGCTTCTGCCTTGGTGCCAATGATGTTCGTATACGTGTTTGGCGCCGTGCAGGTGAGCGCCACAATCAGGACTGCATACAACCGAGGCACACAGGGCCAACACCCGGCATCATGGTGTGGGGAGCGATCTCCTACACTGGCCGTACACCACTGGTGATCGTCGAGGGGACACTGAATAGTGCACGGTACATCCAAACCGTCATCGAACCCATCGTTCTACCATTCCTAGACCGGCAAGGGAACTTGCTGTTCCAACAGGACAATGCACGTCCGCATGTATCCCGTGCCACCCAACGTGCTCTAGAAGGTGTAAGTCAACTACCCTGGCCAGCAAGATCTCCGGATCTGTCCCCCATTGAGCATGTTTGGGACTGGATGAAGCATCGTCTCACGCGGTCTGCACGTCCAGCACGAACGCTGGTCCAACTGAGGCGCCAGGTGGAAATGGCATGGCAAGCCGTTCCACAGGACTACATCCAGCATCTCTACGATCGTCTCCATGGGAGAATAGCAGCCTGCATTGCTGCGAAAGGTGAATATACACTGTACTAGTGCCGACATTGTGCATGCTCTGTTGCCTGTGTCTATGTGCCTGTGGTTCTGTTAGTGTGATCATGTGATGTATCTGACCCCAGGAATGTGTCAATAAAGTTTCCCCTTCCTGCGACAATGAATTCACGGTGTTCTTATTTCAATTTCCAGGAGTGTAGTTAATCTACCAATACCTGTTTCCTTAATTCGTGTCTTCGAGCTCTAGCGATCTGTGCCGTTAAGGAGGCTACGAAAGTTCTAAACAGATATATGCCATTTGTGGCGTGGAGGATGAATCGTATCTTTTAAGTAATGTTGAGAAAAAGGGAAGTATAGAAAGAAAATAATAATTGGAGTAATTAAACGACAGAAGGGACTGAAATATCAAGTACGTCGTAAGCCGTGAACAGATCTATTTCAAGGCAAGGTATTATTTCTTCCAGGAGTGTACAAAACGTACTTCCCCCACTGGACCACCGTTAAATAAAGTAAGACCACCTAAAGTTTCTTGTTCAAGGTCAGAGTTCATTATGGTTTTATATCTCACATTACAACTTTTTTAAAAGTTGTATTCGCTAATTCAGTTACGTGTACCTTATGAACATAGGCGCTCGTATCCATTGTTGATCGAATTTTTTTGTATGTGTTTCACCGTTTCAAAAATTTTAAGTTTTTTTAACGTTTTGAAGTTTTCGTGTATGAAATTGATCCGATTATGCTTCAATGTTTGGTATCATATTCAGAACGACCGCAAAACATAATATGGATTTTTCATTCACAAAGTTGTGTAAGTTAGCAACTGAAAGATCGTTCGTAGAGCTAACTGGCAACCGAAAAAGGCAACTTTCGCAACGGCGCTGCGTCATGCATTTCTCCAAAACTGCATCCTGCTGTTGTAGGGTGACGCGTTTCTTTGAAGCGCAGCATATGCTTTTGCTGTGCTCTCCATTTTTAGCACGTGCTGACGACGTACCGAAAGCGAAACTCGAGTCACATAACAAAAGTAGTACAGACACGGCTGAGGAATGTGTGACTAGGACGTCTTAGATATTTAACAACAGCTGTGGCATTGTAGTATCCACTATTGAGCGGGTGAAAGATGATGTCCAAAACAAATTTCTGCAAGTACGTACTGATCACTTAGTAGCTGATAACAGATCGTAGTAACACAAGCAAAAAACATCTTTTAGATTATGGAAGAAAATTTATAAAATGGATATATACATAAATTTGTTCTGAAGTGATATGGCCATATGGCTGTACACGCATTACCAGCTACAGGACATCAGCTGTCCTGAAGCTGAAGTGAAATTGCGTCCTGCCTGTGACGTGCATCTCCCTTTCAGTAGAATTTTGATTCATATTTCCGTTCGGCTATCTTAATTTACGTTTTTCCTAAATAGCTACGGGTTCTGGAATGCTCACGGCCAATTTTATTGCACAATCCGTGTCTCATCCAAGCTGGTGCTCCGTCACTAATAACTCTGTCGTAGACCAGATGTTGGAGTCTGCTTGTCCTTCTGTTTTCCTCCAATCGACAGAATACGACTTGCCATTTAAATACAAAATGACAGAAACACGATGTTTAAAAACAAGGAAAACTGAAATAAAGAAAGCTGTCTTTAAATCAGTCCCAATCGAGGAGCCAACACCTGTCATCGTTTCTAGTCTGAAAACTGTACAGTTTACTTCATATTTGAATGATTTACGGAGGGGTAACATTGACATAACCCGTAGCGTGATGATAATCAAGATTCCAAGCTCCACTCCAGATCCAATTCATTATTTTAACCTGTCACAATAACGCAAACCCCGCGACAAAGCGAAATTTTCAGTCCAAAAACATCGTCGCTATATATATATCCGTATCCATTCTCCCAGTAGTACTAATCCAGAAACGAGCAGAAGATCACGTGTAGAATTTGGAAAGTTAAGCAGGGTGTAATGCGTACCTGGGTAGCTTAGTCCATAAGAACATTTTTTGCGGAAAGCAGGTACCGAGGTTAGACGCACATTTTTAGTCAGTCAGGAGGTTCCAATGCTGGATTGTCAGCAGGTTCTCCATTCCAGCGATCCTCATTTAAGTTGTCACTGAACGGAATGTCAGTTTGAGCATAATGCGTAAAGATATCGTCTAGATGCAGGTCCTGTCGACCGACGCAGCCTGCTTAATGGCACAACTTAAACAGTTTAAAGTCGGATTCACGAACGAAGACGACTCGCGCAGGTCGAATTATGGACGGGGATTGCATTATTGCGGGTTCCAAGTGACAGTTGCGGTACGCGCATGCACGTGCTCTGCGCTTAAAGAAAGCGTTTATCCTGCATATTATGTCTCTCGCTTGCTTATGTAGAATGTATTGCTTGCCGCTACCATCACCTATGACAGCTCGCAACAAACTGATAAAAAATTTACTAAATATATCGCTACGATCAGGTTTAATGCTCGCTTGGCTACAATATCCACTGCAGGGCGCTCAGAACACTACTGATCGCTCATTGGATGTCGGAAAATGCATGATGTTGATACACAGAACATGGCTAAACTAGACTGCCACAGTTCATGACTTCACGTGTAGAATAGAATCGAGCTACGGGGTAGCTTTGTATTTTCACATACACAAAGTCATAGCCAATGCTGAAACTCCGGTAGAATACCAGGCCCAGAACAACGTGACATTTAACTCTCAACGTGTAATTAAGTATCGTCAATAACTTTTCTTCTTTAGGGCCAGCAACGTAATATATATCTGATAACGACATGATTATTACAGTACATACACCAAATAGCTGCTTACAATAAGTAATCAGTATTTACGACAAACTGGACAGACTGTTTCGGCTTAATCGACATTTTCAAGTACCTGCAGTTACAATTTTGGTGAGAACAGGTATGGATGCCAATGTCATTCATATTAAAGCAACTGTCTTGTGCTCACGTCTAGATAGATGTGACGTCCACATTGCGTCGCTAGTGGACTGTTTTGGAGCTGTCAGTCTTTTACTAAGATCGTAAATGGTGTCAAGATGTTGAAATTAAACATCGAAATATGATAACCCAGGCATATATAAAATCACTTGTGGCAGCTGTAATAGCTTTTACATTGGCCATATAGGAAGAAATTTTAACGTGAGATATAAAGAACACACTAGAGAGAGCGAATGTAATCAGTCGGGCTTCTTTCTACATTTGAAAAATCAAAATCACACTGCTGATAACGATCGAAAATGCATTACAGACTCGGCACAGAATACCAAAGGTTTTTGCTATGAACATACTTGAGGAATTAGAAATTTATATGTACACGAGAAAATACCCACAAAAAATATTAAACGAACATTTACAAATGGTTCAAATGGCTCTGAGCACTATGGGACTCAACTGCTGAGGTCATTAGTCCCCTAGAACTTAGAACTAGTTCAACCTAACTAACATAAGGACATCACAAACATCCATGCCCGAGGCAGGATTCGAACCTGCGGTTCCAGACTGCAGCGCCTTTAACCGCACGGCCACTTCGGCCGGCGAACATTTACATAATTCAGACACAAGTACTACCTTAAAAATTTGATTGAACTTTTAGAACATGAAAATGAATGAATCGGAAGTAGCATATGCAACAACCAAAGATAATCGTAACAAATTTTGGTTAGTAATGTAATGTCGCTGTTCATCTGCACCTTCTTTGTAAACATATTGCGTCGTAAGAGTGAGACTGTCAAACTGCTGTCACGTCACAGCTAACATTTAATTTCAACATCTTGACACCATTTACGATCTTAATAAAGCAGTGACAGTTACAAAACAGTCCACTAACGACGTAGTATGTACGTCACATCAGTCTAGACGTGACTACAAGACACCTACTTTAATACGAATGACACTGGCATCCATACCTGTTCTCACAAAAATTGTCATTGCAGGCTTTTGAAAACTGTGATTAAGCCGAAACAGTCTTTCGTAAATAAAGATTACTTATTGTAAGCAAAATGGTTCATATGGTTCTGAGCACTATGGGACTTAACATCTGTGTTCATCAGTCCCCTAAAACTTAGAATTACTTAAACCTAACTAACCTAAGGACATCAGACACATTCATGCCCGAGGCAGGAGTCGAACCGGCGACCGTAGCAGTCGCGCGGTTCCGGACTGAGCGCCTAGAACCGCTCTGCCACCGCGGCCGGCTATTGTAAGCATCTATTTGGTGTATGTGCTCTAGCAACGTAATTAAGTAATTTAACACCTATCCGCATACTAGCCATAAGACAAATGCTTATTCTTCTTCTTCTTAGCGTGCCTGTCCGCTTCGGACGTTGGCGATCATCATGGCTATTCTGTCTTTATCAGTTGCAATGCGAAACAGTTCTTCAGAGCTAATATTAAACCAAGATCTAAGGTTGTCTAGCCAGGAAATTCTTCTTCGTCCCGGAGGTCTCTTCCCCTCGATTTTTCCTTGTAGGAAATGCTTATTAAGAGAAATAAAATGTAATGTACCGTAGTCATCTATTTTACTGCAGGTGAAACGTTATTACTTTGATTTCCTCAGAATTTTGACTGGCATCTTACAACAACTTTGGTGTAGAATACGAACCAAGCGCAACTTGAAATTCTCACCAACAGTGGTTACATGAAGTGAAGTGGTGGAAAAAATTCCTCAAATCAACTGTCGATCGATCTACGACATTCGTAGTCTCACACTTCCCTACTAAGTTGTTCATATGCCGCAGTAGCGCAATGGATTTGAATGTTCCCCAAATTTTTGGTATACTGTGGTATGGAGAAAATTTCTTGGCCGGGCCCAAAGACAACTTTGATATCATATAATTATTTACTTTTTGTGCAGGTACACACAGTATCTGATCAAAAGTATCCGGACACCCTGTGTAATGCGGAATTGACCATTGGATGACACGAGAGCGGATCAGCCAGTATAAGAGGAGGAGGGGAGTATTGTGTTGCCAGTAAATAGAGTAGCTGTAACAGCTGAGTGGCTCTGTCGGGAGACCTCAGTGACTTCGAACATGGACATTCATTCAGGCACCTCATTGAAAGTCCACAACAAACTTCAAGCCGTCGTTAAGGCGAGGGTTGGGGACGCGCCATGTTAATGTCCACCAATAGGTGTCTTGTTACTTTTGATCATATCGTGTATAGCGCTATAACTGAAGTGGTGTATGAACTTGATCCTTAGAATCAGCTATTCAAGGTAGTCGTGTTGTGTTTGTAACCTTCAGATGGATAGATTGGAATACAATGCCGTGAAAAAAAAAATTCTTTTGGGTGATATTTCGACCACCCAAACCAGATGCAGAGATTTATAACAAGTCGGCTTCTTCAGTTTCAACAGAAGAATGGTTGAATTCAAACGCGATCACATGACCGCACTTACTTTGAAAATGAATCACATGAGGGACATCCCAAAGCTGCGACGCAGATGTAAATATTGAGAAAATGTACAGTATGGTACTTGGCGTTCGATAGGACTGAGTGTAAAATGACTCATCCTAGGCATACCAGAGGGAGTACGAAGCATTTTGTATGAAGCGTTAACTCTTCGAAAGCTTTATGGAAAATGCGTGTCCCATTCGTTGAGTGCTGATCAGAATTAAATGTGGCAACTAATTCCTCAGCAATATATGGTTCGTTTTGAAGATACCCACTTGATTTAGTGCGTCGATTTTTACTCTCGATCAGACATAGATCAGAAACTAAAGGGGAGTGGACGCAATGGGCTTAAACTGGTGGCCCTGCTACAAAAAATGTGAAGTCCATTTCATTTTCCCGAAATGTTATTCTGGTGTTTCCGAAACACAAAACAGAATTTTTCTTTTTTATTACCTTGCAAATGGTGAAATTGTTACTGGAGAATACTACACAACTCTTCTTGAGTAAATGTATGAATAGCGACATTAGAGGAACCCTAGACTAGAAAATGGTAAGAGCATTTTTCAAGTCAACAGTGGTGGTTCCCACAAAGCTGCTTCATCAGTGGAAAAACTGAGGATCTTGAAGTAACAGTTGCTGAAAATGCGCCTTTTTTAACAGATTTGGCATCCTATTGCTTACAACTGTTACCACATCTATTTTTTTTATTTTTTTGGTTCATTCCAATCGATAACAAGTGTGCTGGATAAATATTAGTCACCATCGCAGAGAACAATGACCACTTTGAAGCATTGTAGATGGTATAGAACTGGTACCAAGTTGTCATGAGGCCATCCAGTGCCGTCGTAAGTTATGACAGTGAAGTGGTTTGTTTGTGTCAGTCGGTTGTGAGACATCGTCGCCGTAAGACGATTGACGTGCAGCCGTGACAGATAAGTTCTATCGTGTTTGGGGTATCCATGACCACACCTTGAAAATTAAGTTGCCCGATTTGTTACTGTATCAGTGAATAGTTCACCATAAGCAGCCAAGTAACAAGGTGTAAGAACAGTGGCCGTAATAGGGCCTTATCTACAGAGACAGAAAGGCAATGTCACGCCTTGTCACTGCCAATCGCATTAAAAACCGGCAGGTATTGCTGCTGTTAGTGAAGCCGGCCCATCTCAGTCACTTTCCGAGTGAACATTGCGAAGGGAATTCCACGTAATAAACGTGGAGGCATGTAGTATGGTCCGATTTTGCCTCATTTATAATTATGCAAGGTGTCGACTGCACCGGCACAGACCAATGAAGTGTTTATCGTGCAGTGAGTGGAGGGTGTAGTTTAGGGAGGGTTTGGTTCTGTGGCGCTTTGAGGATGTTTTTCATACCATGGCTTGGGCCCACTAATAAAGTTTACCGTGATCATGAACCAGGAAGTATAAATGCAGACTGAAGCGACGAATGAAAATTTGTTCCAAGGCCAGGATTCGAACTCGGGTCGCAGATGCATCAACCACTACGCCGCCCTGGCACGGTGGCTTTGCACAACTGCACAGACTTCCTAGCACGCGTACCTCCCCAATCCAAATTCCCATTTGCACCTCAGCCCACGTGGGAATATCAGGTGGGCTGAGGGGTGAGTAGGAATTTGGATAGAGGAGGGGCGCGTTTTAGAGTAGTGCATGCAGTTGTGCAAAGCTACTGTGCCAGGGTGGCGTAGTGGTTAATGCATCTGCAACCCGAGTTCGAATCCTGGCCTTGGAACAAATTTTCATTCGTCGCTTCAGTCTGCATACATGCGTCATAGATTTTGAAGCATGAAAAAATCTCTGGTACTATGTAGTTTCATTTCATGAACCAGAATGTTTATTTATACATTTTCTATCTTCTGCATATTCATGACGCGTACGCTGTGACTGGTCCCGTCTTGCAACGTGAGAAAACCTGTGCCCGTAGGTCTGCAGTCATACGTTCCTGCTTTGAAGAACTAATCGACATCGAGTAGTCCGCAGAATAACCCCGTCTTAGTGCCACAGACAATGTCAGAGACTATTTACAACAACAGGTGAAAGGTAGTAATAAGTATTGCTGCTATTTTGTAGCTCTTTGGGTTTTTATAATTCTTGAGTGGCTTCAGCTGCAAGTAGCACATTTGTAGACTCTATTCCCCTCCTTATTAAGGCCATTATCAAGGCTCGTAGTCGTGTTAGACGGTATTAGCGTTATGTCTTCTGAGGTGCATATTCTTTTGTCCGCTGTACTTATCTGGCAGACGTCAGAATCGCACTGCAGGGATTTATTTATATATTTGTATGGTGTAAGAGGAGTGCCAAATCAGTGGATTAAATCATATTTGGAATATCGCTCTCAAGTAACTGAAATTAAGTACATGGAAGGAAATGAACTCCAGGTACACCTTTCAGAACTATGTGGACTAAGTCATGGTGTTCCACTGGGCTCCATTTTAGGTCCCTTTCTGTTTTTGGTCTACATTAATGATTTCCCATCACACGTTAGGGATTCTGAACCTGTACTGTTTGCAGATGACACCAGTCTATTGACTGAAGAGAATAAAGAAGAAAATCTGTCTACATCTGCAAAAGATATTACAAAAGGAGTGTCTGGATGGTTTACCAGAAACAGGCTAATAGTTAAACCCAAAAAACGATACTCATGAATTTCCACACTGATCAGAATAAAAATCCGGCACAACCTGTAAGATGTATAGATAACCAAAGCGTTAGTGCCGTCAATGAAACTAAATTTCTTGGGATTCATATCCAGGAAAATCTTAAATGGAGTACTCGTATCACAGCCCTAAATTCAAAACTAGCAAAAATGAGCTATGTAGTAAGAATTCTCTTCAACAGTACTAGTGCAGAAACAGTTCGGGCTGTATACTTTGCTCGTGTACATTCAATACTGAAGTACAGTATCATTTTCTAGGGAAATGTACATCAGGCTTTTCAGGAAACAAAAGGCAATTATAATAATAATGAAACAAGTGAGCAGCAGAAAATCATGCAAACCTTTCTTTAAAGATCTAAAGATCCAACCCCTTCCCTGCATTTATATACTGAAAGTAGTCACGCATGTCAAAAAAAGCATACTGAGAAAAGAAAACCTTTTTCCTCAAAACAAAAGTGTCCATGATTACAGTCTCAGGTCAGACCGTGACATACATGTTAATCATTGTAGCACCACATTATGCCAAAAAGGTGTATATCATGCAGGAAGAAAACTTTACAACAGATTACCAAGACATATAAAATCTCTTCCTGTAGTACAAAGCTTTAAAAAGTCTGTGACATCCTACCTTCTGAAAAATTGCTACTATTCAATCTCACAGTATCTTATGCAAGAAAAAATGTAATTTGTGTCTTTAATTGTAGAAATAAGTTATAAATATACAGTATTTCAAAAATTTGTAATTATTAGATCCAATTTGTCATAAAAATTTATAAAATGTATGTTTGACATTTGAAAAACCAATAGCTATCAAGGTTTTCTGTCCAATATCCTGTGTACAATATATGTACTGAAAAAGAGATTTATGTCATCTAGTCCTTGGAAAATCATGGGTAATCCGTATTGACCTAGAAGCGTACTACGACTAGAACAAGTGCATTTTTTGTCCAAAAGAATGCAGCCGTCTACTGACTGAGACGGCACTTTTCTTCTTGAACTCTACAGACGGTTTTGCATCATCCTGGTAAAACCGCGTGTGAAAATTTTGGTCAGAGAACTGGCCATCGCTAAACGGAAAGGTCGCTGCTGTGGGTCAGAGTGAAGGCGGCGGGTGCCGGAACTCCGGCTGGTGCCCCAGAAAGCTCGGAGCGGTGAAACTAAGCTCGCAGACGCAGGCGGCAGCGGCGTGGCGTCACGCTGACCGCGCAGAGGTGCGCTTCCTGCCGGCGCCACGCAACACCTGCTGCCGCCTCTGTCTCTGCTGACTGCACGGACACGACGGTTCTGCATTCAGTCTTCCGATAGCCATCTTACGCCTCGGTTAAGTGAATGTTAGACACAGACAGTTGTTGCGTAGGATCGGAGGGACTGACGTAGATTTTGCAATCAGTAATTAAACTGCGTTTCTGTTTTTGGTGATACGTTCTTGTTTCAGTCTGCCAACATATCTTGGATTTTGTTTGTGAGTGACGGAACGCACCATAAAGGCAAATTCTCTAACTGCTCCTCCAATAACTGAACTTTGGTTTAAGTAACACTTTTGGAAGCTCTGCGTCTTCGGTTACGTTTCATGAATGCAAGAAGATAATAAATGTTTAGAGGTCATTTTTTATACTGTGGATCATTGTCTGTACTTGATAAATACCATCACCTACGTGGTATCGCGCAACTTCCGTACGATCCGATATTGTAGTGCTTGTGGTATTCCGAATTACGATGCAGTGTTCCTTTGAACATGCAGAACAGGCAGTGCGGCGACTACAAAAATGGTTCAAATGGCTCTGAGCACTATGGGACTTAACTTCGAAGCTCATCAGTCCCCTAGAACTTAGAGAACTGCGGAAACCTGACTAACCTAAGGACATCATACACATCCATGCCCGAGAGAGAATTCGAACCTGCGACCGTAGCGGTCGCGCGGTTCCAGGCCGGCGACTACAGCCGTTATGAAATAGATGTATTCATAGTTTCGGTTCCACAGAAGTCGTTATGTAAAATTATATGGTATCGCAATTATTACAATTGATCAAAATGAAACTGTAGTAGAGTAGTGACGGTGAACAAAGAGAATTTGAAGCAAACTCTAAGCAAATTCAAGCCAGAAATAAAGACCACGAAAAACTAACAAACTGCTTATCGAGAAACCACACATAAAGTAGACAGAGGAGGAGAATATGGACACACATAAAGTAGACAGAGGGGGAGAATATGGACAGCCAGAGGCTGTATAATGTAACGACGACAGTGAAAATTTGTGCCGGATCGCGACTTGAACCCGGATTTCCCATTTATCGCGAGCGGTCGCCTTACTATTAGGCTTGCGGGGAAGAGCCCACGACCAGACCCAAGTTCCATAATGTCGGAAACCATGTGTCTACAGCCTGTACCCGTACATCCATTGTGTATATTTCCGTGCAGGCCAGAAATTTCACTTGAAAGTAGCTTGCCCAGTGTCGGCGGATAAAGAATATATTGCAGTGCGCGCGTTATTACTAATGACGATGCGCTGCAGCGACTACAGCCGTTATGAAATACATGCAATGTATTTGCAGTTGCGGATGCGACAACTGTCAGCTGTATAATGGATCAAATAATTTCATATTCAAAAAAGAGATAAAAATTCGAGAGCAATATTTGACTTAAAAATAAAGGTGTCATATTTTAATTACAGTTTGATTAGAAAATGAGACACTAGGAGTAGTAGACGTGTTTTGTTATTTGGGCAGAAAAGTAAGTAACTATGGCCGAATAGAGAGGATTAGCAATAGCAAAAAAGCGTTCCAGAGAAAAATATAAAATTGAGTGTTGTTGTTGTTGTTGTGGTCTTCAGTCCTGAGACTGGTTTGATGCAGCTCTCCATGCTACTCTATCCTGTGCAAGCTTCTTCATCTCCCAGTACCCACTGCAACCTACATCCTTCTGAATCTGCTTAGTGTATTCATCTCTTGGTCTTGAGTGTTAGGAAGTCTTTTCTGAAGGTATTTGTCTGGAGTGTAGCCTCGTAGAGAAGTGAAACGTGGACAGTGAACGGTTCAGAAAAGAAGAGAATAGAAGCTATTGAAATGTGGTGCTACAGAAGAATCCTGGAGAATAGAGGGTTCAGAATGGTTCAAATGGCTTTGAGCACTATGGGACTTAACATCTGAGGTCATCAGTCCCCTAGACTTAGAACTACTTTACCGAGCGAGGTGGCGCAGTGGTTAGCACACTGGACTCGCATTCGGGAGGACGACGGTTCAATCCCGTCTCCGGCCATCCTGATTTAGGTTTTCCGTGATTTCCCTAAATCGCTTCAGGCAAATGCCGGGATGGTTCCTTTGAAAGGGCACGGCCGACTTCCTTCCCCATCCTTCCCTCATCCGAGCTTGCGCTCCGTCTCTAATGACCTCGTTGTCGACGGGACGTTAAACACTAATCTCCTCCTCCTCCTTAGAACTACTTAAACCTAACAGCACACACATCTATGCCCGAGGCAGGATTCGAACTTGCGACGGTAACAGAAGCGCTGTTCCGGACTGAAGCGCCAAGAACCGCTCGGCCACACCGGCCGGCCAATTGGGAGTGGTGGGAGTAAAAATTGTAGAGGGAGACTAAGGGCTTAACTACAGTCGGCAGGTTCAACTGGATGTAGAGGATACACTAGAGCGAAGAGCTGCATCAAACCAGTCTTCGGACACAATGCCATAACAAAAACTTATCTGAACGTAGCGGGCAAATATAGAAATACTTTTTATTTAATCTAAACCTTTTACATTCATCTTCCGGAGCCCCTACTACGCTTTCAAGAAGCTTCTCATTTGCCCTCACATGGATGACAGGG
Organism: Schistocerca serialis cubense; assembly: GCF_023864345.2. Classification (NCBI taxonomy): domain Eukaryota; kingdom Metazoa; phylum Arthropoda; class Insecta; order Orthoptera; family Acrididae; genus Schistocerca; species Schistocerca serialis. The sequence goes on along the minus strand of NC_064642.1, from coordinate 320,545,840 downwards.
CCCTGTTCCACTCTTTTCACCATGTAGAAATCCTCCGCTGTACTTGGGCCAAGTACGATAGACACGATTATCGCTGAGCTAAGTTGATCTTTTCGTGAAGTGTTAACTTAGCAAACACCGCCCGAACAGGCTTCAGAAGGCCCAACGTACTGACTGACCGCCGTGTCATCCTCAACCAGTAGGCTTCACGGGATGCCGATATGGAGGAGCTTGTGGTCAGCACACCACTCTCCCGGCCGTTGTCAGTGTTTGTGATCGGAGCCACTTCTTCTCAGTCAGTAGCTCCCCAGTTGGCCTCACAAAGGCTGAGTGCACCCTGCTTGCCAACAGCGCTGGGCAGACCCAAGTGCTAGCCAAGCCTGACAGTGCTTAACTACGGTGATCTGACAGAAACCGGTGTGACCACTGCGGCAAGGCCATTGGCACGTTTGCTTAGTATTCTTCCGAAATAACCAAGAGTGAACTTATAAAATAGATGTTACAAGTTTTCAAATATCCTCCAGTGGCAAAGTACGTAAAGCAAATAAGTAATATCTTAGCTGATTAGCTTGCGATGCAACGCATCATGTGGAACCTTACCATATTTCTTTCTGATCTCTTTAGTACATCTAGCAGGATACTCCATTTACTTGTCAGTTTCTTGTTAGTACCGTTTATTGCTTCATGTTAATCCATCGAACCAATAACGACGCTTTATAGTATCTAACTCTTGGCTGTGAAGGTTAAGTATCCATCGTTTCACCGAGCCTTTACCTGCACCTACCTGTTTCTAAACGCTCAGTACCCATTCAGCGTCCTGCGTAAAGGGCTATATTACTTCGAAGCTTTTCATTCTGGGATTCAGCGGAAAGTTCACAGTTTTGTAGTTTCATGTTCACAGGATAAATATGGACCAAGAAAATCAATGTTTCGAAAAGCGCGTTCTTGCGTCCAAGCGAAGTTTTACCGTTATACATAATAGCAGAGGTATATTAACTGCTTATGTGGAATCACTGTATTTTCACTTTTATGATTCTTGAGGGGGGAAATAAACTGTAAAGTTAGTAAAATTAATTTTAAAAAATTAGCTGTGAAGGCAAACGTGCTGTTTATCTTGTTGAATGGAATAACAACTACTTGTCTTTAGAAACTGAATTGTAATTTTGTGACGGGATTGACGATTTCTTGGTAGGGAGGGCGCTGTGTGTTGCCTCGAATAGAGTCGTCGACAGACGTAGAAATAACTTCAGGTGTCGCTCAGCGAAATTTGTTGCGACCGTTGTTGCTTACGTTGTATGCTAATGATCTTGCAGACAATATTAATAGTCACCTCGGACTTTTCGCAGAAGATGCGGCTATCTACAATAAAATACCGTTTGAAAAAAAGCTGGGCAAATATTCATTCATTTGTTCGTAAGACTTCAAAGTGATGTTGAATGTGTGTGAAATCGTATGGGACTGAACTGCTAAGGTCATCAGTCCCTAAGCGTACACACTACTTAACCTAAATTATACTAAGGACAAACACACACACCCATGCCCGAGGGAGGACTCGAACCTCCGCCGGGACCAGCTGCACAGTCCATGACTGCAGCGCCTGAGACCGCTCGGCTATTTCAAAGTGATGCAAAGACTGGCAGCTCGCCTTAAATGTACATAAATGTGAAATTGTGCACTTCAGAAAATACAAAAACATAGTATCCTATGACTCCAGTGTACTTGGGTTTTGCAATTTGTATGAATATGAAAGAATTGATGACCTGAGCTCGGTCACAGATAACGCAGTTTCATTTGTAGGATACTGAGAAAATGTAACGAGCCTGCAAAGTGGTAGAAGTTTGATGATAACTGGGCCAGAACCTTTTTTAAGTGAAATCATGTTTACATCTTTTCCGCTTTTGTTAACCCTTTACCATGCCGACTATGTGAAATTTAAACTCCAGTGTTGGCAACATTATTTTGCGGGCTCTATAACGTATGTGGTATATGGAGCAGTCTATAAATTCACTACACCTCGTGCAACTGCTCTTAGCCCAACATGGCAGAGCGTTACATTATTGAACGAGTTAAATATCGCACAATACTTGAAAATGACAACATGTCGAAATCACAATCGCAATAAAAAATGATTTAATTGGCGGAATGATTTCATTTATAAGGGAAAGTCTTACAGAGCACACTTTCGACCCGTCCTAGAGTATTTCTCAAGTTTGTCAAGTGCGTACCAAATAACGGGAATGAACGTTTACAAAAAAGGCCCGCACAAATGTCTTCGGGTTTGTTTGACACAAGGGAGAGTAACGGGGACATGTTGAAAAATGTGAATTGGCAGACGTTTGAAGGTAAGCGCCAAATGGTTCAAATGGCTTTGAGCATTATGGGACTTAACATCTGAGGTCATCAAGCCCCTAGAACTTAGAACTACTTAAAAGTAGCTAACCTAAGGACATCACACACATCCATGCCCGAGGCAGCATTCGAACCTGCGACCGTAGCGGTTGCGCGGTTCCAGACTGAAGCGCCTAGAACCGCTCGGCCACACCGGCCAGTTATCCAGGAAAAACCTAGTTATGTTTTAAGATCCAGTATTAAGTGAAGAATGCAGAGATATTCTTTATCCTCTTAACTGTGGTTTGCAGATTAAAGACGTAGATGATTGCGATTCCTAGTATACTCTGCAAATAAGAATTACAGTGCGAATTAGCGCCGAAAACAGTAAGAGAAAGAGCAATGAAGAGTAGCATTGGCTTGTCAGACACTGTAAGAGAGGGAAGTAGTGAAGAAAACGTGTCGAACGTTGTTTCAAGAAGACGGAGGAGTAGCCCAAAGCTGCCAGAGGATTCTTGAATGGGTGGGGGGAGTGCTGAGCGAGAACTTTCTCCTCCTCTGCTGTTGCCCCACTCCCTCCATAGCGGCAGTAGACGGTGCCGCTACAGATCGTATGAACAATTACTGGATCTCAGCAACTTCGTGATCGACCATCAAACCTAAATCCGCACATGCTATATCGTGCATTTATGGGTTGATTGTTTTGTTCTCCCTTTGTGTAGATAAAACAAAAGACATAGGCAGTATGACTGATTCGCGTACGGAAACTACAGTTGTACTCGAATAATCTGTTCACCTGTTAGCACGGACGCTGGCAATAGCTCTGTATTAATTAAAGGGAAAATGCAGCGTTAATGTAAGCGCTAGTGACGCTCATCTTTTCCACTCTGTTCTCCTTTTGCTCTCACGTGTCGTTGTTTGTGTCTTAACCATTGCCTATTTGCATTGATAGCACTGCAAACCTCATTACAGTTGGAGACGGCTAGAAACGTCTTTGAAAGGAGTTAGGACCGTGTCTCAATTAGCTCGAACTGGTAAGCTAGGCCACTAAATCCAGAAGGCGGCTCCACAGCAGTCGGTATGTAAAATCATATCGTATCGCAATTATAACAATTGGTTAAAATCAAACTGTAGTAGAGCAGTGACGGTGAACAAAGAGAATTTGAAGCAAACTCTAAACAAATTTAAGCTAGAAATAAACACCACGAAAAACTAACAAACTGCTTATCGAGAAACCACACATAAAGTAGACAGTGGAGGAGAAATAATCTTACCACTGAGTAGTAATTTTGCAGACGTTACGGGACAGATAAGAATTCTTGCTTTTCGCCTTCTCACATTTCGATTCCTTAGAGATAGTAAAGATAAATTAGACAACAAAATCTCGAAGAGAGGCGTCCAAACAATCATTCTTGTCACCTTCCCCCTCCCCCCCCCCCTGAAATTAAACGGTTAAAATAGGAAATGCCCTCTACCCACACATTGTATTGAGAAAAGTAAAATGTAAATATAGAATCTATTTTGTCCATTGCATTTTTTATCACAAACGTAGGTCACTGTGGGCTAGCTATTCCAGTGCTTCGGTGGTGGGCTCATGGATATCTTGTAACGCCCCCCTGAAGGATGTGCGGAGCAACCAGCGCCAGCGGCTCCACATCGGTTGCACCGGGGGGCACTCTGAAGCTTTCCTCATCGAGTAGGTTCTTGTTACAGATATCGTGGTATGTGAGAATCCTGTTGACGTTGCAGCACTGTCTTCTGGAAAGAGGAAGTCCTGGTACCTTCAAAGCAGGATCTGTCACGAGGTAGAAGTTCGTAACATTCTGATCTCGCCAAATTGGTGTACAGTGATCACTGATGTTGATGTCGTTGACTTGATTGGCGACAGTTACAGATGGATACCGTGCCTTCAGTCTCGGTTGCTGCCGTTTAAGGAAATCTGCGTCGGCATGAATGGAAAGGAATGGATTGGCATAGCATTTTTCGAATTGCGATTTATGGATTGCTAGTCGTCTAGTTTGGGGAAGTGCGATATTACTTAGTAAGAAGAGCCACTGGAGTGGAGTCGCTCTAATAGTTCCAGTTATGGTTAGCATTGCTTGGTTTAGCTGTGTGAGAGAAGATTTGTATTGCAGCTATCGATCCAGAATCAAGGATGCAATATTCTGCAGTTGAGTCTACGAGGGATACTGTGACAATTCTTAAAGCTTCGGCGGTAGCACCGCGTAACGTACTGGCCAGCTTCTGAATCAGGTTAGTTCTAGTTTTGAGTTTTGCAGATAATTCTTTCGGGCGTTGTTTGAAGGTGTGTGTTCTGTCTAGAGGGGCACCAGGGTACAACGGATCTGGATTATGTTTCAATGTGACACCGTCATAATGAATTACAATAATTCTGTGAAATTGTTTGTTGTGAAAATGAAGCGATGTGACTTCAGTTTTGCTCGGATTCGGCTGGAGCCCTCATTTTCGTAATTTCCCACCTTTTTTAAAAAAAACTTCCATTACAGCTGCAGACACACAATTCACCGAAAATAATTATACGCAAGATGAGTAATGGGACACCTTTTTCTCTTCGTACAACGGTACTTGTGCGTTACACTAGGAAAAGACGAAACAGGAAGGGAGTTGCTAGACGTTGCAAAGAGGGATCTGGAGTTTTCACAGTTCGAATTCTACGAAGAAGGGGAGAAACGAGAAGAAGAAAATGCAGTTAATTAAGTACGGATTTTCTTTATTTTCAGTTTCTTGCATCTTAGGTTTACACTAGTGGACGTCTGCCATTGTAGCTAACGTATAAGCGTCGAAAAAAGCAGTAATATGTTTCTCTTGGCACGGGGTTCACTGTCAGTTTTACACTGGAAGGTGATATGTTACGCCGCAGCTATTTAAGAAACACTTGGTCCGATGTTGTTTGTTTTACAGTCCTGCCACCTTACTGTATTTTACCAATATATGACAGACGTAAATTTTGGCTGAAGCCCAAATATGTCCATGTGGTCTTGCAGCCGAACTATGCTGTAATGAAGAAAATTAAACAAAAGGAATTTTAATCCAAGTAGCAACAGTAATGGGGCGGATTATAGAAAAAAAAGTAATATACTTAAGGTGGGTATTTAATTGCCAATTAAATTCGACCAGCGAGTTCTCGTAGCAAGCTGAGGTCTCCAGCTGTCTCTTCTCACCGTGATTTCTTGGCGAGAAAGCAAAGCCCGCGGCGTAGAAGCATTTCCGGAGGCGTCACACAGAGGACGGCTTTCCCTCCAGGTTGGGTGTGAGGCACAGGATATGCGACGCCGGCAAGTGGGGCGTCTGCGAGCCCTCAGCCCGGCGGGGGCGACGAAGAGCGCTGCGAGGAGAAGCGAGGGCGGTCCCGTTACAGCGGCTGTGGCTGCGCCAGCTCTCTGTGTCACTGAATCACCCGGTCACTCCGCCGCACCGCGCCGACTCGGGCATCCGGCTGGGTCCCGGGCTGGGAACTCCGAGCACTCGCTCCTCGCTCCTTTCATTGTACGCCTGCTCCGGAATGGGCGGCTTTGTTCTCACCGCGGGGGCTTTACAAAAACACTGTCTTATTTGTCCCCGTTATGAGTATTCAGTAGGATTCTTTCTGTTCTATTGCGAATTAACCCTCCTAGTACCACAGGGGTCAATTTGGCCCCACAAACACACTGAAAATATGTGTCTCCCTTGTTTTCAAAATTATTATTTCCAAAACGGATGACTGTCTCCCGCTGGGTCAACCATATCCAAAGATGTTTTGATCATTTTTATACCGGATGGTTGTAATTAAAGTGCAGCTTCCCACGGAGGTCCAGAGTGGACTGTAATTATCGTATGGCAGCGAAATTTAGCAGATATATTAATGCAGAACCGAATTACTCTGGACAAAAATGGTTCCAATTTTGGCACGCCACTGTGGCCGAGCGGTTCTAGGCGCTTCAGTTCGGAACCGCGCTGCTGCTAAGGTCGCAGGTTCGACTCCTGCCTCAAGCATGGATGTGTGTGATGTCCTTAGGTTAGTTAGGTTTAAGTAATTCTAAGTCTAGGGGACTGATGACCTCAGATGTTAAGTCCCATAGTGCTTAGAGCCATTTGAACCATTTTTAGTTCCAATTTTGGCCACCAGCTGCATATCTGGGGCGGTACAGCATCACCTCAACGTCTCCGATGCTCCTGTTGAACAGACTGTGCATGCGACGTTTAATAATCTCAACATTATGCCATTCCCACTTACTTATGCGAGGCATGCTGCCCAACTGATCAGTATTAAGGAAATCGGATTTTTTTTTTTTTTTTTTTTTTTTTTTTTTTTTTTTTTTTTCGTCCGTCTCAGTTGCGTTGGTATAAAATTCAGCTGTAGTGGTTACCGGTTTCGTGCTGAAGCGCCCATTTTCAGGCTGCACACGCTGCTATTAACCACAGTTATTCATACAATGCGGCACCAAAAGGCACAGCAGAGTACACAGTGGGCAACATGTACCCTCCCTGATATTAGACTATCCGACCATTGCTACTGACTGACACAAAGTGAGGATACTTGTTGCCCACTGTATACTTTGCTGTGCCTTTTGGCGCCATATTGTTTGAGTAACTGCAGTTAAAGGCAAAGTGTGTAGTTTGAAAATGGTGTGTTAGCCCGAAACCGGTAACCACCACAGCTGAATTTTATATCAGTGCAACTGAGTCGGACGAAATAAATAGAAAAATATATCCAAGTTTCCCATTCTGACTTTTCTAACGTTTTCTGCCCACGTCCCATTTCTAATCCATTACACATGAAAACATTTCCATACATCTTCCTTTCATCCCCAGCGCCAGATTTGCACCTGGCGGCATAATTTGGAACTAATTGTTTCCAGCGTAAATCAGGCCGATATTAACACATTAGAATATCTACCAAGTTTCCCCGTCATGCGATGATTACTGTCCGCTCTGGACCTCTATCAGTAGCTGCACTTTAATTATAACTACTTGGTACTTACAACACAATAAAATTTATTCAAGCACTGAGGAGCACTAGGGTCAATACGATCCCAATCTAATTTTTCTTCTCCTGAATGGTACATTTGTGAAAACAGAATGATGACTATTATGTTGAACAACTGGAGTACGTTTTTATGTTTGTTCATTAAAACGGTGCCAGTATGCTCCGAGTAAATTACATGAAGTCTTTATGGCCCTTATGGTACTCAGTGAAACAAAAAGATTCGGATACATGAAGGATTAAGTGTGTAAATGAGTCTTTTTCCAGCACACACGAGCACCCACATGAGAGGTCGTAACGACCGTTTCGTACGGATTCGGACTACGAGAGGGTGACGAATCAGATGGCTGTAATCACAGAAGGATGCCATGCATAATTACTGAGCTGTTAAATTTGATAGACAATATATAATTTTCTCGACAATTCTGAAGCGATCAGTGTCTTGCCAATGTAGAGAACTACTCGGGGAAAAGGTCTGCATGTTTTAAGCTTTCTAGAAGCCAAGTTAGGAACATAATCCCAAGATGACGGATATATTGAAAAGGTAGACTTCAACCGTTACATTCAAACTTGGTTCACAGTATCGGTCGGCGGGGAGAGACGCTGTTTATCGCTGGATTGCCCGTTTGGCCTCCTGGTTGATATTGTAGAACTATTTTTACTCTGCAGTAGTAGCACTAGTGTTAACCACCAGGTTAGCCGACAGTGCTAATGCGCTGCTTTCTAGACTCGGGTAGGCGAGCCGGCCCCAGATCGAATCCGCCCGGCTGATTAACGTCGGGGGCCGGTGTGCCGGCCAGCCTGGATGTGGTTTTAGGCGGTTTTCCACATCCCACTAGGTGAATACCGGGATGGCCCCCACGTCCCGCCTCAGTTACACGACTTGGAGACGTTTGAAACACGTTCGCACTATTTCATAGTCTACACTAGACGCAGGCAGCTGGGGCACACTGATTCCATCCCAGGGGCTATGGGGGTGGCAGCAGGAAGAGCATCTGGCCACCCTTTACATTAACCATGCCAAATCCGATTGTAACAATGCCGACCCTGCGAAAACTGTGGGACAAGGCACAAGTAAAAAAAGAAGAAGAGGTAGTAGCACTAGTGTGTTGTGCCCCAGGTGATAAAACTGCAAGGCACATGCTCCAGAGACCCACTCTGAAGGATCTTGTGATAGTTATCAGGCGTTCCAGTTTATATGAAGATCGGCATTCAAGTCCGAAGCCATCTTAGCCGCATCATTTTCTGAACATCATTACGTTGAAGCCAAACGTGTCCAGTAAATACGCAGTAGAATCCGCTAGGATTGCAAGCCTGGGGGCATCACGCATTCGTTTCCGGACGTGCGGGCGGTCCGCCATCTACTGTACAGTGCACTGTGATAGTAACGTGTTCATACACTCGTTTCCTCGTCTAGCTCTCTCACAAGTCTCACTGAGTATGTGTGTATTTTCCCTTGATTGTTATTCTCTTAACACTAAGTGTATTTTCTGGAAAGCCTCATTATTTACTTACATAACTCATATATGAGTTTTCCGTAGATAGGTTGCTGGGCCATTTGTAATCTGGAATTATGGATTCTTGGCTATTCGCAGTTTGTGAAAGCTGTCTCGCATTTTACATTGTTTTTGACAGCAATGCACTGATTTTTATTCAGTATCTCAGTTACTTCTGTACCCCTTCCCCGTGTCCCTAAATAATTATAATCACGGTGCAACTAACACGCATGTTTTCGTTTTCTAGTTGCGATAACGGTCAAGGTGACTGTCAGTTTTACAAGAAAGATCTGATTTTGCTTTGAAATTACAGGAACAAGTAGCCGAACTGCAGGTACATTTTCATCAATAGTACTCAATCTTTTCTGTATTTAATCTTGTCACGAAGAGTGATCACACAGAAAGATAATTCTCTCAAAGAATTCACAGGCCTAGACCTTCTCCAACATTTACCACCACAGCACAGATGCTACAAGTGATTGTATCAAAATGAAAATTCGCTTGGGGAAAACTGTAAAGGTATGAGACAGAAATGCTGGCCATTACTTCCCTTCCCGAGGTGAGGTTAAAAAGTACTACTGAACCACACGTAAGAGGTGAAAGTACACGAAACCGTCCAAGCTTTGAAATTATTAGTTGCTTCCTCTAGAAGGAAATAGGGATAATTTAGGCAGGTTAAAAAGGAAGAGCAGTAGTGGACGTGCAGCTGTAGCGTGTCTTGTTGTTGTGTCACATATCGCTACGGAGCAACATTTCGAAATCAAGGTTGTGAAAGACATTCTCGAGAATATTTTGATGAAGAGAAAAGTGTGAGCAAATTTTGTCCCGCACACCTTGACTCCCGCCTGTCGCGACTTGATATGAAATGCAAAATGCCGAAATTTCTTTTCTGGAAAAAAGAAGCTTCATGCTATCAATACGAACCTTCTATAAAATGACAACGTGCAGAAATTCACATAACCGGCATTCAAGCCAGTGTGGCGCACGAGTTAATAATTTCAGATACGGACTTTTCTGACAGTTTCCACACGATTGTGTGCTTTGTACTCCATCGGAGGGAGACAATGTAGGACACCTGAAGCACTAAAACCCTTTACCTTAACTTGTCGCCAATTTTTATTAATCCAGCCTCGAAACTTTTTGTTCTGATTTTTGTGTAGACTCACTTTATGCCCACCTTTCGCAAAAGTTGTAATGTAGTCAGTTGATGTATATTTTAAAATTAAAAAAAAAGAATATTTTCTGTTATAATGAAATGTCTACCAGATTCTGTAAATGTTTCAAATTTTCCAGTAAACTTAACCTAAAAATTTAACTCTTAGTAGTAAATGTCACTTTCCACAATAACTGAACGTGAACCCACAGTCACTGTCAGTATTACGAAATTCTTGAGGTCGGCGACAGCGGAGGAGTTCAGGCGGTCGCTCAACCGATCAGTGCGCTGTTACGCGAGAAAGCCGATCAGTGCGCTGTCAAGCGAGACGGATCTGAGCCTGCTTGGGGAACACCGCTGCTATGACGTTGCCCGAGAGTTCAGCGCACTGTGAGTACGCACCGACTAAAAAAACTTCAGCAAACAACGAGAAAGAAGGAATCTGGGTACATTACCAATAAGTATAGTCCAGAATACACCTGGCAGGTTTCCAGTAACCATTGTATTAAATCAGTTTTATCTACAAGTCATTATCAAAACTTTGGATACTGTTTTATGATGATTAGTTAGCGGTCTAACGCACTGCTTTCCGGGGGGAGGGGGGGAGACGTAAGGTCCCCGGCACGAAACCGCCCGGCGGATTAGTGTCGAGGTCCGGTGTGCCGGCCAGTCTGTGGATGGTTTTTAAGGCGGTTTTCCGTCTGCCTCGGCGAATGCGGGCTGGTTCCACTTATTACGCTTCGGATACACTATTTCAGCGATTGCTGCGCAAACACTGTCTTCACGTACGCGTATAACATAATTACTCTACCACGCAAACATTGAGGTTACACTCGTCTGGTGTGAGACGTTCCCGAGGGGTGGGGTGGGGGGGGGGGGGTGTCCACTGGGGGCCGAACCGCACAGTAATCCTGGGTTCGGTGGGGTGAGTGGACTGCTGTAGCCTGTTGTGGGGTTGTGTACCACTGAGAGTTGCGGCGGGGCTGAAGCCTCTCCGTCAGTTCTACGTCCCCAGTTCAATACAGTATAATGATTAGTTAATTTTTAGTGCAGCACTATGATGTATGGAAAATGAAACTTTTATAACATATTTTAAACACTTCTCTGAATATATCAGCCAGAATATCTAGAGGTTATGTAGTAACTGTCATATGACTGTTCCGTAGCTGTAAACACCTATCATCTACAGGAATCATTCAGTTTTAAAAAACTATACATAGATGTAATTTTTTAAAAAATCGCTTTAGTTTCGTAGTACTTTTACGAGAGCACTACAAGTTGGCATAAAATTTAGTTTTTAGCATTGAGGGCGTCAAATCACAAACATAGTGTGTCCTCGGTGTCTTTATGACGAAAGAACGACAAAAATATAAGATAGTAACCGGTGGTCGCTCAGTGTGATAAAGACAGTCACTTTACTCGGATTACGGTACGGCCATTTGACAACTAGTTTACACTGATAGTCAGTATTAGTGAACTAATAAAGATACATGCTTAAAAACTAATTGATTTTCTGTTGAAGATTGCCTCAGTTTTTCATATTTGTTTGCGTGGTACGAAAACTGGATGCACTGTCCTTCACCACTCTCAGAACCGGCCCAGGAATCATTCTTGTTATGGGAAAAGAACCCATGTCTTACTGGTTGATACCAAGGTTATAAATGCGCGCTCCCAGTTTTGATGACAAGAAGTGTGCTGAAGTCAGTGGTGCTATTTGAAAGGAGTACACTATATGCAAGTGTCTGTTTCACTCTCGCGACTTCCCCTTCAGCAAGCAAAACACTTCACTGTACATCCACACATTACAATCTTCTACATAAAACAGATAAATTAAAACAATGTACACAAGACATACGATCAATTTAGGAACACTATCTGACCCAAAATATCCGGACATCCCTATGTAATGCAGAACTGAGCACAAGATGTCACGAGACGAACACATCATTGTAAAATGAGGCGGGTAGAATATTGTGTTGCCTGTACAGAAGCAGTAACAGCAGAATGGGACGATGAGAAGAGTTCAGTGACATCGAACATCGACTAGGCATTGGATATCATCTGAGTAACATATCCATAGGAACATTTCAACTCATGTAAAGCCGTCCAGTAAACCCTTGGTGATGTGATTTGTGAATTGTAAATACGATGGAACAACCACAGCGAAAAGAAAGCAAGCAGACTTCGTGTCGTGACGGACAGGAACGAAGAGTGGCTGTAGAAAAAAAAAGCATGAAATCAGCGTAAGGGATCACTCGGGAGTTCCAAAGTGCTACAACAAATCCGGAAAGAAGTTAAAAAGAATGGGATACAGGGACCGAGTAGCTCCTCATAAGCCACACATTTCTATAGACAGTGCTTAGCGACATTAGATTGGTAGAAAGAGCGACGCAACGGATAGTAGATGACTGGAAACAAGCGACTTCGCGTGAATCATACTATATCAACTTCATAGAGGAGGAATGCCTGGTGAATGCCTGCTATTGTGTGCAGTGCTAACAGTAAAGTGCGGAGGAGGTAAGTGGTGTTAGGCTTGGTGCTGTTTTCGTAGTTAGCGCGTGGTTCACCTATTGGGTTTGAGAAAAGGTTAAATGCGGAAAGATATGAACACATTTTACAGCATTGCACACGCGTGCAGTAGAACAACAGTTAGCTGACGATAGTTGTGTGTATCAGCATCACAATACACTCTGTCATTCAGACGATAGTTGTGTGTATCAGCATCAAAATACACCTTGTCATTCAGACGATAGTTGTGCGTATCAGCATCGCAATACATCCTGTCATTCAGACGATAGTTGTGTGTATCAGCATCACAATACACCCTGTCATTCAGAAGTTCGACACGCAAGTCGCCGAAGTGGCGTCAACTCAAAAGACTTGCACCATCGACCGGTCTACCCACATTTCATTTCATTCAGCAGTATCTGTGAGGCAATGGTTTGTGGACAACAACATTCCTCAAATGTATTGACCTGCCGAGAGTGCCGACCTAAAACCAATGGAACACCTTTGGAACGAGTTAGAACGTCGACTTCTTTCCAGACCCCAGTATCTATCTTCACTAATGTCTCTGGTTTCGCCTCTTGAGGAAGAACGGGATTATATTTCGCCGCAGACTTCCAGGCACCTCTTTGAAAGTGTCCCCTAGCATAGTTAAAGCCGTCATAAAGACGAAGAGTGGACATGTCCATTAATAGATCTTCAGGGATTTTTGATCTGGTAGTGTACGTGCATACATTCTCCGATCCAAAAATAACTCGAACTATTTTTTACAAGTCATCCCAAACCTAAAAATTGGCTACCTCATCAATGATATTCTCGGTAACCGATATTTCCAAGTACTAATACGCAACAAAATGGGTTTACGGATGAAGCTAAACAATGAGGTACCACCAAGTTCTGTCGTGGCCTCTCTCCTATTCAGTTTGTACGTTTCAGGTATGCCTGGAACCAGATCAAGAAAGTTTGGGTACGCTGACGATTGGGCACTCGTGACGAGGCATAGAGTTCTTGAGGTTACCGAGTCCGTATTGACCAATGATCTAATGATCTAAAAACTATTGGTGAATGTTTCCGCAAACGGAGGGTGCAGCCAAGTGCTTCTTAGACAGAAGTGTCAACGAATCATGTAAGCAACAAGATGGCCAATAAAGAGCTCATGGTCCACCTCGAAGAAAGATTACTGAGGTATAACAGAAACCCAAAATATCTAGGAGTCACACTAAATAGGACACTCAGTTACGAACAGCATCTATCAAGAACAATGACGAAACACGAAATAACATCCTCTAGGAACTCTGTGGCACATCATGGGGATCAACTGCATCAGCACTTCGTACTTCAGCTCTAGGAATGGGTTACTATGTTACATAACATTGTTCACCAGCCTGTATGAATAGAGCTCACACTCAACATGCTGGTAAACTACTCAACCATACCGTGCGTCTTATAACCGGCACCATCAGACCCACATCTGGTTTCTGGCTACTCATACTTACGAGGAGAACGCGGCAAGTACCATAATCCGACTTCCCAGAAATTTGGCTCAGTGGAAGAGTGGTCAAATTAGGCCAACACGTGTCTCGAGTTATTTGTAGATACTCGACCGCTTCTGAAAAAACGACAGCCAAAGGTTTCGATGTCTTTTTCCTAGTACATTGTGGGCCTTTACCGCACAGTATCCTCAGGTGAAATAATGGCGCCTTCTAAAAAATTTTTGCCCCGTGTTCGAAGCCCAATTACTACTTTTATTTTTGTTTTTCATTTATATAGCCATGTCTGTAGAAGATAACTACACGAATGTTTTCCATTGTATATTGATATAACGTTGTTCTTGTTCGTCCACTAATTGTATGTCAGATTAATGAATTAAAAAGAATGATAAAATTATTTACAGTGGAATTCCTGTAATGAATCTTGATTCACAATCAGTTGCAAGCCCCACTTTTCGGAAGAGAGGTCCGTTTACATCGCGATATTATTGCCAATGCTCGAAATCTTCATCAGTGTTAACGACATTTCTTTGCCAACTGATATTCATGAGAAGAAATGTCACTGTGGTAAACCTCCCTTACCGCGACGCTCGTGGTGTTCGGAATATCTGTATTTCGAATGTTTCAACGATCGGTATCATCTAATGGAATGCACCAAATCTTTCTGAAGAATAAACGTATGAAAAAATATAAGAATTGATGTTAGAATTAAATATCAGAATAGGAGAATTTATAATGACTGTAGCCTCTCAACACACCATACATGCATACATATAAATGTGACACTTATTGTGAAATCAAGTTGTAATTTTACAATTAATGTAACGGCCTTCTATCCCCTAATTTGATGAGAAATATTCATGTGGTAACCTTCTATGGACATTGGTAGATGAGTGAAAACAATAAAAATAAAATAAATAACATCAATAATCGGGTTTCGAAGACGGGACGCAAAATTAAGAAGCCGCGACACTAACCACTGACTCACCATTTCGTCTGAAGACTTCGCTCGGTAAAAGGCACATAAAGTACCTCGAAACTACCTCAAAAACTTTGACCGTCGCTCTTTTTTTTTTTTTTTTTTTTTTCAAGAACAGTGGAGTATCGACGAGTAAGACGACACACGTGTTGGCTTATTTTGACACTCCTCTTCCATTGAGCGAAGTTCCTGGGAAATCGGGTGATTGCCATGGTCTCCTCGTTAGGCACATGCCAACTCCAATTATGCGGCGAGAAAGTGCACATCTACGGGACTACAAGAAGCTATGGAAAATCCTGACTTCCCTGTTCGCGCAGACTTTCCAGGCGTCAGCTAAGGTAGGCTTAGTTCTCGTCACCTGTCCCTGGAAACCCCAAGAAAGTTAGTTGGAAACGGCTTTAAAACTGATGACTGCTGGAGACTCACATGGCAAATTAATGCTGCAAGGGAATAACTGCAGATGCCACGCATATCGACCGAGCCAAATGGATTTGAATTTGCGTGCAATTAACCGATTAAGAATCAACAAGGGAACGTGTGCCGACTCTATGCACAAGTTTAAGAAAATAACTCTCCAACTTGTGACTGTAGTGCTGAAACAGACTCTTCGTCATGTAATTCAAGAATGTTCTCAGAGTTATAAGTGTTCTGCGAATGTTATAACTCAACTCATTTCATACTTCACACATTTCGCTCGATTAACAGCGTAACAATAGCGGTTTGATGTGGCGACCACCAACGTTGTTAGAGACATTGTACCTACGAAATATGTTCTGGTGCACAGTCTCCATTCCACCTAGTGTTTCTTTAATATCTAGTGCAGCGGCCAGAACTCGTGCTAGCAGCTCTCCCTCCGTCTCTACAGGAGTCTCGTAAATTAAACTTTGCATACGACTCCACAAGTACTCCCGAAGTAGTCCATATTAGTTAAATATGGCGGTCACGCGGTTGGGCCAACTCGGCCTATCTTTCACCATATCGTCTGTTGAGATGTCTCCGAACCGCACGTAAGAAGTCAGGTGGTGCTCCATCATGCTGAAACCAAATTTCCTGGCGGACATTCAGGAGCGTAGCTTCAAGTCATCCTGTCTATCCCATTATACACCAGGACAAGCAACTCAGACTTTCCGCTTTCCCTCAGCAGATGTGGACGCGTTACACATCTGAACTGAAACGTCGTAGAATGGATACGGTAGGTTTCCGGGCATGGGTTCCTATTAAAATGTTATGTACTCATTTCGCTCTGCAATTCCTAGAATTCTGTAACTAGAATTTCCGAACACCATTTATATTAGTAAGCGGCTACCTCGGAACTGCTACCAGTTGCAGGTCGCCTACCCCTTTCCACCCAAGCCCACACGATCATGTGGTTTTGGTTTTAATCTTGCCGAGGCTCAACACATCACTTTTCAGCGACACGCCAGGCTGCAACGATTGTGCAGGTTCCCCGCTTGCATTTGGCGCCTGTGTTGTTTCATATGGTGACCACCAGAGCGCAACAGATAATTTCAAGCATCAACGGGAAGACAAAGCCATGCATCCCTGAGGTAAATACAATATATATTCCTACGTATCGTTAGTTTTGGGCAAGTCTTACATTATTTGAGACTGAAATCGTTCCATTTAATGCATATAAGATGTCTAAACAAATGCATGAAAGTCAGTTGGATTTTATACATGTTTGTATTTTGGGTAGCACGATCGCGCTAGTGATTTTTTGAACGTACTATGACCATGAGAATTTTTTCAGTATTTTTATGTGATTTTACAGGTGTCCTGTAGATTGTACAGAAATTGGTGCATTTCAGATAAAGGCTTGAAAGATTTTCTGTTCGCTGGAAGGGACTACTTAATGGCTTCTAGAACAACAAAAATTTGGTTTTCAATATTTCGTTTGATTATTGACTGAATTTAAAAATTTAAAACGATCGTATGTTAAAAATTTAACACATTAGGACGAATATTAGAATCAGAAGTTGTGTAAATATCTTAAAATAGCTTAACTCAAAGCATCCGAATTCCCGTGCTATGTCTATCCAGGATTTGAGAATAGAGCACTTAACGACTTCCAACAAAGTTTACAAATAATTTTAGACTATTACAAAACTTTTCCTCGGTGACACACCCCACAAAATATGAAAGGATAAATGTTTATCGCTTCTTACTTATTCGCTATTCATGTAGTGAAACTTTAGCGTCAGGTATGACGTTTCAATTTATTATTTCTTTACCCTATTCGTAACACAGTTTTCTGAAGACATCCATGTGTACCACTGCATTCCCTGCAAAATTATAACATTTTACGTCATGTAGTTCAGGAAATATGAGGTCTTAGACAGTTAAATGCGTGATAAACTTGCCTTTGCTGCAAATAGAGTGCAAATTACCCTGACTATATTCATTCAGTGTTTCAGAATGAGAGCATTTCCTACAACCTCATGTATAATTTGAAACCTTTACTAATCTTTTCCTCGCTTATCTGTTTAACATCAAACATTTAACAGATTCTCATTTGTAAGGTATTCAGACGTTTGAAGATTTTTTTGCATGGGCGTTCAATTTTTTAAAGACTCGGGGTTGTACTGGTGTTCTAAGATTCTACAACAAATGGATATCAAGGATAATAGACGGTATTTTTGGGGATCACTTCTGCTACTTTACTTGTAAACAGTTGTGACCTGCGCTTACTTCCAGTTATTTGGCACGGTTTTTTTCCGTGGGTTCAACGGTGGATTATGGTTAAAAGATGGGCTAACTCAGATGGTTCAAATGGCTCTGAGCACTATGGGACTTAACATCTGAGGTCATCAGTCCCCTAGAACTTAAAACTACTTAAACCTAACTAACCTAAGGACATCACACACATCCATGCCCGAGGCAGGATTCGAACCTGCGACCGTAGCAGTCTCGCGGTTCCGGACTGCAGCGCCTAGAACCGCACGGCCACCACGGCCGGCGATGGGCTAACTCAACTGCGATAGAAACTAATTGGGACTCCATGGGGTACTGGCACTTAATTTCAGTTCTTTATCAACACAATTTACGCTAATAACGTATGTGCATTATTCATATTCGCGGTGGTGCGAGATGTATTGTGGGACAGTACTTGTGTGTTATTCTTGGAAAATAACATTTGGAAAAGAAGCGCAGCAGATCTGGTTTGCTCTCCTACCCTACATATCAGTTGCTGTCTCGTCCGTGCGTGCTTAGGCACTAACTTTGGTGTCACTATTTTGTGAAAGATCTTTCGATAATATTCTGCTGCGGTATTCATTGAAGGCTTTCCGCGTTGCCCTCTTGACAGCCAAATGCGTTCATCTAGTGAGTCTATAGCCCTATCCTTTGTTTTGTACATATTATGCATTAGTCTCTGTTTCTTTAGAAGTTTCTGTACAGTGGCTTTACACCATGGAGGTCCTTCCTATCATGAACTGTTCCACTAGGTATGTGTCTATTAATATATCTATTATACGCATGGTTTACTATGCTAACCTTGAGCTGGGGTTCTTCTACATGCTCCTCTCTAGAGCTAAATGTTTTGAGTTCGTTATTGAGATAAGACACTGCTGCCTCTTTATATAGTTTGCTGAACATCTAAATCTTCAACTTCTTTCAGTTACCATTTGTGTTTTGGTAGCCATTGTTGTTACAGCAGCCTCATGGCTGCTGATACCAGTTTCATTACAGACATCCTCAAACAGATAGTTTGTCGTCTGTTAGTTACAGAAAATACCCATCACCGTGTACTTTACAGCAGCTTATGGACTGTTATATATATGTCAGTCCTTAGTAAGTGTACATCAAACCGCGCGCGCGCGCGTCTCTCTGTGTGTGTGTGTGTGTGTGTGTATGTGTGTGTGTGTGTGTGTGTGTTTGGAGTGGAACGCTCTCACTCTTAGGTGAGACGTTCAACTCTGTGCATGATGTGTTTGTACATGTTGCAGATGTGGGGTGGCTCATAGCGTCATGACAAGCTACCCTCTCACGCCTTGCGCCCTGCAGGCATTGATGAGCAGCAGAGGCCTTTCCCCATCTTTGGAAAAAAAAAAGTCCGGAATCAGTTTCACCTTGCTGGGATGCTGCGACATACTGCAGGAGATCCGCGTGCTTCTGGAATTTGTGTGCCGGATGCAGAAAGCAGGACATGGAGCTCTCGCTGCGTACTACTTACTGTTCGCTGTCGACCTCTGCGCTATTAGCAAAGCGCTTGACGCATCAGCACATCTCACAATCGACACAAGGCGTGTGACGTCATTCACCAATAACCTGTCTACTACTTTGGCCCTCTATTTCGGACCCGGTGTGACGCAGTAGGTAAAATACGACTTGCATTCGGGCAGACAGCGGTTCAAATCCCTACCCGACCATAAAGATTTATGTTTACTGTGGTTTCCCTAAATAGCTGCCATCCTTTATTGTGAAGAATTTTAACAGTTGCTGCTGCAGCCATGTTTAAAATCTTTAAATAGCCGAAGGTAAACTACTGGATAATGTCTTAGAAAAGGACTTTGTTGGTAACCTTTCCCGTCCTTCTTCAGTGCGACCCTGTGCCCCGTCTCGTAATGACTGTTGAAGTGACCTGTTTATATTGAAATCTGAGTGAAATCTCTTGGCTGTAATTGTGTCCCAGGAGAATTGGTCTGTATGAGGTATATGACAGGAATGATAGTTCGAAGCAAAGAAATCTAGAAACATGGGCTCTCAAATGCATATCTTACGAGGTTTGAGTACATCTTCATCTTCGATACTGTGAAATAAATCTCTTCTACTTCAAGCCCTTTGCTTTCCATTTGTTGAGAGGTGGTAGTATGGATAAAAATATAAAACAAGTCCAGCAAAGCTCTAAGTACATACCTTAAGAGCTATGAGTATTTATTCATCTTCGCTATTGCGAAACACATCTCTTCTACTGAACAAGTGCTCATAGCTCTTTAAGGTAGGCATTTTAGAGGCCATGTTTAGGAGACAGTTTTCCTTGTGTTTTGGTCCGTACTACCTCCTCCCAGAATATGGAAATCAAAAGCTTGCAGTAAGCTTAAGTGGCTGGCTCTGAGCACTATGGGACTTTACATCTATGGTCATCAGTCCCCTAGAACTTCTTAAACCTAACTAACCTAAGGACATCACACAACACCCACTCATCGCGAGGCAGAGAAAATCCCTGACCCCGCCGGGAATCGAACCCGGGCGCGGGAAGTGAGAACGCTACCGCACGACCACGAGCTGCGGACTAAGCTTAAGTCCTGCTCTCTAGTAGTGTCATACTCAAATGTTGATCGCCAGTCCAAGGGGAAAATGGTGATTGTACGCTAGAAATTATTCGGAAAGGCTTGTACCGGAACTCAGGTTGAAACACTGCGGTGTGGATGACCAGCGTTACGCGCCGTTTTCTTCGCCAATATGCGATCCTTTGGAGATGTGCTCCGGATATTGCACGTCGGTAATGCATTGGTTGTCGTTCAGCCGTGATAACGTGCTCACCCAGCCGATTGTAAGCATTCTACAATGTAACGACTAATTCAAATGGCAGTGCAGCTTAGAATTTTTTGCGTCCACTAAACATTACCACAGATGAATGTCAAGTTAAAGTGCCAGAAAATACACTAAGACCACTCGCTGATGCTTGAACGCCGAACAGCCTGTAGACTTTTACTCTGATCCACGATGCAGCCACTAAACTAGTTTCTCCTCTAGAATTCCTGTAGATAGTGAATGTCCGTGTATGAGAGTTGGCGATCACATTTTTCTGCCTTTTAAATACTTGATAAAGTTGGCACAAAACATCGTTTATCTTTGGTCGATGATTTTATCCCCTTCGTTTTATAGAAAAGAATATTCTTTATTCGTGTTCTGAATCTTGTATACAATTCTTAGGTGTGACAGTCATTACTTATTAGAGAGTTGCCACGTGGAACGATTGGTGCCTCAATGTTTCAGGGCATTAGTACATTTTGTGCTCTGTTCTAATTAGGATACCTTTCCATGCTCACTGTCTTGTCTGGTGACTTTTATGTAAACGAAAATAAAACCCTTGCTACTGCGTTAAATACTTCGAGCTCTATGTACAATAACCATGTTTTTGTTCAAAAAATGGCTCTGAGCACTATGGGACTTAACATCTGAGGTCATCAGTCCCCTAGAACTTAGAACTACTTAAACCTAACTAACCTAAGGACATCACATACATCCATGCCCGAGGCAGGATTCGAGCCTGCGACCGTAGCGGTCGCGCGGTTCCGGACTGAAGCGCCTAGAACCGCTCGGCCACACCGGCCGGCCATGTTTTTGTTACGAATATGTTTTTATAATACTCTTTACCAAAAAGTTTCAAGAATTTTACCAGCCTTATTGTTCCTTCCATCCGACATTTAGTTGCTTAGGTTTTGCGGCTTGTCGTGTTATGGACTGAAGCATCCGGTTACGAACCGTTCTGCCCTTAGTGGAACCGCTCTAGCAGTAGGCGCCGTAATCCCTCTGTTCAGCGGCTAGAAAGCTGGACTGTTTTTGTCTGGGGCTGCTGTAACGGGACTACAAACGCCGCAGCAGAACCAAGACTTGCGCCCTCCATGTGCATGCCTTCTCGGCACACTCCGAGCCCTTAGATTGAGAATCCGTATTTGTAAAAACAGTGTACCGAAACTTCACTACTAAGAAATCGTTTCATTGGTGCATTTCATAAAAAGAACTGTTCTGATAAAACGTGACTAATTTTAACGATAAGAACGCTGAATCAGTAGGATACATTACAAAGCACAGAAATAATTTTGTTTGCGGTAGTGTTACGTTCCATATCATGCATTGAAATCACCAGTGTCGGCCCCTGTTATCTGAGAGTATCATCACTGCCACGAAAAGAGCAGGTTCCGGGTTTGAGCTCCGCCTCGCATATAGAGGAGGAGGAGGAGGAGATTAGTGTTTAACGTCCCGTCGACAACGAGGTCATTAGAGGCGGAGCGCAAGCTCGGGTGAGGGAAGGATGGGGAAGGAAATCGGCCGGTCCCTTTCAAAGGAACCATCCCGGCATTTGCCTGAAGCGATTTAGGGAAATCACGGAAAACCTAAATCAGGATGGCCAGAGACGGGGTTGAACCGTCGCCCTCCCGAATGCGAGTCCAGTGTGCTAACCACTGCGCCACCTCGCTCGGTCTGCCTCGCATATAGGTAAGGGAGAGAGAGCTGTAAATGTGTCATTACTGTGCGATCATATAGAGAGTGACTTAAAAACTACGACAAATTCCCCCAAAAAAGAAAAAAATCCAAGCAAACACCTGCCCAAAAATCCTTCGTTTTAGTTATTAATGAAAGAATATTTACAAAGTTATTAAACCAGAAACCAGTAACAACTGCTGAAGATTAGATTAGATTAGATTAGTACTTGTTCCAGACATCATGAATACGACACTTCGTAATGATGTGGAACGTGTCAGGTTAATAAAAGGTGTCTATACAAGATATTACATTAGACAAAATATTACATGACACTCAATATTTTTTTTTTTTTTTTTTTTTTTTTTTTTTGTGGTGATTGGGAAATTACCCACTTACTATATCCAAAAATTCATCTAATGAGTAGAAGGAGTTGCCATTAAGAAATTCTTTTAATTTCCTTTTAAATGCTATATGGCTATCTGTCAGACTTTTGATGCTATTAGGTAAGTGACCAAACACTTTTGTGGCAGCATAATTTACCCCCTTCTGAGCCAAAGTTAGATTTAACCTTGAGTAGTGAAGATCACCCTTTCTCCTAGTGTTGTAGCCATGTACACTGCTATTACTTTTGAATTCGTTCGGATTGTTAATAACAAATTTCATAAGTGAATATATATATTGTGAGGCTACAGTGAAGATTTCTAGCTCTTTAAATAAGTGTCTGCAGGATGATCTTGGATGAGCTCCAGCAATTATTCTGATTACACGCTTTTGTGCAATGAACACTCTTTTACTCAATGATGAGTTACCCCCGAATATGATGCCATACGAAAGCAGAGAATGAAAATAGGCGTGGTAAGCTAATTTACTCAAATGTCTATCGCCAAAATTTGCAATGACCCTAATAGCGTAAGTAGCTCAACTCAAACGCTTCAGCAGATCCTCAGTGTGTTTTTTCCAGTTCAACCCCTCATCAATGCATACACGTAGAAATTTTGAATATTCTACCTTAGCTACCGATTTCTGATCAAAGTCTATATTTATTAATGGGGTCATTCCATTTACTGTGTGGAACTGTATGTACTGTGTTTTGTCAAAGTTTAATGAGAGCCCATTTGCAGAGAACCACTTAATGATTTTCTGAAAAACGTCGTTTACAATCTCACCAGTTAATTCTTGTCTGTCGGGTGTGATAGCTATACGTGTATCATCGGCAAAAAGTACCAGCTTTGCATCTTCGTGAATATAGAATGGCAAGTCATTAATATATATTAAGAACAACAGAGGACCCAAGACCGAACCTTGCGGCACCCCATTCTTGATTGTTCCCCAGTTTGAGAAATCACCAGGTTTTTGCATATTATGTGAACTGTTTATTTCAACTTTCTGCACAATTGTCCTGTGCTTCCTTCTTCATACGCATGCGCTTACAGAACGTTTGTGGGACAGTTAAGGAACTCATGGTACACTACACGCTCTACACAACATCATTTTTAATGCATCGGCTGAAATTACAAGTATCTGTCTGGTAAGCTCATATGTTTTCCCTATACGCCTTCCTGGTGCCGTCTACAAGGTCTTCTATTCAAGGCATTTTTCCCGGCATGCTACAGGATGTGGCGCGCACATAAAAGGGAGCATGTGGTTTACGGGTAATGGAGCCATGACGTCGGGACGTGGTTTGACCTTGGTTTCGCCACATGTTGAAGACACCACAGCACTCCTCGAACAGTTTCCGAAATACTCGTGCCGAGCCTCTGGGCCATCACACTGTGCCCTCGGTCAAAATCGATCGCGTGCCTTTCCCATACTACTCACTGATACTACATGCACCGTATGAGTGTGTCTGCGCCGTGCATGTGTCCGACTGTCATTCCTCGCCACGTGACGCTGCTATCGCCTGACGGGTTTAAATTGATAGTAGGTCGATGGTTATAATGTTCTGGCTCTTACGTATTAGATAGCTTATCACTATCTCATAGTAAATTAAACTTAACAATATTCTTATATAAAACAGCGATCACAGTTTTTCTTAATCATATTTCAGCTATGTAGTTTGTATTTGAAAAATCGTGTACTGTCGCAGTCTCTGTACTGTTGTGCTCTGGTTGTCACGCTGTTAATGCATAGCGTGAAAATGTCTGACGCTGCTTCTTGCTCCGAAGTGAAACAAGCGTATGGAACACTGTTAAGAAGTGCCGGAAAACCGGTTGTTTACGAGTTTACAGAAACTTCAGATCCGAACGTTTCCGAGGAAATGTATTTACTAAAGTTAAGGACTTTTTGAAAATGGGTTGCGTAGCTGATTCTAGCCGGCGCAGTAGCTTAGCGTGTTCGGTCAGAGAGCTGGCTGGCCTCTGTAATAATGTTGTTGTTGTTGTTGTTGTGGTCTTCAGTCCTGAGACTGGTTTGATGCAGCTTTCCATGCTACTCTATCCTGTGCAAGCTTCTTCATCTCCCAGTACCTACTGCAACCTACGTCCTTCTGTATCCGTTTAGTGTATTCATCTCTTGGTCTCCCTCTACGATTTTTACCCTCCACGCTGCCTTCCAATACTAAATTGGTGATCCCTTGATGCCTCAGAACATGTCCTACCAACCGATCCCTTCTTCTGGTCAAGTTGTGCCACAAACTTCTCTTCTCCCCAATCCTATTCAATACTTCCTCATTAGTTATGTGATCTACCCATCTAATCTTCAGCATTCTTCTGTAGCACCACATTTCGAAAGCTTCTATTCTCTTCTTGTCCAAACTATTTATCGTCCATGTTTCACTTCCATACATGGCTACACTCCATACAAATACTTTCAGAAATGACTTCCTGACACTTAAATCAATACTGGATGTTAACAAATTTCTCTTCTTCAGAAACGCTTTCCTTGCCATTGTCAGTCTACATTTTATATCCTCTCTACTTCGACCATCATCAGTTATTTTGGTCCCCAAATAGCAAAACTCCTTTACTACTTTAAGTGTCTCATTTCCTATCTGTAATAAAGAATAAAAAAATAAAAAAAAACTGAGTGAAGTGATCAACAACGAACTTCAACGGATATCATGTGACGTCCGCTACGAGCAAATACAACGAACAAAATGCAGAATGCAAAAAAAGATGTAAAATTCATCAAATGTATGGTAATAGAGACCATCTGATCATCATTTTTTTTATTAAAAATGTACATATTCTTGTTTCTAGTTACATATTGCACGCAAAATTCCAGTGTTCATTGCAAATATAAATTCTTAATCATCGGTATTTTATAAAAGATTGTTGGTAAACGCTGTTCAACTTAAGAGAACATACACTCCTGGAAATTGAAATAAGAACACCGTGAATTCATTGTCCCAGGAAGGGGAAACTTTATTGACACATTCCTGGGGTCAGATACATCACATGATCGCACTGACAGAACCACAGGCACATAGACACAGGCAACAGAGCATGCACAATGTCGGCACTAGTACAGTGTATATCCACCTTTCGCAGCAATGCAGGCTGATATTCTCCCATGGAGACGATCGTAGAGATGCTGGATGTAGTCCTGTGGAACGGCTTGCCATACCATTTCCACCTGGCGCCTCAGTTGGACCAGCGTTCGTGCTGGACGTGCAGACCGCGTGAAACGACGCTTCATCCAGTCCCAAACATGCTCAATGGGGGACAGATCCGGAGATCTTGCTGGCCAGGGAAGTTGACTTACACCTTCTAGAGCACGTTGGGTGGCACGGGATACATGCGGACGTGCATTGTCCTGTTGGAACAGCACGTTCCCTTGCCGGTCTAGGAATGGTAGAACGATGGGTTCGATGACGGTTTGGATGTACCGTGCACTATTCAGTGTCCCCTCGACGATCACCAGTGGTGTACGGCCAGTGTAGGAGATCGCTCCCCACACCATGATGCCGGGTGTTGGCCCTGTGTGCCTCGGTCGTATGCAGTCCTGATTGTGGCGCTCACCTGCACGGCGCCAAACACGCATATGACCTTCATTGGCACCAAGGCAGAAGCGACTCTCATCGCTGAAGACGACACGTCTCCATTCGTCCCTCCATTCACGCCTGTCGCGACACCACTGGAGGCGGGCTGCACGATGTTGGGGCGTGAGCGGAAGACGGCCTAACGGTGTGCGGGACCGTAGCCCAGCTTCATGGAGACGGTTGCGAATGGTCCTCGCCGATACCCCAGGAGCAACAGTGTCCCTAATTTGCTGGGAAGTGGCGGTGCGGTCCCCTACGGCACTGCGTAGGATCCTACGGTCTTGGCGTGCATCCGTGCGTCGCTGCGGTCCGGTCCCAGGTCGACGGGCACGTGCACCTTCCGCCGACCACTGGCGACAACATCGATGTACTGTGGAGACCTCACGCCCCACGTGTTGAGCAATTCGGCGGTACGTCCACCCGGCCTCCCACATGCCCACTATACGCCCTCGCTCAAAGTCCGTCAATTGCACATACGGTTCACGTCCACGCTGTCGCGGCATGCTACCAGTGTTAAAGACTGCGATGGAGCTCCGTATGCCACGGCAAACTGGCTGACACTGACGGCGGCGGTGCACAAATGCTGCCAACACCGCGGTTCCTGGTGTGTCCGCTGTGCCGTGCGTGTGATCATTGCTTGTACAGCCCTCTCGCAGTGTCCGGAGCAAGTATGGTGGGTCTGACACACCGGTGTCAATGTGTTCTTTTTTCCATTTCCAGGAGTGTATATTAAATTTTTAGAACAAGATTAAAAAGTAAAATACTCTATTTGAATTATGCCCAATGTTTTATACCACAGACCTAGTCTCACATGTGCCAGAGTGATAAGTTTCATAGAAATATGGAGAACAATAATTTTCTCAGCACTGAGCAGTGAGCACACCATTTAAATGCTGCATTTATATGGTTTTCACCATACCACTGCAACATGAACGCAACAGAACTGATCTGGAGCCAAGTTCAGGGATTTGTCACGAGAAATAGCAAGACATTTAAGCAACCACACGCCACTGTCGAACGCTGGCGGGGTACAGAGCGGCACGTCATAATACAAGAGGAGAAAATGTGGCGATTGGTTGGTTTCGAGGATTCTGTTGTTGATCGACTCGTTATCAGTGTAGCAGATGATAGTGCCAGTACTGAAATGTACTCCTCGGATTTGGATATGGAAAGGACTGAGAGGTTACCAGGTGACTGACTGTAAATAGTACCTTCAGTGCATAACTATAAGTTGAAATCCCTGCAATATGCATCGGCGTCACACATATCTCGAGTACAAAAATTACCATGTGTTTAAGTTGGGAGTTTTCATCACTCTTGTTTTTAATTACAATACTGTGATAGTTAAGAACGATAGCACGTTATGCTTTCCGTGTGGTCCTCCAAGAAGCGTGCGATATTGTTGGAGCTTTCCCGAATATTATTTCATTCTCTTTAAAAATTAAATGACATTCCAAGGTATGTTGTTTCTCTGCTCGTCTCTTTTTACGTTCTAACTCCAACTGCTCGCATCACTGCAAGTTAGACCAGCTAAGCGTCGGTAAAGCAGTTGTTCTGTATTATCGCACAGCGTAAAACGTATCCTTGTTATTTTTCTTGGCTGTACTCGAGACAGCTTGGCTTCCGCATCACGTGGAAACGAAATCCAGTGAGATTCCAGCAAACGCGAAAGAACACATGGTGTAATATTTACATCAGCTTTATTATGATGATGATGAACACAGTATAGCAAATGCGCTTGACTTTCTCCCTCGAACCGTTCTGTGAACTAACATTTTCGTTATAGAATAGGCAGCCTGATTGTACCAGGTACTTTATTCTGGAAGATTGACTAACAGGAATCTCAAAGCATTTGAAACATGATATCTGTAGTTCGATTTGTTTGCTACAGACCTGGCAAATGTTCCGTAGTTTCGGTTTTTTCCAGTACCTTTCACTGTCCGCCCTCACCTGTGCAACTATTATTACTGCCAAGCTACGGGTTCGAGTCAACGTCCAGATCAAATTTCTAATCTGTCAAGGCGTTTCACTTCATTACAGAGTAAAAGGTCCAGTCTGAAAACCTACCCCACATGATGATGAGCGGACTGTTAACAGTTGCAATAAAAATTAGTTAAATATGGCAGTGGCAGCCACTGAAGGCTCGTCAACATCCCCAACTGAGGCCTTATTCTAGGTGAAAAAGAAATGTAAAAATGTCGTGCAGGCAATCTGGAAATAAATGAAGCTATGATAGCACACACTGTCTGCAATATCCTAAAGACAGAGACGCAGAAAATCGTAGTTCACCTCTCTCTCGTTAATACATAAATTTACGATGTGGTCTACTGCGAAGACATGTTGCTCTGGAACGCCTTCAGTTCCATAGAGCCAGCTCTGAATGAGAGAACCATTATGTAATAAGGATAATGTCAAATGAACGACTGATATCTCATGGCATTACAAGTACACCACTATCTCAAAATCAGTAACCTACCAAGCCAGTCCGAGACCTTCTATAGTTTACACGGACTCAAAATACTGAACGTTTTCTTCCAGAATTGCCCGCCAGGCTGCTATGATTTGAGTATTTATCTCATTGCTTCTTCCCCCTATACAGAACATTGATGAGCCACATGCAAAGGGGTCGTACACTGTAGTGTATAGCTGCTGACACACCAAATGAAAGGGCCGACCAGTGTGGTCATAATTCATGTGGTGCTGCGTAAAGAAAGAATTATCCTTTGGAAATCAGCCTACAGGATTGTGCCGAATAGAATGTGGAAAATCCTACAGTTCAGGAGAAGCTTAGATCGTTATTGCTAGTAGTGATCGAGCTTTTTTCACGTTGCAACAAATACGGTATTGAGTATATCAGTCAGCATAAGGCATTGGTTTAAATATTGGAGTTTGGTGTTCGGTTGGTCGTTACACATTAGAATGGGAATTAGATTTGACATATCTCGATAGGCAAGTCTTCAAAAGTACGTCCAGTACCTCTGTTATTTGTTATCGTATAATGTTATTCTACCAGTGTTAGCCATACAAAAATTTAGTTTCGCCTAGTACAGTCACTGCTTTCATCTTAAACATTATATCTTTCCTTTTAGGACAGTCTGTCGTCCCATGTTTTCATTTGTTGCTGGTTTCAAATTGTCTGTATCAACTAAAAACACTTTTTAATTTAAACCCGGCCTTGTGAGTAAACTAGTATAGTGTTTTTGCTACGCCATATCGCTGGCTCATTGCGAGTACATTTTGTGCCAAGAACGTCCGCAAAAAAGAAGACAGTGCACATAACTGAAGTACTTCTGAGGAGAGAAAGGACAATTATCTTCCTTCTTCTTCTTAGGTACATCAGTCTTATGGCAGTTCCCGACTGGACGCTCTCCACTTTCGTCTGTCCTGTTCTTCTTTCTTAATCTGCTGCTATGAACCTCATCCAGCATTCCAAGTCTTCTTCTTCCACATCTTCTCTCCTTGTAATGTTTTCTGTAATGACAAGATGTCTTTCTTTTTGTTGTCATTTCCATTTTCCTTAGTTTTTCGGTCGTCATTGTGTCAATCCATTTCACTTTTAGCATATTTCTCCACAGCCAAATTTCGAAACTGTCATTTTTCTTTAACCAACCATGATTCACTGCAGTACAATGTTACAATCTACATCTCTTTCTTAATTCTATCTGAATGGTTTTGTTGTCAACAAACATTTCACATTTCCAAAAACTGTTTTTTTCCTGTAGAAATTCCACTTCTTATTTCCATTTTCTATCACCAGACTTCCTAAGTAATATTTTACTTACGTACTTGTGCCAAAGACTTTCCTCCCATGATATTTTGACGAAAACTTTGTTTGCTAATTCTCATCTCTTTTACCTTTCATACACTCCTGGAAATTGAAATAAGAACACCGTGAATTCATTGTCCCAGGAAGGGGAAACTTTATTGACACATTCCTGAGGTCAGATACATCACATAATCACACTGACAGAACCACAGGCACATAGACACAGGCAACAGAGCATGCACAATGTCGGCACTAGTACAGTGTATATCCACCTTTCGCAGCAATGCAGGCTGCTATTCTCCCATGGAGACGATCGTAGAGATGCTGGATGTAGTCCTGTGGAACGGCTTGCCATGCCATTTCCACCTGGCGCCTCAGTTGGACCAGCGTTCGTGCTGGACGTGCAGACCGCGTGAGACGACGCTTCATCCAGTCCCAAACATGCTCAATGGGGGCAGATCCGGAGATCTTGCTGGCCAGGGTAGATGACTTACACCTTCTAGAGCACGTTGGGTGGCACGGGAAACATGCGGACGTGCACTGTCCTGTTGGAACAGCAAGTTCCCTTGCCGGTCTAGGAATGGTAGAACGATGGGTTCGATGACGGTTTGGATGTACCGTGCACTATTCAGTGTCCCCTCGACGATCACCAGTGGTGTACGGCCAGTGTAGGAGATCGCTCCTCACACCATGATGCCGGGTGTTGGCCCTGTGTGCCTCGGTCGTATGCAGTCCTGATTGTGGCGCTCACCTGCACGGCGCCAAACACGCATACGACCATCATTGGCACCAAGGCAGAAGCGACTCTCATCGCTGAAGACGACGTCTCCATTCGTCCCTCCATTCACGCCTGTCGCGACACCACTGGAGGCGGGCTGCACGATGTTGGGGCGTGAGCGGAAGACGGCCTAACGGTGTGCGGGACCGTAGCCCAGCTTCATGGAGACGGTTGCGAATGGTCCTCACCGATACCCCAGGAGCAACAGTGTCCCTAATTTGCTGGGAAGTGGCGGTGCGGTCCCCTACGGCACTGCGTAGGATCCTACGGTCTTGGCGTGCATCCGTGCGTCGCTGCGGTCCGGTCCCAGGTCGACGGGCACGTGCACCTTCCGCCGACCACTGGCGACAACATCGATGTACTGTGGAGACCTCACGCCCCACGTGTTGAGCAATTCGGCGGTACGTCCACCCGGCCTCCCACATGCCCACTATACGCCCTCGCTCAAAGTCCGTCAACTGCACATACGTTTCACGTCCACGCTGTCGCGGCATGCTACCAGTGTTAAAGACTGCGATGGAGCTCCGTATGCCACGGCAAACTGGCTAACACTGACGGCGGCGGTGCACAAATGCTGCGCAGCTAGCGCCATTCGACGGCCAACACCGCGGTTCCTGGTGTGTCCGCTGTGCCGTGCGTGTGATCATTGCTTGTACAGCCCTCTCGCAGTGTCCGGAGCAAGTATGGTGGGTCTGACACACCGGTGTCAATGTGTTCTTTTTTCCATTTCCAGGAGTGTATATACGAGGGCTGTCCAGAAAGTAAGTTATGATCGGTCGCGAAATGGAAACGACTATGAAAATCCGATAAAGCTTTGCAAAAATGTGTTGGGCAGTATCTTTAGTATAATTGTAGGTAGAATTGTGTCGCTATTTTCACTCCTGAGCTCTTGGTGAGCGCGTAAAGATGTTATAGAAAATAGTGTCTCCCGCCAAGTACGAGGGCCTGGTGAGAATTTTCCCCTGAAGCTATGCAACCAACATTAGATAACTGTCGTGCGGTTTCTTCTTCAAGACAATTCTCAGCCTCATTCTGCAGGGGCAATGAAGATGTTCCTGCATCGTTTCAATTGGAAATGTTTTTGGTTACCCACAATACAGCCCGTAATTGACTCCCACTGAGTTTCATCTCTGCTCAAACGAACAGCTGGCTATGAAGATAACATTTTGGCACAGACAACGAGCTTTAGGCCAGCGTAGACAATTGGCGTAAAGCACTGGCGGCTGCCTTCTATGATGAGGGTATTGGAAAGTTGGTACAACGCTACGACGAATGTCTAAGTCAGAACGGCGAATACCTAGAGAAGTAGCTGAAAGACGTAGCTAAATGTTACAAATGAAACATTTCTGATTTTCACTGTGATTTTCATTTCGCGATCAATCGTAACTTACTTTCTGGACAGCCCTCGTATTAATGCTCACCTCAGCACAATCTGTAGTTTTTTTCTCTGATTCTGCAAGCACGTGCGTCATAGCGATACAGTAATTCAGAGAGAAACGAAAGTAAGAGTCCTGCTGAATAACGTCTGGGTAGCCCAGCTCCGTGAAACGGTGTTGCGTCCGCTTTCTCTGGTCCTTTGGCGGCATTCCAGCGGTGGCACTCGAAGCCAGAGTGCGTACTCACTGCTAGCTGGTTCCTCTCTCTCCCCACGTCAGTACCGAGAGAAAGGTACCATAGCGATACCGTAACAAGCTAACGACTGAAAATTCTTTAACGACGAGCATGAAGAATTACGGTGCGAAAAGCATCACTCTACTCTTAATGTTTCTCACCATGTGCAACTCAGTGTATTCCAGTTTGTGCCGTGGTTCGTACCAGAAGGTTCTGCTTTATAATGGAATCTGCGGAGAACGATGAATGAATGACTCGAACGAAAATGATTAGTGAGGGAATAAGGGACCCATAAAAAAGTGGTATCCTACTTACGAAAACTTGTGAGAACATGTTATGGAAAATCGACTCTAGTGCAGTTTACTTTACACCCATAACAATGATCTGTCAACAGTTTCAATACACAATCTTTGACCATGCAAATGCAAAAGACTTTAGCGTAGCAACGACTTACAGGCTACCGAAATTACGTATTCTACCTTAAATATCGTAAGATAATCACACATTCCCTCTCTCAACGTAAGTAGCAAAATTTGTAGGAAATTAACAATTTTTAAGTACACTGTTTGGGGACAATATAATTCCTCGGAAAATGCTATATTCCAGTAGAATGCAAAGCATTTGACTACTTTCGCTTAATATACATGAAGACAGCCGAGTGCCGACTCTTGCAAAAGCTTTCATTAGGTCCTTTACAGTAGCGTCTTCTCCTCTAATTAAATACAATTGACCTGATCTTTCCTTACCAAAAAAATTCTCGAACTAATTTGATGCTCAAATTCTTTGCCAGGAGTTACGCAGCAAGCCTTGGCGCTTTTGGTGTAAGGAAAATTACGCAGTCAATTAACTATTATTACTTTCCAAAAATTCAGGTCAATTCTGTAGTTGCTTTCCCAACTTTCGCTAGTAACAGGTTTGTAAGTATTGCTTTCGTTCCTCTTATGCAGATTCGGAAACAACTGCACTGAAACCTCTCCAGTTCATCAAAATATTTCCTTATAAGAGATCAGTTGTTCGTAAGTAAAATACTAAGGTTAGCGTCCCAAGTTAGATCTCGGATTTCATCCAGAACATTGTACAAGAATCAGTTACAGACGAGGTACAAAAAGTCGAACTAAAACGAGATCCACAAAAAAAATTATGTGCACTAGCACATAGTCATTGTGTGCTGCCAGAGATAAGTTCCCCGTCTGTATTATCAACGGAGGTGGAAGCAAGCAGTTGCAGATGAGAGAGAAAATTTAAATCTGTGCTACTTAATTTTAGGAGCGTTCGGGACCGGACCCTGGAAATATTCCCTCTTATTACGGTGTAACATCCATCGAAAGGGAAGCCGGACAAAGCCACAAAAAATTACGGAGAAATCTTTAATTCCATATGTAAAACAAATAGACTGGGATAGCATTTTTATTTCTGTAAGGTACACAGCAACGAGATGAATACTTAATGAGTATACGTATGAACACGAAGTAGTAACAGGCAGTT
This sequence comes from Schistocerca serialis cubense, assembly GCF_023864345.2. Taxonomy (NCBI): domain Eukaryota; kingdom Metazoa; phylum Arthropoda; class Insecta; order Orthoptera; family Acrididae; genus Schistocerca; species Schistocerca serialis. The sequence goes on along the minus strand of NC_064642.1, from coordinate 320,512,158 downwards.
TTTATAATACACCTGTGTCAGCTATCGAAGTGATGAAACGCTGAAACGCAGGAAACTCTTGATCACGATAGCCTTAGGTTTATTTGTAGTAGATTGGGCAACATTCACATTTAGTAGGGTGGCAGCGACAAAGATTCGTGCAAAACTTTGATAAATATAATATTTGTTGATTAGACAAACCTCTCACAGAATGAGAGCTCAAGAATCAGTGCATCCGTGTCTATTGGTTCTGAAAGAAATTACAAGAAATATTGGAAAAGTTACCACATTCGTAGCAACGGATTCATTGCATTCAAAGAAAGTCGAGAACTTGGTAAAATATGTAATCAGAGAGCAACCAAAACGAAAAGCGTTCAGTGAACAGGAAAACAAACATTTATCGAAATTTGAAAATAGACAAAAAATTCCAAGAAGTCTTGATCCTAGGTCAAATCTGCCACTTGATCAAATCATACATCCAGTCATTCGTCAAATATACGAAAGGGAAGATGATAAAAAGGATGGCCATTGTCAATGTACTCCAGCTGTCTGATACGAATTTTATCCCAGTACATTTTGGAGACTTCCGACTTCGGGGACACCACTGGACTCAATTTCGCTCCCTCATCTGGACGCCTCATATGTTCTACACTGAAGCGCCAAAGAAACTTTTACAGGCATGCGTATTCAAATACAGAGATATGTAAACAGGCAAATACGACGCGGCAGTCGGCAACACCTATATAAGACGACAAATGGCTGGCGCAGTTGTTACTGCGGGTGCAATGGGTGTTTGTCAAGATTTAAGTGAGTTTGAACGTGGTGTTATAGTCGGCGATGGGACACAGCATCTCCGAGATAGCGATGAAGTGGGGATTTTCCCGTACGACCATTTCACGAGTGTATCGTGAATATCAGGAATCCTTGAAAACATCAAATCACCGGCATCGGTGCGGCCGGAAAAAGATCCTGCAAGAACGGGACCAACGACAACGGAAGAGAATAGTTCAACGTGACATTAGTGCAACACTTCCGCAAATTGCTGCAGATTTCAATGCTGGGCCATCACAAGTGTCAGCGTGCGAACCATTCAACGAAACATCATCGATATAGACTTTCGAAGTTGAAGGCCCATTCATGTACCCTTCACGACACAAAGCTTTACGCCTCGCCTGAGTCCATCAACATCCTCGTGGACTATTAATAGCCGGCCGTTGTAACAGAGCGCTTCTAGGCACTTCAGTTCAGAACCGCGCTGCTGCTACGGTCGCAGATTCGAATCCTGCCTCGGGCATGGATGTGTGTGATACCCTTAGGTTAGTTAGGTTTAAGTAGTTCTAAGTCCAGGGGACTGATTACCTCAGATGTTAAGTCCCATAGTGCTTAGAGCCATTTGAACCATTTGAACTGTTAATGACTGGAAACACATTGCCTGGTCGGTCGAGTCTCGTTTCAAATTGTATCGAGCGGATGGACGTGTACCGGTATGGAGACAACCTCATGAATCCATGGACCCTGCATGTCAGCAGGGGACTCTTCGAGCTGGTAGAGGCTCCGTAATGGTGTGGTGCGTGTGCAGCTGGAGTGATACGGGACCCCTGACACGTCTAAATACGACTCTGACAGGTGACACCTACGTAAGCATCCTGTCTGATCACCTGCAGCCATTCATGTCCATTGTGCATTCCGACGGACGTGGACAATTCCAGCAGAACAATGCAACACCCTACACGTCCATAATTGTTACAGAGTGGCTCCAGGAACATTCTTCTGAGTTTAAACACTTCCGCTGGCTACCAAACTCCCCAGACATGAACATTGTTGACCATATCTAGGATGCCTTGCAACGTGCTGTTCATAAGAGATCTCTACCCCCCCCCCCCCACCTCGTACTCTTACGAATTTATGGATAGCCCTGCAGGATTCATGGTATCAATTCCTTCCAGCACTATTTCAGACATTAGTTGAGTCCACGCCACGTCGTGTTGCGGCACTTTTGCGTGCTCGCGGGGGCCCTACACGATATTAGGCAGATATACCAGTTTCTTTAGCTCTTCAATATATATCTAGCGTGTAAACATTGCAGGGTAATCCACTGTAAACAAACACACGTGCATACTTCTGGAGGACAGAGTAATACCAATGTCTCTAATGAGAAGGCTGGTTTGACGCAGCTCTTCACGCCAGTCTGTTCTGTACAAGCCTCTTCATCTCCGCATAACTATTGCAACTACTATATCTACTTGATCCTTCTTACTGTACTCAGACCTTGGTCCTACTATAGTTTTTATCCGCCTCACTTCCTTCCACTACCAAACTGAATATTCCTTGATTCCTCAGGATCTGTCCTATCAACCAATCTCTTTTTTAGTTAAGCTGTGTCTAAATTTCTTAATTCCTCAGTTTGATTCAGTAGCTCGTTAGTTATTCTATATAACTTTCTAATCTTCAGCACTCCTGTCCAGCTCCATAGTTAGTTTATATTGTATTGACACCTGCAATATATTGTCGGCATTTGTAACTCCTACAGGATGATTTTGAAGAGTGTGAATAGAAGAGATAAAGAAAAGGATCTTTCAGTACATGTTTCAGTTTTGTTATTAGAAAAGTAACAGATTTTGAGGCGATATCACATTCATCGGATCTGTGGTCTCTTAGCTGATTACTTATTCGTGTTTCGTATATAGTTTGGTGTTCTCGTATGTATCCCACGTCTTTCTTCTCAGTACTTGATCTGTGTAGTTCCCCTTTCGCAGTTTATACTTCTCATATTTCGTGCAGCTTTTCATAAAGCTTACTTCACACCTGTTATCATCATTACTTTTTCAGCGACTGTTGATTTGTACAGTACTTCGCTGCTTGCTTAATTTACTGCCTAAGTCCTGATAGGTCGATAAACAACAGCTATCAAGTGTATTCATCCCATAATGCCAGTTTTTCACTTAATATTTACGAAAAGAAATGCTACCATATAACAGAAAGTCGTCCAGCTCTCAGAACTTTTTTAAAGCACCCTAAATCCTTCCATATGACAGATATTCTACCTAACTCAGCAAAAAGTTTCAGAATAAGTGATCAGCTGATGAGAGCTGTAAGACAGCGGTTCGTTTGCTAACACTGGGCCACTGCCTTTCTTTCATCTCGTTACGAGTGATACATGGTCCGCGGAAGAAACTGCTGACCCTCAGTTTATAAAGGATAAGTCTGATCACGCTGTCTGTCATGTTTTCGAATGCACCACGTGCTGTAACAGGTAGTTCATTTGTACCATTGGAAATCCCTGTCTGCTATATAAGATCTTTTACATTTATCTTCTCTTTTTTATTTAACCAATCACATAACATTTAACTCATTATGATACTTCGTGGATTAGCATTTTCTTCAGCTGAATCCTTCATTTAACGGTTGGGGACGGACTGGTATCTCGTTGTCTGATGTATCCAAGCCGCAGAATAAACGGATGTCTCAATAAAATATTTCAACATTTTCTCAAGTAAGCTGTTAACCATGTAGTAATGTAACAGTAAGTGTAACATAACTTTCAAAGTTCAGCGTAATATGCAAAAAAACTTCTATGTATAAAGTATATAGTACACCACTATTTTATAGTTAGTGCAGTTCACTTCGTAGTTATTGTTAAAGCATTATTAAAGTAAGAAAATTATCACCGAGTAACTCTGACAATATATTGTGTGCCCGCGTCAACCTGTGAAGACGATGGCTGTTAAAATGTGTTGTATGACTAAGTTGGTGTGGTCAACATTCTCTGTGAAATGTAAGTAAACATGAAGCAAAAGTGAACGTAGTTGATATGTCGTCATTCATCACGCGTAGTCGTTATTTACTGTAATATTTGCAGTGACGTTATGTATCAAACAAGTAACGTTTTACATAAAAGGCCCATAAAATTAGTATCACCCACACTTCAGTAATGTGTCAGAACTTCCATTTGAAGTTCAGAGTTTGAAACCCATGAAAAGCGTCATGGAAAAAGTTTGAAGTGTTGTAACTGAATACAATATTTTTTATGATTGATATGTCGCTATTATTGTACAAAATCCATTATTGCTGTTTTTAATTATACCATATCAGCTTGTACGCATTAAACAAAGCGCACGAAATATAAATTCAATCCATACCTCGATACCTTATCCGGCATTCTGAAGTAGTTTACTGCGTCTGTCTTTGTTCAGACAAGGAATGCCGGTATGGTTCCATCAGAGAGGCTATACTCGATTTGCTAGTGATCACTGTCAAGTGAGAGCAATTGTATCGAATAAAATGACCTATTTGGCAACATAGTTGAATATTAGCAAACTTTGCTTTCATAAATAATTAATGTTACTTTCCGATTTACATCAGATATTTGAAATGACCTCATCATCGGTAGGACTTTAAATTCTAATCGCCTCTTCGTTTCCCGGCGGCTAACTGTTTTGTATCCTGCCCGCATTAATTCGGTACTAGCAGCAATGTAAACCTCGAAATCACTTCATTACCAAATCATTTCATTGCTAAACGATGTCCAGCGTTTTTTTACCGTCTCTTAACGCATATGTCAGAGTGAAGAATTAGAAATTGGGCCTTGAAATATTCGTGAATATCTTCGAATGTCTATCATTTCAAATTATGCGTCATTTCTGTCACAGTTTTCTGTGAGTGCAGCAGTTCTGTATCTCATACAAACATTTCATATGCTAGTCTCTTACGAAGGAAAACTGCTGCTTCTCTGTTACACCAAAGATTGTTCTGCTTTACACACGACCGAACGCAAGTGATTCTTCCACTATAGTTTTTCATATGTTGTTACTTGCATGTATTTGGGTTTTATAAATGACTCATCAACACCGAAATGAAGGATGTGTTCGAGGTGTAAGTGAATATGTCTTAAAAGTGTACCAGTTGTGGTAGTACAGTGAAGAGCTTCCTTAATATTATTTAATGATGCCTTTACAATTCGTGGACATATAGACATCTTTTTGTACTTAGAAAGTGATACCAAACATTATATGAAATATAAATCCCGTTTGTCTCTGAATGTACAAATGTTGATGTTTCTTCAGATAACACGTAATCGTAGATATACGCATTATGTCTAACATTCAAATTTTGTTCCAACCGAAAATAACTTAACGTCTTTAATCAAGCACTAGATTGGAAACACATACAGACGCACTAATATAAGTTAGTGGAATCAATGGCTAATGCCTAGGAAATTCATCTAGATCAGCATGCGCCAGATAAAAGTTCTACAGTGCTTATCGTTAATGAAATTTTGTGACACAAGAGTGAAAACTGTTGAGTATGCAGTCGTTCGTTTATGTTATGGTGGCCCCGTATCTGGCGATTGGCTGTGGCTCTGCGGTTGGCTATGATCATTAGGGGGCATCCTTGAGGCGAGACTCGCAGTTGCCGGCTGGGTGAGTCACCCGGAACGCAGCAGCTGGGACGCTCCGCTGACCTACTTTTCAGCCGGTTCCAGCAAGCGGACCTGAGGAATGCCTTCTCCTAGGGGGCGTAACTGCCGGCTTTGCAAGAGGCCGATAAGTGGGGCGTCGGAAAAACCACTGCTTTTCCAATACATGTATCAGTCTATTGACAGGACGTTGTTTGATGCGTCTTTCGCTTGAAAGAATATGTAAAATATCACTATTTTTTTTAATTACTTGTTTCTGATTTCCTAGTTGAAATTACTTCAGAGCCCGTGTTTGTAGAATGTATAGAGCGTTAGGTCACTAAGTGACAACGATTTTGTTATAACTTTCATGGGGTTGTACACACATCAAAGTATTGTATTATGGGACAAACAATGACACCGTAACAATGTACCACAAAGATAATATAACGATTGATTTATCTCTAGAACGATGCATCACCGCGTCACTGTCGACGTGCACCGTACAAAAGCAAAAAGTGGCATTCGTTGTTTCCTTTTTTCTCCCAATGAAAGCAGCCATGAGAAATCTACAGCAGAATAAAGATTCAGTATGGAGATAACTGTTTAAGTAATGAGAAAATACAAGACTATTATAAATCTTTCATTCGTTTTCGAAGTCTTATTTTTTCCAAAGTATTGCATGTAAAATATGTTTGATGCATAAATAGAATCGTAAACTCACCAGGTTTGCATTTTGTACTCTACAAATGTTCTGTGAGAGCTCCTCAGGTCACACGACAGACTTACAGGGGTAGTCAAGTTCATTCCATATCCCATGTATCAACATACTGTCAGTGGTCATCACAGCAGCACTGATACATTCCCTGTGTTGTTATTTTCTTGGCAGTGGGAGTTCGTAAACTCTGTCCTTAATGTAACCCCCCCCCCCCCCCCCGCACACACACACACACACACACACACACACACACTCAAAGACAAAGTCGCAAGCCGTTATGTCAGGCGACCTGGGAGGTCAAGGAAAAGAGCCACACGGTGTTCACAAATACGACCAATCCAGCGATGCGGAAGTTCGTTGTTTAGGTAGCGACGAAAATCGATGTTCCAATCTTCTTTCTGAATGATGAAATTCGTGGAATCAGCAGTTAGTTGTCGAACCCCCCATAACTGCAACATGTCTAGGTAAGAGATACCTGTCATAGTTTTCTCACAATGAAAAACGGACCGTAATGCTTCGTCTGTGACAATTCGCAGAAAGCATTAAACTTCGGCGAGTCTCACACAAGCGCCACAATTTCGTGAGGGTTTTTAATGCCCCACACTCTCACATTATGGTAAGTACCCTTTGCAGATAAATGGATAGGTGCTTCGTCGCTGAATATCAACTCGGAGGCGGAAAGTTCATTGTCAAGTGCTTACCGTACTGTGATTTAAAATTGAAGGCGACTTAATCTTCCGGTTTTATTTGTTGCACGAGCTGTAGACGGTAAGGTTTAAGTGTAACCGGCGTCACAAAATCTTCCTTCAGTTGTCTGCCATATTTCAAGTTCGTGGCTTGCGCAGACAGTTAATATTTATTTATTTACTTCTCTCACCCTCTCCACCGTTGCATCTGGTACACCTGGTTTTCCGTTTAGAGAGACAACCAGTGTCCCCAAACTGTCGATACCGAAGCACAACGCTCTTTTTTCGTGGCGGTTCTTTTCTATAGTTCCTTCTGAATGCACGCTGCGTTGTTGTAACAGATAAATGTTTCACATATTGCAACACACAAAAACTTTTTTCTAGCTTTGTCGCGATTCTGTCAAGGCACCCCATTCGTATCGCCAAGTGGTGGACACAGTGCAAATTCGATGAGTTTAGGGTTCTATTCATGAATCAATCATATTTGTACATGTAATAGTTTCGAAGATACAGAGTTCTGAAAACGAGTGGTTCATTTATAGCAAGCCTGTGTAACAGTGGGTTGCATGATTAAAAACGGACAGCCCAGCATCAACAACGGAATGCGGATTGGAGGTTCAATGTACATACTTCAAAACAAGGCAGTGAAATAGCAGATCGACCGTTGGTTTGTACGAACCACTGAGTGGAAGGCGGACATTATAGTGTAAGAACCCATTTCTGCGGTCAAGAAAAACTCCAACATTCACTGTGAAATTAATGGAATGTCAAGTGTCAAATGTTGATGAAATTCTAGAAGAGCTGTGGCTGTTATGTTCAGTATAATAATGACATGCTGATAAGGACACCCATTAATTCTTACAAGTTTTACGGTGATCTATAACATCGTAACGTCCACTATCTGCAACTGAACATAGTAAGGATACACTACGTGATATGAAATTAAACGCGCTGAAACACGCAGTATACAACCCAGACTTTGTACCTTTAGATCTTCACTTGTTACTTTTTGAATGAACACGTCGGAGTCAAAAAGTTTTCAGATGACGATACGGACATACAGGTGGCCCGAAATTAGTTACTACCCACGCCAAACAGCTATTTTTAATACATTTTTTCTGAAGTATGTGTCAACCCTTTGACGTGTAGATCAACTGTGCTTGAAAACAGGGTAACCATGTCAAAATGTATAAGGCATCAATCGTTTGTGATAAGGATCTTTGAAAATGAGGCATAATAAAAATTCTGTAGTTCAATGACTGAATTTTGTATTTTGCTGTTTCCCCGTTTGACCTGGTATCTCAGCGTACGAGAGTGATGGAGCTGATGGCATCATTAGTGGGGTTAATGCATGCAGCTGCAGTGTTTTTAAGTTTTTGTAATTTAGTTCTACATCCATGATTCCTCCCTTTCTTACTCATTAATTTTCATCATCGCCGACTGAGATACACGATTCCTAAAAATTTCATCGTTTTCCATTCACCGAACACGAGAACTAGCTGTCTGTTCGCGAATTTCTAAGGTATTTACTTTTCAACATCCACTGTGGAGTCGCGTAAGACGTAACACCCCTGTCATTGCAGTAACAGTTCACGATATGTAAACGAGATTTTCGGTGAATGATAGTACTCAGAGGGGAGTAATTTTGTTTTACGGATAGTTCCCTAAACTGGCTCACCAAACGAGATATTGAAGCAACTATGATTTATAGTGCAACGACGGACGTTTTTTAGTGCCTGTCGATGGCTCTTGAAAAGATACGAAAGTACGGTGATGTAACGCTCGTTAATGTTGGCGGTGAAACTCTTCGCAAAAATATTCGAGACATGTGTCGAAACTGAAAGACAAAGCGGTCGGAATTGACTATTGTGTAATAAACACAGCCTAGAAGGGATCTCTTATCAGGCTCCGTCGTTAGATGCAGCAATATCCCATTGAGGTAAACCGCATTCCGTCTTGGTCCTAAATATACGATATACACACAGGAGCAGTAACGAGTTCTGTAAATGAAACTGCATGACAACTTCTGTTGTATGTGGTTTTCAGTTTGAAGACTGGTTTGATGCAGCTCCGCAGCACTGCTAACGTATCAGAAAACGGGCTTAGGGAAACTACACTCCTGGAAATGGAAAAAAGAACACATTGACACCGGTGTGTCAGACCCACCATACTTGCTCCGGACACTGCGAGAGGGCTGTACAACCAATGATCACACGCACGGCACAGCGGACACACCAGGAAGCGCGGTGTTGGCCGTCGAATGGCGCTAGCTGCGCAGCATTTGTGCACCGCCGCCGTCAGTGTCAGCCAGTTTGCCGTGGCATACGGAGCTCCATCGCAGTCTTTAACACTGGTAGCATGCCGCGACAGCGTGGACGTGAACCGTATGTGCAGTTGACGGACTTTGAGCGAGGGCGTATAGTGGGCATGCGGGAGGCCGGGTGGACGTACCGCCTAATTGCTCAACACGTGGGGCGTGAGGTCTCCACAGTACATCGATGTTGTCGCCAGTGGTCGGCGGAAGGTGCACGTGCCCGTCGACCTGCGACCGAACCGCAGCGACGCACGGATGCACGCCAAGACCGTAGGATCCTACGCAGTGCCGTAGGGGACCGCACCGCCACTTCCCAGCAAATTAGGGACACTGTTGCTCCTGGGGTATCGGCGAGGACCATTCGCAACCGTCTCCATGAAGCTGGGCTACGGTCCCGCACACCGTTAGGCCGTCTTCCACTCACGCCCCAACATCGTGCAGCCCGCCTCCAGTGGTGTCGCGACAGGCGTGAATGGAGGGACGAATGGAGACGTGTCGTCTTCAGCGATGAGAGTCGCTTCTGCCTTGGTGCCAATGATGGTCGTATGCGTGTTTGGCGCCGTGCAGGTGAGCGCCACAATCAGGACTGCATACGACCGAGGCACACAGGGCCAACACCCGGCATCATGGTGTGGGGAGCGATCTCCTACACTGGCCGTACACCACTGGTGATCGTCGAGGGGACACTGAATAGTGCACGGTACATCCAAACCGTCATCGAACCCATCGTTCTACCATTCCTAGACCGGCAAGGGAACTTGCTGTTCCAACAGGACAATGCACGTCCGCTTGTATCCCGTGCCACCCACGTGCTCTAGAAGGTGTAAGTCAACTAACCTGGCCAGCAAGATCTCCGGATCTGTCCCCCATTGAGCATGTTTGGGACTGGATGAAGCGCCGTCTCACGCGGTCTGCACGTCCAGCACGAGCGCTGGTCCAACTGAGGCGCCAGGTGGAAATGGCATGGCAAGCCGTTCTACAGGACTACATCCAGCATCTCTACGATCGTCTCCATGGGAGAATAGCAGCCAGCATTGCTGCGAAAGGTGGATATACGGTGTACTAGTGCCGACATTGTGCATGCTCTGTAACCTGTGTCTATGTGCCTGTTGTTCTGTCAGTGTGATCATGTGATGTATCTGACCCCAGGAATGTGTCAATAAAGTTTCCCCTTCCTGGGACAATGAATTCACGGTGTTCTTATTTCAATTTCCAGGAGTGTATTTCAAATATGTGTACATACTGATGTTTTAGCGAACATGCTTCATGAAAACGAGTGCAACAAGTGCAACTTGTACAACAGTGGAGCCTGACATGAGAGAGCCCAGCTTTGCAGTTTTCCCATCGCAGTATCCTATTCCGACGGCATTGCTTTCCAGTTTTACATTTCTTGAATACTTTTTGCGACATGTTCCAATGCCAAAATCAACAACTATTCACCGAAAACATCGTTTCGATACTATCTCGAACCGTCCACGAAGTAAAAGCTATTTTACGCCTCACGCGACTTAGCGTGAAAATGAAGACTTCGGCTGTAAGGCACATGTAGATTGTGTTGAGAAATCACGCACCAAAGTTCAATAAAATCTCATAAATATATTTCAAGTACATCCATTGTGATTATTGTATTGGGATAAGTCATTTATTTCAAATACTTCTATCCAAAATATTATTGTTAAAAATACGTTAAAGGGCACTTAACATTGTTTACTTGCAAAGTGAGTGCACTTAATATGGGTTAGCGTTCACATACCACTGTTTACTTGCTGGTCGATTTCACGAAATATTACTGTGAAACTTTACAAAAAAAGAATATGTGAAGACCCGCATAGTTTTAATTTATGATACTAAGATTTGCATTGATAATTCTTTGCAATAATAAAATGTAATAACCTCAAAAATTAATTTTATAATTCAGTATAATATGGAATTAATTTTATTGTCGCATGCAGTGTTAAGAGGGCCCTTAACATTTCTGCTCTTTCATGTAAATTCAGGTGAACAATGATAAGGGACACAACATTGTTTACTTGCCGAAATAATTAATTATTTTCGTTTATCTGATAAGCAACAACCTTTTAATGATATTTGCGTTGAGGAATATATTCAGGATCGTTATCTGATTCGTATGAATATCCTGGGATGACGTGGATAACTACATCGTTCCTGAAGAGTATTTTCTTGGCGCAAAAGCTGCACACGTTACTACTACTGGCACTCACGTGTTTGGCACTAAACACTGTTTACATCGACTTTTTACATCCGATGCGCACATCCTGAGGAAATTACCATTAGTGAGAATTTGAAATTGGAGCTGCCACTTCTTAGTTAATCGTAGAACTATCAGCTGATATGAGTAAATCACATCTCGAACCATGTTTTACATGCTGTAAATTTGTTTCTCATCGACTGTTTTTACCGTTGTTACAGCCGAGGTCTTCATCTAACGTAAGAGTCAGATCGTCTTGAGGCCCATTAAGAGAACTTACCGAGAAACTTAACCTGCTGAAGAGAACAGTTTGTCGTCGAGCTCTGTCTAGGCTAGTTGCAGTACTTTGTGGACTAGGTTCCTGTCTGTTTCACCGATAGACCTTATGAAAGTATGGATTTATGTTCAAAACGACTCCCAACAAATATGGGACCTGTCCTGATTTTACTATGGACATGCGGAACCCAGCGTTAACTACACCTTACTCGAAGTTGAAGTATTGCAGTGTCATGAAGGAAACGTATAAGTGATATGAGCCCTGTAGGATTTGACAGGATGTGACGCCCGATAAGTAAGTCACAGAACAATAGCGTGAACACAGACTGGCCGTAAGAAACACCATCTGAGCAACCGTAATTAGACAGAGGTGACACAATTTAAGATACTGGACTGTCATGTTGGAAGACTGCGGTTCGAATCCCCATCCGTTCACGCAGATTTAGGTTTACGATTATTTTCGTAAATTGCACAAGACATTTGCTGGATCCTCTGAAAAGGGCACGACCGATTTTCTGCCTAACCTTCTCCAGTGCGAGTCTGTGCACTGTATGTAATGACGTCGTCGGTGGGACTAGAAACTTTAACTGTCCTGTTATTTCCTTTCTTTCCTAATCGTCCATAAGTGATAAAAACTGCCGAAGAATGATAACACTTGTGATTTCCTCTTACGGGTGATGAAGTTACTCAACAGTCTCTTACTGACCTAGCTCATTTAATTTTCTCCTGTTCGGTGCTGTCGTACTTCTGACACGACTGAGAAAAGATTCACCAACTTGTGGGCCCGTGTAGTCTTTGGATAGGAATCTAAGCAGTCAAACGGCGACCGATGTCGACAGTTTTCCTGAAACTCGTCATATCCGATGGCAATGCCCTTCCTATTCACAGATTAGAATACAGGGATGAAGTGATAGCCGTAAACACCGATGTTACTCTGCATGTCAGTTTCCTCGATAGGTGTGGGCGTCTGCCTTACCGGAGCGGAAATCAGAAACGGCGGCTGGAGTATGACAAACAATGCGTTTTTGGTAAATAGAGCATGAAATCTCACTATGCCACGTCGATATCTCAATGGTTTTTAAAGTATTGTTTGAATATGATCTATCGTATTGAGGGTCGTATCATATACGTATCGTAATGCCACTACAGCGATGATAGTACTGAATACTTAGACCCTAGAGAACAGAACTTGTCATACACCTGGCAGTGGATTAAGTAACATGAGGCCAGACGAGAGTCACCCTCCTTGCCGCTATGACAGTGGTGAACGATAGAAACTCGCCTCGAATGTTCCCAAAATGATGGATGACTAGTATAAGTGTGCAATTGTCTTCTCACTCATTACGCCAGCATGTGCTGCACCGCGGAGGATGTTAAAGTTTTACTTTCTGCAGATTTGTCGGATACCAAACGAAGACTTGTCTCGTTCCAATCGACGCGATACTGTGCCCTGTTGTGAACCGATTATTTATGAATCGTTTTTACCATCGAGCATTACTTCGGTTTGAGCTACAATAGGGATTGAATATAAGCGAAATGTTACAGAGGTGTAAGTCATATTGTTCGACGATGGCATAGCACGATGGTCTGATGCAACCCTGGGTGTAATTTGAAATCGTAGCTGCACCAATCTGAGGATGCTTCCAACAGTGACCATCCATGAAAGAAATTGGTTTTGAATTCAAATAGAAGCATGTCAAATCGGAGGGACTTATTAAACGCCTATTTGTTTCAACCCTAGTAAGTGTAAGAGTCGCTTGTCGAATCTCGTGGCGGCTTCACTAAATGATCTGATGAGAGCCAAAGTGGTGTAACTCAATTTTCCCAGTTCTCAGAAATGAAACGTTTTGTGTTTCGTTTAATATAATTTCATGCTTTACGATAATTATTGGTTCATTTGATGAAATGTACAAATGAAATATTATAATTACGTTTAGTCCAGGCATTTTAGCTATTTGTACCTTAAATTCCTTTTTATAATCCCTAAAAGTTGGAGTACCACTTTTTCTCTCAGCAGTTTACTCATAGTGAAAGGTGTAGTGGTATAAATCAAAGTTGTACCACTCTTATTAGAAACGTTTTGGTGAAATTGAGTATCTGAGAAGGAATTCGCTGTCTTTTAATCTCCATACGTGCAATTTATTTATTAAACGTAAACATAATGTGATACAGTAAGCGTGACTCTGCACATATTACTCCCATTACGCACTTATCGCTCAAAAATTGAGTTAAAATAATTGCATTATTGTAGTTAATTGCTAGAATGCTACCTGCAGAGTCTGTCTAATGCTTCAGCAGTGCGTTCATCTACGGATTATAAATATGTAATTTGTTGTTTCTGAATGTCAAAATTTCTTAAAGTGTAATTCTTGACATGCTGATACTTCAAGAGACTTTTATGGTGGAGCATGTCTATTAACTCGATTCACCGTCCACGTTATCTTCGCCGGACGGAGTGGCCGAGCGGTTCTAGGCGCTTCATTTTGGAAACGCGCGACCGCTACGGTCGCAGGTTCGAATCCTGCCTCGGGCATGGATGTGTGTGATGTCCTTAGGTCACTTAGGTTTAAGTAGTTCTAAGTTCTAGGGAACTGATGACCTCTGATGTTAAATCCCATAGTGCTCAGAGCCATTTGAACCATTTTTGTACCACGTTATCTTCCTCTACTAAGTGTCAACATGTCCAGGTAAAGATTCCTGAGCCGAACTCGCAGTTGTCAGTTGGTTGAAGGAACCTTGATACACCGGAGGGATGTTTAGGAGAAGTGTCATGTCTCTCCTGTTTGGTTCGGTGACAGGTCGCACAGCATTGTTGAGAGGGGTGAGTTGAACACTAGAAAAGCGAGGACGGCCACGAACACGATGTGAAGTTGTAACATCCAAAGTTTTGAAAGGGATTCTACATCAAGAGATTCTTTGCGTAAAACGAAATGTGGGCAGTCTTTCTGTAAACGAAGCCAGCGAACGTGAAGGGAATTGAATTTTTCATTCTACATGTTATTCTTTCTAAATGTCACACTTTTTTCTAGATCCTTCGTTGGAACAAAATCTTAAGCGCCATTCCACAAACGGTAAGGGCTGTTTTCCCCTTGCCTTTTGAATGATATTACATCACTCATCGAGAGTGAAAATTTGAGCTGCTCTTGGTTTTGCCACCATAGCTCCGAAATCCCTATCGTTTATCAGAAAGGAGTGTCATGATAATATAAACTTATAGTCAACCATATGGATCTCATTTCTTAAGTTCTTTACAGTCTGTCAAAATTAGCGCCAGTTTCGAATTCTGATTTTGAACAGTTGCTGCTTCACTGTTTGCCAATACGTGAGGAGCATCATGGGTATGGGGTTATACATGCCTTAGAAGTCAGGGACGTACTTCTTGGGAGCTTTGAACCCAAAGTCTCATCCCAAATGTATATAAACCCATTATCCGTTCTGAGATCACGGCTGCCGCCGTTGTATACATACAAGTACCTCAAATAATGAACTTTTGATGTTGAAACCTTAGGGACAGGCAGTGCTTTCTGAAGATAAAAAGTTATGGTTGCAATATTCACAGTCCCTTGACAGAGTTTGGTGTCCTCAGACACCGTGCTATTTCTGCTGTTCTCCGATGTTCATTTCGTGTTTGCACTAATGCCGATTTAAGTGGTTCTTCTGCAGTCAAGTTCTCAACATCCAGGAGTCACATGTAACACAGGAATCTTTCACCGGGGCTTGGAACGACACGTTGAATTTCTCGTTGAAAATACGTGGGTAGAACTCTCTTTCACTTCACTTCTTTCTGGAAATTCTTTCTCAATGCAATTTGTCTTGTAAACATTGTACATGATCTTAATACTGAGATCAGGGCTGATATATTTCCAATTAGGTTGTGTGCTCTAGTGTAGTGACTTTCGTGGGGTGGGAACCGTTTAATGTGGTCCAATACAACATCCTCGGGAAGTGTTTTTTTGAAATATTCTTCCCTCTCAAATCCACTCCAGGTGTTCGTCCCGCTCTTCTTTCTCTAGTGCACGAATTAATCGACCATTGGAAATGAAAAAGGTATCCAAGAAAAACTGTTTTCAAGCAATAATACTTTCTGTTTTAACAGTCACAAAGTGTTTCTACGTAACTGATTTTAGTCTCTTGCGCTTGGCTTCATCATCAAGTAGTCGCCGCTGTTGAACACATTTCACCAGTCCGCAGAGGCAAGCGTTCTCTGTGCTGAAGCTTCCCAATCCCAAAATGCTTTAAACGAAGCAAAGCTCTCACCAGTACTTAAGAGTCACACGTTTCTTATACCAACAACAGTCTTATCCACCGAATTCCTTTTCTACAACATGTTTCCCTTACGTTAACGCTTGAGATTCTCATAAGTTTCTCCTTCTCGTTGCCAGCTGTTTCCGGTGATTCTGAGGTTGACGTTTTCGTTTTTTCGTGATTCCAGCATTTCTAGGCATCGGATCTTGTGTTGTGTTGCAGAATGTTAAAGTTTCAGGAACATCACTTTGATTTCCCAGACCGGTGATAGGTCAGGGCGGTCCTGTGGCCCCTTCAGGAAGCTGACGTCGGTTTTGTGGCATAGTGATCTGTGTTAATGTTGATCCTTGAAGTGGAGGATGCTCAGGACTGGTATCAGTCTCCAAGGATGTAGCCGTAGCATTTATAATATTTCTTCTGTAGTACTTTGCAGTTGTCGGAGCAGACAACAAACACTGCTCTAAATAGTCCACTGTGTCATTATCAGAATCTTTATTGTCGAAACCTCCATTACCACTGGAAAACTCTTCCTGGAAATAAAGGCTACGTGTTCACTTCTGTATTCATATACCCAGTACCCTTTTGACCTAAAACACTTACAACTACTGCTGAACCTACTCTGAACTGTGTTTTCCTGTCTCAAAACTATTGTTTACTTTTATAATTTAACTCAACGCGTGGGCCATAAATGTTAAGGAAAAAAGGAATTGCGTTTGGAAAAGTCAGTACACACGGAATAATCGAAATAAAAAATCCGACCTCATAAACTTAAATTCGATTAATTAAAATTGCTCATCTGGAATTCGAATATTCTATTCTAAACTTTTTGTGAATAGATCAAACAAAGCACAATGTATAGTTTATGTATTTAACGTGAGACATCACTGCTTGATTCGTGTAGTCTTTAACCTAGATTACAACATGGAGTGCAAACTTCTCTTAAAAAGAGAATTTCTGATTTAATAACATCTGGATACTACAAATCTTAAGAAAATTTTTAATTACGATAGTAAGCTGAAAAACACCGTAGGATGGATAGAAGCAGTAAAGAAAGACGCCAACAAAATAGGTGCTACAGAAGAAATAATACGTGACAGGAATAACTTTAGGCTACTTATAGAAAACGCATACTATGAAGAAGATGCGCCAAAACCTCGACCCAAGAGAGTGTGGACAGATGAGCAGAGACGAGCAGTTGGCGAGAAAATGAAGAAGTACTGGGAAGAACGGAAGAAAAAGAAACACCATAAGTCTTAAGTTGTATGCGGTCCATAGCTGGCCAAATTCATAATTTAAAAAAAAATCTTAAGAAAGAAAACAATGCTAATACTTACTGGTACAGTTGCAATGCCTTTTTGATTTTGGAGCATGTATAAACACGTGAAACAACACAGAACAATACGACCACGTGACCTAGCCGCTTGACTTTACCACCACTCCGGCGAACGCACTTCACTCTGACGTGAGAGGAAGAAAGCATTTCCCGTTCTCAAGCGGCTCCGGTGGAAGTGTTATGGTTATACCACTTCTCCACAACAAATTTCCATGCATTGTGAGTAAACTGAGTGGTATAACTCAAAAACTAAAATTTTTTTACTTAGACCACTTTGGTTCTCAGCGGCTCAAATATTCGCCGTCTGGAAAGGCAGGAAGCAGATTTTGTGTACTACGTATAGTGCTGTTCAAAATCTAACAGCCATTTAACTGAAAGACTGTCGATTAAAAGACGGTTGGTTCAGACCGTTTGTTCTGGACTCGGGCGTCGCCGAACGGAGAGGATATTCACCTGGACCAGCAGAACCGGCTTTTTCGCTTCTGTCTCGGCCCATAAAGGGCAGAGTCGGTGACCGAAACAAGTGACTTCATTCATCTGCGCCAAGTACACGTAACTACTCATACTCATTCTCTGATATCTGTAGGGCTGATCTCTTTGAAACAGCGCAGTACGCCGGCGGCTATTGCAGTTTCCTCTCCCGTGGAAAGCGTGTTAATTCTTCCTCGTATACACATTCTGGCAACAGTAGAAAATGAAATTTCTCGCGGACGAGAGAGAAATCATTCGGTAGTACAAAGGACTTCGCATTATGACAGTATTTTCTTAAAATTTCCGTCAGAAACAGTAGTCACTATCGCATCCCGCGGCAGTACCCAATGTCGGACCTTTGACTTTCTTTCGGTCAGAAAGTTTGCCGAAGTAATTACAGACTAATAATTCGTGTAAAATTGAATCATTTAATGCTTCGTCAAATTCGAACTGCGGTATGGCCTCTGTGACTTTTCTTAATATACCATTACAGTTCGGATTTCGTGTGTTCCATGGTACAGCCTCCATGGCAGTAAAAACATTTAGAGTAACATCGATTGGTTCAGGTTTCTTGCAGGATATTCTTCGGTAACAGCTACGTGTGGTGTGCAAGTGAATGCAGCCTGAATGGAAGTATGCGAAACATACATCACCGTTCCTAATATATTTAGTTTAGGCAGTAAGAGAATATTTTCTATTATGACTGGTGTGAAAGTAACATAGCTCAAGACGACCTTTGCAACAAATTATGAACTGAACCTCTGTGGAGCTTTTAGTTTGCACGATTAAATTGTTGTTATTCATTTAAAAGTATACAATATGGTTGACAGTTTCAGTCGTGCTGATCTTAGTACCACACACCGAAATATGCGCTTCCCAGAGCACTTCATTGGTCACCGGATTGTATGCAAGCAATTGGAGCAATCCTCCGTGGTATTGGGAGACTGTTTGATTGAATGTGCAACAGTGAATTCCCCACAAACTGTCGTGTTACGCGTCATAAAAATAATAGTTGTACCTTTGAGAAAGAAAGAGCGTGGATAAGGCTGTACTAAACCGGTATCAGTAGGGATCCCACTTGGATCCACCTTAAGTTATCTTCCTTATTTCATACACGCAAGTGATTGGCCTGCTCACAAACAAAGGTGAGCGAAACATTACCCGAAATAGGTACAATGCCGGCTGGGGAGGCCGAGCAGTTCTAGGCGCTACGGTCTGGAACCACGCGACCGCTACGGTCGCAGATTCGAATCCTGCCACGGGCGTGGATGTGTGTGATGTCCTTAGGTTAGTTAGGTCTAAGTAGTTCTAAGTTCTAGAGGACTGATGACCTCAGAAGTTAAGCCGTATAGTGCTCAGAGCCATAGGAACAATACAGACTTTTTTCACGACGATATTGACCTTAGCTTCATTACCACATAAAGTATATTGACACCAAGGCAGAATTAAACGAGATAGTAATTCTTGGAAATTAAAAATAGCCACTAATATTGTCAAGCAATTGGATTCAGTACAATATTGCGCTCTTTGATAATTCTCCTTTTCGGAATGTAACACACATCGTCCAAGCTTAAAATGTCGAATGGAAAAGCGCCACAAATACGCGCTACAATATGCGTGAAAAAATTAACAAAACTGTTGTTAAGTATCACTTCGCTCATCTTTCAGTCTCTGTCCAAATTTTCTGATCGACAGAAAAGAGTCTGTATTCTCAACGTAACATTTCCACCGTTACATCAGTACTCTGCAAATCTGTGCAAAGTCCGTAACAGAGTGTGTTTACATTATTGTCGCTTAAACTCACCAGACAAAATATTAGTTATGTGTAATTAATAGAGGACTCCGTTAACTTAGGAACGCTTTAGATAGTGTAGAACTGGCAACAGCACACTAGTGGCGTTAAAAATGGTTTTTAACGCAATTGGTGTGCTGTTCTTCACATCGGAAACCTTATTCCATTTACACCACCAGCCCCCAGTGCAATCGGACTTCTTCTTCTTCTTTTGTGCCACATATACTTACTTGACACAATGAGAGTAAAATTATATTCTACTACAATTTCAAAAGAACAACTTCAAATATTTATCGAAAATTTTGAAAACAATATGATATAAAATAACAATATCGTCACACGATATTGCCATTTTGATTCTGATAAATCGGTGGAAAAATATCGCCGATGTATATCGATATTTTTTGGAACATATATCGCTATATCTTTTTTTTTTCTGCAGACCTAGTATGAGCCGGGTCGTCTTTCCTACATCTTGGTGACCCAGTGTTGTCGTTTCTTGTACGTCTTCGTGATAAGTGTGGTGTGGACACTCCCGTCTACCAAGATGACAACAGCCGTGTTCGCAGCACTGCACGCATATTTCCTGGTTTGAACCTAGCGAAGTGGCGCGGTGGTTAACACACTGACTCGCATTCGGGGGCTATGACACGGACTGCGCAGCCCCTCCCGCTGGAGGTTCGAGTCCTCCCTCGGGCATGGGGGTGTGTGTTGTTCTTAGCGTAAGCTAGTTTTAATACTGTGTAAGTCTAGGGACCCATGACCTCAGCAGTTTGGTCCCTTAGGAATTCACACACATTTGAACATTTTTTCGCATTCGGGCGGAAGACTGTTCAAACCAGCGTCCACCCATCCTGATTTAGGTTTTCCGTGATTTCCCTAAATCGCCCCAGGCAAATACCGGGATAGTTATTTTGAAAGGGTACGATCAACTTCCTTCCCCATCTTTCCCTATTCCGAGGGACCGATGACCTCGCTGTTTGATCCCCTCTCAACGAACCTGGTCTGACCGACAATAAACACCTTGAGTCGCCCGCCATTCCCTCTGACAGCGGACTCCTCGTAGCGCGACCATGGTATTTATAAGCAATTTATTGCGCACACTAGCTCTTGTTTCCTTATGACGCTCCAGTAAGTGGAATCCTACCATTTGCCTTACGTATGTCGAAGTCCTGTTTCAGTTCATCATATCAAGCATTATTAATTCTTGTAATTTATATGAAAAGATCGATTCCGCTAAAGTCAAGTTCGCTAAATTGTGACGCTTATCAAAGTTCACTAATTCTCTGCAGGAATAGCTAGTGTCACCTTAGTTGGCTATGTTGTGCTCTTTGCTGCTGCCCTGGGGGACACGGACAGTAAGTATATGTGTGAGTGCGACAGAGTTCTCTTTGGACTCAGTGTGGGGTTTTATTATAAGTGCGCGGCACGCACCTCACGCACCACACCGCGTGCCCGCGTGCCCTCCAGCTGCATCACAGGCTGCGTTCAGCCCACCTGCTCCACTCATGGGCACTCGACGCTGACAATGCAGGGGCTGTGTGTGTGTGTGTGTGTGTGTGTGTGTGTGTGTGTGTGTGTGTGTGTGTGTGTACACGACTCTGCCCTGATGACCGCTGCAAAGAGCTAGGACGTGGTGTCGATACTAATATGACGAAAGTGCTTGTCGAATTTCCAGGAACATAAAACAGGCTGTTGCAAACCTTTAGGGTCAAAGTTCTACAAACGATAGAGGATACTAAACTGAGTAGTCAAAGATAACATACCAATGCTCATAAACTAATATTTCAGCTGTCAGAAAGGCTTCAATGACCATACATGCCAGATGATGATGATGATGATGATGATGATGATGATGATGAGGTGATGTTTGGTTTGTGGGGCGCCCAACTACGCGGTCATCAGCGCCAGTGCACATTCCCAATCTGAACACAGTCCAATCTCGCCACTTGCATGAATGATGATGGAATAATGACGACAACACAAACACCCAGTCCCCGGGAATATATGCCAGGTTCGTGGCGGTAAACTGCTTACGTTTCATAACAAGCAACGACCTGCTGCACCGACTCTGGTGCTGCTACCCTGAAATTACAACTCACAATCATCTGTGATGTGCCTACAATTAAGATTATCGTTGTTTACAGGCCATGACTGAATGGATCATTACTTGTTACAAGAACTTTGCGACGTGGAAGTAATTAATTGAACAAGTGGACATGGTATACGGAAAGACGAATGATTGTACAAGGAAAGGTTTCGCTACAGGCGGCATCCTCATTGGAAAAAAATATCGTCCTGATTAGAAACTTACGAGAAACTAGGATACTCAAGAGACAGATTTGTCAAATGTCTGGACAAACCATTGTTCTTACTATACAATTTTAAGACGTTTAGTTTGGTCCTATGGGAGGAGAGTCATAATTTTGGCTATGAAATGACACTACGAAGAATACAGAATGGACAGAATAGATGGTGCAGCAACTGCACCTCTGTAAGAAATAGTTCCTCATAATCTCACAATCAAACCCGCAATTAAGTTCCGTCAGTGGAATATCCAGTACAGCACTGCAGTTCCGGACTTCTGCAGTTTGTGTTGTTCTTTCAATCATGATGGTGTTCTTAACTGCTTCAATGTCATGTGTGGAATGAAGAAAATACACTCCTGGAAATTGAAATAAGAACACTGTGAATTCATTGTCCCAGGAAGGGGAAACTTTATTGACACATTCCTGGGGTCAGATACATCACATGATCACACTGACAGAACCACAGGCACATAGACACAGGCAACAGAGCATGCACAATGTCGGCACTAGTACAGTGTATATCCACCTTTCACAGCAATGCAGGCTGCTATTCTCCCATGGAGACGATCGTAGAGATGCTGGATGTAGTCCTGTGGAACGGCTTGCTATGCCATTTCCACCTGGCGCCTCAGTTGGACCAGCGTTCGTGCTGGACGTGCAGACCGCGTGAGACGACGCTTCATCCAGTCCCAAACATGCTCAATGGGGGACAGATCCGGAGATCTTGCTGGCCAGGGTAGTTGACTTACACCTTCTAGAGCACGTTGGGTGGCACGGGATACATGCGGACGTGCATTGTCCTGTTGGAACAGCAAGTTCCCTTGCCGGTCTAGGAATGGTAGAACGATGGGTTCGATGACGGTTTGGATGTACCGTGCACTATTCAGTGTCCCCTCGACGATCACCAGTGGTGTACGGCCAGTGTAGGAGATCGCTCCCCACACCATGATGCCGGGTGTTGGCCCTGTGTGCCTCGGTCGTATGCAGTCCTGATTGTGGCGCTCACCTGCACGGCGCCAAACACGCATACGACCATCATTGGCACCAAGGCAGAAGCGACTCTCATCGCTGAAGACGACACGTCTCCATTCGTCCCTCCATTCACGCCTGTCGCGACACCACTGGAGGCGGGCTGCACGATGTTGGGGCGTGAGCGGAAGACGGCCTAACGGTGTGCGGGACCGTAGCCCAGCTTCATGGAGACGGTTGCGAATGGTCCTCGCCGATACCCCAGGAGCAACAGTGTCCCTAATTTGCTGGGAAGTGGCGGTGCGGTCCCCTACGGCACTGCGTAGGATCCTACGGTCTTGGCGTGCATCCGTGCGTCGCTGCGGTCCGGTCCCAGGTCGACGGGCACGTGCACCTTCCGCCGACCACTGGCGACAACATTGATGTACTGTGGAGACCTCACGCCCCACGTGTTGAGCAATTCGGCGGTACGTCCACCCGGCCTCCCGCATGCCCACTATACGCCCTCGCTCAAAGTCCGTCAACTGCACATACGGTTCACGTCCACGCTGTCGCGGCATGCTACCAGTGTTAAAGACTGCGATGGAGCTCCGTATGCCACGGCAAACTGGCTGACACTGACGTCGGCGGTGCACAAATGCTGCGCAGCTAGCGCCATTCGACGGCCAACACCGCGGTTCCTGGTGTGTCCGCTGTGCCGTACGTGTGATCATTGCTTGTACAG